>NC_063166.1:64152226-64777226 GCF_023159225.1 Perognathus longimembris pacificus | reverse complement strand
CTGGCCGTTTTCTGTATGTGTGGTGCTGGGGAATCGAACCTAGGGCCTCGTGTATCCGAGGCAGGCACTCTTGCCACTAGGCTATATCCCCAGCCCACCAGTAAAGTTTTAAAAGGATGTGGAGTGCATAGACCTGGGTCTGAGTAGCTAACCTGCCCTTAGCTGTGGTATACAGCAAAAGAATTAGGAGCCTAGGGCTGGGAATATGGCCTAGTGGCAAGAGTGCTTGCCTCGTATACATGAAGCCCTGGGTTCGATTCCCCAGCACCACGTATATAGAAAATGGCCAGAAGTGGCGCTGTGGCTCAAGTGGTAGAGTGCTAGTTGAGCAAAAAGAAGTCAGAAACAGTGCTCAGGCCCTGAGTCCAAGGCCCAGAACTGGCAAAAAAAAAAAAAAAAAAAAGAATTAGGAACCTAAACCTTGCTATGGAGGATACTTAACTTCTAAATTGTTAATGTACTGAGACTTTCTTATCTACTGGACACTATGCCAAGTACTTTGTTGGTTAACTTGCTTAGGCCTTACAACTCAATTAGGTAGGAGGCGTCATGATTAACTTCCTCTTACTGATGAAAAACTGAGGCAGATAAACCAGGTTATAAAGACCAGGTTCCACAGCTGGTAAGTGCTAGACGCTAGTTTTAGCTTCTGTGCTCCGATATGGGTTCTTTTAAAAACAGGAAATAACACACTACTTTCTCTTTAAGGGCAGATATGTGGTTTTGTTCCTATGTGTACATAGCTAGGATCTAATCTATATTCTAGTAAATGAATGAGTAAAAACAGGTGGGAGACATTGCATTTTGTGTCCCATGTGCAGGACAGGATACTATTATTGGCGGTGGTATTCTGGAGAACTCACTTGAGTTTGGAAAGCCAAGGAGAGAAAATGATGGCAAGTTGTTTTGGAGCTCCAGAGGTTATTTTTATCTTAAAAAATGCAACTTGAGTTAATCCCATTTTTTTTTTTTTGCCAGCCCCAGGGCTTGAACTCAGGGCCTAAGCACTGTCTCTGGCTTCTTTTTGCTCAAGGCTAGCACTCTACCACTTGAGCCACAGGGCTACTTCTGGCTTTTTCTGAATATGTGGTGCTGAGGAATTGAACCCAGGGCTTCATGTATATGAGGCAGGCACTCTACCACTAGGCCATATTCCCAGCCCTCATTAATGAACTTGACCCAACCTTTGCCAGGCTGTGTCTAGCAGTAGAGCAGGCATGTACTCTGCCTGGCTTAGAGCTAGCAGGCAAGGCAGGTATGTCATAATAGTATTTGAACATAGTCACTGGGAGACACAGGAATGTATAACCTAAGAAAGCATTTAATAGATGAGATGAGGGGAAGGGAAGCAGAAGTAGAGGAGACTTTCTGAGAGAAATAGTAATACTCTATCCAGAATAGCATATACAAAGGAAATGCCCAACCCTATATTTAATGATCTACCTACCTCCTGAGACCACTCCCTGCAATCTGTCCTGTCTGGGTCAAGTCAGGAGACTTATTCTTGGAAAGTTGGTTTTAAAAATTGCTAAGTTGTGGGCCTAGGTATGTGGCTTAGTGGTAGAGTGCTTGCCTAGCTTGCATGAAGCCCTGGGTTCGATTCCTCATCACCACATAAACAGAAAAGGCCGAAAGTGATACTGTAGCTCAAGAGGTAGAGTACTAGCCTTGAGCAAAAAGAAATCAGGGACACTGCTGAGGTCCTGAGTTTAAGCCCCAGGACTGGCAAAAAAAAAAAAAAATGCTAAGTTGTGACTGAAAACTGTAAGTTATAAGAAAAACCTTACATAATAGCCTCGAGTTGAAGGAGATAACTCAAGGAATGACAACTTGTAAGGGTGACCTCTCCCCAGAGTGAGGTTCAGACCCTGTTGGAGTAAATAGAGTTGCAATCCACTGGATGGCAGTGAAGTTCACTGGTTTGCCTGGGCCAGAGCTTTTGCATAGTATTGAACAAGCAAAAAGCCACTCTGTAGAGTGCAGGAGGCAGGGGATGCATGCAGGCCTTTATGGCTGCCTTGGGTATGGACATGCAGCAAGTGTAGATATGCAGGTGGGGGCCTGGAAAGATCTCTATAAGGCAAGCCCCACTCAGTGACTAGTTGTGTATGAAGGGAATTAATGTGAAAAGGAAAAATGCTAGGATGCAGGTGGTGCAGCTAATGACCAGGCATCTTGGTATGCAGAGGAATTGATTGCCTGGTGTAAGCAGGAAGCCTGGAGTCCTGTGTCTGTCCAGAGAGTCAGCACAAGTTGATGTGGGAGGGTTTTCCAGGTCCATGATTAGGGCTCACACCAACCAAGTGCCCTCATACCCTTGCTCTGGATGACAGCCACTGCTTAGAGAAGGGTAGGTCCTTCCTCATCCAGTATTCTCCCAGCTCCCTCTGCTGAGAAAGCCTAGCATCATATTCCACATGCAGGAGAAAGGCTTGAAGGAATGCCCATCATTATCACAGAATCCATACTGAAGGGCGAATTTGAAGTTGAATAACAATCAGTTGATAACTAACATGTGAGATTGAATCTCTATTTTGCTATCAGGTTTCTTTGCACAGTGATTTTAGTAACTATCAAAATTCAAGGCTTTAAAAATTCACAGAATACAGAAATATATAGTATAAAAATACAGTACTATATTTCTCCCAATCCACCAGCACCCTTTCCAAAAGTACTTACTGTCTCTAGCTTCATGGGGAAGCCTCCGTACATTTCTGTGTATATTTACACACAAATGTGATTATATATAAACATACTAATCAAAAATGTATGTTCAGTTTTTTATTGCAGCTACAACCTACTTGTTTCACTTAAGATATCAGAGAGGTCATTTTGTGTCAGTACCCACAGAATCATGTTAATGGACACACAACATTTTCCAGAATGGTCATAGTTTATTTGACTAATCCCGTTTTGGTGGACATAAGGAGTTTTCCAGTTTGAACTAAGTCAAAGGAGCTACACAGTTAAAAGACAGTGTTTCCTTTTTGTCTATAATAATTGAGCCAATTTATGCTTCCATTAACATGTATGAGTGTTCATTATTACACTTCTCAAAAATACTACATTTTTTGGGGGTAGGGGGATTAGTAATTGAGGTTTGAACCCAGAGCCTTGCCATTATATAGGCAAGTGCTCTATTTCTGAGCCTTGCCTCCAGCCCCAGGGCCCCCCCCCCCGCCCCCGCCACTAACCCCCTTTGCTGGTCCTTAGGCTTGAGCCACAGTTCTACTTCTGGCTTTTTGGTGGTTAGAGATAAGAGTCTCAGGGACTTTCCTGCCCTGGCTGGCTTTGAATTGTGATCTTCAAATCTTAGCTTCCTGAGTAGCTAGGATTACAGGCATGAGCCACTGGTGTCAGGTACAAAGACTTTTCTTTCTCCCATTTTGTGAGTTACCTCTTGGTTCTAGTAAGTGTTTATTTGCAGAAACCATTGCATCTGACATAGTTCCATTTGTCCATGCTTGCTCTTATTTTCTGGGCAATTGATGTCCTATTCAGAAAATAATTACTATGCCTATGCCTTCCAGATTTTCCCTGTTTTTCTTGTAATTTCAGGATTTTCTATGTTACACCTAAATTTTTTATCCATTTGGAAAAAATCCATTGATTTTTCCACAGGGTGAGAGATAGAGTTCAAGTTTCAGCCTCCTTTATGTGAATACTCCAGTTTCCCAGCACCAGTTGTTGAACAAGCTCCCTTTTCACAAGTGTGTATTTTGGGCTCTTTTAGCAAAAAGTAGATGGCTGTAGCTGCATGGTTTTATTTCTGTTCCTTCTGTTCCATTGGTCTTTGGGCCTGTTTATTTATTTTTTATCAGTACCATACTATTTTTTTTTTGTTATAATGGCTCTGTAGTATAATTTGAAGTTTGGCATTTTGATATCTTCTATGTTTCTCTTTTTGGTCGGGATTGCTTTTGCTTTGTGAGATATTTCATACTTCCATATGAATTTTCAGGTTGATTTTTCCTTTCTGAAAAGAATGACTTTGAAGTTTTGGTAGGCATTATTTTGAATCTGCAGACTAATTTTGATAGTAAGGCCATTTTTATTATGTTAATTCTGCCAGTCCATAAGCATGGAAGGTTTTTCCATCTTCTTGTATCTTCAGTTTCTTTCTAAAAAGGTTTTATAGTTTTCATTATGGAGGTTTTTCACCATGGTTAAGTTTATACCTAGGAATTTAATTTTTTTCTCAGCTAATTCATTGTTGATATATAGGAAAGCTACTGATTTTTTTTTTGTTGTTACACTGAAATGCTATACTAGTGGATTGCTATTTTTTAATGGAATCTTTAATCAGAGTCTTGAATTTGCCATGTAGGCACTGTACCACTTGGGCCATACCCCCCCACCCTTTTTGCTTTAATTATTTTTTCAAATAGGGTCTCACATTTATGTTCTGGCCAGCCTAGACCAGTCATCTTATTTATGCTTCTTACGTAGCTGAGATACCAGAGGTGTCCCATTATGCCCAGCTTTTATTGGTTGAAATAGGGTCTCACAGATTTTTTTTTTCCTCTGTGCTGACTTCAAACTGTGATCTTCCCAGTTTCCACCTTCCAAGTAGCTAGGATTTCAGGCATGAGCCACCATGCCTGGCATAGTTTCTTTTTTAAAAATCAGAAACAAATATGAATGTATTATTTTGATCTTTTTATACATATATATAATTATGCTGAATTGCCTTAACTTTCACTTATATATGTTCGTTGGTCTTTTTCTTTGTGAATTTGAGTTCTGTATCATGCCTGGATTTTTTTTTCTACTTTGAGATTATAAAAATATCAGATATTTTTCTGATATGGCATTTTTTAACATTTAAATCTTAAATCCCATCTGGTAGATACCTTATTGTGGAAATTAAGTTTTGAAATAGCATTTATTGGGGTCCTTCCCATATGGCTCATTGTCTCATTTCAGATATCAATTTGTACCATTCTTCAGTTCCCAGGTATTTTTGGACACTGTCCTTGTCTATTGATCTATTTGCTTATTCCTATGCCAAGACAATAAGTTAATTTATATAGTATGTTTGCTATCTGATTTATATCTGTTCATACATTTTTTTCTTCTTTTCTTTCCTTTTTTTTTTTTGTTGGTTATGAGGTTTGAACTCAGAGCCTTGGTGTTGTTCCTGAGCTCTTTTGCTCAAGGTTGGTGCTTACCATGTTGAGCCACAGAACCACTTCTGATTTTCTGGTGGTTACTTTCCTGCCTGGGTTGGCTGTCATCCTCAGATCTTAGCCTCCTGAGTAGCTAGGATTACAAGTATGAGCCACCAGGGCCCAGCTATATTTTCAAAATATTAATCTTCCAATATTTTCTTTCAGGTGACTCCCCACCCCCCATACACAATGAGCTTTAGAATCAGTTTGTACATTCTTTAAAAAAAATTGATTACTATAAAGGTGATGTACAGAGGGATTACAATTATGTTAGGTCAAAGAGTACATTCCTTTTTGAACAATGTTACTCTTTCATTCACTCTCTCCTAGTTTTTCTCTTCCATCCTCACCCACAAGTTACATAGTTCATTTTCAACATAGTGTTCAGTGAGTACCATTGTTTCATTTGTCCACCTTTTTAAAAAAAAAAAGTTTTCAACTGTGGGGCTTGAACTTGGGGCCTAGACGCTGTCCCTGAGCTCTTTGGCTCAAGGCTAGTGTTCTACCACTTTGAGCCACTGCTACACTTCTGGTTCTTTTGTGATTACTTGAAGATAAGAGTCTCACAGGCTTTTCTGCCTACGCTGGCTGAGTAGATAGCCTGAGTAGATAGGATTACAGGTATGACCTACCAGCACCTGGCTCATTTGTTCACCCTTTGTCCCTCTATTAATTTGTGCATTCTTGTAAAAAAAATGTTAGAGGGAAATTTTTTATCAGAATTCTTGTACATTTTAAGATGCCTTTGCTGCAATTTTCTAAGATTTCATCAGGTTTATTCTTAAAAGTTTATTGCTATCTTGATTTATTTATATCTTGGATTGTAGGCATGTTGTATTCCAAGCGTGATTTCATTATCTCATTTAAGCCAACCATTCATAGACCAACATTAATTGCATCTCTCACCCTAGCCCCATTTCACTGAAATACTCTGCTTGGATGTCTTTCAGGCACTGGTAACTTAGAACCTCTAAAACTCATTTCATCAGTAAGTGTAGGTGAACCCCGGGGTTAAAAGTGCCTAACACCATTCATTGTTGAGAACCAGAAATAGAAGGAAGTCTTCCTACCTTGAGAGATCTTTTCCAAGGGTCTTATTTCCTGCTAATACCAGCTTGAACCAGCCACCTTACCCTACTTCTATCTCCGTGTGTGCTTTGGATATTGGCCACACTGCTTGCCTGTCTGAGGAGCTTTTGCCAATCTTGGACACTTTCCTCAAAAGCCACATCCTTCCTTGCCAACACCCTCTGATTCTTTGCTGCTATCCCTAGGCCAGCATGTGGTCAGTTTCTAGTTATCATCCTTGTCTCCACTTCTGGGTGGGGAGATTGATCTGCTGCCTTGTGGAGGACATATGGAAGCTTTAGGGATTCCTCTGGGGCTCATGGAATGCAGGTTCATGAAGACGTTAATCTGTTCATCTCTGTGTGGACAGGAAATATGAACTGTACAGCATGGACTGGGACCTGAAGGAGGAACTCAGGGACTGCCTGGTGGCCGCTGCGCCCTATGGGGGCCCCATTGGTATGTTATTCTTCCACCACTACATGCTCTGGGACCCAGGGATGAACTCAAGGCCCCTTGACTCCTGGGGATTTGCTGTCAAGTTGTTTTTTGCCAATTCACTTTGCTATAGTGCTTTTAATTCTGGGTGTCAAAGCGAGGCCTACCCCATGTGAAATGTGTAGCTGTAGAAGAAAAGTGTCTTCTCAAATTGCAGCACTATTGAGGAACCCTTGGAGGAAAGAGAAAACAGCCAGTGTGAGGCCAGTACTTGACATCTACTCTGCTTCTGGCATGCCTCTGGCCAGCCTGCTGGTGAGCACCCCAGACTGTCTCTAGGGCTGTGTGCTGGGTAGTGCTTTCTAATCCCATGGATAACCTCAGAAACCGCTCTACTCTGCAGTGGAAGAGTGGGCCTGTGGTGTCCCTAGGCTGGTCAGCTGAGGAGGAACTGCTCTGTGTGCAGGAAGATGGTGCAGTACTCGTTTATGGACTTCATGGTGACTTCCGGAGACATTTCAGCATGGGCAATGTAAGGACTCGGGTATGGGGAAGGAAGATGGAGTTTATGACTCAATGGAATGCTCAACCCATGACCCTTTTCTCCAGGAGGTACTCCAGAACCGGGTTCTTGATGCCCGGATCTTTCACACAGAGTTTGGTTCTGGGGTGGCCATCCTTACAGGAGCCCATCGTTTTACCTTGAGTGCCAATGTGGGCGATCTTAAACTCCGCCGGATGCCAGAAGTGCCAGGTGAGACCTGATCCACCTGACATAACCATTCAGTATGACTGATGTGCCTCTAGCCTATGGGACCAGCAGAGGCAGGAATGGTGGCGTCCAGTCATTGAGATTGTCCTCTGAGATCGTCTCCTCCCTGGTTTCAGGTCTGCAAAGTGCACCCTCATGCTGGACTACACTGTGCCAAGATCGAGTGGCACACATTCTTTTGGCTGTGGGGCCAGATCTTTATCTCCTGGACCATGGAGCCTGTTCTGCAGTGGTGAGGAGTGGAACAAATAGAGGGCTGGGAGAGGCAAAGGGAAGTCAGTCTGTCTGATGTCCTCTGAGTCAAGTCTGTCTGGCTCTGAGAAGTCCGTCTGTCTGGTATCCTCTCCTTCTGTGCCCCAGAACCCCCCTGGCCTAGCCCCAGGAGTAAGCAGCTTCCTGCAGATGGCTGTTTCCTTCACCTACCGACACCTGGCCCTCTTCACGGACACAGGCTACATCTGGATGGGGACAGCATCACTCAAGGTGTGATGCTAGGACAAGGGGTACCATGCCTTATCCAGGGAAAATGTATTGGTAGCAAGGGGCTTTTCAACCAGACGTGTCTTCTGGATGAGGCTATGACATGTCTGCACCCTTTCAGGAGAAGCTGTGTGAATTCAACTGCAATATCCGGGCACCTCCGAAGCAGATGGTCTGGTGAGGGTAGGAGAGTTCTTTGGGGGTGGGACTGGGATATAGCCTTAATTTTTCGGATATTTTGTTTCATCCTGTCTTGGCAGAGGTAAGTGGAACATTGGATCTCCCCTCCTTTAAGTGCTGCTGCACTTAAAACCATTGTCCACTGGGGGCTGCTCGCAGGAGCTATAGCACAGGACTGAGGGGGAAGCAGACAGATTAGCACATAGCTAGAGGAATGGGATAAGGGATATAAGAATGTTCAGTGCTATCCAAGGCAAAAAGATACAAACAATAATCTGGGATACATGGCTGTAGCCTGCTATCTTGCAAGTGTTTCAGATGTGTGTGTTGTTACCCACAGGTGCAGTCGTCCTCGCAGCAAGGAGAGGGCTGTTGTGGTGGCCTGGGAAAGGCGGTTGATGGTGGTGGGTGATGCACCTGAAAGCATCCAGTATCCTTAGAGGGCTGTCTGTGTGGGTGAAAGGAGGAAGAAGGGTCATCTGCCCCACCCGATGTTTAGATGCCCTTGGGAGCCTTGACTTTGCTTAGGTTTGTGCTAGACGAGGACTCCTACCTGGTGCCTGAGCTTGATGGGGTCCGAATCTTCTCCCGCAGTACCCATGAATTCCTGCATGAGGTGCCAGGTAAGGCCCCCATAAGGGCACTACATAACTCAGGGCAGAGCTCCTTCCTTCTCCCAGCCTGACCCCCCTCTCCCCACTGTCCTGGACTGTGACCCAAAGTAGGTTCTGGGTGTTGAGGCAGAGCTGGAAGTTTCTTGTCTCTTGCTCTCACTCACTAACTTCTTCCCCCAGTGGCCAGTGAAGAGATCTTCAAAATTGCTTCAATGGCTCCTGGAGCGCTGCTATTGGAGGCCCAAAAGGAGTATGAGGTAGATCCCTGGGCTTCTTACCAGGCACCAAGAGGTTCTCCTTCCCTTTCCTCTGCTTGGGTCAATCCCTTGTCTCTTTCTTGGATGTGTGGGAACACTTAGGTGTCACCTATCAGGAGAGAGGTTTAGACAAGACACCTGCCTGGGCTGGTGGGCTGACAGGAGTAGAATCTTACATGTGATGATGGGAAAGGACCGAGTGACTCCTCTCTTCCAAGCCAGGCCCAAATTGGCACTATTATTGGAGGTGTTAAGCCTTCACCCTGTGGCAATTGTGGGAATCTCAGGTCCAGTAGATGGGATTGAGGGCTGATCTCTTGCCTGTGCAGCCCCTCTACACCAGCCCAGTTAAGAGAAACTCAGGGCCAGGAGTGGGATAGCTCCTGTCATGATGCTCCATCTTTGGGCTTTCCTCCACAGAAAGAGAGCCAGAAAGCAGATGAATACCTTCGGGAGATCCAGGAGCTGGGACAGCTGACCCAGGCTGTGCAGCAGTGCATTGAGGCTGCAGGACATGAACACTGGCCAGACATGCAGAAGAGTCTTCTCAGGGTTGTCCTGGAGGGAGTTCTGAGGGAAGGAGTCCTGGGAAGGGAGGGCTGAGTAGCATGGGAAGCTCTCTTCCATTATCCTTTCGCTCTTCTCAGGCAGCCTCCTTTGGAAAGTGTTTCCTGGACAGATTTCCACCTGACAGCTTTGTGCACATGTGCCAGGATCTGCGTATACTCAATGCCGTTCGAGACTACCACATTGGGATCCCTCTCACCTATAGCCAGTATCCCCATGCATGCAGAGATGGCATATGAACAGGGGGTGGCAAGAGAAGGGCTGGTGATATGGCCATATAGACCCTTGGAAAATAGGCTTTTTAATTTTTTTTTTTGTGCCATTCCTGGCACTTGAATTCAAGGGCAGGGTGCTGTCCCTGAGTTTTTGTGCTCTAGGCTAGTGCTCTACTACATAAACCACAACTCCACTTCTGATTTTTTTGGTGGTTAATTGGAGATAGGAGTCTCACAGACTTTCTGCCTGGGCTGGCTTCAATCTGATCAATCCTTAGATTCTAACCTCCTGAGTAGCTAGGCTTACCGATGTGAGCCACCAACACCTGGCTTTGGCAAACAGACTTTTATTTACAGCTGGATCCTTAACCAAAGAAAATAAAGATATAAGCAGCTTACCATCCAGGTGCTGCTGGACAGGTACAACAAACCCAGGGGTACTAGGGCAAAGCTAGAGGTGGGTGGCTACTATAACCTCCGGTGGGGTCTTAAGGTCACTGCTCCTGATACATAGGCTAGTGATACTCTTCCTCCTCTATCTGTCTCATCTTGCCTTTGTACCCTTGTGCTCTTGTCCTCTAGGCTTGTGTTGCGGAGGCTTTACCCCTTGGCCATCCAGATATGCGAGTACCTGCGCCTTCCTGAAGTTCAAGGTGTGAGCAGGATCCTGGCTCACTGGGCCTGCTACAAGGCAAGGATGTGGGGTGAGGTCCAGGAGCACTGAGGTAATCTCAGTTCCTACTGAGGTGTAGGAAACATAAAGTATAGAAGTGAAGGGTGGGCTTTGATTGAGGGTACTCTAGAGGGGGAGACATGAGATACAGATTTGGTTTATACCCTCCCAATACTCCTTACAGGTACAGCAGAAGGATGTGTCAGATGAGGATGTTGCACGGGCCATTAATCAGAAGCTAGGGGACACGCCTGGTGTCTCGTACTCTGACATTGCTGCGAGGGCCTATGGCTGTGGCCGCACAGAGCTAGCCATCAAGGTGTGGACATACAGCCCTCCCCTGGTGCTCTGATGTGAGTGATCAAGGCTCTCACACCAGCTTTTTCTTTCCCATTGTGCCCTCCTCACCCCCACAGCTGCTGGAGTATGAGCCACGCTCAGGGGAACAGGTGCCTCTCCTCCTAAAGATGAAGAGGAGCAAACTAGCACTTAGCAAGGCAATTGAGAGTGGGGACACAGACCTGGGTGAGCAGGGTTTAGGGGAGGGCTAGGTGGGCGTCCTTAACTGAGCAGGGCCAGTCTGGAAGCCATATTCACCTTGTCCCACAGTTTTCACTGTGTTGCTGCACCTGAAAAATGAATTAAACCGGGGAGACTTTTTCATGACGCTCCGGAATCAGCCCATGGCCCTGAGTTTGTACCGACAGGTATGTGGGGAGCAGGGAGGATAGAGCCTCTTGGGCTCTTGAGCTGACCTTGCTGACTAATTGTCTGTGATCCAGTTTTGTAAGCACCAGGAGCTAGAGACGCTGAAGGACCTTTACAATCAGGATGACAATCACCAGGAGTTGGGCAGCTTCCACATCCGAGCCAGCTATGCTGCAGAAGAGGTCTGAGGTCATGATGGGCTAGGATTACTTATCTGGTTCTTCTCTAGGAACCTAGACCCCCCATATTGGTTCACACCCCATCTGGTCATCATCATTGAGGGAGAGTCTTGAGAAGACATAAGGCCAGGATAGATGCTGATCTCGTGAACCTAATCCACCCCTGTCTTTGTAGCGGATCGAGGGACGAGTAGCAGCTCTACAGACAGCAGCTGATGCCTTCTACAAGGCCAAGAATGAGTTTGCAGCCAAGGTTTGGCCAGCCTTTTTCTAAGAGTCCTTTGTCATCTCTTCTTGGACTTCCCTCCTTGTCCTATTCATCCCCAGGCTGCTTTACCTTGGTCCCCAGGCCACAGAGGATCAAATGCGGCTCCTACGGCTACAGCGGCGTCTAGAAGATGAGCTGGGGGGTCAGTTCCTAGACCTGTCTCTACATGACACAGTCACTACTCTCATCCTTAGTGGCCACAATAAACGTGCAGAGCAGCTGGCACGTGATTTCCGCATTCCTGACAAGAGGTAGATGAGGGCCTGGGCTGTGTGTAGCCCTAGAACTGCCTGTCTCCTGTGTGCAGTACATTCAAGTCCAACTTCCCTGTAGACTCTGGTGGCTGAAGCTGACTGCTTTGGCAGATTTGGAAGACTGGGAGGAGCTAGAGAAGTTTTCCAAGAGCAAGAAATCACCCATTGGCTACCTGGTGAGATCTTCCTTCATCTCCCCACCACCAGTAAGGGGAGTCCTTGGCAAGGAGTTAGGCAGGGTGACTATTACCTATTCAGCTGACCCGTGTCCTTAGCCAGTACTTCTTATGTCCATGAGAATGTGGGAAGACACCATGCACTGTGCTGGGTGCATTGGAGAATGACCCTGAGACAGATGCTGAGGGGTATAAGAATGAGGTGCCGTCCCTGAGAAGGACCACAAGGGCAGGGAAGTCCTGCTTAAGTTAGTGGCAGAGAGGAGAGGGAGAGTCCAGGGAGCATATCAGGTTGTTTCCTGTGGCAGATGGTATAGAGAAGTAGGGTGCAGGTTTCATAGTGATAGAAGAGAGAAGGCACAGGACCTGAGAAGGCTTCCTGTTGTAGATGGTGGTAAAGGGTGAAAATAATTAGTTTCCAGGCTGTAATGGATCTTTGCTTTAGATTGTTTCTCTCTAAGAATGTTGAGATCAGAGCTATTCTTGTGTAGATGGGAAAGGAACTACATATACTATTTAGTGTATAAAGTATGTATAACCAATATGTCCATTGGGATTTTGTTAAGGAAGACTGGGGGACTGTGCATTGTTTTTCTCCCCTTTTCCCTTTCCTCAACTTCAAAGCCCTTTGTGGAGATCTGCATGAAACAGCACAACAAATATGAGGCCAAGAAGTATGCTTCCCGTGTGGGTCCTGAGCAGAAGGTTAAGGCTTTGCTTCTTGTTGGGTATGTAAAATGAGGGCCCCATGGGTATGAGGTGGCTAGACTAATGGGTTGAAAAGAGGCAGGGTTGGTGCTCTTGGGCAGCCCCAATACTATCTCTTCTGTTCAAACTACAGTGATGTGGCTCAGGCTGCCGATGTAGCCATTGAGCACCGGAATGAGGCTGAGCTGAGCCTCGTATTGTCACACTGCACTGGAGCCACAGACGGGGCCACAGCTGACAAGATTCAGCGGGCCAGAACACAAGCCCAGAAGAAGTGAAGAGCTTCTAGAAGCTTTGGGGAGATCTTCTCCTATCCTGGACTTGGCAGAAGGGTCACTCCATCCACTCCTCCCCTCTCAGGGCAAAGCTGAGAAGCAGGGAGAGGTCTAAGGATGCAGAGGAACGTGGTTGTAAATAAACTTGGAATATTTTAGAATGGTCATTGTACACAAACTAGCCTGAGAAAAGCAAGCATAAGGGGACTGAAGGTGTGGCTCAAATGGTAGAATGCTTACTTACCTAGATAGCATGAAACCCTGAGTTCAAACCCTAGTGCCCCCCCCCAATAAAATATTAAAGCAGGACCATCTAGACACCTAAACAGAATTTTCCATCTTTGTGTAGAGGCTGTAGGTAGGTCCTTATATAAGAGGGGTCTGTCTCTACATAGTTACTAAGGAAAGCTCTCTCAAGGGGCTCTCTGAAAACTCCTAGGAACATTATGGAGATAAATGGCATAAAATGTAAGCACAAATGCAATAAGAACCACAATGAAAAGCATCCCATGTATATGCACACACTTTCGAGAGCCATGCTGAACATTTAGCCAGTATTGCATTTATTCCTCATGAGATTAGTAGCATCACCCCTCTTTATAGAAGAGGAAATTGAGGACCAAGATTAGTCACAGAAAATATGTGGCAAAGCCAGGATTTGAAAGCTATGTTGATTCCAACTGGAACTGGTATCAGTCCTGAGGCAAGGCCCTGTGTTGCCCTACAGTGAGGATAGGAGGACTAGTAGGACACATGTGACCATTCAGTTCTAGGGCTTAAAGGAGAAGCCTTTGGGAGCCTTGCCTACTGAACAGTGGTGAGCACTGGGCCAAAGAGAAAGAGGTGAAAGATCTGACCAACATAGAGGAAGGGAAAACGTCCCAGGAAGAACTATGAGCTAGAAACCTCCGGGCTCCACCCTATCTCACTGAAGCCTCCGGGTCAGCAGAGGCACCTGTTTAGCCCTCCACTCTGTCCCTAGTCTGTATACTCCAATGTACCATGGTACTGCCACCTGTCACTGTGGGCATTTTGTGTAGCAAGGGGACAGAGGAAGAAACCAAAGCAATAGAGCTTCAGGTACTATTTAACACTCCTAGGCCTGACCATGCTTTAAAAAAAATAATAAACTCTGGTCTGAGGAAGTCCTTTCTTTCCAAACCATCTGATTTATAAATGTTAGTTTATAGAAATTCTCCAAGGAGACACAACTCAAATTGTCAAGCAACCATTTATTATGCTTACCATTTATTATGTGGGTCAAGAATGTGGTCAGCATGCAGCAGGGATGGTTTGTGTCTACTCCACAATATTTGTACATCAGCCGGAAGACTCTGAAGCTGCAGGCTGAAATCATTTGGTTGCTTGCTCACCCACATGTCTGGGTGAAGCTGGTTGTTGACCAGAACACCTACAACCTGGGGTACCTCATAGCATAGCTGGGTCCCTAGAGTCAAAATCCATTTTGCTGTTGCTAACCAGCACTGAAGCCCCTTGGCGTCCCATTTGCCACATTCTGTTTGACAGGACAGCCTCAGAAAGCTACCTCACCATTTTCAAGTAAAAGGATGGCACCTCTTGATAGGAAGTTCTAGAAAGATTGTTGCCAGTTACTTTTTTCTCTTTGAAATAAGCAGACATTCTCAAAGAAAGTGCAGGATCCCCTTATGCTGGGCTCTTCATTCTGGGCTTTTGTCTTTTTTCAATATTGGCTCCACAATTCCTCATTGCTCTAGTAACTGATGATTTTCTTTCTTGGTGCTACTGGGGTTTGAATTCAGGTCCTCAAGCTTGCTAGGCTGGCACTCTGTAGCTTGAGCATAGTCCCAGCTCTTTTTTGCTTTATGTTTCAGGTAGGATCTTGTATCTTTGCCTCAGAATGACTTGACTTTGACTCCCCTACCTATGGCCTTCTGTGTAGCAAGATTATAGATGCATAGTGCCATTTTATTGAGATGGTGTCTCATCAGCTTTTTGCCCTGGCTTAGAACTACACTCCTTCAAATCTCTGCCTCCCAAGTAGCCAAGATTACAGGTGTAAGCCCTACAGTACCTGTATTCTTTGTCCTCCTCCCCCTCCCCAATCTTTTCTGCCTCTTAGAAGAGAAGAGATTGCTGCCAAATAATCCAACCTTCCCTCTCTAGAAGGAGAGACTTGGCCAAGGCTAAATATACATGACTTAAAAAAAAAACAACACAAAGTAACGTACTATCCATTTCCTCATGTGCAATACAAACAATAGACATTGTATGTGAACTTTTAGTAATATGCAAGAAATAAGTCTTAACAACAATGGGAGATTTATATAGTGATTACAACTTCATGAAAAATGTGTGTGCCTGTGGAGAAGCCCAGGAATTGTCCATAGGAGAGTTATTTGAAAAAGGCAGAGGCTGGGGATATAGCTCAGTGGCAGAGTGCTTACCTAGAGTGTACTTGATGTCTGAGTTTGATCCATGGGTACCGTGGTACATCAAAAGGGGAGGGGGGGAAGTGAAGGACTAATTTTCTCTCCAACATTCTTTTATGAAAACTTTTAACATATACAACCAAATTGGAAGCATTTTTACAGTGAGCACCTGTGTAAACACTACTTGGATTCTTCACATCTTATTATGCTTATTACACAGCTATCCATGCATTCATTAATTAATGCATCTTTTGTTGCATTTCAAGGTAAATTGTATGAGAGGTATGACAAATTGTATGAGGTAATCCCAGTACTCGACACGGAGACAGGAAATTGGAGAGCTCAAGGCCAGCTTGGGCTACTTTATCTCCAAAAAAATGTACATTGAAGATTTCAGTACACTTCCCTGTCAATATGGAGTACATTTCGTTAAGTAGAGTTCATTATAGTTTTTTTTAATTCCTTTCTGGCAAAGTCTACATATAATGAATCACAAAGATCTTAAGTGTACATAGATCTGCTGGGGTTTGACAGGTTCATACACCTATAAAGAGATACTTTTAAAAAAAATCTGAAATGGGGGCTGGGAATGTGGCCTAGTGGCAAGAGCGCTTGCCTCGTATACTTGAAGCCCTGGGTTCAATTCCACAGCACCACATATATAGAAAATGGCCAGAAGTGGCACTGTGGCTCAAGTGGCAGAGTGCTAGCCTTGAGCAAAAGGAAGCCAGGTACAGTGCTCAGGCCCTGACTGAGTTCAAGGCCCAGGACTGGCCACACACACACACACAAAATCTGAAATGGGAGGAGGAAGGCTTAGCTCGGTAGTAGAGCATTTACCTACTGTGTGTGAGGCCCAGATTAAATCTTGGCACCAGAAAATAAATTTTAACTAGGACTTTTTCTTTCAAATCCTTAATTGCCCAGTAGAAAATAGCATTTAAAAAATGGCCTTTACTTACAGCAGTTGTATAGCAGGCCTGAATCTATGAATTTGGGTGAGGCCAAGTCTTTTCTAATGGATGGTGTTAGAATTCTGGCTATAGGCAGAGTCTAGAAACATTTCTAGTTTAGGAAATGAGGGGTGGGTATAGACAAAATGAGAGTCCTATAAGACAACTCAGGGCAAGAGGCTTCTGCAAATAACTTGTAGATTAACAGTGACTGGAAGGGCTCTTGGCTCTCGTTTATTATTGTGTTGCTTTATTTTCATTACAGCACTTAGGAAACATTCTTTTTCATTTGTTTATTGTCTCTCTCTCCCTCCAGAATGTAAGCCCCTGAGAGCAAAAGGCCTCTTACTCCCCACTGTGTCCAGCACATGGTCTGCACTCAATAAGAAATTGAATGACTCATTGTTCCATTTACTAGATGGGGAAAGGAGGCCTGGAGAGGGAAGTGACTTGCCTGAAGGAACAGGATGCCTTTAGTCTCATCCTCTAGCTTCCCTTAAGTGCAGTCTTTTGCCCATTAACCCTGTGGCTGTTGGGTTCCTGTGGGGTGGCTGACAAGTGCCTGTTGGGTGTGCCCCATGAGCTGGGACTAAAGTAGAGTAGGAGAGCCACAGTCTCCCCTTGGGTTGCCTGGGGAAGCCTATCTCCTCTCCCTCTCAAAACAACCCTTAACTCTGTTGATGGGGGAGAGGCCCCTGGACAGTCAAGTAAGATACAGCACCAGGCCAGTTTCCATGACAGGCAGCTTAGAGTAGGACCCTGACCTCTTCCAGTGGAAACAGTTGTTTGCACTGAATCTTTCCAGGGTCTTGGGAGTCAGTTCCCCAACTCCCTTGGTCTTAAGTTCTGTGTTACCCCTTCATATACATCACAGATGTTATGATTATACAGTGTGCCTGTATCATGGAGAGTAAAAGATCTTGCATTTCTTGAGGATGGGTTACTGGCCAAGCTGTGTGTGTATCTACAATTCTCAGTACAGCTCTGGAGGGTTCCAGGAAGGACAGCAGAGGGAGGCTTAGGTCACTCAGCACTTGGCAGGGCTGGAAACCAGAGCCCTCTGACTGCCACACCCAACTGCAAGGATTCCCAAGTGAGGTCAGATCCAGTAGGGGTTCTTCATAGGGTTGTCCTTCAAGGATAACCACCTGTCTTAATAGTTTTTTAAATTCCATTAGCAATTATAAGTAGCATGTCAAGCTCTTTTATGTTAATATAATCAAACCGACCAAAAGCAACTATGTAGGTTAGTGTAGTTACGTAAAACCTAAGCTGGTAGTTCAGTTTTAGGCCATGGGGCTGCCCTCATTGCCCCGGTACCTTTTGTGCTTACATTGTTTTTCAGGTCTTTTTAAAGCACGGGTCCAATGCATGGCCAAAACTTCAGTTACTTTTCCATTCTCTGTGCACCTCCATTCTGGATAGATTTTTTTCAGGTTTTTTTTTTTTTTTTTTAAAGCACGGATCCAATGCATGGCAAAACTTAAGTTACTTTTCCATTCTCTGTGCACCTCCATTCTGGATAAATTTCAATTTGGACTTCCCAAGAAATGGGCATGTGGAAGGATCGTCCCTCACTGGCTACCCTTGGGGGTCTGACACTTCAGAGGACTGGGCATTGGCTCGGAGCCTTTGAGCTGAAGTGTCTATCTGGCAGAGACACGTTGAGTGGGCCATCTCCCCGACACTTCTGGACTGGCTCTGCCAGTAGTGTTTTCCCTGCAGGGAAGGGGAAAACCTGAGGAAGGGCCATCGCAGCTCGTATTTCTAGGAGGTGGCCCTGGTCAACATAACTAATTTCACACATGGGAGGTGGGAGGAGGGGGGTTGTATAGAAATTCTAAGTTGGTACCCCAGCAACAGGTTAGGGGGGACGACAACAGATGACAGGGACTTCAATCCTGAGTAGAAACCCGCTGATGTGCACTCTTGTGCAGACGTATTCTACTCAGAGTTGCCTCTAGTTATAGATCCTATCTCCTTCCTGAGCATTGAGCTCAGTGGGGCATAGTGGGTGAACTCGAGGCTTGCCCGCCTGGAGGAGAAGCTGACACCCACTCTGGGCACCACAGACTTCGGATCTAAGATAAGGTGTAACCCTCGACACTTCTTGGGCCTACAGAAGCCCAGTGGCTCGGCCTGGGGGCCAACTTTTAGCCGCAGGCACTTAGGTCTGGTAGCACCCAAAGTGGCTCCACCGTGCTGCCTCCAGACTTAAAGACAAATGGCTTCCGGGGCTACACGGGAGGGCAGCGGTTCCCAGGGTTCCTGGAAGGGGGTCGGCACCCCGGCCCTGGTGGAACTCGACTCTCAATCTTCCTCACCCTTTGATCCTCCCCTCCACCGCCAGGCCTGTAGCGAAAGGCTCCCCCCCCCCCCCCCCGCCCACCGTCCCCCCGCCCACCGTCCGGCATCACGTGTGGCGTTTCCACCCAGTTCCGTGGCGAGTCAGGCCCAGTATGCGCATCTGGAAAGCGGGAGAAATGTCCCCGGGGCTCGGGTGGGGATGATGTAGGTTGCTGGCTTCACGTAAGGCAGCACCCAAGGAGCCAGACTCGTTCTAGGGACTCGGCAGGTTCTCCCAGCGAAGTACCTTGCAGTAACGGGGGTAGGGAGCGCTGGGAGAAGGCCGAATCGGTCACATTTGGAGGAGTGTAAGAATGGTTTTCGCGTTCTAGGCCACCCCAGTCAGCGAGGATTGGTGTGGCTCGGCCCGGGCCTCAGTTTCCGCATCTGTAAACTGGGAAGAGAGCCCCAGGTCCAGGTTCCACAGATTGTAGACAAGCGTAAGATGTTGAAGAACGATCTACCGGCGCTACCAAAGTCCTGCTTTCCGCAGCATGGAGTCCCTTAGCTGTGGAGGACCGTGAGATCTACTTCACACCCCCGAAAAGAGGGCGCTGGGAGGCGCGCAAGGGCGGGGCCGCCAAGGCCGGAGACGCCCGTTCAGCGTGGGCCAACCAGCGCCCTCCTCTGAACAGCCAATGAGCACACGCCTTACAACCAAGGCAGGGTCGCGAGCGAGGCTGCGGCGAGTGCAGCTCTGACAGGGACGCGCGCGCGCGCGCGGCCGAGCTCGGACCCCGGGCCGAGGCCGCCATCACCGCCGCCTGCGCCTTCGTCCCTCTGCCACTTCCCCTCGCCATGCAGGCGAGGCCGCCGCCGCCGCCGCCGCGGGGCTTCGAGCTGCGGGCCGGGCGGCGGCCCTGAGGGCGAGTGGCGGGCCGAGCCGCTGCCGCCGCGGAACTGAGGCGGAGCTGCCGTCCCGGTCCCCCGTGGTCCCGCCCAGCGCCGGACTCGGTGAGTGTTCGCGGCCGCCGCCCCGGTGGGCTCCGGACGCGGGTGGGAGGGGCCCCCGGGTTCCTCCTTTCCGGGCGGGGTCCCTCGGGCTTGTGCGCTGGGATCTGCATCCCTGCGCTGTGGGTAGGGGGCTGGGGGTCTCCGGAAGCGTGTGGGACAGGGCGCCGACCTCTCTCCGCTGCCCCACAACTTTGCGGGCGTCCTCCTGGGATCCGGCCTGGGCGCTGCCATTAGTTCATTCTGAAACAAGAAACTTGGAACCGCGAGCACATCATTTGCCTAGGTTCATTTGATGGGAGGAAAAGAAAAGGAAAGAAGAAAACTCCTGGCAAGGGAAATGTTGTTCTTGCAGTCACCCAAGTTTCTTGCCCTAAAAGCCCCTCCTGGCCCGACTCCCAGGCCCCTCTCTCTTTGCCGTCCACTCCCAACTGTTGAAGATGCATTAGGAAGGGGACCAGAGAACTGCCCAGAATTCGTAATGAGCCACTTGGGAATGCAGATCCCCCCCCTTTTACTCTCATTTTTTTTTACATACATATATATTCTGTATTTCCTGAAAATAAAAACCTTAATGGCAGAACTGAGTCTAATGTTGAGGAAGGCGTGTGTGTTTGTGTGCGGTCAGTAATACTTGTAAGACAGGAAAAGAGGAATGTTCAAAGCCTTCCTAAGCAGAGTAATGCCTGTAGAAGCCTTTGGCTAGAATAAGGATTGCTGCTGGAAACCAGACACATCTCCTCAGAGATTGCTTCACTAACCACCTGCTAGCTGTTGAGACAGCCAGACAACTCGAAAGATGGTGGGTGAGAGGAGGATTGACAGAGGAAAGGGCGAGCATCTTCCTGTCTGGCCACTCCTTTTAAAAACACTGATCGGATGCTGTCACTTGTTTATTTAAAAACTCCCTCGCTTTGTTTTCTCCGTGGGATGAATGAAACTCAAAATGTCTTAATCTGGTCACAAAAGGCTGTGAACAGTCTTGCCTCAATTTACTCGTTTACATTTAGCTTAATCCTATCGTACTCTGGGCCTAGCCATTCAAAGCTGCCTGACTGCCCCTTCACCTATTTGGAGGTTTTTGCTTTCTTGTGTCCTATTTCCTCCCATCTTGACTGTGCTGGGAAATTTCTTCCCAGTTGTCTCCATTTCCCAAGAGAAATTTCACTTGTCTTTCCCAAAGGCCTGTTTGGAATGCATGCCAGGACTTTTGGTACCTTTGATTTCCCATCTCCCCATGTCTATCCTGCCTAGCCTCCATAAATAGCAGGCAGGAACTGACAGGACCCATGTTCCACAGGCTTCCAACTTGCTTGACTGCCCCTAAAAGACCAAAATCCCCTTAGTCATTTTTCACTGCTCAAAGGGGCTGCAGGTAAAGTATAATGCATGGTAGGATCTAGGAGTCCATTTACTGGGTGCCTGTTTAGCATGTGGGTACACTACAGAATAAAAAATTCAAGCCCTTTGACTTAAGTATATTTATGTGTCATGAATTTGCCAGGTAAAGTGCTTGATTATGATGCAAAATGAAAGTGAGAAACTTCTTGGGTCCTTTCCTTTGAAGCACTCACAGACAGATGCAGGACAGGTGGATATAATTACATCGTAGGTGCTACTGGACTAATAATGATTGCTATTACCTTTTATTTGCCTGTGACAGGTTATGTAATAAACGCCTACACAATTTTCTCATGTAATCTTTTCAAAAGTTGTATGGGGGTTTATTCCCACTTTGTAGGGCTGAAAACTAAGTCTCTATGGTGGGCAGATGAGGCAGTAGTCTGAACTTGAGTCCTGTTAGTCTACCTCCAGAGCCAGCCAGCGCAGGATACACTCCCTGAGTGGTTAGAGAAAGCTTTCTTGGCAGGGAGCCTTTGGGTTCTGAAGGATGCATAGAAGTTGGTTAATGATGGACAGCACACATAGTAAAAGGGGAGCAAGCTTGGAGTGGAAGGACCAACTATCTTTGGGAAGAGGTTAAGCTGGGTTGAATAGATGAGATTATGGTTAGTTTGAAGGGCTATGAATACTGTGTTAAGAGTTTGGGCAGTGGAGGGGGTAACAAGCTTGACAAGAAATGAACTCACTACATATGTAACTGTAACCCCTCTGTATAGCACCTTGAAAATAAAATAAAATTTAAAAAAAGTGTGGGTAGTGGGGAGCCATGAAAAGGTTTAAAGGAGGTCAGAGACTTGGGACTGATTGAGTATTGGAAAGATCTTTTGATGATGCTTTCTGGGGCCAGATGCTGATATCCTGTTGTTTTAGAAGGTAGTGGCCCAGCTCTACAACATAGAATCTTAGACTCAGGAGATTATACCTGTCTAGAGAGAATTCTGCAGTTTTGAGAAGATAATGCATTTGAGAGGAAAATCTAGCCGTGCAAATGTGTATATAGAAAAAATAAATCTCCCTCCTACACTGACCCCAAGTTTGCTGCTTCCTAACCTCCTTCCCAGAGCCAGTTGTAGTTTCCAGCTTCTGTGACCTTTCATAGACTCTGTTCTTTTATAAACATGTGTCAACTTATGTTCCTCTTACCATGGTATGTTTGTCTCACCTTATTTTTAATTAACATACTTAAGAAATTACCCCATATTACTACATTCAGAATTATTCACTCGGGGGACGGGGTTTGAATTGAACTCAGGGCCTAGGCTCTGTCACTGAGTTTTTTTGCTTAAGACTAGCACTTTACCACTTGAGCCACAGTTCTACTTCTGGCTTATTGGTAGATTTTGGAGATAAAGAGTTCAATGGACTTTCCTGCCCAGTCTGGCTTTGAACCACGATTCTTAGATTTCAGCCTTCTGAGTAACTAGGATTATAGGAGTGAGCCACTGGTACCCTGCTGATTTATTTATTCTTTGTATTGACACTCTATAACTTCAATGTGAAATAAGCTATATTTGTACATAGGACTAATATATATATATATATATATGTGTGTGTGACTAGTCTTCATGTTAAACATTTGTTATAGCTTGGTTCTCTTACAGAAATACAATGAATATCCTTTGGCCATACATTGTTATGTGCTTATTTGTACCGTTATTACAACAATATACTTTTTGAAGTGAAACTACTGGGTCAAAGGACATGTATATATATATATATTTTTTAAAGATATGTAGCCAGATTACCAAACCCTTTGTTTGAATTTAACCTGCTCCCCAAAATGTGTTGGATGTTCACCAAAATATCTAATGAGATCATCTGTGATGTTTATTCAGCTATCACATGCCTGCTTCCCACCGCCCCCCCCATGTGATTGTACCTGTTTTCCGCTCAAATTGAAGACATTGAGGTTCAGAAGGATTCAAGTGACTTGTGCAAGAAGATCTGTGTTAAGTAGTGGTGATATATTTTTGCAGCTCTGGCATTGGTATTTATCTAGTACCTTTCATGGAGACACTCAGCATTAACTTGTAAACATTGTCGGATTATTTTTTTCCCTTCATCTTCACATGAAAAAATGAGTCCTAGGCTTGAATTAAAAGTAGGAAGCTGGCCAAATATAGTCTTGTGCGTTTTTTTTATTTTTGTTTTTTTTTTAATTTTTATTATCAAACTGATGTACAGAAAGGTTACAGTTGCATACGTTAGGCACTGGATACATTTCTTGTACAGTTTGTTACCTTGTCCCTCATACCCCCCATCCCTCCTCCCCCTTTCCCTTCCCCCCCCGCGTTTTTTTTTTATTTCTAGTACAATAACTAATAAATGTTTCCAAATTCTGAAGCTGAAGAAAACCTACAAATAACCAATATTAAGGTTTATTTTTATATATTCTCTATTAAAGGGAGAAGCCACTAAATATAAAATGATATTTAAATTACCATCTATATCAGTAGACATTGATTTTTATAGTTATAGTCTATAAATACAGAATATGAGTTTTGAATTGTTGAGTAGCATAAAATATTTTATATTTACTTGTTTATACTTACTATTTTGAATCACAGTATTTTAAAATCACAATATAGTATTCCATGAATCAACATTTGTAATTTGTATAATGTGCTTTATTCCTTGCTTTTTTTCCTTTTTTTCTATTATAAATCCACACACCCATGTTCAAGCACTTCTTTTGTTTTATTTTCTTGGACCTTTACTGCTCAAGTGGGCTTTACGAGTCATAGGAATAGTTTAGTGCTCAGTTGCTACCGCTGAAAATTATACTGGTTACAGTTCCATCAGTAACATATGTAGCCCTGTTTCCTGGGAACCTAGCCAGTGTCATCACTTAAAAACAAAAAGTATTTCATATTTTATTAATTTGAAAGAAACACAGGGATACCTTGAAGTAGGTTCTCTCTCTCTCTCTCTCTCTCTCTCTCTCTCTCTCTCTCTCTCTCTCTCTCTCTCTCTCTCTCTCTCTCTGTGTATGTGTGTGTGTGTTAATTTTTGTGTGTATATGCCAGTACTGGGGCTTGAACTCAGGGCTTGGGTGCTGTCCCTTAGCTTTCTTGCTCAAGACTGGCATTCTCCACTTTGGCTTTTTTGGTGGTTAATTGGAGATGAATCTCATGGACTTTGCTGACCTGCTGCTTCAAATTGAGATCCTCAAATATTAACCTCCTGAGTACGTAATATTATAAGCATGAGCCACTGGTACCCAGCTCCCAGTTTATATTGCCTTACTGAAAAAATATTGTGAAAGTGGAATTGAATATATAAAGCATTGACCAGGAGCAGGGGACATCACAAAGTAACTTGGGTGTGATATCTGTCCTTATGACACTTGTTAGTGCAGTAGATAAACAGTCACCTTATGGTAATTACACACATGGTGGATGTGATCCAAAGAGAAGAATTGGGTTTCTTGGGAGTGTCAGAGAAGTTCAGTTAAGCATTCACAAAGTCCCTGAGCTAGGAAGGGTTTGATAGCTCAGGACAGCCTTCTCCAACTTGAATGTGCACACAAACCATCTGGGATGCTTGTTAACTGCCAAGTCCTGATTCAGTAGGTCTGGGGTGGGACTTGGGATTCTGTATTACTAACCACCTCCCTGTTAACAGATGCTGCTGGTGGGTGGATCACATTTGGCAGAGCAAGGCCTACTTCAGAGCTTGGTGAGCACCTGAAGCTGGCTGACCATGGTGAACAGTAGGTGGCAGGTGGCTTGCTATGACTTTAGAGCCTTAGTTCTCTGTCCTGGGTGTACTCTAGATTCACCTGGGAACTTTGAAATATCAGAGATGCAAATGCCCTGCCCCTGTGGGTTTTTTATTTATGTGGTCTTGGGTAGGATCTGAGAATATGTATATGTATTTTAATATCCCAGATGATTCGAATATGAAGTTAGGGTTGGGAACCAGTTGACTGGAGACAGGCAGAGGACAGAGTTGAAGGTTCTATATGCATGATTTGGGGCTTATCTTGAAGACAGAGCTGAGCCATTGATGGATTTTTCCCCCCCCTAGACCTGGGGCTTAAACTCAGGGCCTGGGCACTATCCCTGAGCTTCTTTTGCTCAAGGCTAGCACTCTACCACTTGAGTCATAGCGCCACTTCCAGCCTTTTCTGTGTGTGTGTGGTACGGAGGAATCGAACCCAGGGCTTCACACATGCTAGAGAAGCACTCTGCTACTAAGCCACATTCCCAGCCCTGTCATTGAAGGATTTTAAGCAAGAGAACGAACTGATCTGATTCCTAACTGTAAAGTTTACTGTGGCCTCAATCTTGAGCAGTAATTTTCATGGTGAGGTTGATAAGACATCTCACTGGAGTACTGGGACAAAATGTAGAACTTTTGTTTTTATCTAAAAAAATAGGGTATCACATTTAATTTAAGAATCATGGAACTTAGGGTGTTATGAAGGAAGAGAGGGAGTTCTTCAGTGAGCAGAGCTATATTCATCCCTTCAGTGAATTGCAACAAATTGGTAACAGTTTACATTATCCAGTTTTCATTCAGCTAACCTTTATGGAGCTGTGGGGAAGCCAGCGATAGAAGAAAATGCTGATCACATAAGCCAGAGCAAACAGTATGAGCTATTAAATCAGATTAAGTAAATTAGCTCTCATTAAAAAGGAACCTATCAGGGTTATACAAAATATGGATCTACATCCTATTATTAATTAGAACTTTGCTTTTTGAGTGTGTAACCCTTGATAGTAAAGTAGGAGGCTATCACTAGTATCAAGAAACTTCAAAACTAAGCATCCAGAACATGAAAACTTCCCTGTGCTGGGAATTGAACCAGGGCCTATGAGTACAAGGCAAGTTCTCTGCCACTGAATCATATCTCTATCGCCCTGCTTTTTTTCCCCCCAGTGATTTTTATTATATTTTTTGCCAGTCCTGGGGCCTGGACTCAGGGCCTGAGCACTGTCCCTGGCTTCCTTTTTGCCCAAAGCTAGCACTTTGAGCCACAGCACCACTTCCAGCTTTTTCTGTTTATGTGATGCTGAGGAATTGATCCTAGGGCTTCATGCATGCAAGGTGAGCACTCTACCACTAAGCCATATTCCCAGCCTTTCCCAGTGATTTTTAAAGACATGAATATTCAGTCAGATGAATTTACAAGTGTTAGGATTAAAGTTTATATTTTGAGGTTTTAAAGGGGGACTAACAGTCCCCCCAAGTGCTAAGCAAAAAGACTATAATATATGGGAAATAGTGTATCAAGAAAGCAAAATGGCTTCCTTTGTCAGCAGATATTGTTGGAAGATCATAGAAAACACTGCTGAATTTGTGAACAGATGTTAGCACAAAGCCAGATGTACCTGTAACCTCAGATACTCTGGAGGCCGAGGCAGCAAAATCCTAAGTTACAAGCATTTACCTTTTGAGCCTATGGCTGCACTCAAAGGTAAAATGCTTGCCTAACATGTATGAGGCCCTGAGTTGGACCACAGTACTGAAAGAAAATCCAGCAGCATTTAGCATTAGCATTACTGTCTCTCCTTTACCTCAACAGGGTCTCTCTTTGTAGCCCAGGCTCATCTCCAACTCCTGATCTCTGTCTTCCTCTTCAAAATGGTGAGATTTGTTTTACAAGTATGGGCCATTACACCCATCTAGATTCTCTTTTAATAATTAAATTCAAGGAGAGCCAATTCTTTTGTGAATTACTAGAGAAAAGTTGTATTGAAGAACATAAATTCTTATTGTGAATGATTGCCCTAATAAGAACATTGTTATTTGGAATAATTGTAAACTATTGGCAGAACAGCTACTTTGAATAAAAGAAAGAAAATGCATTTGTTGCCCTTTTATGCACAAACAATTGTCAGGTTATCATTTATTGGTCTTTTAGCAGAGCTTTTGATGACTTTCTCACTTTTATTATTATTTTTCATGACAACTTTTACTTATCATAGTAGTGCACACCTGTGACTCCAGCACTATAGATGCTAAGGCAGAAAGATTGAGAGTTCCAGGCCTCTCTGGATCACACAATGACACCCTGTCTCAAAACCAAACACAAAAAGCAACAGTAACCCATTTTGTGTGGTTACCTAGCTTAAAGTCATTTGAAAAAATAATATGCTTAACATAGTTCTTCAAGTAAGAGGTTATTTTTTTATTTTTTATTTTTTTGCCAGTCTTGGAGCTTAAACTCAGGGCCTGAGCACTGTCCCTGGCTTCTTTTTGCTCAAGGCTAGCACTCTGCCACTTGAGACACAACGCCACTTTTGGCCTTTTCTATATATGTGGTGTTGAGGAATCGAACCCGGGGCTTCATGTATACAAGGCAAGCACTCTTGCCACTAGGCCATATTCCCAGCCCAAGAGGTTATTTAAGTGTACAACTCAGTGGTGATTGTACATTGACAGTAATGAAAGCAGTCAGCAAAATCTAAGATCATTTTTTATCATTCCCAAAAGAAACCCTAACACATTAGCTTCACTCCCCATTCTGCCCAGCTTCCCACCCCTGGCAACCAATCATTCATCTTTTGTCAATATGGATTTACCTATTCTAATTCATATAAGTGGAATAAAATATGTGGCCCTTTGTGACTGGCTTCTTTTAGCATAATTTCTTTGGGGCTCATCCATTCCATGATTAACTGTGTTTACTCCTCTTAGTGACCAAAAATTATAGTATTTCATTATGTGGATATACCACATTTTGTTTATCCATACATTAGTTGATGAACATTTGGGTTGTTTTTGCTTTTTGGCTATGTAAATAATGAAGCTATTCAGATTCGTGTGTGTGTATACATATATATATATATATATATATATATATATTTTTTTTTTTTTTGTCAATCATGGGGCTTGAACTCAACGCCTGGGTGCTGTCCCTGTGCCCTTTTGCTCAAGGCTAACACTCTACCACTTTGAGCCACAGTTCCACTTTTAGTGGTTAATTGGAGGTAACCTCATGGACTTTCTTGCCCAGGCTGGCTTTGAGCCACTATCTTCAGATCTCAGCTTCCTGAGTAGCTAAGATTACAGGCTTGAGCCACCATCACCTGCCTCTGATGTATAGATTTTTGTGAACATGTTTTCATTTCCCTTGGGTATACACTTAGGAGTGGAATTGCTTTGAGAAGTTGCCAAACTGTTCCAAAGTGACTGTACCGTTTTGCCTTTCCAGCAGCAATGCACATGAGTTCTAGTTTTTCTCCATCTTTGTCTATACTTATTCTGTCTTTTTTGTTGTTATAAACTATCGAGATAGAGTGGCAGCCATGAGTAAACAAACTAAGCAAAACTACGAGGCCCCAAATTCAAGCCCTAATATTGGAAATAATAAATGATTAATTGCATGAGAGAAAATGGACTTTTGCTAGCCAAACTTAATTATTTAAAAGATTTTGTGGGCTGGGAATATGGCCTAGTGGCAAGAGTGCTTGCCTCATATACATGAAGCCCTGGGTTCAATTCCCCAGCACCACATATACAGAAAATGGCCAGAAGTGGCGCTGTGGCTCAAGTGGCAGAGTGCTAGCCTTGAGCAAAAAGAAGCCAAGGACAGTGCTTGGGCCTTGAGTCTAAGCCCCAGGACTGGCTAAATAAGTAAATAAAACAAAAATTTTTGTGTCAATCACAATGGCTCAGGCCTGTAAATCCTAGCTACTTAAGAGGCAAAGATTGAGAGGATCACAGTTTGAAGGTAGCAGTCTCATAACATCCCATCTCTACCATGAAAGGTGTGGCTGTCATCCCAGCTACATTGAATATGGAAATAGAAGGATTGTGGTCTGTGGGAGCTTCACATAAACATAAAATCCTATTTCAAAAATAACCAAAACGGAGGCTGGGAATATGGCCTAGTGGTAGAGTGCTTGCCTCGCATACATGAAGCCCTAGGTTTGATTCCTCAGCACCACATATATAGAAAAAGCCAGAAGTGGCACTGTGGCTCAAGTGGTAGAGTGCCAGCCTTGAGCAGAAAGAAGTCAGGGACAGTGCTCAGGTCCTGAGTTTAAGCCCAGGACTGGCAAAAACAAAACAAAACAAAAATAACCAAAGCAAATGGGAATGGCTCAAGTGGTAGAGTACCTGCCTACCAAGTGCAAGGCCCTATGTTCATACCCCCAGGACCGCAAATAAACAAATAGTGCTAGAGACTCTTTAAAAAAAATGTTTTGCTAGTCAAATCTAAGATGTAAATTATGGAAGAATAAATATCATTTAATTAGCACAGCCCTGGTGCTTTTTCCTTATGTATCTTTCCATCTTTCTCCCTCCCTCCCATCCTTTCTTCCTTTATGGCAGTTTTAGAGTTTGAAATCAAGGGCCTCAAGTTTGCCAAGAAGATACCATACCACTTGAATCATACCCATAGTCCTTTTTTGCTTTATTCTTTCAAGTAGGGTCTCTCTTTTTTTGCTAGGGGCCACTAAGAATCCCACTACCTATAGCCTTCCTGTAGGCTGGCATCATAGATGTGAACCATGATGCCTGGCTTCCTTGTCAAGATAGGGTCTCACCAACTTTTTGCCTTGACTGGCTTTGAACTACAGTCTTCCTTTGCCTCCTGAGTTGTTAGGATTACAAGTGTGAGCTGCTGTGCCCAGCCATAAAATAATTTTAAATGAGTTCTAATGTTAATAGTTTAATGTTAGAAATATCATTTTTATGATTATTTTAATTTCATTTGAAAATGCTTAGTACACAAACATAAATGTTTGATAAATACTAGCGCCTGTGGTACTGTTATATTCCGAGAGGGAGGCACAACTGAAGGTGGGAAGGGGTTTTATTTACAAAGGAACTTTATTTACAACCTAAAACCCAGAACCAGAGCAGCCCTCCACCTCCAAACGCTAGCCTGCGACTACCTTGTCCTGGGCTAGTGAACCCAGACCTGACCTGAACTCCGAACCTCCACTTCTGAACCTCCACTCCTTAACCTCCAAACCTCCAGAGAAGTGAGCTTCCTTCCTGCAGGCCTCGCCTCTCCTCAGGCTTCAAGCCTCAGGCCTCCCACAGGCCTTAGGCATCTCTACAGGCCTTAGGCCTCTCTTCAGACCTCAGGCTTCGGGCTTTTCTGCAGGCCTCAGGCTCCTCTCAGCTCAGCTCTCTGTCTGCTTTTCCCAGCTTTGCTCTACTCCACCGGCAGGCACCATCTGCTTCTCTCTCCTCCCTTCTCTCCAGCAGGCAGCATGTATATGTACACTCTGGGCCTCTGAAGCCCCGCCCCCTCTAATCACCAGACTGCTTAAAAGTGCCACTGTGGCTATAATGCAAGTGTAGGGCAGGACTTCCTAGTCTGCCCCTCCCTCTAGTTAGTTGCCAGGCCCAATTAGAAGTGCCACTGTGGCTGTAATGCTGGTGCAGGGCGGGACTTCCTAGGCTGCCCCTCCCTCTAGTCCCCAGACCCACTTAGAAGTGCCACCATAGCATTGTGGGGCAGGACTTCTTTTTTTTTTTTTTTTTTTCAAATTTTTATTATCAAACTGATGTACAGAGAGGTTACAGTTTCATACATTAGGCATTGGATACATTTCTTGTATTGTTACCTTGTCCCTCATACCCCCCTCCCTATGGGGCAGGACTTCTTAGGCTGACCTTACTCCTGAAATGGCCTAGTCCCATGCCTCCTTCTACAGTCCCCGGCAGTGACACAGCAAGGGGCGGCCCACGGGTTATTATATTACTGTTATTACTGTATGTTATTGTTATATGTTATTAATATATAATATATATTAGCACCTGTAGAGTGATGCTCTTTATTTTTTGTTTATGTTAGGCCTGGAGCTAGAACTCTGGGCCTAGGCACTTTCCTTAGGCTCCTTTTTGCTCAAGGCTAGCACTCTACCACTGGAGCCACAGAACCACTTCCAGCTTTTTCTGTGATTAATTAGAGATAAAACCCTCATGAGCTTTCCTGCTTGGGCTAGTTTTAAACCATGATCCTCAGATCTCAGCCTCTTGAGTAGGTAGGAGTACAGGCATGAGCCACTGGCGCCTAGCTAAGAGTCTTCTTTATCAGTGGATGTGCAGTAAAAAGATTTGATACATTGCTAAGGAAAATGACTGGTTAGAGCAGTCTTTTACTTTTTTTTTTTATTAGCATCAGCTAGCTGTACAAGGGAATATCATTGGACTCGCCTACTCTGTCACTCTTACCCCATGGGAGTCCCACAGTCACATGTATGATTGTTTAGTGTGGAAGAGTGGTGATGGACAGGTATGATTTAAACAGTAGAAATGGTAGGATTCCAGAGTTTTGGCTTTAGGAATAAAATGCTTGTTAGATGGTGGAACAGAGCTTCCGTGTATAGGAAGTTGAAATCCAGCTTCTGTGAATTGTGAAGTAGTTTTCAAATATTGACTGACAGATAGCTTAACCCACAATTAGTTTTCAAACATTGGTTGATAGGTGGCTTAATACATAAGTATGCAATCGATATAAATGCATCAATACTACCCATTAACAAAGAGAATGCCTTTCATTGATGTGTTAGCAGCCCTGTTACCACAGCACTGTGGAATAGTGCCAGGATTTCTCTGTTCTTTTAAAAGGAGCTAGTATTTTTCTTGATGCTTCTGCTCTCCTGATTTCTATTTGTTTCTGTGGTGAGGTGAAAGCTTCTCCCACCTTGTAGAGAATGAAGCTAGTCCCTAACTTAGTGCATCTGTTTTACATTGTAAGACAGCTACCTTCCAGCTTATCCTTGTCTCCTCCTGGCCTCATCCACTTAACAGGGCCTGAGTTCACAATGATGTCCAGCTTATCAGTGGTTCCCCTTGCCCAGTCTGCTGTGTTAGCTGGAATGGGCCTCCTAAAGCCTCAAGTCTAAAACTGCCACAGGTGACAAACAAGCAGCCCGAGAACCCTTCCTGGGTCCAGAACCTTGCCTCTTTTATTTTTCTTTTCAGTGGTTCATGCCTAGTTAGCAATAATGCCACTGGGCAGCAGTTCTGAACCTGAAGCACTGATTCTCAGTAGAGATTCTTTAGAGTGAAGAGGAATATTTTTTAAAAAAGCAAAGAAAACAGGCTGGCAAGGTGGTACATGATATAAACCCAGCACTTAGGTGATGGATGACCTCAAGTTCAAGGCCAGCCTGCACTACATAATGAGTTCTAGGCCCATCTGGGATATACAGTTAAGACCTTGTCTCAAAAAACAAAAAAAAAAAGGGCTGGGAATATGGCCTAGTGGCAAGAGTGCTTCCCTCATATACATGAAGCCCTGGGTTCGATTCCCGAGCACCACAAATATAGAAAACGGCCAGAAGTGGTGCTGTGGCTCAAGTGGCAGAGTGCTAGCCTTGAGCAAAAAGAAGTCAGGGACAGTGCTCAGGCCCTGAGTCTAAGGCCCAGGACTGGCAAAAAAAAAAAAGAAACATGGTTTGATTTTTTTTTTTTACTTAGTGTTTATAATTTGTGTAAATAAATATACATATGTATATTTGAAAAATACTGACACATAATATCTATAAATAATATGTAGTAAAAAAGTAATTATCTCCTCCCAACTTTTTTGTCAGTCATGGGGCTTGAACTCAGGGCCTGGGTCCTGTCCCAAAGCTCTTTTGCTCAAGGCTAGCACTCTTACCACTTTGAGCTATAGCTCCACTTCCAGTTTTCTGGTGGTTATTTAGAGGTAAGAGTCTCACAGACATTCCTGCCCTCTCTTGCTTTGAACTGTGATCCTCAGATCTTGGCTTCCTGAGTAGCTCGGATTACAGCCATGAGCTACCTACCAGTGCCTGGCTCAACGTTTTTCTGAAGTTATTCACAGATATGAACAATACTTATGAGACCTTCCAGAAATATTATATGCCTATACAACATAAGTTATTTAAACTTGATATTTCAAGTAACAATGAAGTAAAGTTTGGGTTGTTTGCTTATCAGGAGGGTTGAGAGTTAACAGCAGATTGAGATGTGTGAGGTGTGTTTGTGTGTTGTGCTACGATGGAACCCAGGACCACTAAATGTGCCTTCCTATCTTTGGTGCCAATGTTAAGTGCATTTGAGTTCCTCCAATATTACTGGGAGAGATTGTTTGACCTATTCAAACTTAATCAGTTTTCAAAATTTCTGCCTTAATGAGAACTTTGCAGAGCAGGTAGTAGTAGAGCAGCTCAGATTTATGTATGAATGTTTTAATGTTGGAGGAGGCCTTTTGTATATGTAAAAGACTATAATTCCTTGAGTTTCAAAATAATACTTTATCTTATTTACTTAGTCATTTATTGTCAGGACTGGAATTTGAACTCTGGGCCTTACTCTTGGTAGGCAAATACTCTACCTCTTGAGCCACTCCCCAGCCTCAGATTTAATTTATTATTAGAATGGCAGTTTAAAACCTAAATTCTCGGGCTGGGGATATAGCCTAGTGGCAAGAGTGCCTGCCTCGGATACACGAGGCCCTAGGTTCGATTCCCCAGCACCACATATACAGAAAACGGCCAGAAGCGGCGCTGTGGCTCAAGTGGCAGAGTGCTAGCCTTGAGCGGGAAGAAGCCAGGGACGGTGCTCGGGCCCTGAGTCCAAGGCCCAGGACTGGCCAAAAAAAAAAAAAAACAAAAAAAACCTAAATTCTCCCTTGTTAGTTTTTCTTGTGACAGTCTTGCTATTATACTTACAAGCATAGTAATTTTATATAGGGACAATAACTTTCTTCTTCATTTTTTTTTTTTTGCCAGTCCTGGGGCTTGAACTCAGGGCCTGAGCACTGTCCCTGGCTTCTTTTTGCTCAAGGCTAGCACTTGAGCCACAGTGCCACTTCTGCCTTTTTCTGTAGATCTGGTACTGAGGAATCAAACCCAGGGCTTCATGTACACAAGGCAAGCACTCTCCCACTAGGCCATATTCCTGGCCCCACTTTCATTCTTTTTTAAGCTAATGTTAATTCCTGAGTTTAACAGATGAATTCCTCCAAACCCTTAGTCATTGCATTAAATTTCCTGAGAGATTTCAAGCACATTTATATAATCAGTCTGTCAAGTGCTGACAGACTTTGACAGGTCAGAGTTAACACCTTAATATATAGAATCTCTAAGCATTGAGCAGTCTGTGATAATCAGAAATTAAACCAGCAAATGTAGGAAAGTAGGTTCTTATAAGGCCAGTACTTTCATTGTCTAAATCTGAATTACCAACATTTAAAAAACTTGTACCTTAAGCTTTAAAGTATTACCATTAGGACGTTTGTATACTTTGTTGTTCACATCTTTTCTTCCTAGAGTTGTAATGTCAACCAGTTATGGAAAACAGCTTTACCATCTCAGAGAGCCAAGATTATTGCATTAAAAATACAGGCCTAGGGCTGGGGATATAGCCTAGTGGCAAGAGTGCCTGCCTCGGATACACGAGGCCCTAGGTTCTATTCCCCAGCACCACATATACAGAAAACGGCCAGAAGCGGCGCTGTGGCTCAAGTGGCGGAGTGCTAGCCTTGGGCGGGAAGAAGCCAGGGACAGTGCTCAGGCCCTGAGTCCAAGGCCCAGGACTGGCCAAAAAAAAAAAATACAGGCCTAGGCTGGGAATATGGCATAGTGGTAGAGTGCTTGCCTAGCATGCATGAGGCCCTAGGTTCAATTCCTCAGTACCACATGAACAAAAAATAAATAAATTAAATTTAAAAATACAGGACTAGCTGGGCACCAAGAGCCCTCACCTGTAACAGTAGCTACTCAGGAGGCTGAGATCTGAGGGTCGCCATTCGAATCTAGCCCAGACAGGAAAGTCTGTGAGATTCTTAACTCTAATTAACTATTTAGGAAAAGCTGGAAGTGGTGCTGTGGTTCAAATGGTAGAACACTGTCCTGGAGCACAAAAAGGGACAGTTCCCAGGACCTAAGTTCAAGCCCCAGGACAGTTAAAAAAAAAAAAAAAAGGTACAGGACTATAACAGTTATTTGTTGGCTAGATGTTTGAGGCTGTGGAAAGGAAACTAACAGGATCCCCCCCCCCCCCCTAGAATGTCATATTCAAAAAGTATGGCATTACTTATAGTAGTTCTGAATGTGACATGAGTTGGGGGAATCATATTCAGTCTTTCACAGATTTGCCTACTATTCTTTTACTCTCCATGCCTTAGTTCAGGCTGTTTCACACCTAGATGCCTTGCTGCATATTCTCTAACCATCATTGCAGTGTAGCAAGTGATCCCATAGTAAGTTATCATATGCTGCCATGAGTGACCTTATACTTCCTGATCTAATCACAGCCCTGGAATTACAGGGGTGGGCCACCATCACCAGCCATGTTCATGGTCTCAGAAGTATCCAGGTAGTCCAAAATATTCACTAATAAATAATTTTACTAAGGCAGGGACTTATTATTTATGCAATGGCTTCAGTGGCACCAGAACTGTTTACTAGCTGTTCAGTGAGCACTTAATTCTGCCTTATTTTCACTTCCTATTGTAGTAAGCCACACTTCTAATGAAGGGATTAAAATTCTCTGTGAAAAAAAAATGTCATTCAAAAAGAAACCACCCACTAATTGGGTTTTTATTACACTCATGCAGATTTGAAGGAATCTCACAGTTTTATTTGATTATGTTCTGTAGAATAAATGATAATGATATCCAATAGTACTTTAAGATTTTGTCTTTTTTAGGCCAGCTGAGCTGGCCTCCAAGTGTCTTCTCCTGCCCTCAGCCTCTCTGGTACTGGGGAACTTGATGTGTAGCACAGGCACCCTTGGACTTCTGCCTCTGACTTGCCAGTGCTGGGATTACACTTGTGCTGCACCATGCCCTAAACTACTTTTTTTTTTTTTTAAAGTGATTTTACTCAAGAGTCTTGAACTTGCTAGGCAGGCACTCTGCTACCTGAGCCACACCTCTAACCCTTAGGATGATGATTATTATTGACAGTATTTAGATTTGAATTGGAAACCTTATACGTGCTAGTTACTCTACCACTTGAACCATGCCATCACTTCCATTTTCTTCTTTTTTTTTTTCTATTCTTGAAAGTACATTTGAACAAGAAACGTTAAGCCTTTGTAGTGCCCTCAAAACTCATACAATTTGGGTTATTTTGTGTGTGGAAGGGAGTTGCTGGGGCTTGAACCCATGGTCTTGAACATATTAGACAAATACTCTACCACCTAGCTCCAACCCTGTTCCTCATCATATTCTTTTTTTTTTTTTTTTTTTGGCCAGTCCTGGGCCTTGGACTCAGGGCCTGAGCACCGTCCCTGGCTTCTTCCCGCTCAAGGCTAGCACTCTGCCACTTGAGCCACAGCGCCGCTTCTGGCCGTTTTCTGTATATGTGGTGCTGGGGAATCGAACCTAGGGCCTCGTGTATCCGAGGCAGGCACTCTTGCCACTAGGCTATATCCCCAGCCCCCTCATCATATTCTTAAGATGCCTTTTCTTCTCCTTTTCCCATCCCCCTTGCTTTTCTATAGAGTCGTGTTGCTTACTCAAGCATATCTTTGGAAGCCAGGTAAGCATGTGTCCTCTTGCATCCCACCATGGGCTGGTTCAGAAAGGAGGCTCTCACCTGATACCAGCACTTTGATACTAGATTTCCCAGCCTCCCAAACTGTCAAAAATCAGCCTTCCTTTCCTTCCTTTCTTCCTTCTTTCCTTCCTCCCATATCCTGTCACAGAAACACAAAACAGACCAAGATGGATCTGTAGTTGTATGATAGCATAATTTTACGTTTACATGTGTTCCATGTGAAACATTAATTTAGTATTGAAGGTATATAAGAACCTTATTTCTTTCAGGGAAGAACTATTCTTTTGTATATTTTGGTCTGTAATAATTTGTTTCAAATATTTTAGCAAAAGCTTTCTATTTCTCCTACTTGCATGTATCTTGGCTGGCATAACAAAATAAATAGTTGCAGATATTACTGCCTTATTGAGAATGAGTGGGTTTTTTTTTCTACTTTTTTTCTTTTTCAGTTTACAGTATGTGGTGAGTGGGTAAGGAAGGGGTGGTTTATGGTACATGTTTCATTTTTCTTTTTTTTCTTTCTTTCTTCTTCTTTTTTTTTGGCCAGTCCAGGGGCTTGGACTCAAGGCCTGAGCACTGTCCCTGGCTTCTTTTTGCTCAAGGCTAGCACTCTGCCACTTGAGCCACAGTGCCACTTCCGGCCATTTTCTGTATATGTGGTGCTGGGGAATTGAACCCAGGGCTTCATGTATATGAGGCAAGCACTTTTGCCACTAGGCCATATTCCCAGCCCTCTTATTTTTCTTTTGCATAATTATGGGATTGGGGGATGGGGAGGATCCTGTGGCTTGAACTCTGGGACTGAGTGCTATCCCTGAGCTTCTTTTGCTCAAGGATAGCATTCTACTACTTGAGCCACAACACCACTTGTGGCTTTTTTTGTTTGTTTGAGATAAGAGTCTCACGGCATTTCCTGCTTGGGCTGGCTTCAAACTATTATCCTCAGATCTAAGCCTCCTGAATAGCTAGAATTGTAGGCATGAGCCACCAGTGCTCAGTTTTGATTATGGGACTTTTGAAAACTTCATACAGTATGAATAAGAAAAGAAAATATTTGAAACTTAAAAATAATATTATTGGGGACTGGGAATATGGCCTAGTGGCAAGAGTGCTTGCCTGGTATACATGTAGCCCTGGGTTAGATTCCTCAACACCACATATATAGAAAAAGCCAGAAGTGGTGCTGTGGCTCAAGTGGCGGAGTGCTAACCTTGAGCAGAAAGAAGCCAGGAATAGTGCTCAAGCCCTGAGTTCAAGCCCCAGGTCTGGCAAAAAACAAAACAAAACAAAAAATAATATTGTTTTCTCAAGGGATCTACATCTCAAATCTAAGAAAACGTTCTTCTTTCCCTTCTCTTCCTCTCCCTTGTCCTCTCTCCTTTGTATAATCTTGGATCTAGCAACTTTGCTTGATTACAGCAGTATTTTGTACTCTGATATCAAGTATATGTTCCTTAAGCATGCAATTTTTGTCATCTGCAAACTTTCTTTTTTTTTTTTTTGTGGCCAGTCCTGGGCCTGGAACTCAGGGCCTGAGCACTGTCCCTGGCTTCCTTTTTGCTCAAGGCTAGCACTCTGCCACTTGAGCCACAGCGCCACTTCTGGCTGTTTTCTATATATGTGGTGCTAGGGAATCGAACCCAGGGCTTCATGTATACAAGGCAAGCGCTCTTGCCACTAGGCCATATTCCCAGCCCCCAAACTTTTCTTTATTTGAAGTTTTTATTTTATTTTGATTAATTTCTCTCTCCTACATATATCTTGAACCTGTGGCTCAAGTGATAGAGCCTGCAGGGGCAGTGCCCAGGCCCTGAGTTCAAGCCCCAGGATAAGCACAAAAAACAAGATAATTTTTTTAATTCATTTATAAAATTAGGTTACTGTTGCTTTGGTTAGATTCCCCCCCCCAAATAATAGTTCAGAGTATTTTTTTAATTTCCTTTGTGTTTTTTTTTCTTTTATCTGTGGGTATTTCTGTGTCTTGTAAATTTTCGAGAATGGGATTTATCTAGTAGCATTATAATGAATTTATTGACTTACTGCATTGTGGTTAAAGAATATAATCTATATATTTTCTATTTTGTTGCTAACATTTTACCACAATTGTCTATATGCATTTTTCTGAATCATTTTACAAATAACTTGCACACATATGTTCCTTAATCTCTAAGACATTGTATATTTCCTTAGAACAAGAATACTTGCCCATATAGCCCAGAACCCCATTAAAATCAGGTAATAAAAATTTTTATAGTACATTCAACTCATCATCTCTGTGACAAAATGCCTGACATGAACAACTTAAAAGGAGGAAGAGTTTAGCCAGGCACCAGTGATTCACACTGTTCAAATCATCCTGGGCAGAAAAGTTCACGAGATTCCCTCCAAAATATCCAGCAAAAAGCCAGTCTGGCTGAAGTGGTACAGCACATGCAAGCAAGCACAAAGCCCTCAGTTCAAACCCAGTAATCAGCAAAAAGAGGGAAAAAAGATTCATTACAGCTTTTGGCTCCATTGCTATGGACTTCCAAGGAAGCACAGCATCGTGGTGGCAGGAACATGTGGTAGAGGACACTGCTCATCTCATGGCAGCTAGGAAGCCTTGAGAGAGGAGAGACAAACATAGAGACCCATGCCTTCTAGCTTCCTCCTTTATCTTTGTTCTCTTCAGACCCTAAGTCTATTAGGTGATACAACCCACTTTCAGAGTGGTTCTTTCCTATGTAGTTGCTGTACCACATATTAATAATCACTGGAAATTCCCTCACAGGCACACCAAGAAATGTGCTTTATTAATCTGTTTCTTTCCAATAAATTAAGTCAAGATTAATCATCATATCCCTTAGATTTTACCAATCTCTGAATCATGTCCCTTGTAGCAAAACCACTACAACAGAAAAAACAACAACAACACACCACCATCACCCCCAAAACAATACTGGAAAGCCTCTTACCTTTTGACTATTCTTATTTTGGATTCAGGGACCATTCTAGACCATGCCTTGCAATTTAGTTGTCATGTCTTTTTAATCTGCTTCAATTGGAATAGTTCCTCAGGTTTACTTCTTTGTAGTGATCTTGACATATTTGAAGAGGAGGCCAGTTACTTTGCAGAATGTTTTCCAGTCTGAGTTAGCCTGATGTTTCCTCATGAATAAGCTTAGATTAAGCATTTTTGACAGGAATACACAGATGTGGTGTTATATCAGGAGGCACATGTCAATTTGTCCCATTACAGATTGTTTGATTGTATCACTTGGTCGAGATGTTGCCTGACAATTTCTCAAAAGCTAATTCAAAAGTATTTTTGTGTACTGATTAATAAATAGTATACATTTTGTAGAAGTGGTGCTTTGAGACTATGTGAAAAGCTCATTTCTCTTCAAAAATTTACTGACACAGATACACATCAATAATGAATGTTATTGCTATTGTGGTTGCCAGATGGTAAGTTTTAAAAAATGCTCATTGCTTTTACATTTACCTGGCATTTTGCTATAAGGAAAAACAATCTCTCCTTTTAAAAAAAAAAAGAACTTAAAAAATATTAATGTAAGACTCATGGATTCCTATTTTACTTTTTTTTCACTTACTTTGTTGTTCAGTTTGTCCCAGATTTGGCCACTGGGAACCTTTCAAGCTGTCTCCTGTGTCCTTTTTTCATGTCCTCATCATTCTTTGATCATTTTTTTCCCCCTATGTTTTGGCACTAGATTTTTCATGTTCATCTTGTACTTTAGTCTTGGTCCTAAATACAGCCAAGACCAAGGCTGTATTTAGAAATCAAGATCTCAGCATTGGATGTGTTCCTTGCTCCTTGGGTGTCATTACTCTTAGGCTGAGACAGAACTGTGAAATTGTTTTAATACATACTTTGGATTTAATTTATAGATCTGACTGAGGGATGTAGTAGAAAGGTCAATACTATTGCAAGTTAAATTTGTTAGTTTTCCAGAAGCAAGATGTATGCTCTGTTGCACAGGACCACATGGAGAAGCATCAAAGTGAGTCAAGAATAGCAGGAAGTAGAAGAAGACCATTTTTAGTATAGTGGTTAGTACTTGTTAGGTAGAGACATCTCTTATTGTACAGAAAGCAAAACACAGATGTTCAGATATGTGGGTAAGGATTTGTAATAGTGTGTGTGTGTGTGTGTGTGTGTGTGTGTGTGTGTGTGTGTGTGTGTGTGTGTGTGTGTGTGTGTGCTGTACCTTAGCTTTTTCACTCAAGGCTAGCACTCTACCACTTGAGACCCAGCTCCACTTCCAGCTCTTTGGTAGGTAGTTGGCAGTAACGGTCTCACAGACTCTTCTGGCCAGGCTGACTTTGAGCTTCTGGCTTTTCTTGTGTAGTTCATTAAAGACAAGAGTCTTATGGACTTTTCTGCTTGGGCTGGCTTTGAACTGTGATCCTCAAATCTCAATGTCCTAAGTAGGATTAGAAGCATGAGCCACTGGTGTCCAGTATATTAGGGTTTTTTCATATTCTGAAAACCACAAAGATGGCATGGATGTAAACAACTTTACTATCTGGGCTAATGCTTTCAAGGTGCAAAATCACCAATTATAGAATACTAAGTGATTATTTCATATGCATATCTGTGCATATGTGAGTGTATAAATGTACACAAGCATATATGCCTACCTATAAATATTGAAAAGCATGACTTCATTCTGATAACTGAAATTCCATTCCAACACTATAGAGATTTTCTTGGTATTGTTTGCATGGTACTGAGGCTTGAACTCAGAGCCTCACACCCTCACTCAACTTACTTGCAGCTGGCACTCTACCACTTGAGCCATGCCTCCAGTCCAACATGTTACTGGTTAGAGACTGCTTCTTACAGATTTTTCTGCCTGTGCTGGCTTAACATTGCAATCTTTCAGATCTTAGCCTCCTGAGTAGCTAGGATATGAAGCATGAACCACTGGCCCCCTGATACTGCTGTTGTTTTAAAACTTATTGTCTTCCTACCCTACCCCCAGGGATACTGGGATTTGAACTTAGAGCCTTAATGCTTGCTAGGCAGGTGCTCTACCATTTGAGCCACACATACCCCAGCTGCCCTAGAGTTTTTTTTTCTTCTTTTTAGTTTTTCCTTTTCTGTTTGTATACCTCTCTTCTCTGACAATGACTAATCTGGCTTTCATTAGACTTTCATTAGCTTTTTTTGTTGGTCCTCTCGTAGGTAGCAATCTCCTGACCATGAGGCCATCCCATTGGCCCCAACCCTACTTAGTACATTGGATGAACATTCCCTTTGATTCCATGGGCCATTTTTATAAACAGTCTTTTGGTTTTTTGATGGTGTTGGAGTTTAAAATCCTAGCTTTGTCCAGCAACTACTCAACCACTAAGCCATGCCCTTAATCCTTGTGTTTTTGTTGCTTTTTTAATAAAGTCTTGCATTTATGCCTTGGCCAGCTTGGGTCTCTATTTATGCTTCCCAAATAGCAGAAATGACAGGCCTTGGCAGTCATGCCTCACTTTTATTGGTTGTGATAGGGATCTTTCGAACTTTTAGCCCAGGCTGGCCTCCAAACACAATCCTTCCATTGTCTGCCTCTGGATAGCTGGGATTATAGGTTCGAGCCCCTGTAGGTAGCATAATCTTTGCATGGGTCCAAACTACAGACATTTCCTTTACCTTTGTTTAATTAAGTAAGACTGTTTCCCCAACAACATTAGTAAAATACAAAATCTGACTTGTGATCAGAAACTGCTTCTTTATTTTCTTAAACATTTACTCTAACCCTAGAATAGCTAACTAAGGCTTCCCTAAACGTCATTCAACTGGAGCTAGTTTAATTTTTTAAAACTGGGAAAATTACAGTCTTCATTGCACTTAGCTGAACTTTACACAGCTCTGCATTTCCCTCTGTCAGTTCCTCTTGGAATGGTGGGTGGGTGGCAGAAGGGAGGATATGTATAATAATGTATTTTTAGTTCTTTTGAATAGAGGGGTTGCTCCAGCCATCGCTATTGATGGCAGGAAATATATTTATAGCTCCAGGGAAGGAGAGGTGTTACGAATCCCAGTTTAAGAAAACCAAGGAAGCTGTACTTTATTTCCATATTACTCATTTATACTTTGCTGTTCATTCTTGCTTTAGAAATGTGAGATGAATGGACCTGTTAGTTTAAGAACTATAGATATTTTAGTATATTGAATCTGCTCCTTAATTTGGGCAGTTCTTCCATTTTGAAATTTCACAGTAGGCAACTCCTGCGATAAAAGGACCTTCTAGGGCATACATCTAAGGATGTGTGTGTGTCAAGAATTCAGATGTTAGCAGAGAGTTGAACAACAGAGGTACTGAGGGTTGCTAAATATTGTTCCCAGTCATAAAATTCTTTTTTTCTTCTTCTAGAATTCTTAATACAGCTTTTGGTGTGATTCTTTTAATGATTGAAACTAGAATCATTTGAGGTTTTTTCATTATGCACCATGCAGCTTCCTTAGAACTTTGGAACAAGACTTTTGCCTCATGTGCAATGGGCACATGGAACATGAGTTAAATTATTCTGAAGCTTTCTCTTTTTTTTTTTTTTCTTCTCCACTTCCTTTCTTAATTGAGGGAAGGAAAGAGTTGGTTTCCAAGGATACATCTTTTTTCTTGTGCTGGTCTCAGATTGATGCAGTCATGGAAACCAGGCAGTAAACTCATTCTTGGCAGCTACTAGCCCCCATCTGATCCTTTCATAAAAGGCATAAGATTCTTTAATAATACAATTTGGGAAGGTTTGTGTCAAATGATTCCAAGTCATTCTGGAGGGGGGTTAGGAATACTTTCGAATTGATTTAAATGAATCAGTTAGTTATTAACATTTTGCTAAACAAAATTGCAGTTAAAGGTGTTTATGTCTAATTTAAATGGGGTTTTGCATAGAACACTGAATGTTTAGCCTTTTCTTAATACTTAAAAAATACTTTGAATATAGTTTGAGAATTTTATTTTCCATTTCAAGAATGTGTTATATCAAATTGTAGATGTACTGGGTTTTATTTAATTTAGCACACTGAAGACTTTTGAGTCTTGTTAAAGTCTTATTAAAGCCAGTGCATTAATGAGATGACAATATGAAATTGCTGAGCATCAGTGGCTCACACCTATAAACCCTAGCTACTCAGGAGACCAAGATCTGAGGATCACGGTTCATACCAACCCCAGTCAGAAAAGTCCATGTGACCCTTATCCCCTGTTAATTAGTGAAGATCTGGAAGTGGAGGTATGGCTTAATTAGTAGAACACCAGTGTTGGACATAAAAGCCAAATAGGAGTGTAAAGCCCCGAGTTCAAGCCCCAGTACTCTCTCTCTCTCTCTCTCTCTCTCTCTCTCTCTCTCTCACACACACACACACACACACACAGATGAAATTATGTAGTCTTTGAAATATTTTGTATATTCTTTAGATGGACTGCCTAGGGTCAAATTTCATCTATGCTGCATGATAGGGCCAGTTATTTAACTTCTCTGTGCCTCAGTTTGCTCACCTGCAAAATAGGGAATAATCACGTCCACTTCATGAGGTTTTGATGAAGAGTAAGGATGAAATAGGTAAAGTGCTTAACTTAAAGGAAGCACTAAGCAAGTGGGGGCTACTCCTTGTATACATAAGAAATAGAAATACCAGTGAAGTTGTAAAAGTTGGAAAAAGGTTTATACTGAATTCATTTATGAAAAACCTTTGAAGGAAGGAAAGTGTTTGACATCTGTACTCTTTTTAGGCTACTTAACAAGGGTAGTGGGTTTAGGACACTCTTCTCCAAATGAAAAATACATCTTTCCCTGTCTCTGTATAAAGATTAAATATTGGGTTTTTATAATTTAGCAAGATATTTGTCAATTTAGTAAACATTGCTCACTGTATGCTAGATATTCAGATCACAAAGGTGAATAAAACATGTCTTCAAGATGGGGAGGGGTGTATACACCAGCACTTAGAAGACAGATGGTGAGTTAAAGATGAGCTGGGCTACATAGTGAGTCTAGAAACAGACCTGGATGAATATGGGAATTTAGTAATAGCATTTAAAACTCAAGAGAGAAAGCCAGGACCTTTTTTTTTTTTTTTTTTTTTTTTTTTTAAGTAATTCTTGCTACTCAGGAGTCTGAGAGATCTGAGGATTGTGGTTCAGAGCCACCCAGATAAACTAATCCCCCAAAAGATGAAAGTGGAGCTTCGGCTCATGTAGTAGAGCACTGGCCTTGATCAAAAATATATTAAATTTGTGAGTGAGTGTGTGTGTGCGTGCACGCCCGCATTTACACATGCATGCATGCACGCACCAGTCTTGGGGCTTGAACTCAGGGCCTGGGCCCTATTTCTGCGCTGTGTGTGCTTTCTCTCTCACTACTCCTCCCCCCCCCCAGCTCTACTTCCAGCTTTTATGGTGATTTATTGGAGGTAAGAATCTCACAGACAGGGCTGGGGATATGGCCAAGTGGCAAGAGTGCTTGCCTCGTATACATGAGGCCCTGGGTTCAATTCCCCAGCACCACATATACAGAAAACGGCCAGAAGTGGCGCTGTGACTCAAGCGGCAGAGTGCTAGCCTTGAGCAAAAAGAAGCCAGGGACAGTGCTCAGGCCCTGAGTCCAAGCCCCAGGACTGGCCAAAAAAAAAAAAAAAGAATCTCACAGACTTTTCTGATTTCTGACCTGGCTGGCTTTGAACTGTGATCCTCAGATCTCAGCCTTCTGAACAGCAAGGATTATAGTTGTGACCCACTGGTGCCTGACTTGAATGATTTTTATGAAGAGCTGCATATTCATTGTTGGTAGGGTATTTACTCTCTACTCTTTAGTGTGCCTCATTCTCTGCTCTTCAGGTTCCAGGTTTCAGTCCTGCTGATACATACCATTTATACTTAATTATAATTTTACAATTTAATTAAATACTAAGAAACATGAGTGCAAAAATAGTTGCTTTTAAGAAAATTAAGTCAATATTGAGCAGATGAGAGAAGTGCAAATATCCTCTCATCCAAATTACTGTCTTATTAGTTGTGAGTATAAGCACTTAAACAGATTAAGGGAAGCTGAGCAATGGGTAGCTCATGCCTGTAATCCTAGCTACTTAGGAACCTGGAATCTGAGGATTGTGGTTCAAAGCCAGCCTGGGCAGGAAAGTTTTTGAGACTTTTATCTCCAGTTAAGCACCAAAAAAGTCAGAAGTGGAGCTGTGGCTTAAGTAGAAGAGCACTAACCTTAAACACAAAAGCTCAGGGACAGGGATAGTGCCCAGACCCTGATCAGTTCAAGTCCCAAGACCAGCAAAAAATAAAAAATTAAGGGAAAAACATTATAAAATTTTGACTTAATAGTCTGTACTTGGGGCTAGTACAGTGGTAGAGGCCATGCCTATTAGCTTTTGTAAGGCCTTGGTGTCTGTCAGTCCCCAGCACCACAAAAATGGAACAAAATATTCTACACTCAGTTATCTCACAAAAAGTTCTACATTCAATTGATTTCATTGTCTAGGTTTTCTGCTAACTTTATTTTTTTTTTATTATTTTTTTTTATTTTTTGGCCAGTCCTGGGCCTTGGACTCCGGGCCTGAGCACTGTCCCTGGCTTCTTTTTGCTCAAGGCTAGCACTCTGCCACTTGAGCCACAGCGCCCCTTCTGGCCGTTTTCTGTATATGTGGTGCTGGGGAATCAAACCTAGGGCCTCGTGTATCCAAGGCAGGCACTCTTGCCACTAGGCTATCTCCCCAGCCCCGGTTTTCTGCTAACTTTAAAGACACTGAAATTTATTATCACGTCTTAGTCTACCCGTTTGTGGACAAGTTAACTGCTCTTGCCACAGTTTTCTGCCTTGACTGGATTGCAACTGCAATCCTCAGATCTCAGCCTCCTAAGTAGGGAGGATTATAGCCATGAGCCACTGGAACATGGCCAAAAAGCCTTTTTATAGATGACCTTCAACATTGTAGGCATTCTGCTGGGCTCTCTGCATATTAAGACATTGACATTATCCTCAAGGCTCTTAGTGTTGAAGGATGTCATTAACCATGACTTGTGCTAAGTATTTTGCTAGAGGTAATGACTAACTGGTGGCTGAGGGAAAGGAAGTAATTGGGACAATTGGGATTTATGGATGAGGTAATGGGGTAGACCACTATAACCTTCTGCCAGTTTTTGCATAATTCACAAAGAATGATTTTTTACTTTTTTTGGGGGGGGTTGGTTGGTTGTGGGGCTTGAACTCTGGGCCTGGGTGCTGTCCCTGAGCTCTTCAGCTCAAGGCTACAATCTACCACTTGAGCCACAGTGCTGGTTTTCTGGTGGTTAATTGGAGATAAGAGTCTCACGGTCTTACCTGCCCAGGCTGGCTTTGAACTGCAACCCTCAATTCTCAGCCTCCTGAGTAGCTGGGATTATAGGTTTGAGCCACCAGCACCTGGCTTCTTGACTTCTTTAAATGATTGAGAAGAAAGAGGAGTAATGTTTTGTGACATGGAAATTAAAGTCAAACTTAAGTGTTCTTAAATAGTTTTAGTGGAATATTGCTATACTGAAATTTTACCTATTGTCTGTGGCTCTTTTAGTGCTAAACAGTGTAGCTCAGTAATTGTAACAAAGTCTGGGCTACAAAGCCATTTGCTCTTAATGTTGACTACTTGGGCAGATGGTGATTTGTATCTACTGAGACAAGCAAGTGAGGAGGAACAGATGTAGAAAGCCTATCTATGAGTGCTGATCATCTGAGTCAGAGGTGGTTTTGAAATAGGCAGGTGCAGAAGGCAAAAGCCAATGTAGATCTGAGATTCTGAAGAGAGTTTAAGGCTGGGGATAGGTTTGGGAAGAAAGGATGAAATGAAGATCCCTGGAGGGAGGATCCCATGGAGGAATGGTAACTTGGGTACCAGAATTTTTTTAAGCCCCCTGGCCAATTCCAGTATATAGTCAGCTTTGAGAGAACCACTGGTATGGAGTGAGAAGATTGAAGATGGAACTCTGGGGAGCATCAACATTTAAGGGAGTTCTAGGGACTCCTACCAAGTGGAGGAAATGCTGGTAGAGAGATGATGGAAGCTGGAAATGCCCTGCAACTGTTGGTCAAGTAAGATGAGGATTTCTTTGGAGGTGACTGCTGACTCTCACTAATCAAGAGCAGTTCTTATAGAGGCCAAGTGACAGCATGGGTTAGACAGAGAACAGTGACTTGAGGTGAAAGTAAAACTTTTAAGTATAAACTATTGAGGGAGCTGTCAGGTAAGGAAAGTGGGAGAACATAGTAGGGAGGGAGGGACTGGGGATATAGTTTGTTCAAGAGAGTTTTGCTAAGAGGACACAGCTTGAGCCTATTTATGTAGTCAGGGAGCCAGCACTCAGAAAGGAAACCTGAAATGACAGTACTAGATGCCACCATTCAGTTTTCAGAGCTAGATGTTTTTTTGTATTTCTTGGAATAATCTTAACATTACAGACTGTTTGGAATTGAATGCTTAATTTTATAGAAATATATAGTTATATATGTATAATATAATACATAATAACAATACAATATAAAATATAATAAATGATATAATATATGCATATGTTATATGTGTGTATATATACATATATGTGTGTATATATGTTGTGTGTATATATATATATATTATTTTTCCCCCCATCCTGGGGCTTGAACTCTAGGCCTGGGCGTTATCACCTTGCTTCTTTTTTGCTACCACTTGAGCCCCAGTGCTACTTTTTCTGAGTAATTAATTGAAGATAAAGAGTCTCATGTACTTTCCTGCCCAGACTGAGTTTGAAATGCACTCCTCAGATCTCAGCCTCCTGAGTAGTTAGGATTACAGGCATGAGCCACCAACACCTAGCTAAAGTCATATTTTAATTTTTTTATTATAAGTAGTAAAATTAACATTTGGGAGTCTTTTCTCCTAGTGTTTTTTAAATCTTTATATATGATTAATTAACTAATTAATGTATCAGTTGGGATCCCCAGGAAGCAGACACTGAGGTGGAATTAGAGGGGAAAGCGTTTATTAGGGAGTAATGTCTGTGATGAAGAAGAGAAAAGAATACGACTAGCTATGAGGCGGTCGCTGACAACAAATTACCTGATAGAGGCAGCCGTAAGACCAAAATGGATGGGTCCTTATATCACCATATTTCCCAGTCATTGGTTGGGGGCAGTGCTGAAGAAAAAGTGCTCTGGGCTTAAAAACTGACGCAGATTCCCAAGAAGCAAACAGTAAGGAACTATCAGGTCACAGGACTTCTTACAGCTTAAAGAGGAATCTGTTCAATGTATCTTGTTGTCTGCCATGACACAAAATTTTGTGTCCCGTCTTTTCTGCTTAACACATGTGGGTTAATTTGTAGTGCTTACAAACTTTAAAAATGTATACATAGTATCCCAACAAGCCCTTAGTTAATATACTCATTCCCTAGGTTTCCAAATTTTCTGTACTATTAAAAATGCTATAATCCTGAAACTACTCAGAGGTTGAGATCTGAGGATCGCAGTTCAAAGCCAACCCCAAGAGGAAAGTCCATGAGATTCTTATCTCCAGTTAACCACCAGAAAACTGAAGTGGTGCTGTGGCTCAAGTTGTAGGGCACTAGCCTTGAGCTGAAGAGCTCAGGGACAGACTCCAATCCCCATGACTGACAAAAAATAAAATAAAAAAGATAACTCCTTTATATAAAGTTTTTAACGAGATTTTTTTAGGATTATTTTATTTGAATAGATTCTTAGAAGCAAAATAGATTGAAGAGAATGAACATTCTTAAGACTGTCATAGGGCTGGGAATATGGCCTTAGTGGCAAGAGTGCTTGCCTCCTACACATGAAGCTCTCCTTTCGATTCCCCGGTACCGCATATATGGAAAACGGCCAGAAGGGGCGCTGTGGCTCAGGTAGCAGAGTGCTAGCCTTGAGTGGGAAGAAGCCAGGGATGGTGCCCAGGCCCTGAGTTCAAGGCCCAGGACTGGCCAAAAAAAAAAAGACTGTCATGTTATTTATAGTGTCACCACAAAGAATGAGAGCCAGTGACATAATGGCCCTCAGTAACCTTGGATCTTGTTTTCTCAGTCATGGCTAATTTGTAGCTGAAAATGATGTCTTGTCTCCCTTTCTAAAGTGTGATATCATAGGGTCTTTAGCGAAGTGAATTGAGGATATGTAATTCAGTCCTCTGTCCAAAGGGTGAGGAGATGATGGTAACAATGAGGGCTCCAGTATCAGATTGATTGGGTTTAAATGTCTCTGCTGTTTGGCATTTTGTGACCTTGAGAATGACTCAGAACATTAGCCTATTTGTCAGAATACTGTGGATCAGTTTCTGTCTTATAAGGCTGCTTTGAAGATGGAATGACGTAGAGTATATAAAAACATGTAGTATGAGGTAGGGCCCATTGCAAACGCTTAATTTTTTTTTTTGGTCAGTCATGGGACTTGAACTCGGACCTGAGCACTGTCCCTGAGCTCTTTTGTGCAAGGCTACTACTGCTGTACCATTTTGAGCCAGAGCTCCATTTCTGGTTTTCTGGTGGTTAATTGGAGATGAGAATTTCAAGGACTTTCCTGCCCAGGCTGGCTTTGAATCGTAACCCTCAGATCTCAGCCTCCTGAGTAGCCAAGATTACCGGTGTGAGCCACCAGCATCTGGCTTTAAATGTTATTTTATGTGCCTTTTAAACTGTTTTTGTGCGTGTGCACGTGTTTGCTTGTTTATACAATTGAGACAGTGTCTTGCTATGTACCTTAGGCTGACCTTAAATTCACCAGGCTAGCCATAAATTCATGATCTTCCTGCCTCAGCCTCTTGAGGGTTGGGTTTACAGACCTGCACTACCTACCATGCCTGGCTAGATATTAGATACTTGACAGTTTTAGTATTTAGTGAATTAGGAGATAAATAATGTTTAATTTAAACTCTAAGGAGAAAAACATGAGGCCTGTGTAAGTTTAATAGATCTGGCTTGGATCCCTTAATTAATAAATTGCAGACCTGGAACCTGAAAGTGGATTTTGCCTGAAGTAGCATTTTTTCAGTCTTGATAGTATTGACATTGGGGACTGGATAATATTTTGTTATAGGACTGTCCTGTGATTATTAAGATGTTTAGCTTCTACCCATTAGATGTCAGTAGCACAACCTTCATACTTTCAGTTGAGTGACAGTCAAAACTGACACATGTCCCCTAAGGCAGGTATCTAATGATCCTGTAGTGACATAGTCCAAGTTTGGGGACAAGGAAGTAGTACTCCATCCTGCCCTCAACGAATAGGCCTAATCTCTTGTTGAATCCATTTCTCTGAACTGTTTAAGATGAATTTTGTTCTATAGCTCCTGGAATTTTAAGCACACCTTTGTGAGACACCTTATAAGGGTGTTAAATAGAGCTATTATATATATCTTTTTCCCTTGATTGCAGGTAGCAAAACTAAAGAAAAAGAAAAGATATTTATGAAATTCAAATGAATGGTGATGGATGATGCAGTTCAAATAACTAAGGTAAGAGAAATAAAACCAGAACTGTACAAATTACAAAATAAACCTCAAACCAGGTTCTTACCTATTGTCTTCTGTTTATGTTATGGCAGCTTATTTTTATAATTTAAAAAATTAACATCTTTAAAGATTATAGTTCTTAATATGACCATGAATCAGAATCACTTAAAGAGCTTTATAAATAAGGGCCAGGGTGTGGCTCAAGTGGTAGAATGCTTTTCTAGCAAGTACTGGGGGCTGAATTTAAACCCCTAAACTGGCCTAGGTACCCTTGAGAAATGAAAGCAAGTCCATACAAAGACACACAGAAATGTTTACTGAAACTTTATTTTGAATAGCTGGGAAAGGTTGGAAATGAAATGTTCAAAAGCAGGTGAGTAGGTAAGTAAATTGTGATACATCCATGCAATGAAATTCTACTTAGCAATAGAAAGAAAAAACTAACAGTATACATATAGGTAAGTCTCATAGATATACTCTTGGCTGAGTGAAGGAAGGCAACCACACAAAGGTTGATGTAGCTCAGTTACCAGGTAAAACTAAAGTGGGATGCTAGAAGTCACATTGGAGGCCCTCTAGCAGGCTGCAGACTGTGCTGAAAGGGACAGGAGAGCCTCTACCAGGCTGCAAAGGCCTGCTGTGTGAATGTTTGCAGCTTACACCCTCCCCCCATATGATTTATTCTCTTAAGCCATTGTAAGTATATGGTTCATTAACTTGAAGCAAATTCACATTGTAGAGTCATTACTACCACTCATCTCCAGAACTGATTCCTCTTTCCCCAGCCCATGGCTGTTGAATTCTACTTTCTGTCTGTGAATTTGACTACTCTGGGTACGTCATACAAAAGAAGCAGAATATTTGTCCTTTTGTGTCTGGATTATTTTATTTAGCACAGTGTTTTCAAAAGTCATCTGCTGTAGCATATGTCAATACTTCGTTCCTTTTTAAGACTAAACATTCCTCTGTATGTATATACCACATGTTGTTTATCTGTTCATCACTTGATGGACATTTGGGCTGCTTCCACCCTTAGGCTGTTGTGACTAATGCCACTCTGAACTTGGGTGTATAAACATCTGTTCAAGTCTCTACTTTCTGTCCTTTTGGGTATATATTTAGAAAGGGAATTGCTGGATTGTATGGTAATTCTATGATCCAGCAACTTTTTGAGCAACCACCATGTTCCCCAAGGTGGCAACATCATTACATTCCTCCCAGCAGAATTGCTTCCCAGGGGTCTTCCTAGTTGGAGATTATATGCTTTCACTGCTGTTTCTTTAGTGAACTTTTTTTTCTTTGAAAAAAAATCAAGTTTTGTCTCTCCATTGTAAAAGTGATGATTTTACCTTCTTTCCATTATGAAAGATGAGGATTTACCTCTATCCCATTTGATTTTTTCATTATTTTTGTTTACTGTTTTGTTAATACATTTTTACCATATATACTCTTTCATTTAATCTTCAAAACTGAAAACTACTTAGCCGCTGATGGCTCATGCCTATAATCCTAACTACTCAGAAGGCTCAGATCTGAGGATTGTAGTTCAAAGCCAGCCTGGGCAGGAAAGTCTATGAAACTCTTTATCTCTAATTACTCACCTAAAAACTGGAAGTAGAGCTGTGGCTCAAAGTGGTAGAGCACTAGCCTTGAATGGAAAGGGCCAGGCCCTGAGTTTAAGCCCCACAACTAAACCGAGAGAGAGAGAGAGAGAGCAAGCAAGTAAGCAAGCAAAATTTATAACTAGGTCACTATTATTCTTTGTCAGACCACGCAGTGTTTTCTGGTTTATATTTCTTTCTCTATAGTAGTTCAATTTCAATATCATGGACCCTTGGCACTTTAAGGTAGGAAATGAAAAAAATAAATTCTTGGGGGTAATTGTCAGTTGCTTCCAATCATACTTTATATTTCTATTTTTGGCCATAACTTTCTCATACAATTTTCCTCCCTGGAGTTTCTGATTTTCCTTCCTTCCTGTCCATTTGCTTATTATAATCTCACTTTCTCACAAGTGCAGTCATAAGTCCTGCTGTGTTAATGTGTGCATTTGTGTGCTGCTTTTCATTTTTTTTTTTTTTTTTTTTTTGGCCAGTCCTGGGCCTTGGACTCAGGGCCTGAGCACTGTCCCTGGCTTCTTCCCGCTCAAGGCTAGCACTCTGCCACGTGAGCCACAGCGCCGCTTCTGGCCGTTTTTTCTGTATATGTGGTGCTGGGGAATCGAACCTAGGGCCTCGTGTATCCGAGGCAGGCACTCTTGCCACTAGGCTATATCCCCAGCCCTCATTTTTCCCATATGATTTATCCTATCAAGACTAGTCCAAGCCATACTTTATATCCCATGTGCCCTAGTCCAAAGCCAATCTGGACTGACTGGTTTGGGGCTGACTATATTTGATACAACCCATAATAGGGGCCAGAAGGGAAAGGGATTCTTTTTTTTTTTTTTTGAAGTAACAACAGCTTTATTTAAAATTATTCACATACAATTTACCTATTTAAGGCATACAATTCAATGGTTCAATGGTTCTCAGGATATTCAGAGATCAGTAACCACCACTACAATCAATAAAAGGTATAGATTTTTTTTTAGACAATGGCAATTACTTACAGTAAGCATGAAAATAATCTTTTTTTCCCCTGGATTACATGAAATGAACACCTTTACATATAGATAGATATATACTGGACCAAACTATTTTCCAGAACAGTCATATCAGCAGTTCATGAAATTATTTTGTCTTAGGACTCAACATATCTCAACTAGCATTAAACTCTAGTTTAAGGTTCCCACTGCTTATTTACATTTATTTTATTTAGCTACTACCTGAACTGACTGTTCATCTATCCAATATTTTAGAACTTGTCTGAAAGGCAGCAGTGCAAGAGTTAACAGCATAAGCTCTAATTAGAGTCAAAGTTAAAGACCACCAGGCTGTTTGGTAGAGGTGTGCATCAAAACTCCTCAGCAAAACACCACCTTTGGAGTCTCCATTATTTAGAAAATGGCTTCACATTTTACAATGATTCTTATGTCACTCCAAATATTTTCAAGTGTATCACTTATTTCATAAGTAGGATGAGTGCAACTTTGTAAGAAGACTCCTGAGAGGAGTTTGAGTGATGTTGGCTGCATTGGAACTTTGTAGAAGACCTGGACCAAATATTGTTATGGAAAAGACAGAGTCTAGGGTACCCATCCAAGACACCCAAGACCAGAGTCTTCACACACAAGACCCAAGGCTGAAGTTCCCTTTCTTCCCCCTCCTCTCCCCTCCCCTCCCCTTTTTCCTCCCTCCCATTCCCTTCCCTCCTCTCCTTTTCCCTTTCCCTTCACTCCTTTACCTCCTCCCTTCTCCTCCCCTCCCTTTCCTTCCTTCCTTTCTTTCTTTTTAAATGACAATGAGTTTGAGTTCAGCTGCTAGACAGGGGCTCTACCACTTGAACCACATATACCCCAGCCCTTTTTGCTGTTTTTCAGATAGGGTCTCATATTTCTGCCAGCCTTGAATGAAGCATGATCCTCCCTATTTGTGCCTCTTGCATAGCTAGGATTACAGTTGTGTACCTTTATGCCTGACTTGTCGATTAAGATGGGATCTCATTAGCTTTTATGCCTGGGCTGACTTTGAACTGTTTTCTTCCTCATCTCTGGCTCCCAAGTATTTGGGATTACAAGTCTGAGCCACTCCTGTAGGACTTTATAATTCTTACGATTAGTCTAGTTTGGATAAAACTGAGTATAGGATAATAGAGTCATGAAATGGATTGGTGGTTGTGCAAGTGAAAAGAGAGAACCTAGGGAAAGGGGCCTTTCAAAGTAGTAGTGCGTAATTTGGCACTGGGAGACTGAGACTAGTGGAAGTCTAAAGAATAAACTGAACTTGAAGGAAAAGTCTAAATAATAAATTGAATTTGACAGCAAAGTAATCAGTTAGATTTAGTTTTTCAGGTGATTGTTAGACATTTAGCAGGACCTTGGAAAATAAAGATGCACATTCAGAAATGAAATGATGGAAGTGATCATTGAAACCCTAAACATCACTAAGCCTTTCTGAGGAAAAAAGATATAGAGAGAAGAGTCAGGAAGCCAACATTGTAGATGCTTCTTTCTCTGCCCCTGAAACAAGTGGCGTTGAACACTGTTATGGCACTTGAAACACACATGTACTTTATTTCCATACTGCCTTTTTGTGCAGCCACGGTCTCAGTATAGGCAAAAATGGATCTAAATTGGTTTTCCAAGCCTAATACCGAGCTCAGTGTCTGGTTTCTCATTGAAAGTTTGTTGAATGAATGCTTGAATTGGAGAAGGAAGACATGAACTTTACAATAAAGAAATTTGCATCTTTCTTCCTTGCATGCTTATTGCCCAGTGCCTGGCCTATAATAGAATGCTAATGAAATTTTGATTTGCAAATGGTAGAGAAAGAAAAGCTTTTGGAGCTGAAATTTAGTAGTTGTTGTGTCAAAAGAACCAGGAAATGGAGAAACTTTTGGGAGAGGTGGCAACTACAACATGTTACAAGCAGACATAGAAAATGAAAACAGGAAGAATTTGATCAGGATGCTCTTTGTAGATTTGAGAGTAAAGGAATTAAAAACATAATAAGGACAAATACTGTGTGTTAGAAAATTAACAGAGAATGTGAAGAAGTCTAAGGAGAAGGGAACTGGTCAGCAGCATCAAGAGAGGGGCTGCAGGGCTTAACATTTGGTTTGTTTTAAAGTCTGTCTGGAACATTTGGGCCTATTTCTAAACAGATTTGAATGAGGGCCAGAGAAGCAAAGTTTGAAGGTCCTATGAAAATATCTTTTTTTTTTTTTTGCCCGTCTTGGGCCTTGAACTCAGGACCTGAGCACTATCCCTGGCTTCCTTTTGCTCAAGGTTAGCACTCTGCCACTTGAGCCACAGTGCCACTTCTGGCCGTTTTCTATATATGTGGTGCTGGGGAATTGAACCCAGGGCTTCATGTATACAAGGCAAGCTCTCTTGCCACTAGGCCATATTCTCAGCCCGGTCCTATGAAAATATATAATATGGGATGAGAGATCTTGCAGAGGATCTCAAACATAGTGAGCAACCTTGGAAAGGATGAGAGGACCCTCTTTACTCTAGTCCTAATAGAATAGAAGCTATAAAGAGAGCTATCTTCCCAGAGGGAACTATGCCACTAGAAACAAGCAAAGGGAACCTGACAAAAGTGTTTTTGCACAACAGAAGTGGTATTTCTAGCCAAAGTTGGATATCCAGGAAGCAGGATGGCACCTCCTGTGTTTTAGGGAGCTTTTGGTTGCTCCTGTGTATGCTCTCTCTTCCCTTGCCTTCTCTCTCTCTCTCTCATTGTTTCCCCTTTCCCTCTCTTCCTTTCTCTTCCCTACCCTCCCTCTTCTTTCTTCTCTTCCCCCTCCCAACCTTTCTCTCTCCTCTCTCCCTCTCCCCCTCTCCTCTCTCCTATCTCTTCCCTCCTTTCCTCTCCTTCTTGCCCCTCTCCCTTTCTTTCTCTAGGTCTTTCTCACTCTTGTAGAGACAGATTCTCATTTCCATAACCCAGGCTAGCTTTGAACAAAATGTATGACACTATTGATAAAAGATTTTAACTAGGAGAAAAGAGAAGTGTGATTAGCTAGTGACTGTGGAGCAGAGGCCAACACAGTAGAAAATTCCATACATTTTATTTCATTTGATGGAGACCTTTAACTTCTATACCTTAAAACCCCATTGAACACAGACAGTGCCAGAAAAAGTCTGCTTTCTCTTCAACAAAGGGGAAGCACAGAATAACAGAAACATTTTGACCATGCCTGTCCTTCTCCAGGCAAAGGAAAGAAGGAGTTCCCTTGATTCTCTAGCACTGTGGACAGTCAAACTGCAGCTGTGGGGAATGCTGGCTGAGCCATCTTCCACCCCCACCATAGCCAGCAGTCACAAGGTGGAGTCACACACAGCACAAAGGGGGGGCTTGAGAAATGAGTTCCTTAAGTCTATAGATTAGATCCTCCCTCACAGAAAAGAAAGAAGGGAGGGACAAGTAGCTGGAGATTTATTGTATGTTACTGTAATGGTGGATATATGTCGTTATGTTTATCAAATTCATACATGTATCACAAAAAAGCAATCCCTAATGTAAGCTCCAGCCTTTAATTAATAACAGTGTATTAATACTGACTGGTCAACTGAAAAAAAATATATATCCTTAATATGGAGAGCAGGAACAAAGGTGTGGTAGAGAGAAAAGTAAGGGAGTAAATGGAAACTATATTCCAATCAGTATCTCTGTACACCTAGAACTGCTTTTTAAATAGTATATTTTAATGGATGATGATTTACCATAAAACACTAATCAAAAGAAAAACAAACTGAAGTACCTATATTAATACCAGATAAAGTATTCTTCTAAGCAATGAAAATTACCAAGGACAAAGAGAAACAATACACACCAATAAAAGGATCACTTCAGCAAGAAGGCATAAATATTCAGATATATGTATGAAAATGTAGCTTTAAAATAAGTAAAGCAGGGCTGGGGATATAGCCTAGTGGCAAGAGTGCCTGCCTCGGATACACGAGGCCCTAGGTTCGATTCCCCAGCACCACATATATAGAAAACGGCCAGAAGCGGCGCTGTGGCTCAAGTGGCAGAGTGCTAGCCTTGAGCGGAAAGAAGCCAGGGACAGTGCTCAGGCCCTGAGTCCAAGGCCCAGGACTGGCCAAAAAAAATAAAATAAAATAAGTAAAGCAAAATTGGATATGATTGAGAGTGTGACAGACCAATGATTACCATTGCCAGCTCAACACCTTCTTTTCTAATTGACAAAACCACTAAGACAAATGCCGTGTATTTACACTTACATGTGGAGTATTGAAAAATCTAAAGACCTGCTAGGTGACTGTACCTAGCAACTCAAGAGGCTGAGACCTGGAGGATGGAGATTCAAGGCCAGCCCGGGCAGAAAAGTCTTTTAAGGCTCCATCTTCAAAATGACTAGCAAAAAGTTAGGCTAAAGGTATGGTTAAATAGTAGAGTACCAGCCAAGTAAATACAAGGCCCTGAGTTCAACTAGTAATTAGTGGGAAGAATAAAGTAGACAATGCTTACTTCCATCTTGTTCTGAACTATAAATTCTTCTGGCAGTTTAACTTACAAACTTTATTGTATCATTAGTTTTAAGTATATGTATTCTTTTTTCCTCTGAGATTTTTTTTCCCTCACAAACCCAGTTTGCTACCTCTGTTTCCTGACTCATTGAATAATAACTTCTAGGTAACCAGAAACCTAGGAAGAGTACCATTTAACACCTCCCTTCTCACTCCAAAAGCAAATTCTGTCCAGTGCTGTGCCTCTTAAAGACCTCCACTCTTGCATCTCCACCTGTAATCTAACCTGCTAATGAGGCTGTCTATGTCTGCTACTCCAGGCTTTCAACCCAGTCGAGTGTTCATTCCAAAACACAGGCCAGACAAGTCACCCTTGTGCTTCCATTCTTCAAAGGCAACTTAAGGTTTGAAGAACAAGAAAAAAATCACTGCCCCACACTCATGATCCTGCCCTGTATACATCTCCAGTGTCTCCTGGCACCATGCTCCCCCTCAGTCTTTGTGCCTTGGACACAATGGCTTCTTTCAATGGCTCCCACCCTCTCTCTAACCCAATCTAGAATGTATTCCATATCCTCCCTGTCTCCTTAACTCTGTTCATTCCTTACATTGTATCCCAGGAGTCAGTGGCTTGGGAATCTTTGTCTGGCTCCCTCACTTCTATATAGGCTCTCAAAGTCTTTTAATTCTCTTTTCTACCACTTTTCCCATTTGGAAAGTAGTCAGTGTCACAGGCCTGTGTGTTTCATGAAGACAGGTATTTGGATTTATTATTTTATGTATTAGGGACAAGACCCAAGTACACAGTAAATGCTTAGTAAATCCCCCCTCCCAGTGAATGTGTTTTTGACCCCCCAAAAAAAGTAAAGTTTTGTAAGCACATTTTTTCTAGCATTTATTAGTCATCTGGCCTTTCATGTTTTGAATTAATTTTATGAGGATTTTTATTAATGTTTTTTATAATGGTTCATGGCTAAATTTCTGAAATAAAATTCAATCATGGTTATAACATGGTGCATTCTCTTTGACTGGAATTTAAGACTTTATAGGTATAATCTCCCTCTCTTACTCTTTTCTTTCTGTGTGCTTTGTCTGATTTATGTCTCATAAACTATAAAATATTCAAGTTTTGTTAGTTTATTTTTATTTAGTGTGATTAGCAGGTCAGAATGTAAATTCAACCTTTTTACTCTTTACCTCTCATTTTCTCCATCTCTTTTGTGTTCCTTGTTTCCTCCTTTCTTGCCTTTTGAATGGAGTGACCTTTTTAAAAAAGGTTAAGATTATCTTTAAGTAGTTGTACAAAAGGAGTTTTGATTTAGAGTATCAATTTATAAGGACTATGCAGGTTGATCAGTGTTACCCTTTCCATCTTGCTTTTCCAACTCTCTCATCTCTAACTATCCCCTCAAGTTACCTAGTTCTATTTTCATATAATATTCAGACTTTATTCTCCCACCCTTTCTTCATTTGTCTACCTCCCTCTCCCCTTGACCCTACCTTTCCCTGATATCCCAAGTTCTAGCTTCCTGGTCCTTTAGTTCGACTGTAAGTTAGCTGTTCAGAGGGATTACACCATTGGACTTCTCCCCTGCATATACCGTACTTTCCTTAACATGTTTATGTATGTATGCAGATGCTTCTTTATATGTTTACATATATATTTATAAATTCGATCCAGCTTTTTTTTCTTTCTTTGCAGACCTGAGAATCAAACTCAGGACCTTGCCCCACTGAGCTAAATCCCCAACACCATAACTTAGATCTAACTTCCACATATGAGAGGAAAATATATGGAATGCTTCACAAGTTTGTATGTCATCCTTGCACAGGAACTGTGCTAATCTTCTGTGCATTGTTCTAATTATAGAATATGTGCTACCAAAGCACATGGTTGGGCAAAAGCGTATAACACAGAGCCTATTTATAATGAAGTGTTTTCGATTTCTCATGTAATTTATTGAATATTTAGTGAAAGCAAATGCCAGGGGTTACATGGACATGTTTTCTCTGCATTATAAAACTGGAAAAATCTTAAGTCAAGCAAAGCCAAGTCAAGAACTGTCTGTAAGTACTTACAGCTTTGTTTTTAAGTAATTGACTTGTAGAGATATGTAGGTGGGACACTGAGAAAGGAGTGGTGGTTTGAATCCAAAAGCTGTCTGTTGGAGAATTTCTTCTCTTGAGGAGGAGATCAGCTCTTGTTTCTGTTCAGACATTCAGCAGATTGGCAAGACAGTCTACTTGACTCAAAGTTCACCAATTAAAAGGTAAATATTGAGAGAGTGAGGGAAGGGATGACATTGTCCAAAGAGAAATGTACACTTTACTTGACTTCACTAACTGTAACCCCTCTGTATATCACCTTTATAATAATAATTTAAATTTTTTAAAGAAATTTAAAGAAAAAAAGGTAAATATTAAGCTAGGGCACTGGTGGCTGAGGAGGCTGAGATCTGAGGATCGTGGTTCTGAGTCAGCCAGGGCAGAAAAGTCTTTGCGATTTTGATGTCCAATTAACTACCAAAAAGCCAGAGGTTGAGCTGTGGCTCAAAGTGGTAAAGGACTAGCCTTGAGCACAAAAACTCAGGTACAGCACCCAGGCCCCAAATTCAAGTCCTAGGACTGCCACACACACAAAAAAAAAGTAACCATCACAAATCCCTGTACCCCTTGATGTCTTGTCAGTAATATTCATCTCTTTAAGCCAACCTTAATCTCTAAAGACAATAGCAAGGTCAGATTTCTGACTAACATGATAGGACTGTCCTGCACACAATTAAAAACTTCTTTCTCCAGATTCAAAGTTTATAGGTAGTGTTGATCTCTTTGGTGTATTGCAACACAGATACATGATCAGCTGTTAGTATAATTGTTTTTCCTTGAAGAAAAGGTTTACCATGTTTCTATTACTACATGATAAAACATCCCCATAGGGGCTGGGAATATGACCTAGTGGTAAGAGTGCTTGCCTCCCATACATGAAGCCCTAGGTTCGATTCCCCAGTACCACATGTATAGAAAATAGCCAGAAGTGGCGCTGTGGCTAAAGTGACAGAGTGCTAGCCTTGAGCAAAAAAAAAAAAAAAAAAAAAAAAGCCAGGGACAGTGCTCAGGCCCTGAGTCCAAGCCCCAGGACTGGCAAAAAACAAACAAACAAAAAAAAAAACCCATCCCCATATTTAGTTGTTTAAGCCATTTGCCCAGAAGTAGTGGACTCTGCCTGTAATTCCAGCTACTCAGGAGGGCAAAGCAGGAGAATCATAAGTTAGAGGCCAGCTGGGCAAAGTTAGTGAAACCCTGTCTCAAAAACAAAATGGCTAGGAGTTGGGGCATGGCTCAAGTCTTCGAGTACTTGCCCAGTTCTGTCCCCAGTGTCCAACCTAATTAGCTCACAATTCTGTGAATCAGCAATCTGTTGGTTATCTGTTCAGTTCATCTGCTGTCTTAACTGGAGTCATTCATGCAGCTGTAGGCAGCTAGTGGTTTGTGCACAGCTGAGATTGTCTTAAGCACATGTCTGGCAGTTGGTGTTGACTGTTCTCTAGGCCACTGTCTCCATGTTAGAAGGTGTGCCAAGGCTTTTCACACTGACAGCAGTGTTTCCGGAAAGCAGAATGACAGCTGCAAGGTTTCAAGAGGTGTCAACCTGAAGGTCACACCAACATTTCGGCTGCATTTTATTGGTTGAAGGCAAGTCATAGTTCAAATTAAAGAGATGGGGAAACAAACCACCCCTTTATGGAAAAAATGACCATGTCTCACTGTAAAAAGTATGTGTATGGAATAGGAGTTTTTGTAATCATCCCCACAAATAGTCTTATCACTGTGTATGGTTTTGTTTTTTCCTTCTGACTACCTTAAAATTTTTTATGGAGGGATTCAGAAGTCTTATTATGATATATCTAGATACATATTTCCTTTTTATTATTTATCTGTATGGAAATTCGTAGTAATTTTTTTTTTTTTTTTTTTTTTTTGCCAATCCTGGGCTTGAGCTCAGGGCCTGGGCACTGTCCCTGAGCTTCTTTCACTCAAGGCTAGCACTCTACCACTTGAGTCCCAGCGCCACTTCTGCCTTTTTCTGCTTATGTGACATTGAGGAATTGGGCCCAGGGCTTCATGCATTCTAGGCAAGCACTGTACCACTAAGCCAAATTCCCAGCCCCCTTAGGACTTTTTAATGTATAGTTTGATGTCTTTTGCCTGTTTTAGAGTGTTTTCAGCCTTATCTCTATTTCTTCTGTTCCATTTCTCTTTTCTCTTTTACTGGGGACTCAAATTATGTGTAGGTTAGATTATCTCATGGTATGCTTCTCCATATCTTTTGCCTTCTCTGCTTCGTTCTGATTACTTCCCTTTGTTTATCTTCCAGTTCACTCATTTTTAAGCTATATATTTTTGTTTGTTTGTTTTGTCAGTCATGGGGCTTGAACTTGGGGCCTGGGAAGTCCTGAGCTCTTTTGGGGCAAGGCTAGCACTCTACTGCCTTGATCCACAGCTCCACTTCTGATTTTCTAGTGGTTAATTGTAGATAAAGAGTTTCATGGAATTTCCTGCCCATGCTGGCTTTGAACCACCATCTTCAGATCTCAACCTTCGGAGTAGCTAGGATTATAGGTGTGAGCCACCAGCACCCAGCTTTAAGCTATATTTTATCTGTTCTTTTTTTCCCTTTCTTTTTTATTTTATTTTTTTTCTTTTATTGTCAAAGTGAAGTACAGAGTTGTTACAGTTTCATATGTAAGGCAGTGAGTACATTTCTTTCTTTTTTTTTTTCTTTTTTTGCCAGTCCTGGGCCTTGGCCTCAGGGCCTGAGCACTGTCCCTGGCTTCTCTTTGCTCAAGGCTAGCACTCTGCCACTTGAGCCACAGTGCCACTTCTGGCCATTTTCTATATATGTGGTTCTGGGGAATCGAACCCAGGGCTACATGTATACCAGGCAAGCACTCTTGCCACTAGGCTATATTCCCAGCCCGTGAGTACATTTCTTGTTCAACTTGTTACCTCCTCCCTCATTTTCCCAATTTTATCTGTTCTTAAATCTGTATATTTGGGCCTTTATGTCAACTATGGTATTGATTTAAAAAGTTGTAAATTCTTCATTCCAGTATCGTGTGTGTGTGTGTGTGTGTGTGTGTGTGTGTGTGTGTGTGTGCGCGCGCGCCTGTCCTGGGGCTTAAACTCAGGGCCTGAGCACTGTCCCTGAGTTTATTGTGTTTGAGGCTAGCACTCTGCCACTTGAACCCTAGCTCCACTTCTGGTTTTTCTGGTGGTTAATTAGAGAGAAGAGTCTCACAGAGTTTCCTGCCCAGACTGTCTTCAAGCCATGATCCTGAAAGCTCACCTCCTGAGTAGCTAGGATTACAGGTGTGAGCCACTGGCCCCAGGCTTCCAGTGTTTAAAATAAAAACTTTTAGCAAGGATTTATTTTAGTAAAACAGGATGTGGAGAAATAGAGAAGAGGAAAATATTTTTTGCCCCCCTATGCAGAAAAGAGAGTTAGAGACTACTCTAGATTTAAAAAAAAATTTTTTTGTAGTACTAAGGGTTGAACCCTGGCCTCACTTGTATAGACAAGCACTCAACAATTTAGCAATACACATAGCCCTATAGAATGTCTCTCTGGCCCTTTCTGTAGGTTTGTAATAATTTTTTAAGTAGGCCTGAGTATTTACTGACATTCATAATCCTGTAGAATATTACTATTTGCTTTCTACTGACTCCCATGTTGTCTCCCTAAAAAAAATACTCTGACTTTTAAATTTTGTTTATAGGGCTGGGTATAATGGTACATACCTATAATCCCAGATTATAGGAGACAGATGCAGAAGGATTTTGAGTTTGAGGCTACATAGCAAGCAAGACTAGGCTAGGCTACATAATGAGACCTTATTACCAAAACAAAACAAAAGGAAACAATTTTTGTAAAGAGTTTCTGAGATTAGGCATCTACTTTTGTTCTAAAGATTATTTACATTTGTTTCTGACCTTGCATAGGGGTCTTGAATCATTTTAATCCAGTTTCAGAGATTGATTTGCTTTTAATCAGGGCCCATAGTCCTACAGGGTCTCATCAACCTCACTCAGTTCACCACCTGTTATACCTATTATGTGTGGGACATTTTTCTGGATGCTCTATAGGTTCTGTGATAGGAACAAACCTGGTCTTCAGAGTGCGGTGTAGTCATTATTATAATTGACAGGTAAATATATATTCAGCTAATAAATTCTATGAAAACGATGTGTAGGCTGTTGTGATAGTATTACTTAGAGAATAAAAACAGTTCTATTGTAATTCATACTGAAGCAGATTTTGTTTAAACTGAAACCTGACTGATAGAGAGAACAAGGAAAAGACATTATCAGTTAGTTGAAAGAGTGAAGACTGGGTGGCAACAGAAAAATATATGGAGAGCTGCGCATAGTAGCTCAAGCCTATAATCCTAGCTACTTGGAAGCAGAGATCGCGGAATCATGTTTGATGCCAACCACCCTAAGCATAAAAATCCACAAGACTCCTCAACCATTGGTTGGGCAGTGGCAAGCATGCATCATCACAAGCTGCAGGAGAACAATAACTAGGTGCCTGTTAGCACAGAGACACAAGGAAACATAAATAGGATCAAAATCCAGACTGGCCTGGGCATAAAGTAAGAAGCTATCTTGAAAATAATTCGGTGAAAAAGTGGCTGGAGTGGTGGTAGCTCGTGTAGTAAAGCATCTGACTGGCAAGTACAAGGTCTTTAGTTCAAATTCCAGTACTGCCATAAATACATACATAGATACATAGTATATGAGGGGAAAGAAGAAAAGAGGACAGTTTGGGCAGTTTGTATTTAGAAATATGCGCGCACACACGTGTACATATTTTTCCTTTTTTTTTTTTTTCTTATTCTTTTCTTTTTTTACTCAGGCCCCGATTTTCACTCAGCTTGATTGCTTGGTCATTTGAGCCATGCCTCCATCCAGAGTTTTTCCTGATGATTTTGGAAATGGAATCTCTTGGACTTTTCTGCTCAGGATGGCTTTAAACCACTATACTCCTGGTCTCAGTCTCCTGAGTGGCTAGAATTACAGGTGTGAGTCATTGGCACCCTGCCTGACTTAGAACTATATTGATGAGTTCTGGGGCATTATACCCCTCTCCATTTTTCTTCTATTTCCCTTCAGAAAAATTAATGGATTAGGTATTGATGAATCTAGGTCCTGGATTCACTTCTGTACTCTTAGAGATACACAATTCTCCACTCAAAAGGAAGAAAGGAAAATAGGGAACAAACATAAAACGAGGAAAGAAGCACGTAAGGAAAGACTGTCATACTCTTTGTGTTCCTCCTAAGCATTTGTAGTTTGACACCTGTAGTAGGTATCCTAGACTTACCTATGGATTCAGTAGAACAAGAACAGATCAGATTTTTCTTAATTGTAAAAGAGAAAATTAGATAAGAATTTTCCCTCTTCTGTTCTTTTTTTAATTTTTTATTTTGTGAGACCCAGACTTGAACTTGGTACCTGACACTTTGCTCATTGGCTGGCGCCCCACCAACTAAGCCACACCTCTAACCCCTCCATCTTATTTCTCTAATGAAAAGACAAATTAATCAAAATGAAGAAAAGTCACATTCATCTCCTGAGTGAAAATAATTTAACTAATCTGAAATGTTTTAAGGCAACATGAAAAAAATGAGTAAGAAAATGCCTGCAATGTTAACTCCTCGAAGTCAGTAACTGCTTTCTCCCTTGTCACCTCAGCTGGGTACAAGATAATTGAACAAATGAGCAGTTTTAGTTTCCTTGCTTTGAAGCAATTTGAACTGTCATTACCTTATAAGTAGAGTTTACCATTCACTTGTTTTTACACATTCCAGAAAGATTGACAAAACTTTTTTTCTCATGATATCACTAATCCAAAACTCTGATCTGATCAGTTTTAGAATTTAAATTTCCTCAAGAGTCCAGCTGTCAGAGAACACATTGTTATACTAAGGTGAAAAGCCTATTCAGAACTTTATGGCTGTTTTCTATCTTTGACCACAGACCCTAGGACTTGATCTGGTATTTGAGAGGGAAAAATTAGTTATGCTCCTTTATCTTAGTTTTCTAATTATGATGTAAAGTTTTCTTTTTCTAGAAAGAGACTAAACTGGAATGAAAATGAATTTTCATCAGTAAAAGCAAAGCTTTAAGTAGGTCATCTGACTTTGCTTTTGTGTTCCACATTTACCCTGGTTATAAAAGGGCCTTTCATGAGTTTTCTAGGCTTTCATCACTGCCAGACTCTCCACAGGCATTGTGAGAGAATTAAGCTACCACCTCCCCCATACTAGTCTCATGTACTCTTTCCATGGGGCACATACTGGACTATGTTTAGCTCAGCAGGAACTCTGCAGACACTGAATCCATGAACATCCCTCCTTCCAGATAAGAAGTTCAGCATTTATTAGTGTCACGGCCATAGAAATTAGTGTCTACCAGTATCTAACGGATATATGACATGCAGCCTAATTTTTGTCAAATGCTTAAGCCAAAGTATAAGAAGTGTTTATATTAATTTGTATATAAAATTTTCATCTGGGGCTGGGAATATGGCCTAGTGGTAAGAGTGCTTGCCTTGTATACATGAAGCCCTGGGTTCGATTCCCCAGCACCACATATATAGAAAATGGCCAGAAGTGGCACTATGGCTCAAGTGACAGAGTGCTGCTAGCCTTGAGCAAAAAGAAGCCAGGGACAGTGTTCGGACCCTGAGTCGAAGCTCCAGGACTGGCCAAAAGTAAAAAATAAAATAAAATAGATAATTTCTTCTAACTCAGTTGAGTAGGAAATAATGTTTCAAATAAGCTAGATAAATACTTGTAACTTTTTTAGAGAAGGTAGTATACCAGGTGCATACTTATAAACTCATCACTGGAGGTCCCAGGCCATTGTAGGCTATATAAAGAGCCTTTTTTTTTTTTTTTTTTTTGCCAGTCCTGGGCCTTGGACTCAGGGCCTGAGCACTGTCCCTGGCTTCTTTTTTGCTCAAGGCTAGCACTCTGCCACTTGAGCCACAGCGCCACTTCTGGCCATTTTCTGTATATGTGGTGCTGGGGTATCGAACCCAGGGCCTCATGTATATGAGGCAGGCACTCTTGCCACTAGGCCATATCCCCAGCCCAAGAGCCTCTCTTTTTAAAAAAGAAGAAGAAGCAGGAAAACAGGAAGGAAGAAAGGCAAGGAAGGAAGGAAGGAAAAAGAGAAAGAAGTAGCAGGTAGTCATCACTGAATTCACTTTTGTTTGTTCGGTTTTTGTTTTTTTGCCAGTTCTGGGGCTTGAACTCAGGGCCTGAGCACTGTCCCTGGCTTCGTTTTGCTCAAGGCTAGCACTCTGCCACTTGAGCCACAGTGCCACTTCCGGCTTTTTTTCTATGTATGTGGTGCTGAGGAATCGAACCCAGGGCTTCATGTATAGGAGATGAGCACTTTACCACTATGCCATATTCCCAGCCCCCTGAATTCACTTTTTCATCTTTTAACTACAAGAATGGAGGAAGAAAGGGAGCAAGGAATTTTATTTTATTTTTTTCAGGTAATGGTCCTAGGGCTTGAACTCAGGCCATGGTAGCTGTCCCTGAGCTTTTTGCTCTACAACTTGAGCTACAGCTCCACTTCTAGCTTTTTAGTAGTTAATTGGAGATAAGAGTCTCAGGGGCTTTCCTGCCTACTGGCTTTGAACCAGGATCCTCAGATCTCAGCCTCCTGATCAGTTAAGATTACAGGTATAAGCCACTGGCTCTGGATGAGATCGAGGCATTTTGAAGGGATATTTAGCAAGCTGCTTATGGCATTGTTTGGGGGTATTAAAAGATTTACATTGTATTAATATTGCCTTCTACTAAGTGTATCTCAAGGATAGTTTTGGCCTTATAGTTTGTTTTTTAATGTGTGTGTGTGTGTGTGTGTGTGTGTGTGTGTGTTTGTGTGTATGTGTTAGAGAGAGAGAATATTGGAACTTGGGCTCTTTTTTTTTTTTTTTGGTTTTGCTTGTTTGTTTGTTTGTTTTGCTCAAAGGTAAGGCTACTTGATCCACACCTCTAATTCATATTTGTCAGTTCTTGGAAGAAAATAGAGCATTATTTATGCAGGTTCCAAACAATTCTGATGAAACTAGTCTTCTAAGGCCTGCCAGTTTACTTGCTGTACTGTTCCCACAGGTAAATATTCTGTAACATCTACCCACTAAAATCTTTTATATTCTCAGTCATCTCAAGTATCTTTCTTTTCGATCTTTCTACTGGTTCAACATCTCAGCCATCCAACCCTATTCCTTATAATCTTGTTGCATTTGCCCAGCAAAATTTTAATTCTGTATGTTTATTCTCCAAACTATTAGTGCTTAAAGTATTTTTCTTAAAGTATTTTTCTAGTAAAAAATCCTAGCAAAAGTAGGTCTCATTTCATCTGGTCATCAACTCCTGTCGTTTTCTAGAGTGTCATTATTAGTCTTACCATTTCTAAAACTGTCTCCCTGCTTGCTTACTCTCTGTGCTGCATAGATCACAGAGAAATCTTGAAAATGTCCAACTATAGTGCCCTCATTTCTCTATTTCTCCTAGTTTCAACCTTTTTTACATAAATTCTCTTCCTTTCTATCTGATCTTTGTTAGCATTTATACATCATTAGTTCTTCCTTGGCACAACAACAAACTAAGTGACTATTTTTTTACTAGGATATAAAAATCCTGTATTTAGTGGGCTAGAAGGTATAGCTCAGTTGTGCAGCACTTGCCTCATTCACAGAGACCCTAGATCACATTCTTAGCAATACACACACACACACACTTTCTTTACCTCAGTACCCTAACCCTCATAATTTCTAATAATTTGCCTATATACACTCTGTGGGTTTTCTATCAATAGTCATTTCCTGAAAATAATAATAAGCGTTCTAATTTTCACTATTTTTTTTTTAGGAAATAAAACTAAAAGTTTATTTTAACCAAACTCTATAACCTGTACTTCCACCAATCTACTTGGTCTTTACCATCTCTCCTCTGTAGTTAACTAGACTGATGTGTTCTCTGCAAGTCTTTTTTTATTGTAAAGGTGATGTACAGAGGGGTTACAGTTACATAGGTTAGGTAATGTGTACATTTTTTTATAGTGTCACCTCTTCATTCATTTGCTCCCCATTTTTCCCTCCCTAATCCCTAATTTTTACTATTATGATTTCTTACTATAAAAGCAAGGATCTCATATAATCTTGAAATGAGTATAATAGGTCACTTTGCCCTATTGCTAATTTTTTTTTTTTTTTTTGGCCAGTCCTGGGCTTTGGACTCAGGGCCTGAGCACTGTCCCTGGCTTCTTCCCGCTCAAGGCTAGCACTCTGCCACTTGAGCCACAGCGCCGCTTCTGGCCGTTTTCTGTATATGTGGTGCTGGGGAATCGAACCTAGGGCCTCGTGTATCTGAGGCAGGCACTCTTGCCACTAGGCTATATCCCCAGCCCCTATTGCTAATTTTTTAAAGGAATTTTGTTGTTGTTAAAATAGTACCTTTTGGGGAATCTGTGATATGAGATATAGTGGTGCCAGCCTACATGGTCTTAGACTTCTATGATCCCCACAATCAAGAGGCTGGAGCAGAGAGATTTAAACTACATAGCCAAGATCCTGTCTCAAAAAAACAAAACAGTAACTTTTTTTAGGTTCTAGATTATTTTTCTAGTCCTAAGATTTTTTTTTTTAATTATGAATTTGGGCTAAGCCAGGTGACTCACACCTCAATCCTGAGGCCAGCTTGGCCAAAAAGTTAGTGAGACTCCATTTTATAAGCTGGGTGTGGTGCTGCACACCTATGAACATATCTATTATAAGCTGAAGAACCACAATCCAAGGAAAGCACAGGCAAATACATAAGATCCTACCCAAATAATAACTAAAAACAAACAAGCAAGCAAAAAGGATCTGGGATGTGGCTCAAGTGGTAGAGTACCTACCTAGTAAGTTGAGACCCTGAGTTCAAACCCCACAACTCAATAAAATCAATCACAAATTGTTTTATTTATTTGTGTCTTTTCTTTTTACCTGAGTCCTGGTGATCTGCTTCAGGGCTTCATACATGTTAGACCTGGCTGTAATATTGAACTATTCCAGTCCTGTTTTGTTAAACTATTCAAAAAAGTAGGGTAGTGTGTGTTGTTCAAGGTTAAATCATTTGCTAAGCAGGTATTTTTCCACTAAGCTTCATCTCCAGTCCTGTTTGAGCTTTTTATTATCTTTTTATCATTAATTATTTCTGTATTTTAATAACTTTATAATTGGCATAATAAACTAAACACATTTAAAACAAATTCTATTATTGTGACTGTGTATGCAGCAGTGAAACTATGACCACAATCAACAAAGTGTGAATATATTCATCATTCCTCAAAGTTTTCTTGTACCTCATTAACCCACTCCTCTGTCCCCAGAAACCACTGGTCTATCTTCTATCACTATGACTATTTTTCAATCTCCAGACTTTTGTAGTGTTGTATGAACCATGTGTTTGTGCTTCTTTGGCTGGACTAGCCAATTCCTGGAGGCAGTCAGTTACTCACCTGCTTGAGGGTGCCTTTCAAATGAAAACCAGCTAATCCAGGCCCCAGACCTCATGCACTTTCATTATCACACACTCTGGACCATTATCCACCTGCTGGATTCACCTCAGGACTAGATACCAGGCAACCTAGGACATTCCCTCTTTCCCAGAACCCATTGAAATTATTCAAATTAGCCAACCCTCAGCCTACTTACTAGTCTGTGTCACCCATTCCTTCACACCAAAACCACAATAAAGGCTTTCACTGATGTTTTTACCTTGTTCCCTTTGCCTCTTGACTCACTCTGCTGTTTCCTCTTGAGGTCTCTGTATGGCATGTAATTATCTTTTCAGTGACAACCATCCTTTGAACTCACTATACCTGAGAAGGGTGGAGGAGCAGGTGGAGGAATGCCCGTATATTAAAACCAAGTAGGAAGCCAGGTGCCAATGGTAGCTTATACCTCTAATCCTATCTACTCAAAGGAGGCTGAAATCTGAGGAACATGGTTTGAAGCCAGCCTTGGTAGGAAAGTCTGTGAGAATCATCTTCAATTAACCACCAAAAAGCCAGAAGTGGAACTGTGACTCAAGTGGTAGAGTAGTAGTCTTAAGCACACAAAAAAGCTCAGGGACAGCACCTAGGTCTTGAATTCAAGCCCCAGAACTGACACACATACAAAAAGTGGGACTAGCATGGTGATAGATGCCTGTAACCCCCAACACCTTAGAGGAGGAGTCAAGAGGATTGTGAATTTAGACCAGCCTGGGCTACAAAGTGAGACTGTCTCAAATAAATACAAATTAAATAAAACAAACTACTTTTTTGCTTTGTGTGTGTATGAGAGAGAGAGAGAGAGAGGGAGGGAGGGAGGGAGAATTAAATGCATTCACACCATTGTATGGCCATCCATGTCCAGAACTTTTTCATTAGAAACCAACTCCCATCCCTTCTTCCCCAACACTCCCACACACCCCTCCAGATCTAACCCCAGTGTCTGCACATGTACCACTGAGCTACATACCCAGTCCACAGCTAACTTGGGCAGAAAAGTCCAAGAGATTCTTATCGCCAATTAGCTAGTGAAACTGCTGAACTAGACTCATAGTTGAGTCCAGCCATGAATGAATGAAAAGACAGAATGAAAACAAAACAAAACAAAAAAGCCAGAACACCCAGCGTTCAAGCCCTAGTACTGGCACAAGAAACAGAAAAAGAAAAAAAGAGAGAGAGAACCACAAATCGGTATATAATATATTTTGTTACATTTAAGTCTGGTTCTGGTTCTGTAGTTTATTCCATTTTTCTGTCTGTCCTTCTAATACCACATAATGGTCTCAGTTTTGTTCCCTGTGGAACTTCATCTATGGAAGTGAGCAAATTTCCAATGCTTCCAGTTCCCTTTAGTCCTTTTCTTCTCCTTGTTTTGGACCTCTCTGTTACTCCATTGTCTTTCTCCAAGGAAGATCTATAGAGAGACTTGGTTTCTAGGGTCTGAGAACCTCCTGAGAAGCTCTCTAGTAGTTTTTCAAGCCACTTTCTCTCTCTGGCAGCCTTTCATTGTGCTGTTCCTCCTCCACCCTCCCTTGGTGGTATGTATCAGTTTCCTACTCATCAACACCCACCTACTCCTGCCTCTTGTGCTTGTCAGATGTCTCCTCCCTGGCTTGTTCATTGCCACTTTTGTCTCTCATACAGCTGCCCTCTAGCAGTCCTTGGCTTCCTGCCTGACTTCCATGGCAGCTGCTCCTTCATTGGCCTGTCTGCCATCCTGCCCCTTCTCCCACCACCCCTTTCAGGTACAACATGTACTGTACTACTGCACATTCTCCACCCTCAGAGCTAAACTCATCCCCCTGCCAAACTGAGCATCCTCCCGCATGCAGCAATTGCAACCCACTGAAGTCAGACCCTGTGGCAGTTCTTACTTCTAGCCTCTCATTTAATCATTTTTCTACCCCCAAAAATTCTCTTAGTCTACTCTAGATAGTATCGTCCTCCACTGAGGTCTTTCTGCTTTGTTTACTAGATAACTTCTGAAGACATCAGTTAGTGACTTTTCTTTCTTTTCTACTATTGACCTGCTGTTAATTATCGTTTCTAAAAACGAGTTTTGCTAGGCACTGTTTCATGCCTATAATCCTAGCTACTCAGGAGGCTGAGATCTGAGGGTCATGGTTTGAAGCTAGGGCAACAAAGTCCCTGAGATTCTTTGTCTCTAATTAACTACCAAAAAGCTAGAAGTGGAGCTGTGGCCCAAGTGGTAGAGTGCCAGTCTTGAGCAAAAAAAAAGCTCCAGAGATAGCACCTATACCCTGAGCTCAGGACTTGCACACACACAATTCTAGTCCTTCTTGTCAACTTCCTTAATGTTAATATATGGCTGAACCACAATGTTAATTCTGTTGAGATAACTGCTAAGTCAGACATTTTCTCATAGCCCACTGGAACTCCTTTGGCCTCATCTTGTGTTATCATTGTCTATTATTTCTTCCATCTTCTGTCTTCCCCAAACACCAGTCTTTCACATTAATAGATATTTGATTACCTTATCAAACTCTTATCGTTTGTATAATCTAACAAGACTTTTCAAACTTCAAAGCCCTCTCTGCTTAAGAACCTTTTCTGAACCTTTTCTTAGCTAACTGCTCATATGCTTCCAAGTACGGCTCAGGCTTCATCTCTTTTGAAGATTCCTTCTATAGTGTTCCCTACACTCTAGTGTTCATTAGCTAGTATTTTTTATGGCAAGTGATTGATTATTCAGTATTTGAATAGTTTATTTTTGAAGTCTTTGATGACAGTGTGTCTAACTTGAGAATCTCCCAATATTTGGCAAACTGAAAGGAAGAATATGAGCTTTGGAGTTTGAAAAGCCCTAAGTTTGAATACCAGTAACTATTAAATATATGGCTTTGCCAGGCACTGGTGGCTCACGCCTATAATCCTAGCTACTTAGGAGACTGAGCTCTGAGGATTACAGTTCAAAGCTAGGCAGGAAACTCTGTGAAACTCTTATCTCCAATAAACTACTCAAACAAGCTGGAAGTGGTGCTGTGGCTCAAATGGTAGAGTGCTGACCTTGAGCAAAAGAAGCTTAGGGATAGCTCCCAGGCCCAGAATTCAAGCCCCAGAACTGGCAATTAATTAATTAATGACTTTGGGCAAATTCGTGAACTGTGGGTTATTTGCCTTCTTCATCTGAAAAATGTCAGGGTGGGGGGGAGTGAGTGCCACTGGGCCATGCCTATAATCCTTGTTCTTCAGGAGACTGAGATCTGGAGGAGATTACGGCACAGAGATAGCCAAGGCAGAAAATTTCTTGAGACTCTATTTCGAAAATAACCAGCAAAAGGCCATTCCAGAGATGTAGCTCAAGTTGTAGAGCCCTGGCTGAGCAAGCATGCAGCCCATAAATACAAGGAAGTGGAAACATGGTTTTGGAGGAAGGTATGTTTCCTTGGAAACATGGGCAAAACCAACACCCCAAGGAAATGATTGGAAGGTAGAGAAGGCTTAAAAACCCTGCTGTGGAGAATTGGAAATTCTTACCAGAAAAATGCAGAAAAGTTATGTTCAGACTTCCATTGAGGCATATACTATGGGTTGTTTGGCTTTCATAAGCAGCATTTAGTAATCAAATGTAGGAGTGACGAATTCTGGATTTTGTCTGTTTTATTTTGGTCTAAGGAATTTAGAATATTAAGATGACTTTGAGCTGACACCAACATTTTGTGGTGTGGTAAAAAAGAAAGTAATGAGTAGGCAGAAAGATTGGAAAGAAGGCTGAAGAGGGTTCAAGAGACTTAAAGCCTGCGTGAAGTCAGAGAACTGATGTAATAGACATAAAGGAACTTCGAGGGCAGGAAGTGTAGTTGGAGAGTGAGTGGGAACATAGATTCTGTATGAGAGGTTTTCCGGGCAATGACAATTGGTGGTCCAGATGAACAGAGCTATGAGGCCTTTGGAGTTAAGGAAGACAAGGAACTGAGAAGCTGGTCCAGATGTCTGTTGTGGTATCATCTGGGAGTTGGCTAAAGTCATTCAGAACAATGTCAGTACCAGAGAATAAGAAGAAAATAGTGACTCACTGGGAAAAAGCCTTCAAGAATGGAGAAATGGTTTACATCTATGAGGAGTGAGAAGAATTCAACCGTACTTCCTGACAGGGTGCTCTGGAATACTTGGAACAGACCAAAGATTGAAAGTGAGGATTGATGTAGTTGCAGATGAGTTGTATATCAGGAGGGAATCAGGGAGTCTTGGGAGTTTGCCTAAGGGTTTCTTCTTTATAGCTCTCCCTCTCCTCCCTTTTCTCTCTCTGAAAAAACAAGATGCTTTCACTGTGGTTTTCTGGATTTGAGTCTGTGAGTATAACCTGAAAATGACATAGTTACATAGATCTTCTTAAATGTTTCTTATTCTCTAGCTTATGCATACAAATCCTCTCATACTTCCATCATTGCATTCTTTTTCTTTGCATTCTTTCACTTGAAGTATGCTTTTTTCTGCAGCTTTCTCTCTCTCTTTTTCTTTTATTTTGGGGGGATTAGTTTTTCACATTTATGATCTATGTTGAAATCTGCATTCTTTTTAACTTGATGTTTTTATTGTTATTATAATCGTTACATACAGAGAGGTTACAGTTATTCGTTTTTTTTTAATTAAAACATTATACTTTTAATTTAAAGCCAGTGCCTGTAATCCTAGCTGTTTGGGAGGCAGAAATGGGGTTTTGTACCAGTCCAGGCATAAAAGTTCATGTGATAGTTGTCACACAACTATCATCCCAGTAACAAAGGGAAGAAAACTTGGATCATAGAATCCAGATCCCTCCAGGCATAAAGTAAGACTTTATCTTGAAAACAACCAATGGAAAAAGGGACTCGTAGAATGGCAGTAGAGTGCTTGCCTAGCAAGTAAAGTCCCTAAGCTCAAACCTCAATACTCCCCCCCAAAATAATACTTCTTATTTGAAAATAAAAACTGGTATAATTATAAGAAAGATGCACTAGCAAAATATTTCTAGAGACTGGGATTTAAACTTGCTATCACTTCATATTCATTGGCAGGCTCTCTACCACCTGAGCCATGCTTCCATTCCCTCTTTCCAAATTTTAACAATTAGAAATAAAGTTACTAAAAATACTTATGTGTGCACATTTTTGTGTGAGTGTGCAACTTCAATCATTTGGGAAAACACCAAGAAATGTAGTTGCTGGCTCATAAGGTAAAAGTATATTTCATTTTAGCTGAGCGCCAGTGGCACATGCCTATAAATCATAGCTACTCGGGATGCATGGATCTGAGGATTGTGGTTTGGAGCCAGCGAGGGCAAGCAAATCCAAGAGAATCTTCCAGTTGATCAGCAAAAAGCTGGAACTGGAGGTGTGTCTTAAGAGCTAGAGCAACAGATTTAAGTGAAAAGGCTCAGTGAAAGTGGAGCTTAAGCCCCAGTACCAGCACACATACACACATGTACACACACACACACACACACACACACACACAATAATAATAAAATAAGTTGTCAAATTGTTTTTCAAAATGACTTTACCACATTGCATCCCTGCCAGCAATGAATGAGAAGTTCTATTGCTTCATACTTACAGAAATATTGTGTATCTGTGTTTTAGATTTGGGCTGTTCTAATAGGTATTTATAGCCCATTGTTTTAGTTTCCTAATGACATGATGTGCAGCAACTTTTCACATATTTGTCATGTGTATATCTTCTTTGGTACATATACACTAATCAGCCTACCAGTCTATTTTTTAATCCATGTGGAGAGAATTATATGTATTCCTTATTGTTGAATACAGTCAGATAAGAATTAAGATGGATCATCAGAAATCAATGTGAGTTCTCTCTCCAAAAGTTTCAGAGTTAAATCACTGATTTAATGATCACAGCCTAAGAAAAATAAGAAAGTGGTAAAAAAAAAAATTTTTTTTTGAGATTACTCCTGGAGAAAGCCACCTGTTGAGCCTACTCCCCAGCTAGACGTTGCCAACAAACCATTCCAAACCTCTAGAGTTATATACATCTATATATGCATATATATGCATCTCCTTCCTTTCATACCTCTACCCTACCCCCAAAGATTATCATGTGCCCCTTAGGAAGTCATGTCCTCTTTCCCTTGGAGGGTAACAACCATACAGAATTATTCCTAGACTGTGAGCCCCATGGAAAATAAAGGCTTGTAAGTGAATTGTTCCCCAATTGTTTCTCTAGGGTCAATCTCATTATAGGACATAGAAATATGAATGGATGAAGGAGTCCCTATTACTAGTGAGAATGTACCACTGTCTTCTTACAGATTTTGAAGAGAAATAAAGGTGGAGAACAGCTATATAACGATACACTTCAAAGTACAGTAATTAGTACAGTCAGCCTACTTTCTCCATACTTCTCACTCCAGAGGGTAAAGCTACACATAGCAATTAACTTCAGATCTTTAAGGACCACTCCCTAGCTCTCACCCACAGAGATAAAGTCTGGCCTGGGCATTTTTGAGCAGGTTTTTTTGTGATTCTAAAGTGCAACCAGGAGTGATAATCATTGCTTTAAAAATATGTCCTTTTTGGACATGGTTGTACATGCCTGTAATCCCAGCATTCCGTAGAATGAGACAAGATGATCATAAGTTTGAGGCTAGTCTGTAATACATAGTGAAACTTTGTCTCAAAAAAGATATATTCTTAATTAAACCTACTTTCATTTGTATAAAGGTTCAAAGCCTAAGTGGTGGCTCATGCCTATAATCCCATCTACTTGGGAGGTTAGGGGCAGTTGACTACCTGCCCAAAGCTAGCGAGACCTAATCTAAAAAACATGCCAATTTAAGGGCTGGAGATAGAGCTCCATTGGTGAAACACATTTCAAGTAATTAATCCCCAGTATTGCAAAAAGGAAACAAAAAAAGTAACAGTTGGGCTCCTAGGAAAATAAAGTGTATCTGTTTCACAAGGAATTGTGAAGCCTGTGTACACACACACACACACACACACACACACACACACACACACCATCCTGAGGCTTGAACGCAGAGCCTGGGCACTATCTCTAAGCTCTTTTGCACAAGACTAGCACTCTACTACTTGAGCCACAGCTTAATTTATAGCTTTTTGGTGATTAACTGGAGATAAGAATGGTACAGACTTTCCTGCCTGGCTGGCTTTGAACCATGATCTTCAGGTCGCAACCTCCTGAGTAGCTAGGATTACAGGTATGAGCTGCTGGCACCTAGCCTGTGCATATGTTTTTATAGCTACAAAAATGCTTCCCAGAATACTTTTAGTATTTCAAGTCATTTGGATATAGTTACACTAACATAAAACCTCATCTCATACAATTCCTTGTTTTTCAGGTCAGCATGGATTCCTGGTTCATTCTTGTTCTGCTTGGCAGTAGTTTGATATTTGCCAGTGCCAATAATGCTACAACAGGTAAATTGTTATTTGAGAGGGCCATATTTGAAATAATATTTTGCTTTCATATATAATGAGCCACATTTAGAGACCTAGGTAGTAGACAATTAAGAAGAATTAAATTTTGATTTAAAAATGATGTTATGTTGGGGTGCTGTGTTTTAGGGGAGGAGGTCAGGCAGTGAGTTAGAGGAGATGAGATTGATTGGAATAGAGTACTGCAAATATGTGAGAAGATGTAACAATGAAACATCTCACTGTATAACTGATACAAGCGTGTGTGTGTGTGTGTATACCAGTCCTGGCCCTTGAACTCCGATGCCTAGGTAGTGTCCCTGAGCTTTTTTCTCAAGGCTACCACTTGAGGCACAATCCACTTTTCAATTCAGGCTTTTTGGTGGTTAATTGGAGATAAGCGTCTCATGAACTTTCCTGCCCATGCTTGCTTTGAATCATGATTCAGCCTCCTGAGTAGCTAGGATGACAGCATGGGTCACCAGTGCCTGGCAAAATAAATATTCTTTTAAAAATCTCTGAATTATGTTGAGTGCTCAGGTTAGTTATACATATTGTCCACTGTTTTAAATATACTAAAGATATTGTATGTTCTTTCCTGAAAAGTAATAGTTGTTGATTCTTTTTTTTTTTTGGCCAGTCCTGGGCCTTGGACTCAGGGCCTGAGCACTGTCCCTGGCTTCTTCCCGCTCAAGGCTAGCACTCTGCCACTTGAGCCACAGCGCCGCTTCTGGCCGTTTTCTGTATATGTGGTGCTGGGGAATCGAACCTAGGGCCTCGTGTATCCGAGGCAGGCACTCTTGCCACTAGGCTATATCCCCAGCCCCAATAGTTGTTGATTCTTAACACCATACAGACTGATCTATTAAGAACTAAGTGAGGAACCTCATTTCCTCCTGTCACACACAGTCCCTTGGAGGAAATGGGAAGGGATCAACAATAGATGAAGAGGGAGTATGTGTGCAGCATGTGTGCGTGAGCTATCTTTGCTTGGTCTCCAAATATTTAAGAAGTTTAATGAGACTTAACTACTTTGTATCTTAACTTTTAAGCTTCACATTCTTTATGTAATGTTTCCTTATCTTTTGGTGTTTTGTAGTTTCACCCTCCTTGGGAATTACAAAATCAGTTACAGCATCAACAGCAGAATCAGCTAAAGAAGAGAACAAGACTTCAAATCCAACCTCTTCAGTGATTTCTCTTTCTGCGGCACCAACATTCAGCCGAAATATAACTCCAAAACCCACCTATGTAACCACTGTCAATTCTTCACAGTCTGACAATGGGACCACACTAACAGCAAGCACCAATTCTGTAGGCATTACCATCTCACCAAATGGAACATGGCTTCCAGATAGCCAGTTCACAGATGCCACAACAGAACCCTGGGAGGGGAATTCCAGCACAGCTGCAACCACTCCAGAAACCTTCCCTCCTGCAGGTACCAGAGATGCTTTCTGTTTGTCCCAACTTTTCTTTTTTCTTTTCTTGTTTTTAAATTCGCTTGTTCCAGTTCTACCAAGGGTAGGATTTCACTGGTATATATCCACACATTTACACTCTATTCTGATCAATCTCACCCCCTCTATTGCTCTGTTCCATCTATTTTATTCTTCAAATTTATTCACCATTTTATTTTGTGAGTGTGTGTAAAACTTCTTAAAGTAAATAACATTGCCCAAGCAAAATATTGAAACTTAGAGGTAAGGAATTCTTAAGAATAGCTGGTCAACATAGTTTTCTGGATTGCATCTTTCTGCTAAGTGAGATCCTGGTTAGTAGACCATGTTTAAAGGTAAAGAAGGAGGTTGAAAACATAAGAGAAAAAGAAAAGCTAATTAATGATGCAAGAGACTAAACATGAAAAAATAAGAAGAATGAGTAATAATAGCCTTGAAAAGAAAGGGATCCATAGAGACCATGGCAAAGGGAATGGAAACTAGTGTCCAGGGGTGTAATTAGAAAGGGGGGCCCCCGGGGAAACTCTTTTGTTGCAGGACCTCAGGATTTCAGGATCTCAGCCCAACCCTCGGTCTCCTAAAATCAGAGTCACTTGTTTGAAGTCCTGGGTCTAGGACTTGGTCTTTAAAAGTCCCTTATGTATGGCAAAGGATATAATTGTTCCCTGATTGCTGTGTGATTATTTCATTTCTAGCAAAATTATTATTCCCCCTTCAGAAATCCCTCTGGCTCAACAGATATCGATCAATAGATAGATATCGATAGAAAGAGAGCTATAGATAGAAAGATATATACATATAGAAAGATAGATATAGCTGAGACTGACTTATAGTGAAGAGCATAGTCCGCAGACCTACATTACCTATTTGAATCCTGACTCCAGTAAAGTTAGTTGTATAACAGTAGGAAAATCTACTTAATCTCTCCATACTTTGTTTTCATCTGTAAACTTGGAATGAATTATAGTAATAGTTTTTGCCTCAGATAAAGTATTCAGATTAATGAATTACTATGGATAAACTACTTACTATACTAAACACATTTTAAGTACTGGTTATGATTGTCATTATAATTTTTGCTCTCTTAGTTATCAACACACTGTAAACCTCAGGAGTCTTTAAGTCAGGAGGATCATAGTTCAGTCCAGCCTGGGCTACATAGTGAGTTCCTGTCTTACAAAACCAAGGGCTAAAGCTCGAGGTATGGCTCAGGGGTAGAGTGCCAGCCTAGCAAGCATAGGCCCTGAGTTCAAAAAAAGAAAAACAATTCTCCTTTTGCCAAACATCTGTAATTTTAGCTCACTCCTTTAATCTTGGCTTACATCTCTAATGAGATTGAGATCTAGTGGATCACGATTGATAGCTAGTCCAAGTAGAAAAGTCCACAAGACCTCCAGCGAAAAAAAAAAGCAGGGCTAGAAGCATGGCTCAAGTGGTTGAGTGTAAGCCAAGGAAGTAGGAAGCCCCAAGTTCAAACCCTGGTCCCAGAAGAAAGCAAAATGACAAAAAATCAAAAGGACTGAGTGTAGACCCCAGTAGTATACCACTTTATTCTAAAGTAAGATTAGATTGGTGTGGCATACAACTGTCTTTTTTTTTTTTTTTTTTTTTGCCAGTCTTGGGGCTTGAACTCAGGGCCTGGGCACTGTCCCTGAGCTTCTTTTGCTCAAGGCTAGCACTCTACCACTTGAGCAACAGCACCCCTTCCAGTTTTTCTAACTATGTGGTACTAAGGAGGTACAGGGCTTCATGCATGCTAGGCAAGCACTCTACCACTAAGCCACATTCCCAGCCCCCCAACTATTCTTAATTACTCAGTGAACTGCAGACAATGTCTGCAGTTTTCTTTATACCTTAACATTATAGTTTTATCATAGTGCAATAACTAGTTCATAGGAATAATCCCAAAAGTAAGGTTTTTTTTTATACATGAAGAAATTATACAATGATGAAAAAAATGATGGAACATTTTGTAATGTCCAGATTATAACCTGCTTATGAAATCAGTTTAAGTGGGCCACCACTAGTGTTTTGTTGGTTAGCATATATTAATTGTACAAGGGAAGAGGTTGTTTGTGGCATTTCTGTACATATATACAATGTATCACAGCCAGTTTTACCTGCTCTATCTCTTAGCCATTGTTTTGGTTTTAGTGCCTGTACTGGAGCTTGAAGTCGGGTCATCACCTTTTAGCTTGGCTTTTTCAGCAAGTGCAAGCAAGGCTGGCACTGTACCATATGAGCTACACTGCCACTTCCAGTTGTTTGAATGGATAGTCTTACTTCATTTTTATTCTTTTTTATGTTGCATATATCATTTTGTGCAACTTTTGTTATGCACAGATGCCCACAGATACATTTACTAAATAACAAAATATATTTCTAGATATAGGTTAGGGAGGAAAGACAGAACTATTTGTCAAGCTAAAGGAATAAACTGAAAGAAGTCTTAACTGTAATCCAGGTTCAACTAATTTCATAGCCCATGTTCTCTTCTGTACTCTTTTATTTAACAATTCTATGAGGTTACCCTAGATAGTTATAGTTATCTTCTTTTAATACATGTTTAATGTTAAGGTTATAGAGAGTAAATGATTTCTTTAGGATGTCATGGCTTGCAAGTAGCATATTTGGCATATTTATGGTCTTTTCATACTGTTGGCAGGACACTTAGTTTTCCATGTAATTAGTAGGGTCCAAAGTATGCCAATAGCCAAGATTCCAATTAGTGTACATTTAACACATTTCATGTCAAAGGCAACAGACTATTTATCACTGGTGGCTTTTATTCAAGATAAGTAAAACAAAGAACCTTTTGTAGGGCATAAGAATTTCACAGACTTAACCCTGACTTCCTACATCACCACCATTGTATCATTCCTCCTATAATATTTACATCATAGATGTAAGTTGATAGATAATGATGATTATGTAGATGATGTGTGTGGTGCTGAGGATTGATGATGACAACAGCGACGATGATAATGATATGATGATGATGATTGATGATGATGTGTGGTACTGTGGATTAAACCCAGAGTATCACAGGTGCTTTTAAAACAGTGGATTTAGCTAGGCACCAGGGGCTCATATCTGTAATCCTAGCTACTTAGGAGACTGAGATCTGAGGATCGCGTTCAGAGCCAGCCTGGGTAGCAAAGTCCATGAAACTCTTATCTCCAGTTAACCGCCAGAAAACCAGAAGTGGTGCTGTGGCTTCAAGTGGCAAAGTGAGCAGAAAAAAACTGAAGGATGGTACCCAGGCCCAGAGTTCAAGCCCCAAGACCAACAAAAAAATAAAATAGAAACTACTGAACCTGCACCCCTAGCCCTGATGTTTTTATATTATTATGACTATGAAATACTGTTCTCTGCCAAATTATAACTATGATTTGATTATTTTTTCTTGGGCAACTTTTTTCCAGATTTAACAATGAACTTTTTTCTTATTTTGCTTTTTATTTGATTATTGCCAGCCACTTTTCCATTTTCCCCAGAGCCTTTCAGTATACTTTTCAACAAAGTCAGACCTATTCAGTAATCAGTTGCTTTTTTTCAACTAGAGAAACTCCTTCCTCTTAAGCCTCCCATTCTTACTCCATCCTAGGTTTGTTGGTTTCTAGGGCTTCTACACTGGTATTAGTCTGGGATTTCTCTTCTCCATCATTGTAGGAATTCTCATTGCTGCCGCCTGGCTTCTACTTTATTCTTTCTTGTCTTCTTCCGTCGTAGAGCTCGTACTCGTAGCTTGAGAAAGGGGTCCACAATAGCTAAATTGCATAAGATTTGACTGTCTGAAAGAATTTTTAGCACTCGTGTAGAATTTGAGAAAATAATTTTCCTCCAGAATGTTTAAAGTTTTCTCCTAACTGACTCTTAATTCCCAAGTTTGGAGAATTCTATTGCTCTCCTAAACCCTAATTTCTTTTTTTCTTTTTTTTTTTTTTGCCAGTCCTGGGGCCTTGGACTCAGGGCCTGAGCACTGTCCCTGGCTTCTTTTTGCTCAAGGCTAGCACTCTACCACTTGAGCCACAGCGCCACTTCTGGCTGTTTTCTATATATGTGGTGCTTGGGAATCAAACTCAGGGCTTCATGTATACGAGGCAAGCATTCTTGCCACTAGGCCCATATTCCCAGCCCAATTTCTAATTTTAACATATCATGAAAGAATATCGCACTGTTTCACTGTTGGGAATTTTCAAATACCTTTCAAAAGGTATTCTCTGTTTAAACAGAACTGGTTATGTAGCAATTTGATTTTGTTGCATGTTATCATTTAGATCTTTATTTTTCTCCTCATGCATTCTAATTATCCAAAAGACACAATCCTCTAAGAGCATGCATTTGTATTTTTCCTTAAACTTTTTATGAATATTGCTATTGCATTGTTTGTGTACTCCAGAAAGCTAGACCATTGACTTAAGTTTAGTGAACTTGAGATATTTTGTTTACAGTTATTGGAAGACATCCCAACTCAACTCCAACACTGAATATAGAGAAAAGTATCTACATCCCTGGAGCTTTGCTTTACCTTCAATTAAATAATAATGTTTTTTTTTCTAACCTGAGTGAATGTTCTCTATTTTTCACTTATTACACAGGTAATTCTGACTCAAAGGACAGAAGAGGTGAGCTGCTCACCTTTGTGTATCATCCTTTTCCCACAGTGTACATTGTCCATCCATATTTTCTCTGCTCACAGTCTATACAAAGCTTGTGCATCTGTGTTTACAGTGTGTTTACTTTCCATTAAGGTGTTTTCATGTTAACCTCAAATAAGAATTAGGAAATGGGTGTTTAATATATTTTTAGATATAGATTACATGTATAGATTCTGACCGCTTTGATACATTTTAACAAGTAATAATATTACAATTACTATGTTACTTCTTTATGTCCCCTTATTAATACTACTCTTTGATACTATTAGGTCATAGCTTATGAGGCAGTGACATAGAAATAATAAAACATTATTAGAAATGTTCTTCAATTTGAGTTTGGAAAATAATACTCTCTGAAGGAGTTGTCTCATCATGGTTTTATTGTCAAGTCAGACTTTTCCAGAATTATTTTCTGATTTTATTAACCATGTTCAAATTATTCTGCATAATTTGTAGGCTTGTGAAATCTACCAAGTAGAAAGTCACTGAGTTAGAAAAGTGAATGTTTTCATTTTTATATGTGTATGCCAGACATAGGGCTTGAACTCAGGGCCTAGGTGCTGTCCCTGAGCTTTTGTGCTCAAGGCTAACACTCTACCACTTGAACCACAGCTCTGCTTTCAGCTTTTTGGTGGTTAGAGATAAGAGTCTCATCGACTTCTTGTCCATGCTGGCTTTGAACTGCAAGCCTCAGAGCTCAGCCTCCTGAGTAGCTAGGATTACAGGCATGAGCCACCAGTACTCAGTGAATATTCTGAGTGTTTATGTGTTATTTATCTGCCACAGTGAGGAATAGTGAGATGCTATATTCTGTATTTTTCCCTTGCTTTAACAGCCCTTGCTTTCCTAAACTCAGGAAGCAAGCATAGGTGAATGGTGTTAAGTGCCTTTGCTGTTCAGCTTCACCTACTAGATTCTCACTAGCAGATATAGAATTTAGTAGATTTGTATTGCAGACATATTTATGGTTGTTTTCTAAAACTGCTCTTTTACCCAGTCTTAAAGTCAAAAGTTGAAGTGATAGTTTCAAGTTTAAAAATGAGACATATGACTCTTAGTGTATATTTTCAAAATAACCTGCCTTTCTTACTCCACATATGCTTATTTTACTTGGCTCATGTTGAAGTAGTTTGCATATTGTAATGAAGAAGAAACAAGGGCTAGGAATATTGATAGGTGGCACAATGCTTGCCCACTATAGGCAAGGCCCTATCATCAAGAAAAGGAGGGAAGGAAGTAGGAAGGAAGAAAATTACCTAATTAACTTCATTATTGCTAAATGTGACATATGGGACGTTTACTATAAATGAATATTCTTTTTAAGTCACAAGTTAAACCAACAAAAAATGCAAAGGCATACAGATTCTTAGTGTCTAAAGCCCCATATGTAATGATTTTTTTAACAGAGAAAATCATACTGCTGTAAATTTTTCTTTTTGTATTTTTTTTGGTGCTGTATTAAACCCATGACCTCTTTCATGCTAAGCCTGCGTTCTACCACTGAGTTACACCCCAGCTCCATAACATCCTTATTTTAGAGCCAAATCCTTTTTTGAAAACTGAGGCAACTGTTTGGAAATATTTGCATTACAATAGGTTTGATAAGCAAATTATGTGAATTAAGGTTATAAGTTTTTATGCACTAGACTCTGGGGTGCTTTTAAACAGCAATGGCTAGTGTTTAAATTGTCAGAGCAGAAAAGAATAAAGGAAGTAAAGGAGGCAGGCAATTTTTCTTCCTCTTTTTGTCTCCAGGAAACTAGTTATTTTCTCCTGTATGTTACTTTTTAAGTGTATTCCAAGTTATTTGGGTAGAAGTAGTTTGTTGTTGTTGTTTTAAGTATGAGGTAGCCAAGCTCCAGCCACTCCCACCTGAAATCCTAGCTACTCAGGAAGGATCGTGGTCAGAACCAGCCCAGGTCGAAAGGTCTGTGTGAGACTCTTATCTTTGAACTGCAAAAATCCAGAAGTGGAGCTGTGGCTCAAGTGGTAGAGTGCTAGCCTTAGGCAAAACAACTAAGGGACAGCACTTAGGCCCTGAGTTCAAGCTCCAGAACCGGAGGGGCTGGGATATAGGACAGTGGTACTCACCTAACATAAGTGAGGTTTTAGAATCCATCCCGAGCTACACCACCATATATATTTAACCATTTTAATAACTTTTCAGTGTAACAGTAGCTTTAGGTACATTTACATCATTGTATAATAATCCATTTCCAGAACTTTTTATTTTCTCAAATTGAAAGCAGCTTCCTTTTTTTTTTTTTTTTTTGGCCAGTCCTGGGGCTTGAACTCAGGGCCTTAGCACTGTCCCTGGCTTCTTTTTGCTCAAGGCTAGCGCTTTACCTCTTAAGCCACAGCACCATTTCCGGCTTTTTCTGTTTATGTAGTGCTGAGGAATCGAACCCAGCCAGGGCTTCATGCATACTAGGCAAGCACTCTACCACTAAGCCACATTCCTAGCCCTTTTTAAAAGCATTTTTACGGGGGCTGGGAATATGGCCTAGTAGCAAGAGTGCTTGCCTGGTATACATGAAGCCCTGGGTTCAGTTCCCCAGCACCACATACATAGAAAATGGCCAGAAGTGGCGCTGTGGCTCAAGTGGCAGAGTGCTAACCTTGAGCAAAAAGAAACCAGGGACAGTGCTCAGGCTCTGAGTCCAAGGCCCAGGACTGGCAAAAAAACAAACAAACAAAAAAAAACCAATAAAAGCATTTTTACTGGTATCAGGTTGGATGATTGGTATATCAGTTTCCTAATAGGATTAATCTATGCCAGCAACATATATGTTTAAATGTTAATACTGTTTATTACTTAATTTTGAGCATCTGGCTAGCTTGCCTTCCATATTCCTTTGTAATTGTCAACTCTCCTAGTAGTCATAAACAATACTGAAGTTTCATGCCTTCCTGATACTCATTCCACTTGCTCACTCACTTGACCTTTCCTAACTCCCTCATCTTAAATAATAGAACACTTCACCCTGTTCCCTCTTTTACTCTGCCTTACTTTTCTTCTTAGCTTGCATTTGTATTATAGACTTCCTTTATTGTCCAGTTCACTAAAAGTAAAGAATTTTGATTTATTCACTACTATATCCTCAGGACTCACTGAGCTAAATCCTTCACCCTGAAAAATAGATTTTGAGCTTAGTGATACCTGGAAATGATCTTGAATCCATACCCTCAAGGAACTTATTACTTACTGGAGATATAATCAGTAACTTTAGTCCAGGGTTATAGGGATCATAGAGACAGTATTATAGAAGTATAAAAAAGTCTGGCACCAATGGCTCATGCCTATAATTTTAGCCACTCAGGAGTTTCGGATCTACAGGGTCAAGGTTTGAAACTTGCCCTGGCGAAAAGTTGGTGAGACTCTTAACTCCATTTAACCAACAAAACACTGGACTGGAGGTATGTCTCAAGTGGTAGAACACCAGCCAAGCAAACATACAAGACCCAAAGTCCAAACCCCTAGTTTGATATTAAATTGAGCTGTTCCTAGCCCTAGACTAATAGAACTGGAACTTTGCCTCTGAAGGGTCTTTGGTTCTTACTGATCTCTTCAGCAGTAGTCTGGAAATTCTCCAAGTTTCTAGTCTACAGATGCTACCATTGCCCTCTTCATGATAAGCTATTGAATCATGAGTTGGCTTTTTTTTTTTTTGTCAGTTGTGGGACTTGAACTCAGGATCTGGGTGTTGTCCCTGAGCTTTTTTGCTCAAGGCTAACACTCTACCTACCACTTTAAGCTACAGCTCTACTTCAGGTTTCCTGGTGGTTAATGGGAGATAAGAGTCTCACAGCCTTTACTGCCCAGGCTGGCTTTGAACCATGATCCTCAACTCTCAGCCTCCTGAGTAGCTAAAATTACATATGTGAAGCCATTAGCGCCTGGCTTTCATGAGCATTTCTTCCGCCATTATGATATGATTTGGAGAAGAATAAAATGTGAACTTGTGGATTCAACCACTATCTGGAACCCAAATGTCTAATTATTTCTGTATAGTACTCCTCTGATGCCTCCTTAAAATACTGCCCTCTGTGATTGGAACTTAATAAAGACATACTTCTTGATAAACCACTACTACTTTTACTCATATAACATAATCCAGTATTATTAGCATTACTGTGTGTAAGGTCCTGTCATGGGTTTTTTTTGTTTTTCTGTTGTCATGAGGCCTGACCTCAGGGCCTGGGTACTGTCCTCAAGCTCTTTTACTCAAGGCCAGAGCTCTACCACTTTGAGCTACATCTCCACATCTGGGTTTTTTTTGTTGTTGTTGTTGTTTTGTTTTGTTGAGTGGTTAATTGGAGACAGGAACTTTTCTGCCCTGGATGGCTTTGAACAGTGATCCTCACATCTCAGCCTACTGAGTAGCTAGGATTACAGGTGTGAGCTACTGGCACCCAGCATCTGTGCTGGGTTTTAAGGTATACAGAAAAAAAAATGTTATCCTTGCTCTAGTGGAGCTTATGGTATAAAGAGGAGACACTTTGTAATTATTTATTTGATTATAGTTGATTAATAAATATGAGAGTTATAATGAAGGGAAATAACAGGGTGCTATATATGAAACTGGCACAGAAAATAGCTAACATCAACTGAGTATATAATATGTGCTGATTACTGTGCCAAGAACTTTACATGGATGATCTCATTTAGTCTTCAGAATATCTTCTTTTGGAGTGGTAAATTTAGTATTAGGAAGTGAAAGACCTCTGAGAAAAATGACACTTAAAATAAGAATTGGATGAGTAGGAGTTAGCCAGACAAAGAATGGAGGTAGGCCATGTGACTCAGAGGAATAGCACATTCAGAAGATTAAGGATGAGCAAACTCAGAATAAAGAGATGTAGATGCTAGTTGCTGCTGTTTAGTAAGCAAGGACAGACTAGTGGGAGGTAAGAGTCGGTAGGGGCTAAATTAGGAAGGTTTTTAAAGGCCAGGGCAAGGAGATTAGATTTCATTCTAAAGGCACAGAAAATTGTTGCAGAAGGAGATAATCTGATTTACTTCTTTATAGATAACTCTGGTGTTTTTAGAGAATGGATTACCAGAATTTACTAAGGTGATGTAAGTAAGAGAATTCTGGAGGTTGAGTGTTGATGAGAGTAGAAAATGAAGAAAAGGCAAACACACCAGATGCGGATGGCTCACACATGAAATCCTAGCTACTCAGGAGGCTGAGATCTAAGCCCCAGGTTCAGAGACAGCCTGGGAAGATAAATCTTTGAGACTTTTCTCCAATGAACCACCAAAAAGCCAGAAATAGAGCTGTGGCTCTAGTGGTAGAGTGCTAGCCTTGAGCGAAAAAAAGCTCAGGGATAGTACCCAAGCCCTGAGTTCAAAACCAGCACAAAAAAGAGGGGAGGAGGAGATAAATTTGAGGTATTAGTTCTAGCCCTAAAATACATTACTTGCAGCTGGGTTAGGTAGAGAAGATAAATATCAACAAGAAATAAAGGAGATTTCCACATTTCTTACTTGACCAAGAGGGAAGGAAGGTGTGTGACCACAGAAGGATGAGAGAAAGGTTTAGACAGAAAGTTTGTTTTACCTGTGAAATTTTAAAGTGGAGATTATCAGTAGGTAATTGAGAATCTGAAGCTCTTAAGAGGTCAAACCAAAAATGCAAACGTGGGAATTGCTTGGGAATTATTTGTACTTACAGCGTCTATCTGATAAGATCAAGATAGACCATAGAAAAGATGACCAGGCACAGAGCTAAGGCGTTCCCACGGTAAGAGAGCTAGTGTTTGAAGACAAACAAGTTACAAAGGAGACTACTGGAACAGCCAAGAGAAAGAAAATCAGAAGAGTGCTTTATTGTGGAAAGTCTTCAAACAGGAGGAATGGCCATCCAATATGAATCTTTGTTTTAAGATGAGAGCTACATACATAGTACAAACATACATAATATGTTTGAAAACTGCCATCAGTAGGGCTGGAGGCATGGTTCCAGTGTTGTAGCACCTACCTGTAGGCAAAAACAAGGTGAGAGTAGAAAGTATACAACTGTAATCCTAGCACTTTAGTTCTTGGGTGGCAGAGGCAGATGAATCATGATTTCCTAGACCATTATTAGCAAGACTTTGTCTCAAAAAAAGACTCTTAGTAAACTGAGTGCTGGTAGCTCATGCAAATCTAACTACTCAGGAGGCTGAGATCTGATGATCATAGTTCAAAACCAGCCCAAGGAGAGAAGTCTAATGAGATGCTTATCTCCAGTGAAACAGCAAAAAGCCAGAAGCAGAGTGTTAGAGCAACAGCCTTGAGTGGAAAAAGGGAGAGAGAGCATTAGACCCCAAGTTCAAGCCCTGCTACCACCATAAATAAATAATAACATCATTTACATAATATCTCCCTCCAGCTACTGCTTCTTTTCTCTGCATACTGTCATGTAAAAGTTCTCATGAAGGAATTACTATCTCTTTCTCCCCTCTTTCTGTCTTCCTTTTACTCCATTTAGGCTTTCTCACCCTTACCCAACTGAAGCCACTCTAGCTGCCACTCTGTCAAATCAAGTTTTATTTCTCTATCTTCATCCTACTCCATCTCTTGGCAGGGTTTGATTGAGTTGATTACTCCCTCTTTGAAAAACAGCTGAGTAGTCCTCCTTCCCCACAGAATATAAGCTTTTTATCGCTGGTCTGCCTGAGCACTTCTCTGTTCCTAGTGTCTACACTGGTGCCTGATATACAGGTACTGTCTTGTAAATATTTTTTAATGAATTCTGCTAAGAGGTTGAATCAGATAAGGATGAGAATATTGCCAGTGGATTTGACAATGTGCCATTTTTTTTTTTTGGTGTTCTTGCTTACAAGTTTCAGTGGAGCACTAATGATGGGAATCAGAGCAAAAAGCTAAAGGAGAACCTAGAGGTAAGGAATTTGAGGGAGAATATTAGGCAACTGTTGTGAGCATTAAGCTGAGAAGAGAAACAGAGCTGTGGTGATGGAATGTAAGTGAAGTCAAAAAGATGTCTTTGGAGTAACAGTAATGGATGTAGTCCAGAGCTTGTTATGACAGAATTAACCTTTATATGAGAGCAACATATCCATCCAAATGGGGAAGATCATTTTAAATTCAGACTGAGTAGTTTGTGGTGGGTAAGATTGTGACCTGACCTACCTAGTTAGCTGCATAAGAAATGGGGCTAGGTGTGCCTAGTGGAAAGGGAGCCAGGTTCTATGGAATGGAGAGAAGCTTGCCTTGTTTTCAAGCTCCTTTTTTTATAGTTGGGGTCCTGGAAAAATGTGGCTGAGGGAACAGGATATAGGAAGACGTAGAAGGAAACAGACAGCAGTTTTGGATATATGGTGTCTAAAGGCTCTAATGGTATCTTGTTTTTAAACTTTTTCTTTCCTCTCCATCTTTCTCTAGAGGAACTCCATTGAGGCTGAAAGATTAGCATTGGCCCCACACACCAAGCCTGTCATCACGGTTTGCTATATGCATCCATATATTTGAGTACTTTTTGTGGGCCCAAGTATTGCTTCAGGCTCAAAGGATATAGCTATGAATGAAACAGTCTCTGCCCTAAAGAATTTCTTTTATAAAATCTAATGCAGGGGGGCTGGGGATATAGCCTAGTGGCAAGAGTGCCTGCCTCAGATACACGAGGCCCTAGGTTCGATTCCCCAGCACCACATATACAGAAAACGGCCAGAAGCGGCGCTGTGGCTCAAGTGGCAGAGTGCTAGCCTTGAACGGGAAGAAGCCAGGGACAGTGCTTAGGCCCTGAGTCCAAGGCCCAGGACTGGACCAAAAAAAAAAAAAAAATCTAATGCAGGGAGACAGAATAAACAAATACATGATATTAGTCTTCTTCCTCCCCTACCTTACATCCTACCCACTAGCCCTAAGGTAAAGGAGAAGTACTTTTTCCTTGCAAGCTCCTCTCTCACATTCCTTTGTTCTTATTCTCACTCTGTGTGTGTGTGTGTTTTGTAACTTGCCATCAACAAAAGCATTAATCAAGCCCTTCTTTTTCACCAGTGAATCTCTCTCATTGTCCAACTTGAGCCTTCCATTGACAGCATAGTAATGACTTGTCTTTTCTTGGTTCCAGATGAGACTCCAATTATTGCAGTTATGGTGGCCCTGTCTTCTCTGCTAGTGATCGTGTTTATTATCATAGTTTTATACATGTTAAGGTAAGTGTACTGTTTCTGTATTCTCTCAGACTTCCTTCTAATACCTTAATGTCTCAGTAAATTTACCCACACAGTCCAGAAGACTAGAAGGTAAAAACAATAAATAGATACATTCATCATACTGCTAAGATTACATTTTTATTTAGAACTGCCTGAAAAGTTCTAAAAAGTCCTACTTAAGCTCTAGCCCCTCCTTCGTTTCCATCTTTCCAAACCAAATCTCAGTTCAGTTTAATCTAAAGCCCAAAATGATAGTTTGGAGGTTGAGGGAAGAAACCACAACCATTGTTCAAGATCTTCAGCTTTAGCCCTTTTGAAACAATCCTAAAAGAGCCCTAGTGAGATTACATGCACAACAAAAGCCTACTTTATGTCTAGTTGGGGTTTACCCACAAACCTCTCTAGAACTGCTGACCCTGGCATGCTAAGCTGAGTGATGGGCATTACAGAGCTCGTCTTTCTGACCTTTTTTCTGAGGTCTCTAGACAGTACCCCTCAAACAGTGAACAGGATAAAGCTACTGCCCTGATAACGTGGATTAAATTCTGCCTTATTTTTTCCTAACCTGCTCAGTCAGTACTCCCACTGTTTTTCTGTAGGAATAGGAAATGGGGGGAGGGCTTGTTTGCTCCCCTTCAGCCTGTGTTTCCATCAGATCTTTGCCCATCTAGTCTAGAGCTCTGAACTTCTCAGGGCTTCCAAGCTACTCTTGGGTAACACCAGGATTTTGCTTCATGTAGATCCTCCTGTCTCCCCCTACTATATTCCATACCTATGCATTGTTTCTCCACCTGGAGTAGTGTGCTCTCAAGTGGGTTTCTGGAACCTAGAGTACACAGAGGAGCCAAACAAGTCAGAATATATCAGTGGTGTTACTTAGATTGGATTCTAGGGTATCAAGGATAAGCAGGAACATCCAAGGAAGTCAGTCACCATAGAATAGAGCTGTCTCAGCTGTACATGAACTGTCTCTAAAAAGAAGTCTGATTATTTGATACAGGAGGTTTAGGAAGAGTACGTTGATAAGTAGAAATACAGAGCCAATGATTGGCCTCTTCTGCCTTTGTACACAGTTATTCATTATAAATATTGTCTCATTAGGTTTAAGAAATACAAGCAAGCTGGGAGCCATTCCAATTCTTTCCGCTTATCAAATGGCCGTGCCGAGGATGTGGGTAAGGCAGGGGGGATCTTCATAGGAAAAATCCAAGAAATTAGGTGTTTCCCCATCCTTTTAAAAGAGTAAGACTTGTCTCCAGAAAAGGGATGGCATCCCCAGGGTACCTCACTGACCTTCCCCTCTGTGTCCTACAGAGCCCCAAAGCGTGCCACTTCTGGCCAGGTCCCCAAGCACCAACAGGAAGTACCCACCCCTGCCTGTGGACAAGCTGGAAGAAGAGATTAACCGAAGAATGGCTGATGACAATAAGCTCTTCAGAGAAGAATTCAACGTGAGTTCACTGTCGAGGCTGGTGTGGCATCAGGGAGAAAGGCAGACCTGAGGTCAGGCCGTTTCACTCAGAAGTAGAAAATAGGTTTGTAATGGTTAATAGGAGAGAAATTGTCTACCAGGTTTGTTTCACTCCCTTCTTGTTTGATCATGGACAAGAAATGTAAAAAAGATTTACTTTATCCGCCTCATGTTCTCATCCATTTATTAATCCATCCATCATCATGTCTGTTCCTTCATTTGTCTAATAAATACCAATCATCTAATGTGTACCAGGTAACATTCCAAGTGACAGATCTAAGTAGCCAGTTTACTCTGAAGGAATTCACTGCCACTAGGGAAACTCTAGTAGTGAGAACAGAAATAATTAATTCAAACAACAGTCTGGGCATGAGTTGAAGGGTCACATATTAAAATATGACCTTTTTTTTTTTTTAATGGTACTGGGGTTTAACCTCAGGGCCTGCATTTGTGCTTGCTTATCTTACTTGCTCAACTAGTGCTCTACCACTTGAACCATAGTTCCAACCTTGCTTTTTTGGTGGTTATTTTGATAATGGAGTCTCAAAGAATTTTCTGCCCAAGTTCAGCTTCAAACAGCCATCCTCTGGATATCAACCCCTTGAATAGCTAGAATTATAGTTGTTAGGGCCACCATTGTCCATCAGGAGAGACAGGGGACTCCAGGTGTCCACAGTAAACAGGAGTGTGGGTCAGTGTGGAAATTGGGACTAAGTCAGACAAAGAGCATAGGCCTCATCTTGAATATTGAGATTCATATTTTATAACTCTCCAGAAAGCATAACATGTATAAACCACCGGTTAGTGGTCCCAACCAGGTCAAAAGAACTTCCCTGAAGAAAGTAGAAGGAGTAGCAGGAAATGGGAACTAGGGAACATTCCAGGGTCTGAAAATAGCAGGAGAAATTATTAGGAGTGAAGGAAAGGCACATTGAGAAAATTAAAGAAAGGCACTGAGTAATCTCAGAGAGGAGGTCAAGAGAATTTTGAGAGATAAAACTAAGAATTCTAGGCCAGGGGTACCATTGGCCAAAAAGAAATGGACTCTTTACCTGACTTAAGTAAACATAACCTCTGTGTCCATAACCTTTATAATAACAATAAAAAATTTTAAACATTCAAAAAGAAGGCTAGGCCAGACCATTGATCTCATAGATTGTCTTGAAAGAATTAGAAAGCCATCGAAGAAAAAAAAAAGATGATTCTGGCTGCTGTATAGTGAACAGACCATGGAACATATACAGGGCTTACAGCAGTTGTTAGGTCAGAAAAGCTGGTATACCTAATGGTTAAGGAGAGGGAAATAGCTTTAAGGACAGAGAAGAACAGTTCCACGGTTGACCAATTCATCAACGAGATCATTGCTAAAGTGTCAGCTTCATACCTTTCTGCTGCGCCATAGATCAGCTTTGTCTTGTGGAGTGGCATTTTTGTGATGCTGCCTTGGTTTGAATCATCACATGGAGATAAAATGAAGAACAGTAAGGAAAAGGTGACTGTTTCTTTTACCAATGAGGACTATTTTCCTAGAAGCTTCTAGAGCCTTCCCTTGTCACATACTTGTTTTTAAACTAATCATGCACAGAGAGATACAGGGTTATTGTGGCTAAATAAGATCAATCATATTATTCCTAGGTCTTAGCCAGCAATCCCACAGGGTAGAAACTGGGAGGAAAGTGAAAAGGAGGAATAGTTAATTGGATAGCCATATCAGATCTGCCATGGAAAAACTTAAAATTTTTATTTTTAAAAAATCATATAAAAGAGGGCTGGGAATATGGCCTAGTGGTAAAGTGCTCGCCTCGTATACCTGAAGCCCTGGGTTGAATTCCTCTGCTCCACATATATAGAAAAAGCGGGAAGTGGCACTGTGGCTCAGTGGTAGAGTGCTAGCCTTGAGCAAAAAGAAGCCAGGGACAGTGCTCAGGCCCTGAGTTCAAGCCCCAGGACTGGCAAAAAACAAAACAAAACAAAAAACACATAGAAGAGCCGGGCACTGATGGCTCACACCTGTAATCCTAGCAACTTAGGAGGTTGAAATCTAAGGATTATGGTTCAAAGCCAGCCTGGGCAGGAAAGTCCATGAGACTCCTATCTCCAATAAATTACTTAAAGAGAACCGGAAGTGGCACTGTTGCTCAAAGTGGTAGAGTGCTAGCCTTGAGCCAAAGAAGCTCAAGGACAGCACTCAGGCCCAGAGTTCAAGCCCCAGGACTGGAGGGGGCAGCGGAGGTGGAAGAATATATATAAGGAACGCAAGACTTTGAGCTAGAGACCATTACGAGGCAAGATGGAAGAATGAATGGAATACCTTATACCTTTCTTTGTTTATTTGTTAAACTATTGAAGAAACATCACCATCTAATACTCTTTGTTGGTTGAAAACATCTACCTCATCCAGTAGGACAGGATCCCAGACTCAGCACCACAGCTGGATTTGATAGACATGGTACTATTTAGTTATCTGTAGTATCACTTGCTCTGGGTGATGAGGTATGTGATCCTGTTGTCATATTTTTCTGTGAAATGAACTTTTTGTAGTTAGTATTTCCTGACATCTCATGATAAAGCATTCCAGTAATGCTTGGAGAATGGTAGCATTCCTAGAAATACAATAGGCAAATTGAGGTAGATTATAATGATACCCATTTGCTGTCATAGCCATAGTCATCATATTTGTGAGCTGTTCGGGCCAGCACTGGGATAACAGAGTAAAAGAGTGACCAACATTGCCTGGATCTTGGCAATTAATGCTACCTGGTAAATAGTCACATTGAGCCTAAATGTTTCTTGTTCTCTTGTTCCCAGCATTCACTATTCAGGGATCAGCTTAGATCCTGACCTCCAGTAAGATGGATAGTGTGATGACTTGCTTGAAGTTCTGTGTACTGAGATTTCAGACCCATCACATAAATACTTAACCCTATAGGAGTCTACTTTCTGCATGGGCCAAGATGTCACACAGAGCCATTTGTATACTATGCTGGACTTTTTAACTCCATAGTGTTGACATCAACAAAAAGTTGGAAATAATTTATTATGGCTTGGGATATGGGGCAGGTATTTCTCCACATCACTTCTATCTTTGGTGAAATTTTGATTTATAGTTTACTAGATCGTTTCTTTTTCCCTCTTTGGTCATGGGGCTTGACCTCAGGGCCTGAGTGCTGTCCCTGAGCTTTTTCACTCAAGGCTAGCATTCTACCTTTGAGCCATAGTGCCACTTCCAGTTTTCTGGTGGTTGGTTGGAGGTAAGAATTTCAGAGACTTCCTTTCCCAGGCTGGCTTTGAACCACCATCCTCAGATCTCAGCCTCCTGAGTAGCTAGGATTACAGGCATGGGCCACTGATACCCAGCTAGATCCGTTTTAATACCTAGGTTATGATGGGGAGTTGACGTCACCTGAGTGCCTAGTGTCCCAGTCTGTACTCTAAAGCCCATTTCTAAGTTAGGATCATGATCTTGCTGATGATCTTGAGCTTGGTGCCTTATTGTGAGGTTTTTCATTACAATTCTAATATTCAGCCTCATCGTGGACCTTTTAGGATCTCACCAAGTCTACCGAAGCCTATTTCTTTCTGGCCTAGTCAGCCTGAGTATTTGCTATTTTCATTATGCAATAAATAGAGTAGGCTACCTGTATGTGGTGTATGCTGTCTCCAAACTCCAAGGTTTGACTCAGCAAGCATTGCTCCTTCTCTTTAATGAGGGAATAAAAGTAGAGCAAGGAGTAGCAACTATGTTGGAGCAACTATGTTCTATGTTGGAGAAGATAATACGGACATGCTAAAAACTGTTGACCTTCAGACAACTCAGCTAAGATGACAAGCCATTACTTTTTAGTCTTTGTTGTTTTACTATCATATATCCAAGACACATAACTTTCTGCTTGTCAGGTTCTTTTGGCTTAATGTTATCAGGCTGGTTGTGAGAATAATGTCACAGAATAAGGTCCTATGAACCAGTAAGACAAAGTCCTTATGAACTGCATCACAGCATAAATAGGTCAGGATTATTTACACTGAAGCAACTCATTTCATAAAAGGGAAACTTCTTCAAGTAGTCTGCTCAAGATATATATACATACTTGACCCACTAATAGGGAGATAGATTCCATGTGTTAATCTGTCAGAAGAATTGCTGGAAAAGCAACCGCAAGTCTACAACTCTAACTTCAGGCTTTTTTTTATTTTGTTTTGGTTTTTTGTCAGTCTTGAACTCATGGCCTGGGTGCTGTCCCTAAGCTCTTTTACTCAAGGCTAGTGCTCTACCACTTTGAGCCACAGCTCCACTTCTGGTTTTCTGGTGGTTAAGAGTCTCATGGACGGGGCTGGGAATATGGCCTAGTGGCAAGAGTGTCTGCCTTGTATACATGAAACCCTGGGTTCGATTCCCCAGCACCACATACATAGAAAACGGCCAGAAGTGGCGCTGTGGCTCAAATGGCAGAGCGTTAGCCTTGAGCAAAAGAGAAGCCAGGGACAGTGCTCAGGCCCGGAGACAAAGGCCCAGTACTGGCAAAAAAAAAAAAAAAAAAAAGGAGTCTCATGGACTTTCCTGCTTGGGCTAGTTTTGAGCCACAATCCTCAGATCTCAGCCTCCTGAGTAGCTAGGATTACAGGCGTAAGCCACCAGTGCCCAGCTCTAACTTCAGTTTTTCAGTTTACCATCATCTATTTACTATCTGTCTATCTATTATAAGGTAGTGTCTAATTCTGTAGCCAAAGCTGGCCTCAGACTCACAATCCACCTGCCTCAGCCTTTTGAATTCTGGGATTACAAGTGTGTAACACCATGGCTGGCTTCTGTTGACTTTCTTGAAGACTGTTGGGTGGCTTGCATGAGAGATAATAGGAAATATCAATGGTAGTACTAGTAGTTATTGAGCACTCACTCTATGCTAAGCTCAGAGGTATATGTGAATTAGCTCATCATTGTCCCACAACTTACTTTCTGCCAGGGGGAGGGGGAGGAGGGAGAATCTCATTGTGTTACTCAGGCTGACCTTGATCTCTTGTTCTAAAGTGATATTCCTGCCTCAGCCTCCAAGTAGCTGAGACTATAATTATGTGCCACCATGCATGGATGGCCTACAGCCTTCTAATACTCTGTAGCACTTAAGATCTCTACTTATCTAGGGGCTTAGCTTTTCAGTAAAGAGACATCACTACTTTGGGAACTTTCATTTGCTCTTTCTGTAATGGTCTTTATCTAGTGAGTTATAGAATCCTTGTATTTTACTCCTTAGAAAGTAGCTCCTAATATGAAGCCAGTTCATGCTAAAACTCCTTTCTTCACCTCGCTTGTAAAGGCTCCATTCTAAGTAGCATATCCCAATAAGTAGTATCCCAGTGCCAGAACCCGTTAATCCCTACTAGATACTTTCCCCTTTACCCAGTGCACAGTTACTGTAATAAATCATAAATGACTAGTTTCTTAAAGGAAGATGAGGGAGAGAGACTCAAGGTATATGAATGTTGATATGTTCTGGCACAATTGTTCCCCATAGTTAGTTGTCTGGCCTCCTCCAGAGTTAAAGAGATGAAATTACCCAAGCATAGAATTCAGATGAGCCAGGACCCTTCCCCTAACCAGAGTAGTCTCGTAGGACCCCTCAACTAAGCTGAACCATATGCTTCTCATTTTCATATCATTCTGAAATATTACAGTGCTTTCCTTACTACTGTAACTCTCCAGCAAGGACCATGTTACATGTAGATCCCATCGAGGCCGTAGTCAATGTGTCAGTAAAAAAGTTGAGACTGGGGGCTGGGAATATGGCCTAGTGGTAAAGTGCTCTCCTTATATACCTGAAGCCCTGGGTTCGATTCCTCAGCACCATATATATAGAAAAAGCCACAAGTGGCACTGTGGCTCAAGTGGTAGAGTGCTAGCCTTGAGCAAAAAGAAGCCAGGGACAGTGCCCGAGCCATGAGTTCAAGCCCCAGGACTGGCAAAAAAACAAACAAAAAAGTTGAGACTGGCCAGCGCCAGTGGCTCATGCCTGTAATCCTAGCTACTCTGAAGGCTGAAATCTGAGGATTGAAGTTCGAAGCCAGATGGCCCAGGAAAGTCTGGAAGATTCTTATTGCCAATAAACTACTCAGAAAAAGCCATAGGTGGTACTGTGGCTCAAGTGGTAGAGTGCTAGTCTTGAGCACAAAGAGGCTCAGGGACCAGTGCCCAGGTCCAGATTTCAAGCTCCAGGACCAGCAAAAAGGAAAAAAAGGAAGAAAGAAAGGAAAAGTTGAGCCTGTGAGGACTAACACTGTAATCTCCTCTCTTTGTGCTGAGTTTTCCAACTCAAAAAAAAAAAAAACAAAAGAGAGAGAAGATTCAATCAAGAGAGTGAGGGGGAGGAAGAGAAAGGAGAGCAAGGGAAAGGGAAGGGAAGAAGGAAGGAAATGAAACCACCCATCTAGTGGGAAGGCATGGAGAGCTGACAGAATTGAAAGATGAGTTTGAGTACCAAGCCTTGGAGTCATCTAGGAAAGTCTATGTTTATTCCCAATTTTCAGAATCCTGGAAAAGGAAATCCAGCTCAGTGTTAGTCAATTATGCCTGCTTGAGTCACTCAAGAAATACAAATTCACCCAGAAATACAAAGCAAATACACCAATCTATGCCCACTGTCATAGAATAGTATTTGTATAATCTTGAAGTGTAGAGGACCTTTCTCAGCAAAATACAAGATTCAGGTACCAAAATGGAAAAGACTCACATATTAAAATGTTAAACATCTCTATGACAATACTATAAAAAAGAACCTCCTGTCTAGAGCAAAGTCATATCTATAATACCATAAAGAGCCTCTATAAACCTGTGAGAAAAGAGCAACTATTCTAGTGGCAAATTGGCACCTCATGAAGAAATACAAATAGTTTATAAATATGAGATATTAGCTGTCAAAGAAGTATATAAAACTTTGTTTTTTGCAGCAGTGGGGTTTGAAACAATGCTTGCTAGCCAAGTGCTCTACCACTTAAGTCACATCTCCAGTGCTAAGATTGGAAAATTTAAGATTGATATCAAGTATGGTAAAAGTAAGGGATTCATGTGCTCTTAGTCACAGGAAGAGTTTAAATTGGTATAGTATTAGAAGAATGATTTGGCTCTGTCATTCAAAATATAAATGCTACCATGTCCTGCTTCTGAGACTAACAGAACAACTTTCCTGTGCACAAACATTTATTTGTACAAAGGATATCCATTATAGTTTTGTTTATAGTAGCAAATAAAATTAAAAATATATGCCAAATAGCTGACTGGCTGATGATGTCTTATGGCCATCATGAAATTCTGAACTGTCATTAAAATAAATATGCCACCTTAGAAAGATACATTATGGGGCTGGGATATGGCCTAGTGGCAAGAGAGCTTGCCTCGTATACATGAGGCCCTGGGGTTCGATTCCCCAGCACCACATATACAGAAAACGGCCAGAAGTGGCGCTGTGGCTCAAGTGGCAGAGTGCTAGCCTTGAGCAAAAGGAAGCCAGGGACAGTGCTCAGGCCCTGAGTCCAAGGCCCAGGACTGGCCAAAAAAAAAAAAAGAAAGATACATTATGTAAGATAACACATTACAAGTGAATATAGATGACATAATCACAGGAGCTTGAACTCCACCTGGGTGCTTGTCCCTATGCTTCCTAAGCTCAGGGCTAGTACTCTATCTTGTGAGCTACAGCTCCACTTCCAGTTTTTTGGTGTTTTATTAGAGATAAGAACCTCATAGACTTCCTGCCCTGGCTGGCTTCAAACCACAATCCTCGCATCTCAGCCTCCAGAGTAGCTAAGATTACAGGCGTGAGCCACTGGCACCATGCTTCACGGTTAGGTTTTTAAGAATATGTGAAAAATTTTGTGTGATAATAGGGCTGTTTTTAAATTTAGAAGAAACTGAACTGTTAACAGTCGCTGCCTGCGAGAGGGATAAAAGATAGGAGAAACATGACAGAGGACTTTCAGTTTCTATAAATTATTGATTCTTTAACAACAAGCATATTCTTTTTATAATATTTTTTAAAGAAAGGTTCGTTTATGTCTTGAGACAGGGTCTTGCTATATAGCCTACTGTAGTCTTGAACTCACTCTATAGCCCATGCTGCCCTCAAATTCAAGATCCTCTTGCCTCAGCCTCTTAGTACTGAGATTACATGCATGCATGTACCATTACCCCAGACTTGTTTGTATTTCCTTTTTTGTTTTTTTTTTGTTGTTGTTGTTGTTTTTTGCTAGTCCTGGGGCTTGTACTCAGGGCCTGAGCACTGTCCCTGGCTTCTTTTTGCTCAAGGCTAGCACTCTGCCACTTGAGCCACAGTGCCACTTCTGACCATTTTCTGTATATGTGGTGCTGGGGAATTGAACCCAGGGCCTCATGTATCCGAGGCAAGCACTCTTGCCACTAGGCCATATCCCCAGCCCGTTTGTTTGTTTTTTTAACAAGTGGCTATATAGCATCTAAAAGGAAGGAGCTGCTTCCTCTTCCTCCTCCTCCTCCTCCTCCTCCTCCTCTTCCTCCTCCTCCTCCTCCTCCTCCTCCTCCTCCTCCTCCTCCCGTCCTCCCCCTCCTCCCCCTCCCCTTCCTCCCCCTCCCCCTCCTCCCCCTCCTCTTCCTCCTCCTCCGTTGGTTGTGGGAATTGAACTCAGGTTCTGGGCACTGTCCTTGAGCTCTTTTTCTCAAGGCTAGCACTCTACCACTTGAGCCACAGCACCACTTCCAGGTTTTGAGTAGTTAATTGGGTATAAGAGTCTCATGAGGACTTTTCTGTCTGGGCTGGCTTCGAACTGCGATCCTCAGATCATAGCCTCCTGAGTAGCTAGGATTACAGGTGTGAGCCACTGGTGCCCCGCTGCTTTTTTTTTTTTTTCACACCTTTCAGGAGGCTGTGGACAGGTTGCTGTGAAAAGATCTATTACCAAATGGGAGATCTATTACCAAATTCTGGAGAGAAACTGGACAGTGGGTGAACAGCTGATGAAATAATCAGCATAGGACATGACAACTGTTTTCATTCATTTGACAAGCTGAAAGGAGACTGGGTAGTATTTTTCTAATCCTCATCATGGCTGGAAGTTCAAGTTAGGGCTTTCATCCTGGAGCTATAAACTAGAACTATTTTATTCACCAGCATTTATCTTAGGGAGAAGTGTTTAATAGAAATACTTTGAAAATCCCTTGCTGAGAGAGTTTCTTAAAGTATATTCGAGGCTTAAAAAGATAAGAAAAAATGATCAAATATGAAAGGATCCTGAGAGCAAGGAGGTAGGAGAAAGAGAACAGCAGTAGAGCCAGTGAGGTAGCCAAACCTGTGCCTGATGAGCCTGGCCTTCTTCAGGACCCTGTATCTTTAATAACACAATTGAATTCTTGGATTGCCAGGTGAAGGCATGTATGTCATCTTGTAATGTAAGGGGACATCCGAGTTGAAACCAGAGCAGAAGAGTTTCTTCTACCTTGGTGAGCTATACCACCAAATAAATGAAGTCAACCAAAGGAACTGTGGCAAGAGCAAAGAATTCAACATTCTAGTGAAGGTGGGGATTCCAGTTTTGCAAAGGGCACAAAAGGCAGTAGTTGACATCTAGGTTTACATTAGTCAAGAGAAATATAAAAAATTATATATATGAATGTTGTGTTCTTTTAAATACAACTATTCTAAGAACTACCTTAGAGAGTAAATTTTCCCATCACTGCAGATTGTTTTGTGACTTCTAGATGAGAAGTAGGCTTAAAACATAAAAGTGAATATTATTCATTATGTTTAAGGAGATCTTAGCCCAGTGAATCAAGAAGTAAATAAAAGAAGGACTGCAAAGACAAAAACAGAATGTGAGTTATTCACCAGGAGACTACTGATCTCAGAAAAGTCAGACTCATCAAGTAATTTAATAGAATTAGTCATTTTAGCAAGATTTCTAGATACAAAAGCAGCGTAAAAGTGAATGCATTTCTGTATATGTGCCACAGACAGACAATATAGTAGTATTTTTTAGACTATGCCATTCATAGTAGCATCCAGATGTAAAGTGCCTAAGAATAAATTTCCCACAGTATTTGCAAAGTCTTCAGAGAAAATGATAAATAAAAGAAAATTGGAAGACCTTAAAATAGTTTAGTGAAGGAATACCATCAATGAATTTAAGACTCAATATTGTAAAGATGTCAATTCTCCCCAAACTGATACATAGATTCAATGCAATTCCAATAAAAATCCCAACAGGTTATTTGTGGAACTTGACAAGCTGATTCTAAAATTTATATGGAAGAGAAAAGATCCAAGAATAGTCAAGACATTCCCGAAGAAGAAGAACAAGGTGAGGAGAACTGCCTTACCAGAAATAACAAGTTATTATAAAGTTTAGTTATTAATAAGACAGTTTTATATTGATACTGGGATAGACAGATTAGTCCATGAGTAAAAAGTAGCCCATAAGAAGATCCATGTGTAAATGGAAACCTATTTGTGACAGAAATGCTGTTGCTATTTTGGTTGGGGAAAGGATGGCCTTTACAAGAAATAGTTCTGCACAACCAGGCATCCCTGTGGGAACAAATAAAATGGCATGTTTGTCCAATACCAGACAAAAGCATCGGTCCAGTTGACATAACATTGAAATTTAAAGGACAGGACTATAAATTGTAAAAACTACTCTAGGGACATATGCTTGTGACCTCACTGTAGGAAAGAAATTCTTAAGCTTTAAAATGCTGATAAGCCTTAAAATGAATTGAGTACATGAGAATGCATAGATTCTGTTCATATATAAATGCCATAAACAAAAATGAAAGGAAAAGTCACAAACTTGCAAAGATACTTTGGTAGCACAAATAACAGATAAAGAATTACTAAGTAACCAGACTGTAAAAAGAACTAATTAGCCAGGCAGGCACCAATGGCTCATGCCTATGATCCTAGCTACTCAGGAGGCTGAAATCTGAGGATCATGGTTCAAAGCCAGCCGGGGAAGACAAATCCAAGGATTCTTTAATTAGCAAGCAAAAAACTGGAAGTGGAACTATGGCTCAAGTAATAGGGAACCAGCTTTGAGAAGAAAAAGCCATACCAGGAGTATGGGGCCTGAGCTCAAACCTCAGGAAAAAAACATTACTAAGAAAATAATATACTAGAACATTGAGGAAAACACTAAAGACTGACTATAATCTGACAGCAGATTAGGATACAGAACAAGTGGAACATTTTACATTGTTCGAGTATAAATTAGTACAACTACATTGAAAACAATTTGCCTTTATCTGGTAAGCTTAACTTGAAGTTTGTACACATATGCACGAGACACATGCAAATTCATACTTGCAGCAGGATAGGTAACTGTAAGTAATCAATATCAGGAGTACAATGGGAAAATATTTACTTGATGTCAGACTGGAACACTAACCAATAGAGAAGTGCCAGTTACACACAACAACCTGGATAATCCTTAAGAACATAAGGTTAAGCAAAAAATTAAGTTACTCCTTTATTATGATTACATTTCTATCACAAAAATAGGCTGAATAATAATAAAGTACATGGGATAAAAATAAAAGGATTGAAAAGGTACCAAGTTTACTGTGAGAGGGTAAGAAAGAGATCAAAAGGGTAGAGGAACCCAAAGAGAAGTACTAAATTAAATTAAATGATGGATAGAACTTTTTAAATAAATCTGAAAAACTCTTTTAAAATTTTGGGGCTCATGCCTTTAATCGTAGCCACTCAAGAGGCTAAGGTCTAAGGATCATGGTTCAAGCCAACCCCAGGTAAGAAAGTCTGTAAGACTCTTATCTCCAATTGACCACCAAAAAGCCTGAAGTGAAGCTATGGCTAAAATAATAGTGTGCTAGTTTTGAACAGAAAAGGCTAAGTGACAGTACCCAGGCCCTGGTATTGGCTTAAGGGTTTTGAGCTCGGGGCCTGGGTGCTGTTCCTAAGCTTCTGGGCTTAAGACTAGCACTACCACTTGAGCCATAAACTCAACTTCTCATTTTTTGTGGTTAATTGGAGATAAGAGTCTCACAGATTTTCCTTCCCTGTCTGGCTTTTTGAGCCTTGATCCTCAGATTTCAGCCTCCTAAGTGGCTAGGATTACAGGCATGGGCCACCCGTGCCTGGCTGACATGCTTTTTCTGTTTGTTTGATTGGTGTGTTGTTTGTTTTTTAATGATGGAATTCTTAGCCAATTCTTTCCCTGTTAAGGCTTGAGCGAGGAATGAAATGGTTTTTTGGTGCCATCTACTGGTTTTAGAGAACATAACATCATCTAATTTGCTCCTTTCTAGGTCTTTGAGCTAGATTTCCATCCCTGACTTAAACTTTTTAGTCTAAACTTTTGAATCTATTGCTATATTCTCCAAGAAAAGTCTTTTCTTTTCTCCCAATAAACAATGACTGTGATTTCTTTCAAACTTTTCTTTTAGGAGCCTTAGCCCACTCAGACAGTGTTTATCTTTATCATGACTGGTAGGGGAGGAAAGAATGTTAATATGACCATATGAGGTGGTAGTCATTGTTATTTGTGACCTTTCTGTAGTAAACAGTGCCTTCAGGAGTCTTTATGTCACCATCTCTTTTCTACATCATTTTAGAATAGGGATGTACAGAAATTGATAAATTATAGAGAAGGGCCGGGTGCTGGTGGCTCACACCTGTAATCCTAGCTACTTAGGAAGTGAGATCTGAGGATCACAATTCAAAGCTAGCTGGGGCAGGAAAGTTTGTGAGACTCTTTATCTCCAGTTAACAACCAGAAGTGGCACTGTAGCTCAAAGTGGTAGAGTACTGGCCTTGAGCAAAAGAGCTCAGGGACAGACAGCACCCAGGCCCCAAGTTCAAGCCCCACAACCAACCAAAAAGAAAATAAATTGTAGAGAAGGGATGCACCTCTGGATTTGACTTGTGGGCTTAAAAACTGGTGCCAGAATGGAGACCTGTGGAAATCTCACCTGTGTGAAGGAAAAGTGAGTCAATTGGGAAATTCCAGTCTTAACTGTGGTTTCTGTTCCATGTATAAGAGTGCAGCAATAGCACCAGCAGCAGCAGAAAGAAAGAGACAGAGAGAGAGAGAGAAGAAAGAAGGAAGGAGAGGAGACTCTTTCCTTCTCTCCCGTATATACTAATAAGCATAAGGTCAAAGGGAACCTGCCTCTCTTAGTAAAATACAGAACCTCCAAGGCTTTAACTCTGGAAGGAAAATCTCTTGAGTAGGTAAAGGCAGATGGAGAATAAGAACCTGATTCCACTTCAAGTGCTTTAGTTTAATTTCTCCTACCAATGTCATTCTAGTTCCCAAGACATTTATTTGTTCCCTTCTTAAAGCACTGTTTCCAGCTGGTAAAAGTAGTTGCCAGTGGACTAGCATTTCCTTTATCTAAAAACTACATCTTCTTTCCTATCTCTTTCCCTAACTCATTCCTCTTTCCATCCATCTCTAAATCCAGTTGGTCTAACTCTAAAATATACTTCAAATGCATCCATTATCCTTTTACCACCAGCTTTGTTTCCATTCATAATTCAGCTCTTGATATTCTTATTTTCCAAATAACCAATGTTGTTCTTTATCATGTAAATCAAATAATATTTTTAAATACTTGATGGGATTTTTTTTCACCCACCAAACTCCCTGTACAATGGAAATGAATAGTCTGATCTTGTCAGGCTCCTGTCTTCCAACTGCTATCCTACCAACCTCTCCTTATGTGTGACATACCCACAAGACCCTTCAGGTCCTCATAGAGTAGAGCCTCTCCTGCTTCTTGGTCATCACAGATTCTGTTTCCTAGGAATAGAATACTGTCTTCCACATTCATCTTCCTTACAGCTCCCTACCTTTTATCTAAATTTGGCTCTTTCTGATACTCCAAAAGCATTCTTCTGTTATTTCATTGCATTTGTCATGGTATGCAGTTATGTATTTGTTTTGTTTCATGTCTGACTTTGACCCACATTTGCACTGTCCATGAGTATAAGAACTGTGTGCATGTTTGGTTCATAACTGTTAACTCTGTACCTAGTCTGTTATTTGAGATAATAATGAAAAGTAACACATGATCCTTAGTGTACTTAACTGTTTCTCTACTGCTGAATACTAAGGTGGTTCTCTTTCTAAATAATGATAAAGTAAATGAGTTGAATATAGAGTTTTATTTCCTTAGAGTACATTATCAGAAGTGGATTTGCAAGGTCAAAAAAGTATGACTGCCCTTAAAGCTCATAAAATGTATTTCCAAATCAATTACCTGAAAGATTGTCCAGGCTATAATTTTAACTTATTTCCCTTTTTGTTTTCTAGTTTTGAATGTGTGGGACATCAAGAGCACAGTTGGAATAAAATTTAGCTTCCGTTGAGCACCAGTAACTCATGCCTGTAATCCTAGCTACTTAGGGTGAGGATTGCAGTTCAAAGCCATTCAGGGCAGGAAAGTCCATAGGACTCATATCCAGTTAACCACCAGGAAACGGCGCTGTGACTCAAGTGGCAGAGCTCTAGCCTTGAGCTGAAGAGCTCGAGGACAGCACCCAGGCCCAGATTTCAAGCCCCACAACTAACCATCCCCCCCCCCAAAAATTAGCTTCCCACTTTCATCAAACTCATTTATTGAATTCTTGTTTTGTGCCCTTTTAATAGCTTACTAGTGTGCCCTTGAATGCTTATTTAGTTTGTTTATTTGTACATAAGAATATGCCTTTTACGTCTTGTGTGGCAAGTATTAGTTTTATTGTTACAGATGAGGAAATGTAGGTATAGAAAGTTTTAACAGGGGCTGGGGATATGGCCTAGTGGCAAGAGAGCTTGCCTCGTATACATGAGGCCCTGGGTTCGATTCCCCAGCACCACATATACAGAAAACGGCCAGAAGTGGCGCTGTGGCTCAAGTGGCAGAGTGCTAGCCTTGAGCAAAAAGAAGCCAGGGACAGTGCTCAGGCCCTGAGTCCAAGGCCCAGGACTGGCAAAAAAAAAAAGAAGAAGAAGAAATTTTTAACAGATTTGCTCACATTCACACAACTTACCTGTCTCTTCTCAAAACATTTCATGCTTGCCCACTTACCTCCCTGTGCTAGCCCAGTTTTATTTACTCTAAAACTGCTACACACTCAATATCCAGTTTCTCTGCTTCCCAACTGCAGTACCTGTGTGACTGTCCCCCTTCCACCCACCAGGCCTGCTTCTTTGCCACATAATGTTTGAGGCTAAGGTGCTCTGCTTCTGTGTCAGACTCCTGATGTTAACCTAAGTTGACTATTCAGAGCCCTCCTGAATGGTTTCACTCTGAGGGCAGCTTATCTCATCTTCAAGATAGTTACTATGGATAAATAGCACCCAGCAATACTTTTGTTGTTGTTGTTTTGATGTGTGTGTGTGTGTGTGTGTGTGTGTGTGTGTGTGTGTGTGTGTGTGTGTGTGTGTGTGTGTTGCCCATACTGGGGCTTGAACTCAGGGACTCATGCTCTTAGTTAGCTTTTTTGTTCAAGGCTTGTGCTCTACTGCTTGAGCTACACCTCTATACTTCTAGCTTTTTGCTGATTAACTGAAGATAAGAATCTCAGACTTTTCTACTGAGCCGGCTTCAAACCATGATCCTTAGATCTCAGCTTCTTGAGTATCCAGGATTACCAATTTGAGCCACTAGTGCCCAACTAGGATTGGGGGTAATCCATTTTAACCTAGCATAGTTACAAGCCCCTAACCATATAGTAATTGTATAAAGAGCACACAATTGCTCCTGGAGATTCTTGATTTTAAACTCTTAAGTATCTTGCACTATTGGGGAGCGATATAAAGTGTTCATTTGAACCTATACACACACACACACACACGCGCGCGCGCGCACATGTCATACTTGGTGCCAGGTAAGTTTGATGTAGTAGGCTGCATGTTTGTTGTTTATTTCCATTAGTAACTCCTCTAACTTTTTTTAACCTTTCAGGCTCTCCCTGCCTGTCCAATCCAGGCCACCTGTGAGGCTGCCTCCAAGGAAGAAAACAAAGAAAAGAATCGATATGTAAACATCTTGCCTTGTGAGTGTTATGTAGAATTTCCTAGATTATAACCTCAAAGTACACCTAGGGACAGATTCTTTGAAGATGGAAAGAATCTTGCAGTTAGTCACAAGAAGCCTGTAGCCAGAGTTGGGTCAGTCCTTAGATTAGAGTTCCCCTAGAAATCCCATAGAGATAATTGAGGCAGTTGATCGGGATTTCTGTTGCAGGCCTAAAGTTTCTAGAGTCCAGGGAGTATAACTTCATAGGATCTAACAGGATGTGAGTTGTAATAATGGTAGTTTTTTTGTGATTTTTTTTTTCCTTGCTGGTCCTGGGGCTTGAACTCAGGGTCTGGGCTGTGTCCTTGAGCCTCTCAAGGCTAGTGCTATACTACTTGAGCCACAGCACCACTTCCAACTTTTTTTCTGTTTATGTGGTACTGAGGAATCGAACCCAGGGATTCCTGCATGCTAGGCAAGCACTCTACCCCTAAGCCACATTCCCAGCCTGAGGGTAGTTTTTTGCAGTGCTCTTTTGAAGAAATTCCAGTACAGAGTTCTCTTCAAACACTGAGTTAAGGGCTGGGAATATGGCCTAGTAGCAAGAGTGATTGCCTCATATACATGAAGCCCTAGCTTCAATTCTCAGCACCACATATATATAGAAAAGGCCAAAAGTAGTGCTGTGACTCAAGTGGTAGAGTGCTAGCCTTGAGCCAAAAGAAGAGTTTAAGCCACAGGTCTGGCCAAAAACAAGCAAACAAACAAACAAAAAACACTGAGTTAATTTTCCTAGACTTAGTCACTGCTAATCAGTTGTCCTTATCTAACAGGTATTTGGCTAGATCAGTAGTCTCCAGATGGGATGTGCCTAATCCAATGGGATATGAGTGAAAGATATTTAAACTACCTTTTTTTTGGGGGGAGGGCATGGAGGGAGGGATCAGTCATGGGGCTTGAACCCAGGGCTGGAGCACTGTCCCTGAGCACTTTTTTCTCTAGTACTCTACGACTTTGAGCTACAGCTCCAGTTTGGGTTTTCTGGTAGTTAATTAAAGATGAGTCTCACAGACTTTGCTGCCCTGGCTGGCTTCAAACCATAATCCTCAGATCTCAGCCTCCTGATAAGCTAGGATTACATGTAGGCATGAGCCACCAGCACCCAGCTTGAACCTTGTTTTCATTGGATTTTTAAAAACTCGTCCTTTAGGGGCTGGGTATATGGCCTCATGGCAAGAGTGCTTGCCTGGTATACATGAAGCCCTGAGTTCGATTCCCTAGTACCACATATACAGAAAACAGCTAGAAGTGGCGCTATGGCTCAAGTGGAAGAGTGCTAGCAAAAGAAGCCAGGGACAGTGCTCAGGCCCTGAGTTCAAGGCCCAGGACTGGCAAAAAAAAAAAACTTATCCTTTAAAATGTTTGTATCTTGGTGTACATACTTCCTTGGTGTTTATGCATTATTTATCAGTAAACGAACATATATCAGAAATACCTGCTCAGGTTTTCTTTTTTTTCTGGTCTAGTGCTTGAATGCAACCTAGGTGCTATCTCTGCGCTTCTTTTACTACTGGTCCTAGTGCTTGAATGCAACCTAGGTACTATCTCTGAGCTTCTTTTACTCAAGGCTAATTCTCTACCACTTGAACCACAGTGCCACTTCCAGATTTTTTGAGTAGGTTATTCTAGATAAGAGCCTCGCAGACTTTCCTGCCCAGGCTGGCTTCAAACCCCAATCCTCAGATCTCAGCTTACTGAGTAGCTAGAATTATAGGCATAAGCCATTGATAACAGGCCCTGCTTATACTTTTGTTGGTGAGATATGGGACCAGAAAAGTAGAGACTATTCTGTTAGGCCTTTCCTATTTATATACATATATGTATATATATGTACATTATGAGTATATATTTGTATATTTTTAATATAGTTGGTATATTGTACACATCGCTCTGCCTTTTTAAACATTACTGTCGATTTGTCTGTCAAGAAATATTTTCTAGGGCTAGGAATGTGGCCTAGTGGCAAGAGTGCTTGCCTCGTAAGAAATCCTTTTCTAGGCTGGGAATATGGCCTAGTAGTAGAGTGCTTGCCTCATATGATTCCTTAGCACCACATATATAGGAAAAGCCAGAAGGGACTCTGTGGCTCAAGGGGTAGAGTGCTAGCTTGAACAAAAAGAAGCCAGGCCCTGGATGCTGTCTCTTAACCTTTTTTTATAAAGGCTAGCACTTGACCACTTGCCACACCTCTGCTTCTGGATTTTTTGTGATTAATTGGAGATAAGAATCAGGCTTTTCTTACCCAGTCTGGCTTTGAATCATGATCCTCAGATCTCAGCCTCCTGAGTAACTAGAATTATAGGCATGAGCCTGGCACCTGGCAATATTTTCCTTTTTGTTTTTATCAGGTGCTTAGTATTCTGTACTTTGGGTATATTATTCCCTTGTGGTAGAAATGTTTTCAAATTTTGAGCATAAAAACAGTATTGGGAAACAGGCATAGTGGTTGTAATCCCAACTACTTAGGAGACTGACAGTCACCAGTGGCTCATGCCTATAATCCTAGCTACTCAAGAAGCTGAGATCTAAAGATCACGGTTCAAAGCCAGCCTGGGCAGAAAAGTCCCTGTGAGACTCTTATCTCCAATTAACCATTCAAAAACCAGAAGGAGAACTGTGGCTCAAATGGTAGAGCCCTAAGCAAAAGAGGTCAAGAACAGCACCCAGGCCCTGAGTTCAAGTCCCACAACCAACAAAAAATAATAATAAACCAACTACTCAGGAGGTAGAGTTCATAGTTTGAGACTAGACCCGGGAAGTACTTAGCAAGACCCCATCTCTACCAATAAAGCTAGATTTGGTGCCACACATCTGTCAACACATAAGACATTATGGTAAATAGCAAGATCATGGTCCTTTCCAACCTGGGCAAAAACATGAGACTCTAATTCAAAAATACTTAAAGCAGAAAGGATGGAAAGTGTGGTGCAACTGGTAGAGTGCCTAACAAGCATGAAGCCCTGAGTTGCAGCCCCAGTACTGCAGGAAAAGAAAAAGAAAAAACGTTTTAGAGTAACATCTTTATGAATATGTGTCTCAGTCCACATAGGTCCAGGTGACTTCACTGGCCTAGTTACATCAAGAACAGTAAGAAATCAAGTTGCATTTAGTGAAATATTACTTGCTGATTTTTTTTTTCTAGATGACCACTCTAGAGTCCACCTGACACCAGTTGAAGGAGTTCCAGATTCTGATTACATCAATGCTTCATTCATCAATGTAAGGAACCCATGTCTTTCTATTATCTCTGTGTATGACCATTGGCTGCCATCTGTTAACTTCCTCCCAGATGTATATTAGGAGGGATATTTGACATCTGAAGTTTCTTCTAAGAAACTTAGTTGGTTTTTTTTAAGTGACTGACCTTTTTCTTTTTTTTTTTTTTTTTTTTTTTGTCCTGGGGCTTGAATTCAGGGCCTGGGCACTGTCCCTGAGCTTCTTTTGCTCAAAGCTAGCACTCTACCACTTGAGCTACAGCGCCACTTCTGGCCTTTTCTGTTTATGTGGTACCAAGGAATCAAAACCAGGGCTTCAGGGCTGGGAATATGGCCTAGTGGCAAGAGAGCTTGCCTCATATACATGAAGCCCTGGGTTCGATTCCCCAGTACCACATATATAGAAAACGGCCAGAAGGGGCACTGTGGCTCAAGTGGCAGAGTGCTAGCCTTGAGCAAAAACAAGCCAGGGACAGTGCTCAGGGCCTGAGTCCAAGGCCCAGGACTGCCCCCCCCCCCAAAAAAAAAAACAGGGCTTCATACATGCAAGGCAAGCATTCTACCACTAAGCCACATTCTGACCTTCTTTAAAAAATAAATAAATAAGGTAGTTAAAAATCTATCATTTTGGTCTAAATGGAATCTGAATCTAAATGTATTTTTCTCTGAATTAGTTAACCCTTTACTGAGCTTTTTCAAATAACTTAATAATAAAGTTATGTAAAATTAAGGGAGAACAGAACAATATCTGGCTCCAAGTCCTGTTAGTCATGTCTGTCATGAACTAAGGTAGCCTGATGGAATGGAGGTGGTTCCAGCCACCATGTGAAGGAGTGGTAACAGGCAGAGGGCGTGGGTTCTGTAGCTAAGGGAACACAAAGGTAGGCCAACCTGACTGGTGACAGAAGGAGGCAAAGGAGAGCCATTACACAGTTGGCAAGGAGGCTTCCAGCCTATTCTTAATATATCCTTAATTTTAATTACTTTTAATTACAAGCTTAAAATTTAAACAACTCTACTCTGCCTTTGTTTGAAGTGGAGTAGGAAATTACTTCAGACTGAGGTCCCTTCTTTCGTTTGGCCACTACCTTAACTGTTATTTGACATGATCGGCTTGGTGCAACCTAATGTCCCATCTGAGCTACCCCCTGTCATTTACTGCCTTCACTGCTATATTGAGAGGGCCAAAGGGTGATCCATGATCCTTAGATCTGGTGACTTTTCACTTAACTAAGACTTCTGGAGCAAACACTACATTTAAACAATAAGACTGAGAAGACATACAGCTAAAACAGTAAAGAGTGGAAAAGAAAGTTCCTGTCTGGGAATATGGCTTAGCAGTAGCGTGCTTGCCTAACATGCACGAAGTCCTAGATTTGATTCCTCAGCACAACATAAACAGAAAATGCCAGAAGTGGTACTGTGGCTCAAGAGGTAGAACACTAGTCTTGAGCAAAAAGAAGCTAGAGATAGTTAGTGCTCAGGCCCTAAGTCCAAGCCCCCAGGACTAGCAAAAAAGAAAGTTTTTGTCTGTTGTTAGTTTTTCACAGGCATGTAGGAACCCTAGGCTCCTCTTCTTCCAGTTGCCTACCATCTGTAATGGAGTTCATTGTCAACACTGGTTGTCCCCAAAAAGGGTCTGCACCTGGTAAAGCGTTCTCAAGAAAACAGTCCCTTGTTCTTCCCACTATCATTCCCAGCTTCATCCCTGGAAGCACCTCTGATTTTTCTGTCTTGGAGGCTCTTTCCTATTAACACTAAAACCGACATTGTCAGCTGCGTATCAAGCATCAAACACATGGCCTAGCTTAGGAGTTGGTATTTGGCCTTTCTTATACCAGTATTCACCAATTCACTTTAAGAAGACTACCTAGACTACTTGAATTTCATAATCTTTGAGTTTTGTTTCCAAAGCTAATAACCCTTTGGGAATTTCTAGAATGAAAGCTTTTGTTAATTGCCTGGACTTTTTCACAAGGGAGACTTGTAAACTAGTTGGGAGTCAAACTGAAAATTGCATTCCTATTGACTTTTGGTTTTCATTTTTCTTTTTATCCCTTTCCCCAGGGCTACCAAGAAAAGAACAAATTTATTGCTGCACAAGGTAAAGTAATGCTAACATTTTAGGCTTATCCATGATCCTGTAGTGTGTTGAGGGTTTTTTCCTAAATACTAAATGGATTAATGAGAAAAAAGTTTTCTATAATTATCACCTAAAAGAAATATAATCGGGCTGGGGATATGGCCTAGTAGCAAGAGAGCTTGCCTCGTATACATGAGGCCCTGGGTTCGATTCCTCAGCACCACATATACAGAAAATGGCCAGAAGTGGCGCTGTGGCTGAAGTGGCAGAGTGCTAGCCTTGAGCAAAAACAAGCCAGGGACAGTCCAAGGCCCAGGACTGGCCAAAAAAAAAAAAAAGAAAGAAATATAATCTATCTTAGAGGTTTACATTGAAGAGAATTTCATCTTAATGATTTAATATCCAAGGCCCTTTGCTTTCAAAGGGCCTTTACTGAGCTGGGAATGTGGCTTAGTGGTAGAGTGCTTGCCCAACATGCATGAAGCCCTAGGTTCAATTCATCAGTACCACATAAACAGAAATCGCCGTAAGTGGCGCTGTGGCTCAAGTGGTAGAGTGTTAACCTTGAGCGAAAGAGCTCAGGGACAGTACCCAGACCCAGAGTTCAAGCTCCACAACCGACAAAAAAGAAAAAAAAAATCTAACAATGCAAGCCGCCTTTAAAGAAAATCTCCACACCCTGAGAATTGAAATGCATGAAAAAATAGATTTAAAATACAACTCTTTAAAGGAAGAAATTTCCACGATCAGAGCTGATATGACAACCATGAATAGCTCTCTGACATCCATAAACTCCGCAATTGAAACCATAACACAAAGAGTGGACCATATGGAATCCAGAATCTCTCGCCTGGACGATGAAGCAGCTGACAACAACCAGAAAATGACCACACTCCAAGAAAAGGTGAAGCTTCAGGGAAGATTACTCCAGGAACTAATGGACAAAGACAAGAGATATAATCTGCGTATAATTGGAATAGAAGAAGGAGCCGAATATCAGAGCAGAGGGCTTAATCATGTTCTCAATAAAGTTATTGCAGAAAACTTCCCCAATCTCACAGGGGACCCCATCCAGGTAACCGAAGCCTATAGGACACCTGGCAGGCCAGACCCCAGGAAAACCACCCCAAGGCACATAATATTCAAGACTACAGACCTCAAGATTAAAGAGCAAATTCTGAATTCAGCCAAAGCGAAGAAGGAAACTTTTTTCAATGGGAAGAGGATTCGAATAACATCCGACTTATCCACACAAACTTACCAAGCTCGAAGTGAGTGGAAGAACACCATCCAAGTACTTCAGAATAACAATTTACAACCTCGGATCAAATATCCAGCGAAACTGGAGTTCACATTCGAAGGGAGAACCAGATCTTTCCACACCAAAGAGGAGCTAAAGGAGTATGTGAATAAAAAACCAGCCCTACAGCGAATATTAAGAGGGGAAGCCCACCCAACAGAGATCGTAAAAGACACACAGACAGATTCAGAAAGAAACTTCAATAGCCAAAGTCCAGCAGAAACACAAGCTCACTAAAGACAAGAAGAAAAAAAAAAAACAACAGGAAAAAACAGCCCAACAAGAAAATGGAAGGAGAAAAAACACCCTTATCCTTGATCTCTTTAAATATAAATGGCTTAAACTCCCCGATCAAGAGGAGCAGACTGGCAGAATGGATCCGCAAGCAAAAAGTTGACATCTGTTGTCTACAAGAGACCCACCTTACAGCAAGGGACAAAAACAGGCTTCGAATGAAAGGATGGAGCAAGATCTACCAAGCAAATGCACCCACCAAAACGGCAGGTGTAGCCATCCTGATCTCAGACAAGCTGGATTTCTCTTTAAAGTCCACTCAAAAAGACAAAGAAGGACACTACATATTGATACAAGGAAAAATCCAGAATCAAGACATCACGGTGATAAATGTATACTCACCGAACAAAAGAGGCCCGACATATGTCAAGCAAATTCTCACAGAATTACAGAGCAAGATAGATGCAAACACAATCATAGTGGGTGACTTTAATACTCCTCTCTCTCCAAGAGACAGATCCAACACCCAGAGGATTAGTAAGGGAGCTGAGGACCTAAATAACACCATTGCCCAAATGGATCTAACAGACCTATATAGAACCTTCCACCCTACAGAGACCCAATACACCTTCTTTTCAGCAGCCCATGGATCATATTCCAAAATAGACCACGTCATAGCCCACACAAAGAACCTCAGCAAATACAAAAGAATTGACATCATCCCATGTATTATATCTGATCACAGTGGATTAAAGGTAACCCTCAACAACAAAGGATACCACAGAGCCTATACACACTCTTGGAGGCTAAACCCCACGCTGCTATCCAACACTTGGGCCACAGATCAAATTAAAGATGAAATCAACGAATTCATAAGCCACAATGACAAAGAAAACACATCACAAAGAAACCTATGGGACACAGCTAAGGCAGTACTGAGGGGCAAGATCATTGCACTCAGTACCCACATTAAAAGAATGGAAGCAGAGCAGGTGAATACCCTCACGATGAAACTAAAACAACTGGAGAAACAAGAAATGACAGAATCTAAAACGACTAGGAGGGGAGAGATTACAAAGATTAAAGAAGAGATAAATCTGATTGAAAATAGAAAGACCATTCAACAAATAAATAAGACTAAAAGCTGGTTCTTTGAGAAAATAAACAAAATTGACAGACCCCTTGCAAGACTCACAAAAAAAAGAAGAGAAGAGACTCATATACGTAAAATCAGGGACTCCACAGGAAAAATTACAACAAATACACACGATATTCAAACAATCATAAGGAGCTATTTCCAAAACCTCTACTCAACAAAAAACAATAATTTTACAGAAATGGATCAATTCTTAGAGAAGTACAAACTGCCCAAACTGAACCAAGAAGAAATAAATCAACTAAATAAACCAATAACTTACGGTGAGATACAGGAGGTAATCAAGAACCTCCCTACTAAGAAAAGCCCAGGCCCAGATGGATTCACCAATGAATTCTACAAAACCTTTAGTGAGGAGCTAATTCCAATACTCCTCAAACTCTTCCGCGAAATAGAAACGGAGGGAAAAATCCCGAACTCATTCTACGAAGCTAATATCATACTCATCCCCAAACCAGGCAAAGATCCAACAAAAAAAGAGAACTACAGACCAATATCACTAATGAACACAGATGCAAAGCTCCTCAATAAAATATTAGCTAACAGGATCCAGAAAGTGATCAAGAATATCATACATCATGACCAAGTAGGCTTCATCCCTCAGTCACAAGGATGGTTCAACATCCGTAAATCAATCAATGTAATTCACCACATAAACAGAACTAAAATCAAGAATCACATTGTTATCTCAGTCGATGCCCAAAAAGCCTTTGACAAAATACAACATCCATACCTATTAAAAGCTTTGGAGAGAACAGGAATAGATGGAACATTCCTCAAAACAATAAAAGCCATATACAACAGACCAACTGCTAATATCATATTAAATGGAGAGAAACTTAAATCATTCCCCCTAAACACAGGAACAAGACAAGGATGCCCACTCTCCCCACTTCTGTTCAACATAGTACTGGAATCCCTAGCCATAGCAATAAGGCAAGAGGAGGACATCAAAGGGATCCACATCGGCAAGGAAGAAATCAAGTTATCCCTATTCGCAGACGACATGATCTTATATCTCAAGGACCCAAAAAACTCAGTACCCAAACTCCTACATCTAATAAACCAATTTGGCAAAGTAGCAGGATACAAAATCAATCCACAAAAGTCAGCAGCTTTTCTGTACACCAGCAATAGACAAACAGAAAAGGAAATTATGGAAACGATTCCATTTACAGTAGCCAAAAAAAGAATAAAGTACCTAGGGATCAACTTAACCAAGGACGTGACGGACCTATTCAATGAAAACTACAAAAATCTAATAAGGGAAATCAAAGAAGACACAAGGAGATGGAAAGACCTCCCATGCTCATGGGTAGGCAGAATCAATATAGTGAAAATGGCCATACTGCCCAAATTGTTATACAAATTCAATGCAATACCTATCAAAATCCCAGCCACATTCTTCACTGAAATAGAGAAACCAATCCATAAGTTCATATGGAACAGCAAAAAACCTAGAATAGCCAAAGCAATTCTAGGCAAAAAACATAGTGCAGGAGGTATCACCATACCAGACTTCAAGCTCTACTACAAGGCCATCATAACAAAAACAGCATGGTATTGGTATAAAAACAGATCGGAAGACCAGTGGATTAGAATTGAAGACCCAGAAATAAAACCGCACTCTTACAGCCAACTGATATTCGACAAAGGAGCTAAAGACATACAATGGAATAAACATAGCCTCTTCAACTACTGGTGCTGGGAGAACTGGGCAGCCATATGCAGAAAACTCAAAGTAGACCCAAGCCTATCACCATGCACCAAGATCAACTCAAAATGGATCAAGGACCTCAACATCAGACCTGAATCCTTGAAACTACTGAAGGACAGAGTAGGAAAGACACTAGAACTTATAGGCACAGGAAGGAACTTCCTGAATAGAGTCCCAGGCGCACAACAAATAGGGGAAAGACTCAACAAATGGGACTACTACAAATTAAAAAGTTTCTGCACAGCTAAGGTCATAGCCACCAAAATAGAAAGACAGCCAACGATATGGGAAAGGATATTTACCAGCACAGCAACAGACAAAGGCCTGATATCTGTCATCTACAGAGAACTCAAAAAACTAAGCCCCTCCAAGCCCAATAAACCTATTAGGAAATGGGCAAAAGAGCTAAAGAGAGACTTCACAAGAGAAGATATAAAAATGGCAAAGAAACACATGAGGAAATGCTCAACATCCCTGCTAGTAAAGGAAATGCAAATAAAAACAACCCTGAGATACCACCTCACCCCAGTTAGAATGGCCTATACTCTGAACTCAGGAAACAACAAATGCTGGAGGGGCTGTGGGGAAAGAGGAACCCTTCTCCATTGTTGGTGGGAGTGCAAATTAGTACAGCCACTTTGGAGAACAGTATGGAGGTTTCTCAAAAAGCTCAATATAGACCTACCCTATGACCCAGCCATACCACTCCTAGGCATCTATCCTAAACAGCAAAACCCAAGATATCAAAAGGACATTTGTACTTCCATGTTTATCGCAGCACAATTCACAATAGCCAAAATTTGGAAACAACCCAGATGCCCCTCCACAGATGAATGGATCCAAAAAATATGGTACTTATACACAATGGAATACTACATAGCGATTAGGAATGGTGAAATATTGTTATTTGCAGGGAAATGGTCAGAACTCGAACAAATAATGTTGAGTGAGACAAGCCTAGAACACAGAAAACAAAGGGGCATGATCTCCCTGATATATGACTGTTAACAAAGGGAGATGGAGAGACAGTAGAGACCAAGTCTGTGAACACTGTATATGTGCTTGATACATTGTATACTGCATATGGGTCTACCTGACCTAGACAAGGGATGGGAAAACAGGTTGTAAGATATCACAAGAAATGTACACAATGCCCTACTATGTAACTGCACCCTCTTTGCACAGCACCTTGTAAAAAAAAAAAAATTTATGTTCAATTGATAATAAAAAAAAAATAAAAAATAAATAAAAAAAAAAAAAAAAAATCTAGACCTGAGCTCCACTGTTATCCACAGATAGGTGTCAGAGGAGGGCTCTGTGCCATGACCCTATACATACTCTGCATCTTTTCCCATAACTTGGTATTTTATTTTATTTTATTTTATTTTTTAACTGTATTTTTTTTTGTCTTTATTCTTTCTGGTACTGGGAATCAAACCCAGAATGTTGCACTTGCAAGGCAAGCACATTGCCAGTGAGCTATATCCTAGCCCCACAACCTGACATTTTAGTAAGATGTCTTCAGAGACCCTAGCAAAGATGTTTTGATGATGTTTTCAGCAAGTGAAGAGTTATTATGATGTTATTGTGGTTCACTGATGGTAATTTATTCAATTTATTCAATGGACAAAAAATAAATAATAATAGAAATAGGGAAGGAATAAAACCCTTACAGGGTTTAATTTCTCATCTAATATGGAAATGATCATGTCTTTGAAACTCCATGTCTGTCTGTCTTTCCTGGTCAATTTTGTTCTCTATCTATGCTTTCCTAGTTTTCTCCTAGGCTTTTTTTTTCCCTTTCTTTTTGCCAGTCCTGGGGCTTGAACTCAGGGCCTGGCCTTCTTTTGCTCAAAGCTAGCACTCTACCACTTGAGCCACAGCACTACTTCCAGCTTTTTCTTTTTCTTTTTTGTTTTGTTTTTGCCAGTCCTGGGGCGTGGACTCAGGGCCTGAGCACTGTCCCTGGCTTCTTTTTGCTCAAGGCTAGCACTCTGCCACTTGAGCCACAGCACCACTTCTGGCCGTTTTCTGTGAACGTGGTGCTGGGGTATCGAACCTAGGGCTTCATGTATTCCAGGCAAGCACTCTTGCCACTAGGCCAAATCCCCAGCCCCGGCAAATAAATTTTTAATCCAGCCTGAAAAGGCCACTCAATCTATCTGGGACTCATGATTGCCATCTCAATGTGAAAGGAAGAAGCAAATGCCATGTCATGCACTTAACTGGTCTGGACTCATAATGTAGATATTTAGTAAGCTGTCATGATTTCTAGTTCTCAGTTGTCTTATCCATGGAGACTACCATGTTCCGTTCTTTTTTGGCAGCCTTCTTAGCCCACAACCCTAGTAAAGTATTTGGTGCATACATGATGGATACTAGAGAAAAGTTTAGTTAGTAGGTGAATGGATGGATAGTTTGGATATTCAGCTGAGAATGTGGACACAGGCCTCCAAAAGTCAAGAGTAGGTATTCCCACTTTCCTTGTGTCTGTCTTCCATTTAATGTGTGTTCTCATTTTTGTTCTTGGCTACATTAGGACCAAAGGAAGAAACAGTGAATGACTTCTGGAGGATGATCTGGGAACAAAACACAGCCACCATTGTTATGGTGACCAACCTGAAGGAGAGAAAGGAGGTAAGTGGAGAAATTAGATAGCAAGTCTCGTGGTATGATGTGGCCAGGGGAGTATGCCATGTTACAGCTCTGAGTTTGAACATGGCTTTTGTGGCTGCAGTGCCAGTAGATCATACAGACAGATACGGGCTAATAGAGCTACTTGACTCTTCTATAGCCTAGAGGCCTCAGATGAACAGTTCTCCAGAGACCATGCTCATGTCTGGTAGTTAACTCACTCTGATTCTAAAACAACTGGGAAGACTTGAACCACTAGCTAAGGAAAAGTTTTTCTTGTCTGGTTTCTCTAGTTCCTTGGGTATATCCTTAGCAGAGGAAATTGTATGGACTGAGACCCTACAAGAATAAAGGAGAATCTGAGGCCTGAGCCTGACCTGCAGGCTTTGACTGCTCTTTTTTCTTTTGTGTCTGCCAAGTCTATTCCTGGCCTGGCAAGCTCTGTCACTGGGCCGTAGCCATAGCTAGTGCCAGTCTGATGAGTCCTGGATCAATCCCCAGAGAGGAATCCCCATTCATAATAGTCTTAAGGATGGCCATTATCCCTCAACCTGACCTCTGGCTCTTAGAAGCTTTTTAAAGCCTAGATAACAGAAGGATGTATGTTTATAGTCTGCAATAACCCATCATGGTAGTCTCCTTATGGTAGGCTACTGGTCTCGGGTTCAGACAGGCTTACCCCAAGAGCCTGCCCTGGGATATTATAAGTAAAATGGGTGTTAGAATGTGTGTTTGCTTTTTTCCAGTGTAAATGCGCCCAGTACTGGCCAGACCAAGGTTGTTGGACCTATGGAAATATCCGTGTGTCTGTAGAGGATGTCACTGTCCTGGTGGACTATACAGTACGGAAGTTCTGCATTCAGCAGGTACTGACTGCTTACTCCCTGACCTGGTTCCTGTATAGGATCTGTTGACCAGTATAGGATGGGAATAGCCAGGTCATCCCCAGTCTTGTTCCAGGTGTTCAGAAATTGCTAAGTGCACTAAGTGCACTGTGTATTTGTAACTATTCTGTCAAAGCTAAGGAAGCAGGGGCTGGGGATATGGCCTAGTGGCAAGAGTGCTTGCCTCGTATACATGAGGCCCTGGGTTCAATTCCCCAGCACCACATATACAGAAAACGGCCAGAAGTGGCGCTGTGGCTCAAGTGGCAGAGTGCTAGCCTTGAGCAAAAAGAAGCCAGGGACAGTGCTCAGGCCCTGAGTCCAAGGCCCAGGACTGGCAAAAAAAAAAAAAAAAAAAGCTAAGGAAGTAACAGTGTCATGATTAGAAGGAAAAATACCTATTGAGTGGAGTTTGATCACCTTAGATGTTCAGGCCATGAGAACAGGGAACACTAGGATGTAGGACAGTTTACTTGGTGCTGGGCTCACCTCTCCTTTCCTGCTCCAAACCCTTCTAAGAGCAGAGATATAGTGGACCTGGTCTGGAGCCTTCACAGGGTTGCAAATGAGCTGTGGAAAGGGGATTTACCAACAGTTGAAGTCCTGAGTTTTAGCTCTAGCCTACCATTTAGTAGTTCTGGGGCCTAAATGGGTCATTTATTCTCTGACTTTTACCTTTATCTGGCTATTAATAGTAATAGCTGTACCTAATTCCTGCAGTTACTGGGAAGAACCTTTGTCCATGACCAAAACTTCTCCATTTTGCTGTATCCTCCCTCTGCTGCCCACCCCTGGGTAGCAGAGTAAATACACATCTCCTCACTTCACAGGTGGGTGACATGACCAACAGAAAACCGCAACGTCTCATCACTCAGTTCCACTTTACCAGTTGGCCAGACTTTGGGGTTCCTTTCACCCCAATTGGCATGCTTAAATTCCTCAAGAAGGTGAAGGCCTGTAACCCTCAGTACGCAGGGGCCATCGTGGTTCACTGCAGGTTAGTGGAGTTTGACCCTGGGGTCCTACTTTCTGCCCCCTTGGCCAGAGCAGGGAGACAGCACAGGGTTTCTTGTCAGAGGCTAGCACAAAACAGATGTGTGATTGAGTCCCAGAGCAGCAGCCCCAGAGACTGTGAAATTCTAGTGTAGAATGGAGAGTATGACTTGAGGAAAGAGAAGAAAGAGCAGTCCTCTAAGACCAGGAGTGCAGAAACTTGCTATAAAGCCTGGTGGCTATGTTGACTTCTGGCCAACTATTCTTGCTTCCTTCAGACCTTTCTAAGTGTCAGGATACCCAGTCCTGATAGAGGTCAGCAGTTCCCCCAAAAATTGGAGTTGTTAGTTCCAGAACACTCTTTTCTACTACATTTGCAATTAGAGTTAGAACCCTGGAGACAGAGTCCACGCCTGTGGTGCCCTTCCTTGCCCACTGTCACGTCATACTGGCCATCACAGTAACCCTCTGCTCTTTGGCTACAGTGCAGGTGTAGGGCGCACAGGCACCTTTGTCGTCATTGATGCCATGCTGGACATGATGCACACAGAGCGGAAGGTGGATGTCTACGGCTTTGTGAGTCGAATTCGAGCCCAGCGCTGCCAGATGGTGCAAACAGATGTAAGTGGTCTTGGGATGAGAGGGGGAAAAGGTGGCATTCCATTACCAAACATCTGCTCACCTCTGACTTTCACCTTTATCTGGCTGAGTGTAATAGTAACTGCTGTGCCTAACTGTCTGAGATCAAAAGTTTCCCCATTGCCACTGACAGTTTTCTAGGCTGTTGTAAATCATCACCATCCAGTGTGATTAAGGGCCCTTATAAAATCTATGTTTAAGCGAAGCACGGAGGAGGTTGTGTCTTTGTGGCTATGGGAATCAGGAAGGCAGCTGTCATTTCCACTGGACTTAATGATAAGGAAACAACCCCTGAGGAAAGCAAAGTGTACCAGGACCTACAGTCATGATGCAGCCACTTCTGGGAGCAGCAGTGAGATGACTCTGTGCTGTGGTCAGGGCAAAGCACAGGGAGGCTGGCTGCCTGGAGGCTAGGGCCTCTCAGGTTTTGTACATCTTCATCTTGTAACAGCACCTTCAGACTGCAGAATCCACCAGCACCCCCAAGGCTGACTTGAGACCCTACCTCCCTAGCTAAGCAACCCCTAGAGGAATGTATACATTTCAAGTCCTACTTCACTGTGTTGGGACAATTAGGATGAATCATTTTATCTCTTTTAGTATCAAAGGAGTAGTGGACAGGAATGAAAGGAGGTGGAGGGATGATCTGGTGCTACAAGGACTTGTGTCTATAACTGAGAACTCCATGTCATCCATATTTCAGATGCAGTATGTTTTCATATACCAAGCCCTACTAGAGCATTATCTCTATGGGGATACAGAACTGGAAGTGACCTCTCTAGAAACCCACCTGCAGAAAATTTACAACAAAATCCCTGGGACCAGCAACAATGGATTAGAGGAGGAGTTTAAGGTAAGTTAGAGCTGGAAAACCTCTTCAGTCTGTAGAATGTGGACTGGGTATAATGCAAGGCTAAGGAGGTAGTAACCTGTGTCATGCTCTCATCCATAAAAAGTGCTTCCATGGGGCTGGGAATATGGCCTAGTGGCAAGAGTGCTTGCTCATATGCATGAAGCCCTGGGTTCAATTCCCCAGCACCACATCTGTAGAAAACAGCCAGAAGTGGCACTATGGCTCAAGTGGCAGAGTGCTAGCCTTGAGCAAAAAGAAGCCAGGGACAGTGCTCAGGCCCTGAGATCAAGGCCCAGGACTGGGGAAAAAAAAAAAAGTAACCTCAGCTGGGTGCTGATGGCTCACACCTGTAGTCCTAGCTACTCAGGAGGCAGAGATCTGAGGATTGTGGTTCAAAGCCAAATGGGGCAAGTAAGTCCATGACTCTTATCTCCAATAAATTACTTTTTTTTAAAAAATGGAAGTGGCACTGTGGCTCAAGTGGTAGAACACTAGGCCCAGGTACAGCGCCCAGTCCCTGAGTTCAAGCCGAGGGACCAGCAGGAAGGAAAAAAAAACAAAAAGTAACCTCAGAATCAGGAAGGAAAGATGTATATATGAATTTTTTTCTAAAAGGTGTAAGACCGCCTCTGTCTTGAATAGAACAACCAAGTGAATGGCCAGATATACAAAGATCCTCGTGTGTGTGTGTGTGTGTGTGTGTGTGTGTGTGTGTGTGTGTGTGTGTGTGTTCGTTCTCAAGGCCACAGTCCCACTTCCAGCCTTTTATGGTTAATTGGAGATAAGAGTCTCACGGACTTTCCTACCTTGCTTTGAGGTTGCTTTGAACCTATCCTCAGATCTCAGCCTCCCGAGTAGCTAGGATTACAGGCGTGAGCTACCAGTACCCACCTCACAGCTCTTCTTTTGGACTGAGATCCTTTGCTACAGGGTCATAAAATTCCAGGCTTGAAGAGTTCCAGATGGTCACAGAAACCTGGAAGGCAATGTTTTCCCCCAAATTCTCTTGACTTAACAGAAGAAACAGTATTCTGACAATATGTAGAAATGGAAGTCAGGACTAAGCAAGGAAGAGCAGCATGGGGTGGCTAGAAATGTTGTGAATAGTCCCTCAGGATGTTCCTGAGATCAGCAATGTCTCCCCTCATCTTCATTCAGAAGTTAACATCAATCAAAATCCAGAATGACAAGATGCGTACTGGAAATCTTCCAGCCAATATGAAGAAAAACCGTGTTTTACAGATCATTCCATGTAAGAGCCCTCTCTCTACTGCAAAGCCTATTGCCCCACACCCTGTCAGCTCCCTACACCCATTCTACTTCCCAGATACTAGCTAATGGTTGGCTTAGTTAATGGTTAGCCCCAAAGAGGAGAAGGTAAAGGAAATAGGGTTATATATCTGTGTGATTCCTAGAGGAGAAGCTCACAGCCACAGCTAAGAAACATGGGAGGGGCTGGGGATTTGGCCTAGTGGCAAAGAGTGCTTGCCTCGTATACATGAAGCCCTGGGTTCCCCAGCACCATATATACAAAAAATGGCCAGAAGTGGCGCTGTGGCTCAAGTGGCAGAGTGCTAGCCTTGAACAAAAAGAAGCCAGGGACAGTGCTCAGGCCCTGAGTCCAAGGCCCAGGACTGGCAAAAAAAAAAGAAAGAAAGAAAGAAACATGGGAAAAAACTTATCTTTCTCATTCTTACTCTTCTCATAGCATTGCCTCTTGTGACTCTCATTTCTTTAGTGGCTTCTGTAAATAAAAGACTATAAAAAGCCAAAGGCTTTCTGTCTTCTGGGATGGCATGTCCCTGCACAGCCAGGATTATATCTCCCTAGGATTTGGGGTAAAAACAGAAGAAAGAAAAAGAGAGAGGGAGGGAGAGAGAGAGAGAGAGATGTTGGTGAGCTATAAGCCATTGTCCTTTCAGATGAATTCAACAGAGTGATCATTCCAGTTAAGCGGGGCGAGGAGAACACAGACTACGTAAATGCATCCTTCATTGATGTAAGTGATGGGATTCCCTAGGGCTTGCAGTGTCTCACATACCTTCTTGCAAGGACCATCTTTGAATCAGTCAACATTTACTGAATGTCTACCTTCCCACCTACCCTGAGCACTAAGAGCCCCTAAGAGGAGAAGGTAGAGGAAACAGGGTATATACCTGTGTGGTTCCTAGAGAAGCTCACAGCCACAGCCAAGAAAGATGAAAAAACTGATCTTTCCCATTCCTACTCCGCTCATCCTAACTCCAGCAACTGCTTCCCTTCCCCAAGGTTTGATCCTTGACCAAAGGGGAACTCTACCTGGAAAGAGTGTACCTCCAAGGAGCCCCTATATCTTTCTAGGGGCCTGTCTCACTGCCTCTCCCAATAGGCCGGTCTTTTTCACTTACTCTCCCGATTAAACCACCTTACCTCTGTGATTGATCTGGCCTACATAGGGCTACCGGCAGAAGGACTCCTACATTGCCAGCCAGGGCCCTCTTCTACACACAATTGAGGACTTCTGGCGAATGATCTGGGAGTGGAAGTCCTGTTCCATCGTGATGCTAACGGAACTGGAGGAGAGAGGCCAGGTGAGTTCAGAAAGAGCTTTTTGAGCCACAAGGGATAGAATAAAAAGGGGAAGGAGAGGAACTATTGATCTTTTCTTTGGTTAACACTATGCTGGTCTATCATCCCACCAGCTAGTGCCTGAGAAGTTATCAGCTTCTCTCAGGAGTAGAAAGCTAAGAGCCGCCTGAGCTTCTGCGCAATTCCAGATAGAACCTACCCTCAGTTTCCTCTTACCTCTAGGCTTCTTTCTTTGCACATAACCTCTCTACCCCACTTTCCAGCCAGCAAGATGAGAAGCAGGGTGCACAGCCACATCAGGGCTCTGAAGTGGAACCATCTGAATGTCCCTAAGATGAGGTCGGCTTCTGCTGGCTGCACTGTAAACAAACCAGTAGAATCTGAGAAATAACAAAAGTGAGAAATGTGCAACTTTAATATTAGGCTTAGAGACGTGGATATTCTTTTTGCTGAGCTGGTTATTTGAAAGAGATGAAGCAAGGGGAGCATGATGAAGCATGTCTCCAACTGTGCTCCACCAGCTTAACAAGAAAATTTTTTTTTTTTTTTTTTTTTTTTTTTGGCCAGTCCTGGGCCTTGGACTCAGGGCCTGAGCACTGTCCCTGGCTTCCTTTTTGCTCAAGGCTAGCACTCTGCCACTTGAGCCACAGCGCCACTTCTGGCCATTTTCTGTATATGTGGTGCTGGGGAATCGAACCCAGGGCCTCATGTATATGAGGCAAGCACTCTTGCCACTAGGCCATATCCCCAGCCCAAGAAAATTTTTTTTAAAGAAAGCTCTCAATTTCACTAAAAAGAGTTGGGACTTTATAAGTCATTTTAAAAAGCAATTGACCAGTCTAACTTGCATTTTTTTAATTTCTCTGGAGACATGAGGAGAACAAATGATAAATGAGCAAGCTAGAAGCCAAAAGGCACTATGGTAGGGTTGGTGCAACATCTGTCCTCAAGAGGGTAGAGGAGTGAGGTGGACCTAACGGAAAAGTTAGGGATAGTACCTTCTCATGGCTCACTGGGTTTGTGATCAGTTAAAAATTAAACACAGGGCTGGGGATATGGCCTAGTGGTAAGAGTGCTTACCTCGCATACATGAAGCCCTGGATTCAATTTCCCAGTACCACATATACAGAAAATGGCCAGAAGTGGCAGTGTGGCTCAAGTGGCAGAGTGCTAGCCTTGAGCAAAAGAAGCCAGGGACAGTGCCCAGCCCTGAGTCCAAGCCCCAGGACTGGCAAAAAAAAAAAAAAATTAAACACAGGACTGGTAATGTGGTTTAGCAGTAGAGTGCTTGCCTAGCATTCACAAAGCCCTCAGTTCAATTCCTCAGCACCACATAAAAAGAAAAGGCTGAAAGTGGCGCTATGGCTCAAGTGGTAGAATGCTAGCCTTGAGCAAAAAGAAGCCAGGGACAGTGCTCAGGCCCTGAGTCCAAGCCCCAGGATTGGCAAAATAAATAAATAAATAAATTAGACACACTAGGTTGTTCCAACCACTATTTGCTCCCCATTCCATGTTTATGCCACTTATTTGGTTTGATAACAAGGTCTGGCACATTTTTACTAACCTTGGCATTTTATCATACCCAGAAATTTTTTCCCGTTATAACTGGCCATTGAGGTAGTCTTCCCAGATATGCATAATGTACCTAATCAGCTGACATCCTACATCATCATCAGTAGCAACACTGATAAAGTCAGAGGTTTGAGTTAAGGTCCTTGGTTTTTCAATTATGGAAACAGACACCTGAGTAGCAAAGAACAGCTGAGACTGAGATGCTGTGTTATCAGGACCTAGGTGTATGTCTTGTAGCCCTCTCTAAGTCCTGAGAATGCAGATGACACCAGGGCCTTACATGCATCTCCACTAGATCCCTTCCCCAGATACAGAATGAGAAGGCCCAGACCCAAGTCTATTTAGTCAAATTATCAGACTATCATCCTTGCAGAGGACTCAGTGTGAGGTGAGCAAAGAACAAGTGAGCAGGAAGTATTTCTCAAGAGTAGCACTGAAAAGCCAGGCACTGGTGGATCACACCTGTAATCCTAGCTACTTGGAGGCTGAGATCTAAGGATCAAGGTTCAAAGCCATCCCAGGAGAAAAATGTGAGAGACTCTTAACCTCCAGTTAACCTGGAAAAGGTAGAAGTGTAGGTGTGCCTCAAGTGGTAGAGTGCTAGATGGGAGCAAAAAAGCCAAGCAAGCATGCAAGGCTCTGAGTTCAAGTCAAATACCTTTCTTTTTCTATTTAGTTTTTCCAAGTTTTTCCTAATCAACATAAATTGCTAGTAGTGAAGAATCTCAGCTCCTCCTCCAAGTGCTGATGAAATAAACCATAAGCCATACAATTTTTTTTTTTTTTTTTTTGCCAATCCTGGGGCTGGGACTCAGAGCCTGAGCACTGTCCCTGTCTTCTTTTTGCTCAAGGCTAACACTTTACCTCTTGAGGCACAGTGCCACTTCCCGATTTTTCTGTTTATGTGGTGCTGAGGAATCGAACCTAGGGCTTCGTGCATGCTAGGCAAGCACTCTACTGCTAAGCCACATTCTTAGCCCCAATTATTTTGTTTTATCTATGTATTTATACTTTGACTTGTTCTATAGACATTGAATAAATTCATTTGGGGCCTACCATGTGTGCCAGACATTGAGCACGGTGCTGAAAATACAGATGAAGAGATAGCTTGTCCCTACAGGGGACCAAAAAGGGACTTGAGATAGGTACAAGCAAAGACAGACTAGACTGTAAGCCATCTGTTGCCCACTAACAGTAAATGCAAGGGCCCTTGCAGATTGAAGGGATCAAGATGAAAGGGATAAGGCTGTCTTCAAGCACCCTTGCTCAGTGGGAGTATAAATGGGCTTAGGGTTTCTTAAGTAGGAGATTGACATGTAATCAGCTCCTTAATGTGGAAACACTGGAAAGCAAGGAGACAGGAATTGGAACAAATATATTCACTCTTCTATTCCTTCCTGTAACCATTCGAGTATATTGGTACCACTGAAAGCAACATAGTTCTTGACTCTGTTATGTTGTAAGCTAAACTATAAGTGACACCAAATGGCTGATTGTCACTAGTTAATTGGACTTGAATGTTAATTAGAATGATGTGAAAATCCACCAAAACCTTGGGGATTCAGTGTGTGAGAGGAAGAGCTAACTGGTGAGAGGGTTTAGGAGGCCTGTGAACAGTGCTGCTCTGCCACATACGGTGTTGTGGTCCTCTCACCTCTCCCATTCATCCCTCCAGGAGAAGTGTGCCCAGTACTGGCCATCTGATGGCCTGGTGTCCTATGGAGACATCACAGTGGAGCTGAAGAAAGAGGAGGAATGTGAGAGCTACACTGTCCGAGACCTCCTAGTCACCAACACCAGGGTAAGTAAGATTAGTGGTGAGTGGGAATCCTCCTGCAGGGAAGACAGCTGTCCCTCCTCCCTGATCTGATGATGTGCTTTCTTCCAAAGGAGAACAAGAGCCGGCAGATCCGACAGTTCCACTTCCATGGCTGGCCTGAAGTGGGCATCCCCAGTGATGGGAAGGGCATGATCAGCATCATCGCAGCTGTGCAGAAGCAGCAACAGCAGTCAGGAAACCACCCCATCACTGTGCACTGCAGGTACTGCTCACCTCCGATGGGGGCAGAGGGAAAATGAGGGGCAGGCGAAAGGAGCATTCGTGAGTGTCAAACTGAGGAAGCCTCACACGGTGACATGTGATCAGAGATCTGAGGTTGAATGTGGTCTGTTAAATGCTAGGGAACTAGTAACCCTATGATAGTGGACTGGAAGTCAGCCTGGTGGTACACCCCTATAAGCCCAGCTAATTAGGAGACAGAGGGGTAGGAAGAACAGGAGTTAGAGGCCAGCCTAACCAAAGTTAGCAAGACCCTATCTCAAAGGAAAAGAAAAGGGCTGGGGTTGTAGCTCAAGCAGTAGAGTACTTGCTAGGAGACCCTCGAATCTATCCCCAATACCAAGGAGAAAAAAATGGGCAGGGAGGTGTGTGACAGCAATGGAGTACAGGAGAGAATTGAGGGAAACTAATATCTGAGCGGCCCGTGGGTAGTGCAGAGTCAGGGCTTGGTCCTCTCCAGCCTGGAGAAAGAGAGCAAGTATGGTTTGAGGAAAAGTGAACAAGACTAAGAACATAAAGTACAAACAAAGAAAAGTTAAGAATTCTCCAAGTTTGAACTAGAGTTACTGGTCACAGTTGATGTGACCAACAGAAAACAGTAAGTCTTGTTTGGGGGAGAAGACCAATTTTGTTTTGGTGAATGTGAATTTTATTTGAGATTACATTTTTGAACAAAAAAATTGTTAGAAGCTAAGGTTGTAACTCAAATAGTAGAGTTCAAACTCGAGTATACCCCCCCTAAAAAATGTTTACCCTGAGTTTTCCTGAACAGTTGATGTTATCTAAAGGTTGTACGTTCTAGTTTTTCTTCGGCTGTCATCCTCTCTCAAGCTTATTCTGCTACACACATACACACACACACACACACACACACACACACACACACACACACACGTGTGGACAGGTGGCTAAAGCCTGCTATGCTTGGCCTTTCATCAGCACTGCGCAGCCACTCACTTCTTTCCCTGGAGCTCTGGCATGGCTTCTCTTCTGAATTCCAGCCTCATGAGCTATTTCTTCTCTGTGTCCTATGCTGTTTCCACCCTTCCTGTGACCAAGGGCCCACTCCTTGAACTTCAGTTAAACAGATCATTCCCCTGTGTTAACTCACCAAGTCCCCTGACTTAACAGCAGTCTTCAAGTATTTATCATCCGTTCAGCCTCTTCCCTAAAATCTAAACTTAGGTTTCTAGTACTCAGCGTTCTCATGCTGTGTCTGATACTTAGGGTTCTAATCGGAACTGATCTTCCTTCCCAAGCCTTCCCTAAACCAATAAGTAACATTTTTATCACTACTTAACTCCCATGAGAAGCCTTGAAACTGGCCCGTTTTCCCATTCTCACATCATATCTAACCCATAGCACATGATGCTCTATCTTCATGTCATCTCAAAATCTGGTCTTACTCACTGTTCTCCCTGAGCCTACCCTCTCTACTGTCCTCAACACAGCAGCCTTCAGAGGCTTTTCAATGCAAGCCAGACCATACCCCTTTCGTACATAGATCCCTCTGTGATCTGAGGGCTCCCTGTTGGACCAGGCAGCAGGGAGTATTCTGGGCTGGTGTTCTCCTGGGGCTCTGACCCCACCCCACCACTCTCCTGTCCCTCCCATATCATATATAGCCATGTAAACTCAGCACCCTTGGCCCAAGAGGCTTGTTCCTAGGCAGCCATGGTGCTTCCTCCTCACCTCTGCATCTGCTCATGTAACACTCTTTCAGCAAGCCTTCCCCAAGCACCCTGCTTGGAACGCCACTCCTTCCCGTACTGTCTGGGGAGTCTACTAAGCCTCACCCTGGCAAAGAGCAGATATTCAATGTCTGATGAGGAAATCAGCCTGTAGCATTGGATGGGGAAGATAGGTTCAAAGCCAGGTTTCATTTACCCAGGTGTATAAAGAAGATGAAACACATAGAAAAGGAGCTACACACACACACACCAGTGCAGACAGGTTTATAAGGGAAAGGGAAGAAAGGACTAGAATTGTAACCTGAGATAGCAGTGAGCAGCTCAGAACATTGTAGGTGGCTGCTGGTGGGAAGGGAATGAAAGTTGTCAACACAATCCCATAGGCAGATACGCAGCAGGCACAGGAGAAGGCAGCGGGGTTACATGCTGTCACAGGACCCCTCTAGGCAGAAGGCAGAGGTGAACATGGGCCTCCTGCCCTGCCTGCCCTCTCCCCTAGTAGTTTCACAGATCACTCACCTTACGAGCACCGGTCAGCCTCCCTGTGCTCCTGGCCACATTCACCCCCTTAGCGCAGAGGGCTGGTAAGTACGTCTGTCTGTTTCAGCGCCGGGGCAGGACGGACGGGGACCTTCTGTGCTCTAAGCACAGTCCTGGAGCGTGTGAAAGCAGAGGGGATTCTGGATGTCTTCCAGACTGTCAAGAGCCTGCGACTTCAAAGGCCACACATGGTCCAGACACTGGTATGCCAGTCCATGCCACCACACCAGCTGCAACCCTCCCCTGTCAGTGAGGAGTCCTTCAGAGGCCACCTAATAGACTAGCCACGGGCCCACTATTCCCCAGAGTGCCCCAAGAGGCAAGAAGTGCTCTTAAAGGCAGGATCACAGTAGGAGCATAGCTTCTGTCCTGAGAGAGGGTTTGGGGAGGCTAGAAAGGCTCCCCATGTGCTCCACAGGGCTTGCCTGTGCCTTACCTCATTGCAAGGAGGGGAAGGGAAAATGGGACACAAGAGTACATACCTTTGCCTTTGTTCTGGGCTCCTGCATTAAGAGGTCTGAATTTTTGTTTTGTTTTGTTTTTGTTGCCAGTCCTGGGGCTTGGACTCAGGGCCTGAGCACTGTCCCTGGCTTCTTTTTGCTCAAGACTAGCATTCTATCACTTGAGCCACAGCGCCACTTCCAGCTTTTTCTATGTATGTGGTGCTGAGGAATAGAACTCAGGGCTTCATGTATACGAGGCGAGCCCTTGACCACTAGGTCACATTCCCAGCCCAAGAAGATTGACTTTTTGACAGTCTGGATATCCATAAAAGTTCTTGAATCCTGTGGAGCTATCAATGTTTGAGGGGAAAATGAAAGATGATTCCGAGGTCTAGAGGAGATGGCGCATTGAGAGCCAGGGCATATCCTGGCCCAGCACGCTTATGTGTGACCCTGCAGTCCCTACCACTGACCTTGTATCTGTGCCCAGCTCTGCAATCAGCCCAGAGGGCAGAGCTGCCAGAACTCTGGCTAACAGGTCAGGTGCTGGTAGAAGTCCTTCAATTTTCCATTTTTAAAACATGAGCCAGTTAGGAAGCACAGTTCCATATTCTCTTCGGTGACCCTGGCTTTCTTCCCCACCTCTGCTTTCCAGGAACAGTATGAGTTCTGCTACAAGGTGGTGCAGGAGTACATTGATGCATTCTCAGACTATGCCAACTTCAAGTAACAGGAGACGAGGCCCACGGACAGAATTGCCTTTAATATTTTGTAATATTCTGTTTTGTTAATATACCCAAAATTGTGTATATATCTTATAACTGTTTTAGAAATTGGTACATAGGCTTCTATTACCTATTAGGTGGAGATTTTATATGTAAATGTGTTAGCACTGATAGTCCTTTTTCCAATGTTTTATTGGGGAATTAAATAGTGTGATGTTTGGATTGATATCGTGAAATCCTCAGCCTGGAAATTGGGCTGGGTTATTATTCTGCATTAAAACATCTGTTCCTAAAGAAGATAAACACAAGACCCATTCCAGGTAGCTCAGTACCAACTAAGAAAACAAGCACAAAGTTTCCAGAGCTCTTGAGGAAATGGTTGTCCCGGTGCCCCAATGAAAACCTCTGTCCCTTCCTTCACTGTAAATTATCCCTCCTCTCTCCAGCCCACTCCTGCCGTCACCTACATCCCAGCAGCCCCCTGTGGGGAGTAATGGGACCAGAGCGGTATCTCTGGCACCACACTAGGGATTATCAGGTAATAAAAGCTTTGACTCCCTGAGGAAATGTCTCTCCCTTTTGTCTGGGTGGGGCAGCCGTAGTTATGGTGGGGACTCTAGGCCACTCTTGTCCCTGCTGTTGCCACTGCCGCTGCTGTTCCAGCTCTCAGCTCTGAACATCCCTGGGACTCTGCCTTCTTGCCCACCCCATCTTTGGTTCAGTGATCCCAGTGAGCCTTGCTCTGTGGGGAAAATGAGCAAGTTTTGCTGAATTTCCCTAAATGCAAGGAGGGGCACAGGGGAGAGAGAAGCTCAATCGTGGGGTAGGGGCTGGTCTGACAAGTCTAGTCCCTGGTGCTTTGCTCCAAAGTCATCTGGATTGTCATTCTTCCCAGAAAATTCATACCAGCTGTTCCCATGCTGCAGCCCAGATCTCCAGCAGCTCCTCCACTGGCCCTTCATTGTGTTCCTTGGCAGGGGAATCCAGCTGTGCCATTCCACTTGCAAACTCTAGCTCAGTCATCTTCATCCTTAGTCCTAGGCCACTGCTGAGGGTTTGTGCCTATCTGTCTCCAACAATACCAAAGTATGTCCTAGCCCTCTGCTTTCCCACTGATTACAAGCTAATACTAGCTGTGATTAGTAAGAGTTCCATGGCCAACAAATGGCTTTCCTGTTGCACTGAGATGGACATGAGGGTAAATTCCAGAATCAGCCTGGGAAGGACAGTCAGACATTCCTGAAAAGCTAAATGTGTTTCCTGAAGAAAAGGACCAGAGTTTTCCCTGGGAAACTTAAGTTATTCTGGTTTGGATTTCTCCAGAGGGCAAGAGTAGAGTACAAAATAAAGGTGCCCCATTCATTCAGGGACACGAACTGAAACATTCCATGAACCTAAAGCAGAACACAGCTAGTTGGCTCAACTAGAGTTGTTTTCACTAAGCCACAAAGCAAATGTTTTCCTAAAAATACCTAGTTAACTAGGATCTGATGGCACACACCTATAATCCCAGCTCCTTAGAAGGTAAAAGTTGGGAAGACTGTTTGAGGAAACCCCAACAAAAAGTCTGAGAGGGGGCTGGGGATATAGCCTAGTGGCAAGAGTGCCTGCCTCAGATACACGAGGCCCTAGGTTCGATTCCCCAGCACCACATATACAGAAAACGGCCAGAAGCTGCGCTGTGGCTCAAGTGGCAGAGTGCTAGCCTTGAGCGGGAAGAAGCCAGGGACAGTGCTCAGGCCCTGAGTCCAAGGCCCAGGACTGGCCAAAAAAAAAAAAAGTCTGAGAGGCTCCTTCAGCCAATAGCAGAACATGGTTGCACAAGCCAAGAAGGATGCATACATAGGAGAATCACAGTCCAGGCATAAACATGAAGTCCTATCTGAAAAATAACTAAAAAGGCCAATGAGTGAAAAGCCAGAAAGGAGGTGTCGCTCAAGTGGTAGAACCCAACTGAGCAAGCACAAGACCTTGAGTTCAATCCCCACTACGTCAAAAAACTTTTAATTAAAATCACCCCATTTATTAAAGTCTGTATGTTTCCCACAACAATAATTGAACATCCTTTCCTCACAGTGATTTCGGATCCCTGATAATAAGTCAGTTTGGAAAATCACAGCCGTGCCCATTCCACCCCCATCATTATTGTCACAGGATTTGATGCATCTGTTTGTCCAATGACTGGTCACCACAGTGCCAAGGCTGACCCTGCCCTTGTATTTGCTGGTCTGTCCGAATGGGGAGATTGGCTATTAACCCTGTAAACAGCCTCCAACCCCTAGATATTGACACTGGCAATGGAAAGCGGAGCTACTGACGCAGGCTAGGAGACAGAGCCCTTTCCTGCAGCTCACAGATGAGCAGTTAGACCCCTGGGAGACTGCAGGTCTCTCAGCTGCCTCCCCCCAATAAGCCTACTTGGAGAGAAGAGAGGCTACCCTGGGTGAGTACTACTCCACCAGCCCACCTCCAAGTGATGTGACTCAACCCCAGTGACAGGACAATTTTCTAGGTGGTGGGAGCCCCTGGGGAAAGTAATCACCCACAGACCTCTGGACAAGCTATTGGCTTCTCCATTCTTAGGCCCCTACTTTTCTACTAGGCAGAGCCTTGAGTGGGATTCACTGCCCCTCTCCAGGCCTCAGTTTCTCTTTTGTGTCAGGGACGGCTTCACAGGCCTCAAGAGCAGGAGCTGGAGGATGCATCCACAGAGGAGGGAAGATGAGACTAAGACATGGACCATCCAGCAGGAGTCCTGTGACTTAAGTAAACCAAGTCATCATAAACAGTGTTAAAAGCATATTTTTTAAAAAGCATAAAAGTTTTATTCAGGTGCCAAACAGGTTTGCCAATGGGAAAACAGGTTCAGTCAGATTAAACCAGCCTTCCACCAAGGGAAAGCAGACGTGAATGTACAGAACAAGAAGCCATGAGGCAAGTGTGGCACAAATCAGAGTAATCGGAAATTTTCTAAGTCCCTGGCAGTGGCCCACTTAGGATGCAATTCTAGCTGCTACAGTGTTTCAGACATTGCAAAGTATTGTTAGATTCCAGAAAACCATGCCTCTTGGATTCAGTTCCCAATGTATTGTACATGTGTCAGTTTTACTTACCAGTAAAGCTGAAAAAAACCTTTGTGCTCAGAGCCTCATGCTTTCTAGGCAAGTGATCTTCAATTTGAGCCATGTCTCTAGTATTTTTCCTTTTTTTTTTTTTTTTTTTTTTTTTTTTTTTGCGGTCATGGGACATGAACTCTTGGCCACAGCACCAACTTCCTATTTTTCAGATAGGATCTTGTTTTTTGGCTAGGTCTGGCCTCAGACTGATCTGACTTCCATTTCCCACACAGTTGAGTTTACAGGTGTGAACTTCCATGCCCAGCTATTTTGATGAGATGGGAAGCTGCAGATCCTACAGATCTTCACTTCTGGAATAGCTGGGATTATAGGCATGAGCCACCACACATAGCCATTTGGCTTCTTTTTTTTTTTTTTTTTACCACTCTACAACCATTTTGATTTTTGTTTTGATTTGGGGTCCCTGGGAAAATAGGGAGTGGACAAGAGAATCTATGTGGGAACCTTAGAGCCAGCCAGCAGCCTGATGTTTGCTCATGATGTAGATGCTGTGGAAAGGGAGGGTTAGGTGCGCCACCACACACCTCCCCCTTTAAAGACGTCACTGAAATCTGGGCCAGAGCAGGGGGTGGAGCCAACTGATCAATAAATCCTAGAGCTGTCTGGCTAGGGTCCTGCTGCACCTGAAGGAGTCACTCTATTCGCAGCTCTTCCTGGGTGAGTGAGGCTGTCCTCCCTAAAGCTGGAGCTTCTGGGTCTAATTCCAACCCTCCTTTCTTCTCTCCCAAGCCCTGCCATCCTTAAACCATGCCCAGAAAGATCCCCCTTTTTCCACTCCCCTTCCACTCTACCCTGTGCTTGTCTCTGGCCTGGGAGGGGCAAGAGGCTGAAGCATTTTTCCCATCCCTGCCACATTCTTTCCACATTCCCAACTATGGTAGATGAGAGATGGAGGCCTCAGAGAAAGGGCAGAGTGCCTTTCTAGTTTCCTAACACCAGTGGTCCCAATGGCTCCACTGCTGCCCCATCCCATGGAGAATATCCATTCATCTTCCCATCCTTAGCCAGAAGTATGTTCCCCTCTCCAACCTTCCATTTCTGAAATTCCCTGAAGGAAAGGAAGATGGGTCTGATCAACTGGGAGAGCCATCTTAGCTGGCAAGGTTGGGGAAGCCTCTGTGTGGGGCTCTGGGAGATGGCCGATGGTCTGAAGCATCCTCCCCTGGTACGGGCAATGATCTTTCAGAGTTTAAATGACTGAAGGCCTGAGGTGAAAAGCACAGTGGTAGAAATGGAACATTAAAGATGCCAGTTGGCCAGGCTGGCCCTTGGGGAAGAGGAAGGTTGTAGTGAGAATGTCAGGGTGCTTGAGTGCTGTCCACTATCCTTGAGAGCAGACCCACCATGGCCAGCTCGAGGCTACACCTCCTGCTATTGCTGCTGCTGCTGACTGCCCATCCTGGACCCTCACGGGCTCAGCATTGGTCCCACGGCTGGTATCCCGGAGGAAAGCGAGCCTCCAGCTCATCCCAGGACCCCCAGAGTGCCCTCAGGCTCCCAGGTGGGTGATGGGTCTCCCTCACCTGACTGGGAGGAAGATGCTGGGTGTGGGGATGAGGGTCAGGCTGCAGGCCCTGTTCCCTTCTGAGAAATGTCTCGGGCCCGCAGCAGGTAGCCCACCCCAAAGTGCCCATGGCTTCCCAAGTGACGCTATGGCATCCTCTAAGGACCTTATGCCCTGGAAGGGCAGGACCATGGCCCTCCACAGGAAGCAGCACTTGGTGCAGACACTATTGGTAAGTGGGGTGAGACCCCAGCATTCGAGCCCAGCCTCTGGTCACCAGGGGCCATCCTGACTGGGGGCTGGGGAGAGGAGAACCACCACTGGGATGCCCCTCACCTCCTCCCTCCCCCAGTTCTCTATTCATTAGTGGAGTGGGATGTAACGGTACTCCCTAAAGAAGGGTGGCAGCTTTGGACCCCTGCTGGTTTCTTGACAAGTATGTGTCAAGGTGGGCAGCCCCTCTCCCATCCAGTGGGAAGAGCAGAGCGGCCGGCCATCATAGAGCTAGGTGGCCCCTGACATGTCACTCCAACTCGACCATTGCGCTCCCTAAAGCCATAGCAGAGGACAGTTGCGAGGGAGTGGTTGATTACGAACTTGCAAATCGCTCATTGCTAAAGGAAAAAGTCTAAGCTCCAACGCAGGTCCTACCCTGTCGCCTATCTTAGGTGATTATGAGCTCAGGACTTGACCGCACCAGGATTGTTTAGGATGGACAGACGGCCTGCCCACATTATGGGAAAGCCCATGCTGGGTCCCCCAAGCTCCTGTGGGAGGGTGCGCGTCTGACCCTCCAGGCGGGACGACGGGGGAGGGGCCCGGGAGCGACCAGGGCTGATCGCCCCTCTCTCCGCAGAATGCAGCCCGAGCGCCGCGTCCCGCCGCCTTCGAATAAAAAAATGTGAGGTCCAAAGTTGTCTCATTCGCTCCGTCCCTCGCCCAACCCCGCTGTGAGGCCCCGGGGAGCGGGTGGGATGCGGGGTGAAGGAGGGATAACCCTAAGGTGCGGGCCGCGCTGGGAGCGTCCGGCCAGTTCTGGGGAGAAGGGAGGGCTGGAGCACCAATCACAGGTTGGGTAGCCGTGTGGTGGCTCCGCCCATCTAGGGGCGTGCCCTAGGGGTGGGGCTGGAGGCTGCAGGTCCCAGGGTGCTCCGCGGCAGCTTCCGGGCCGGGCGTGGGCGGACGCGGCGATGCTGCGCGCGCTGAGCGCCGTGTGCGCGCGGCCTCCATGCCGGCCTCCGGCCCTGCCGCTGCTATCGCCGGCGCGCGGCCGCAAGACCCGCCATGACCCGCCTGCCAAGTCCAAGATCGGGCGCGTGAAGATGCCACCCGCGGTGGACCCGACGGAGTTGTTCGTAGTGACGGAGCGTTACCGGCAGTACCGCCAGACCGTGCGCGCCCTCAGGTGTGTGTGCCCGCAGGCCGGTGGCCGGCGCGCCCTCGGGGGAGCGTTGGGGCGGGCGGCAGGGTGCCGACTGGAAGCGCGTCCCCGCCCAGGCAGGAGTTCGCGTGGGAGGTGCGGAGGAAGCTACAGGAGTCCCGAACCGGGGTCCTGGCCGAGCGCAAGGTGCGGGAGGAAGCCGCCGAGCACCAGAGGCTGATGGCCTGGAACCGGGCGGAGAACCAGCGACTGCATGAACTGCGGTGCGTGAGGCTTAGAGCGGGACCGGACGGGCCGAGCCCGGGCGGGCAATCGGGGCCTGGGGAGGCAGGGGTCCCGCTCAGCCTCGACCTCCCCCCGGCCCCTTTGCAGGCTTGAGAGACTGCGGCGGGAGGCGCTGGAGCAGGAGCAGCGGCAGGCCGAGGAGCAGGCCCGCCGAGCCCTGGAGGAGCAGGCCCGGAGACAACTCAAGGAGCAAGAAGTGCTGCAGCTTCAGGTGGGGGTGGGGCTGGTGCGCTTGCGGGACTCGAGACTCGGGAGAGAATGGAGAACCTAATGCCAACCAGAGCTGGGCTGAGTTTGACCTTGAGCCTGATAAAATCATTGAAGGATTGCTAGAACCAGACAAGGGTTGATAATGTGAAACCTGAAAGCAAGGGAGTAATCCTACAGTAGATGGAATTTCGATTAGAATAAGAGAGGGAGAAGGACAGGTTTGAGAGGGGTTTAGAGGAGATCAGGAAGTGATAAGGGACCGAGCCCATCACTGGTACAAAGGTTGTCACACCTAGTGCTTGGTGCTCTGGCTGTGATGCCCTGTGGGTGATGGTGTAAGAAAAAAAATATGGCAAGTACACCTGCGATTATCCTAGGTCTGGGTTTCTGAAAGATGTCCTGGGCCCCGTGCACCCTTCTTCCCCAGAGACAGCAGGAGCCTTTTCCCCCAGCAGACCATGCCTGGCAAGCCAGCTTGTGCTGGGCTCACATGCAACTGGCCTTTTCTCTCTTCGTAGGAAGAGGCAAAAAACTTCATCACCCGGGAGAACCTGGAAGCACGTATAGAAGAAGCACTGGACTCCCCAAAGAGCTACAACTGGGCTGTCACCCGAGGCGGGCAGATGGTCAGGTCGCAGCACAAAGGCTCCTAGGGGCCCAATAGGGACAGTGTATACACAGTGTGTGACTGGGAAAACCGGGGGCCTTTATCATCGGGCAGCCCTTACCCTGTCACTCATCACTTGGTGAGAAACTCCCAGGACCAGTGTCCTATTCTGCCCTCAGGTGCAGTGTCAGGTTCAGCACTAAGCCTAGAGTGGTTTTTGTCTCACAGGGCAGCATCCCCTCACATAGCCAGGCCATCTCTTGAATGTCATGAAATACATGAGCCACTTGTGACCTGATAAAATCATTGAAGGTCTGCTTTTATAAATAAAGATTTATTGGAACACAGCCTTGCTCATTCATTGACTACATTTATACTGGTACAGTGGCAGAACTGAGTAGAAGCAACTAAGACTGGTTGACTTGAGGCTTTAGGATACTAGCTCCAAATGAGGATATATTACCCAGTAATCGACAAAAGCTAACCAGTGACCCAAGGCCTGCTGCTATTCAATCCTGGGTTTTGCTGGCCAGGGCCTGATAGGTCCAACACCCTGAAAGCACAGGAGCCTCCATTTTTCTTGGTAGTTCTCTACTTGCAGCTTCAATGATGTACATCTGCCCTGGTGCTCCTAGCATTCTTGCACCACCCACTAAATGGTGCTCATTGGCCAAGGCTTTATGAGATCAGGGTGGCTTGACAAACCCTCTGCTGATGTTGGTGCAGATCCTCCTAAAAACCAGGCTTCAACAACAGCCCCTAGCCACCATCCCAGTGCTGGCAATTGGTGTCTGTCCTGCAGTTTTGTGGTATCCCATGATAGAAGGCCTGATCTCTAGCAGAGCCCTTGGACAGTTAGTTTGATGGGTGTGGCCTTGATCCAAAAATATCAGGGGTGCTCATGGTTCTTGCCTCTACAGTCAATAGAATGCGTCTTCAGCTTTGCATTACTGCTTTGGACTTATTTCAGAAGGAAATTTTCCAAGCTTGACAGTTCCCAGAATTACTTTCATTTTAGCTGTCAAGTGGGCTTAACTTCCTATGTCCTCAGAGCAGGCGTATATTTGTCCATTGGTCATTCTGACAAAGGTCAGAATTGCCAGAACTGTACTTGGCTGCAGGCTGGGCCATCTAGGGAATCTCTTGCGCAAGGTAGATTTGTCCCGGTGCTACTGGTTCATGCCTGTAATCCTAGCTATTCAGGAGACTGAGATCTAAGGATTGGAGTTCGAAGCCATCCCTGGCAAAGTCCATGAGACTCAACCACCTGAAGTGGAGCTGTGGCTTAAATTGATAGAGCACTAGCCTTGAGCCAAAAAAAAAAAAAAAAAAAAAAGCTTAGGAGCAGCACCTAAGCCCTGAGTTCAAGCCCCAGGACTGACCAAAAGGGAAAAAAAAAAAAGGGCTGGGAATGTGGCTTAGTAGTAGAGTGCTTGCCTAGCATGCATAAAGTCCTGGGTTCGATTCTTCGGTGCCACCTAAACAAAAAAGCCAGAAGTGGTGCTGTGGCTCAAGTGGTAGAGTGCTAGCCTTGAGCAGAGAGGCTCAGGGACAGAGCACAGGCCCTAAATAGGAAACTTACTTTACCACTGAAGTAATTCTGACAGGAAGAGTCAAGCTTAGAATTATTTTTCTTCTGAAGTAAATCCAAAGCAATATTGCTACCCCAAAATCCAGATAAGTCTTCAGCACAGGTAATGAATTATACAGTAAATATGTCAAAGGACAGAACATTACCTGCACCTACTTCTGATTTCAATTTATAAGACCTTGAGATCAAGAATTTGCGAGGAGCTTGGTGCAAGTAGCTCATACTTGTAATCCTAGGTACTCAGAAAACAAATCCACATTGTCATAGTTCAATGCCAGCATGAGCATTAATGTTTTTGGGAGTCCATGTCCAAAATAACCAGCAAAAAGCAGGACTGGAGGCATGACTCAAGTGGTAGGCTTCTGGTCAAGCCAGCAAGCTGAGTTAAGTGCAAGCCAGGAGTTCAAACCCAGTACCAGCCAAAAAAAGAATACATAAAAATCCCACTATCGTGCCATAAAGGAGCTCATGAAAGTGACATAAACTTGAAGGCAAGTGTTCTACTACATTCCTGTAGTCCTAGCATTTTCATGTTCAAGGCCAACCTGGACTAAAAGCCAGGCTATGGTTCTTCCTGCAAAAGGGAAAAGAAGAGAGGTGTACAAGCCCCATCCTCAACCAACACCACACACAGTAGCCTGGCAGCCAGATGTCCGGTCATCAACCCCAAATGATTGGGCGTTTTGTTAGTGGGGTAAAAACTAGCTTGTAAAAGGTTCTTGGTAAGTAATATTGAAGTTTACACTTTGCATTTTTAATTTGTGTGTGTGTGTGCACGCCAACCCTGAGCCTTAAATGCAAGCTCGGCACTATCCCTGAGCTTTTTGCTCCACTCTTACCATTTGAGCCACAGCTCCACTTCCAAGTTTTTGGTGGTTAATTGAAGATGAGAGTTCCACAGACTTTCCAGTCTGGGTTGGCTTTGATATGCAATCCTCAGATTTCAGCCTCCTGAGTAGCTAGGATTACAGTCATGAGCCACAGGCACCAGCTAATTTTGCAGGGGAGGGGCTCAAACCTCTTGCTCTCAATTTGCTTTTTTTGCTCAAAGCTGGCACTCTACCACTTGAGCCACACTTCCACTTCCAGCTCTTTGCTAGTTAATTGGAGATAAAGTGTCTCACTGACTTTTTCTGTGCTTATGCTGACTTTGAACCTTGATTCTTGGGTCTCAGCTTCCTGAGTAAGCTAGAATTACAGGCATGAGCCCCTAGTACTTGGCCATTTTATTTATTTATTTTTTTTTTTTTTTGGCCAGTCCTGGGCCTTGGACTCAGGGCCTGAGCACTGTCCCTGGCTTCTTCCCGCTCAAGGCTCTGCCACTTGAGCCACAGTGCCGCTTCTGGCCGTTTTCTGTATATGTGGTGCTGGGGAATCGAACCTAGGGCCTCGTGTATCCGAGGCAGGCACTCTTGCCACTAGGCTATATCCCCAGCCCCCATTTTATTTTTTAATGCAGTATTTTTGCTTGAATCCAAGGTCTTGCTTAAGTGCCCTACCACTTCAGCCTTTTTAAGTTTGAAAGTTCTTCCTGTTACTCAGGCTGGTCTCAAACTTTGTAGCCTCAAGTGGTCCTGCCACAACCTGCCACTAACTACATCATCAATCCTTACTGTTGCTCAGAAGAAACTATAGAACACCTTAAGATTCCTACTTGGACTTGGAGAAGAATTATGTGCCATGTGCAGTGAAATGGAACATGCATGACAAGCACAGTTTCTACTTGCAGCTCCTCTTATCTCCAGCAGAGGGCAGTACCACCAAGGACCCTAAAAAAAGTGATGAGAAAAGATTGTTAAATTTCACACTACTGGTGGGGGCAGGGCAGTGGCTCAGTCTGTAATCCTAGCTACTCAGGAGACAGAGATCTGAAGATTGAAGTTCAAAGCTAGCCCAGGCTGGAAAGTCCATGAGACTCATCTCTCCAGTGAACCACCAAAAAGCTGGTTGTGGAGCTGTGGCTCAAGTGGTAGAGCACTAACCTTAAGTAAAACAGCTCAGAGACAGTGTCTAGGCCTTAAAGTTCAAAGCCTGGGCTGCCTCGTGCTCCTCTTCTGGGGCAGAGGAGCAGACACAACAAGCCTGCTCTCTCTAATGCTGGCTCTCATTCTTCCTTCTGCACACACAAAAGCCATCTTTGGTGTCATTCATTACACAACAGCAAAGCACTAAGGCTAGCACGCTATCATTTGAGCCACAGCTCCACTTTTGACTTTTTTGGTGGTTAAGGAAGATGAGTCTCACAGACTTTCCTGCCTGGGCTGGCTCTAAACCACGATCCTCAGATCTCAGACTCCTAAGTAGCTAGGATCTCAGATGTGAGCCACCAGCACCTATGCCTTCTGTCCTCCCCTCTGAGTGCCGCCCAGGTCATCTTCACAAAGAATCTCTGGGGCTTGCCTTCATAACCATTGTAACCAGTCCTTCCCTTGTTCTCTGTAACATTTACTAGGCCATCACAATTCACAATTCACTTATTAATTCTGGTGTTGAAGTTGAGCCCCATGCGAACGTTCTACCACTGAGACCACCTAGAATCCCCTACCCCATGTTCACTACTATTGGTATATGATTATGCTTTATCTTCATTTCCTGTTTGCTTTTAGTTACTACAGCAGAACACCTGAGATAATGAGCTTACCAAGAGAAAAGGTCTGCTTGGCTCGTGATTTCAGAGGCTCCAGTCTATCTGTTGGCCCTGTTGCTTACATAAGGCAGCCTGTGATGGCCAAGTGCTTAGAGGAGCCAAAATCCCTTTATGCCAGCAGGCAAAAGAGAGGAGTGGCCCGAGTCCCGCTTCCGCCTTCAAGGGCATGTCTCAATGACCAAAAGACCTCCCTCTGGGCCCCACCCTTTAAAGGTTCCCCTATTCCCCAATATCACCATCTTGGGGACCAAGCTCTGATTCTCATTCTCATTCTCTCTCTCTCTGTCTCTCTGTCTCTGTCTGTCTGTCTCTCTCTCTCTCTCTCTCATTTGCTGGTACTTGCTCAGTTGATGCTCTGCCACTTGAACCATGCTTTTCTTGGAGATAGAGTCCTGGACTGACTTCCAACCATGATCTTGATTTCAGCCTCCTGGGATCAAGAATTACATGTGTGATGACATGTGGGAGCCATCAGTGCTCAGCTTGGGGGACACACAAGATCAAAACCATAGCACTACTGGAATGTTTATTGCTTCACACTTTTCCTTCTCCACTAGTAAATAAATAACGTGCAGATAGGGATTTTTCTCCAGTGCTGAGGATCAAACCCAGGGCTTCATGCACACTCCTTACTTTTGTGAGTCTCTTGAGTTTTAGCTCAAGTACTGAACTTCGGCCCCAGTCTGAGGGCATAGATTTCATCTGTTTTGTTCACTGGTGTTTACAGACATCTGTGATGGGACCCGGGCATCTTCAGATGAGGACTGGGGAGCCGAGGAAGGCAGGCTGGCTGGGTGGGGACCATTATGTGATGGTAATTTATGGGCAAGTGTTAGCTCTGGTGAAGTCAGTGTGCCCACAGAGGGGTGGAGGGCCTCTCTGGGACCGCTGCGGGGGCAAGGGCTTGGCCTTCTAGGCCAGGAATACCAATGAGCTGATGTGGATGGGAAATGAGCTGATTTGTAACCCAGACCCAGCCTGACCACTTCTTCAATACTGGACAGATCACCGCAGTCACTTGAGGTCGTGACTCAGGGTTAGACGAGCACTGGCAGCTTCTTAGCCTCCTTGGCCTCAGTAGCTACTGGAGGAGAGTGAACATACGGCAGAAGGGGCTGGACTGCCTCGTGCTCTTCTGGGCAGAGGGGCCCACACCGCGGTGTGCTCTCGCTAATGCTGACTCTCACTCCTTCTGCAGGGAGCCCCTGCGGTAACTGCCCTCCTCTACCGCAGGCAGGGCCCTGCACTTGGGCCCACAGGGAGCAGCCACTGGCTGTGGCCAGCTGGGAAGGGTGTCACTCCGGCCAGGTGGCTCTCTGCAGCTGAGGCCATCCACTGACGATACTCTTAGAAATGAGAAGTCCTTTTTTCTTTTTTGAAGGGAGGCTCAGACATGGCGTTCTCTTTCTTTTTTTTCTTTTTTTTTTTTTTTGGCCAGTCCTGGGCCTTGGACTCAGGGCCTGAGCACTGTCCCTGGCTTCTTCCCGCTCAAGGCTAGCACTCTGCCACTTGAGCCACAGCGCTGCTTCTGGCCATTTTCTGTATATGTGGTGCTGGGGAATCGAACCTAGGGCCTCGTGTATCCGAGGCAGGCACTCTTGCCACTAGGCTATATCCCCAGCCCGGCGTTCTCTTTCTTATCCACACCATTGAGTAGCACTCCTTCTGTAGAGAAATTTTAAGTTTTATTTTCATTTTGAGATACATTTCAACACAAAAAAAAGTAGGCCAGGCCCCAGTGGCTCTTGCTTGTAATCCTAGATACTCAGTAGCCAAGGTCTGGAGGATTATCATTTGAGGCCTGCCTGGAGAAAAAGTTAGCAAGACTCCCTCTCAATCAGCAGGTGGACACGATGGTGGCGGAGTGAGCCCGTCATCCCAGTTACAAGGAAACTGATACTGGGAGGACTGTGGTTCCAGGCTAACCCTGGGCAAAACAGTTTATGAGTCTTCATCTCGATTGAAAAATATTGGATGCGTCATCTGGCTACACCAGAAGCATGGACAGGAGGACTGTGATCCAGACTGACCTGGGCAAAAAGCAGAAGCCTATTTAAAAAAAAAAAAAAAAAAGAGGAGAAAGGACTGGAAGTATGACTCATATACAACACCTGCCTATCTGGCACAAAGCCTTACATTCAGACCCTAATACTGGCTGACCAAAAATAAATTAAAATGCAAAAAATAAAAAAATCCAAAAAGGTTTTGCTGTTCTTTTTCTGGGCTGGGACTGGAATCCTGGGCTTCATGCATGCTAGGCAAGTATTCTGCCACCACATTATGTCCAGCATCCACAAAGGGTTTTGTTGTTGTTGTTGTTTAGTTGGTTTGTTTTTGTTTGTTTCTATTTTTTTTATTTTTTATTTTGGTCATGGGGCTTGAACTCTGGGCCTGGACGCTGTCCCTGAGCTCTTCAGCTCAAGCATAGTGCTCTACCACTTTGAGCCACAGCACCACTTCCGATTTTCTGGTAGTTAATTGGAGATGAGTCTCACAGACTTTTCTGCCCAGGCTAACCATAATCCTCAGATCTCAGCCTCAGATCTCAGTAGATAGGATTACAGGTGTGAGCCACCAATGCCCTGCCCACAAAGGTTTTTAAATGCATAAAGTAATACTTTTGGAAGGAGGATCTCATTATAGAACCAAGGCTGGCATTAAACTTTCTATGTAGCCCAGACTAGCTATGAACTGTGATCAGTCTGCCTTAGTCTCCCAAGTACTGGAATTACAGGAGTGTGTCATCACTCCTAGCTATAAAAGACATTTTTAATCCTGAACATCCTATCCAAGAAAAAAAAAAAAGAAACAAAAAGATATTTGATGCTAGGCACTGGTGGCTCATACCTGTAACCCTAGCTACTCAGAAGGCTGAGATCTGAGGATCAAACTTTGAAGCCAGACTAGGAAGAAAAATCTGAGAGACACATATCAAATTAAGCAGCAAAAGGCCAGGAGTAGAGACATGGCTTAAGTGGTAGAGTTCCCCTCTTGAGGTAAAAAGCTAAGGGACAATGCCCAGACCCTGAGTTCAAGCTCCATTTTCAAAAAGAAGACACCTGATTCCAAAAGAAACCGATTCTATTTATATTCAGGTGTCATTGTTATAGCACATTTTGCTATTGTCCTAAGTGTGTGCCTGTGCACGCACACACACACACACATGCACCTGCACACACACATGTAGTGGGGCTTGAACTCAGGGCCTTGAGTTCTTGCTTGGATTTTGCTGCCCAAGGTTGATGCTCTACCTCTCGAACCACCACACCTCCAATTCCCTAAGTGCTCTTTAAAACACATTGGATAGGATGGATTTAATGGTGGCCGTGTAACTGCTATAACCTCAAGAGATGCCTGTCAACAATTTTTGGACAATTGCAACGGCTGTCGGCCATAGGGGGTACCTATCACTTGGATCTGCGCCTAGGCCCAGAGAACTGCCAATCCCCTGGTAGCTTGTGCCCGTGTCCTGGCGGAGGGAAGGAGTTTCTCTTGGAGGTTGGAGGAAGATGCGGTCGTGGGGTCGGGCGCGCACGTTCCCCGCGCTGCCATCCTGTTTGAGACATTGGCCGGGGTGGCAGGGGAGCCGTTGGTTGGGCTGGACGCCCCCACTTGCAGCCCGGTGTGGTCCCAGTGGCTCAGGCCGCTCACGTTCCTGAGGCTCCTGGACCATTCGCCAAGGCGGTGACCTTCCTTCACCCTGGCCTGGCCCTCCGTGACCAGGCAAGCGGCCGCCCTCTTAGACGCGGCTCGGCCCCCGCACAGCGCCCGGGCATAAAAGGGCAGGATGGGAGCGATCGCCGCCCGCCGCGGACCCCGAACCCCGGACGCGCCCACACCATGGCTGGCCCGGGCCTCGCCTGCTGCCTGCTGGGCCTCCTGGCTCTGACCTCGGCCTGCTACATCCAGAACTGCCCGCTGGGCGGCAAGAGGGCGGCGCTGGACCTGGACGTGCGCAAGGTGAGCTCGCCCGGCCGGGTCCGGGCTGCCCGGTGCTGGGGGCCGGGCGGGGCGGGGAGCCCCGCGACCCCGGCCCAGCCCCCTGCCCGCGCCTCTCCCCGACCCCCCGCCCTGCGCCCTCCCCGCAGTGCCTCCCCTGCGGCCCCGGGGGCAAGGGCCGCTGCTTCGGGCCCAGCATCTGCTGCGGGGACGAGCTGGGCTGCTTCGTGGGCACGGCCGAGGCGCGGCGCTGCCAGGAGGAGAGCTACCTGCCGTCGCCCTGCCAGTCGGGCCAGACGCCGTGCGGGAGCGGCGGCCGCTGCGCAGCCGCGGGCCTCTGCTGCAGCCCGGGTGAGCGGGCGGGCGGGCCGGGCGCGGGGGCCCGGGGGTGACGGGGGGTGGGATCCCGGTGCGGGGAGCCCGGGAGCACCCTCCCCAACCCCACCCCCGGCGGCCCCTGACTCGCCCCTGTCCTTGCAGACGGCTGCCGCTCCGACCCCGCCTGCGACCCCGAGGCCGCCTTCTCGGAGCAGCGCTGAGACCCCACAGCGCCCTCCTCCCCTGTCCTCCGTGACCCGCCCCCCACCCCCTGCCCGGAGCGATGAGAGTCAAATAAAACATTTTCCTGCCCCAACTTGACTCCTGTCGTAGGTGTCTGAAGCGGGAGGGCGGGCACTGGGGAGTGGAAGGGGGCTGGGGCCAGGCCTGCGCCCTGGACCGGCCTGTGGCGACACGGAGCTGAGCCGCCCCGACGGGGACGCTGGGGACGGCACCGGGCCCCAGCCCGAAGGAAAAGCCCCAGCTCCCCGTGGCTCAAGCCTGGAAACCCAGCTACTCAGGAGGATGTGATCCGAGGCCCAAAGCCAGCCCAGGGGGCTGGGAATGTGGCTTAGGGGTAGAGTGCTCGCCTAGCATGCACGAAGCCCTGGGGTCGATTTCTCAGTACCATATAACACAGAAAAAGCCAGAAATGGGCTGTGGTTCAGTGATCCAGCGCTAACCTTGAGCAAAAGAAGCTCAGGGACAATGCCAAGGCCGGGTTCAAGCCCCATGAATGGCAAAAAGAAAGAAAGAAAAAAGCCAACCCAATTAGGATTTTATCTCCAAGTGAACAGCAAAAAAACTGGAAATGGAGTCGTGGCCCAAGTGGCAGAGTGCCAGCTTTGGGCAAAAGCTAAGGGACAGCACCACCCAGGCCCTGAGTTCGAGCTCTAGTATATGGGCAGGCAGCTCTAGTCACAAAACGCGCGTGTGCACACACATGGAATTTTCAGAAGCCCCAAACGACAAAGGTGGAGGTGAATGGATGGGCCCAGGTCTGAGTACAGAGGGAGTGAAGAAAGAAGGAAGGAAGGAAGGGAGGGAGGAAGGGAGGGAGGGAGGGAGGGAGGGAGATAAAAGGTTATATGATCACATCTAACAATATTCTAAATATGTAGAGAGCAGTAAGTTATAGAATAATGAGAAACAAAGACTATGACAACAATATATGTAATATATAACATGTAATATAGTATTCTAATTTTTTCTTCTGGTCCTAGGGCTTGAACTCAGGCCTGAGCAAGGTCCCTTAGCCTCTTCATGCTCAAGGCTAGCACTCTATCACTTGAGCCACAGTGCCACTTCCAGCTTTTTCTGAGTAGTTTGTTAAAGATAAGAGTCTCACAGACTTTTCTGCCTGGGACTGGCTTTGACCTATGATCCTCAGATCTCAACCTTCTGAGTAGCTAGGAATACAGGCATGAACCACCAATGAGTGGAATTTTTTTCTTGAGTGCCAGTCCAGAGGCTTGAACTCAGGGCCTGGGCACTGTCCCTGATCTTCCTTTGATCAAGAATAGCACTCTACCCCTTGAGCCACAGCACCACTTCTGGCTTTTCTGTGGTACTGAGGAATTGAACCCAGGGTTTCATTCATGCTGGGCAAGCACTCTACCACTAAGCCACACTCCCAGTCATGAATGGCAATTTTTAAAATTATCTTTAAATAGTTGTTCAAAGAGCTTGGCATTTAGCAAAGCAGTTTATGAGTACAATTAATCTTGATGTGTCAGCCCTTTCAATATTCTCACTCCACCATTAATAATTTTGAAGTAACAGATGTCTAGAAAACATTACACTCAACAACTAGAGAAAGTGTGACTTTAAGGGTGCACACATGAAATGCTCACAAAACTGACCCTGTGCTTGTCATGAAAGAAGGCAATTAGGATAAGGTACAAGCCAACATTATACTGATTATAATCCCTGACCTCAATGCATAAAATTAATAAAACGGAAAAGATGATTAAAGAAAATTCTCAGTGTCTGCATTCCAAATACATATTAGAAAATAACCCCAGGGTTAGCACTGTGATCATCATGAAATTGCTGATACTTAGAACAGGAAGGGTAACACCGCAGGTCACAGGAAGACATTGAGTTGAAGGCAGAAATGTGGTTATAACACCTTTGTTGCTGGAGATGACAGATAAGGGACACTGTGTCAAGCCATTGTGCTTACCCCTTAGTTGGGATGCCATGTTGAGTCTCTCGAACTTTTATATTCCGGCTGGCCTTGAACTTCAATCTTTCAAACACTGCCTCCTAAGTAGCTAGGATTAAAAGCTTGAGCCACCATGCCTGGCTAAATGTGATTTTTATTTATTTTTTGGGTGGGGTCATGGGTCTTGGACTCAGGGCCTGGGCAAAGTCGCTGAGCTTTTTGGCTCAAGGTTTCACTCTACACTGTGATCCACAGTGCCACTACTGATTTTCTGGTGGTTAATTGGAGATAAAAGTCTCACTGCCCAGGCTGGCTTTGAACAGTGATCCTCAGATCGCAGCCTCCTGAGGACTGCAAGCATGAGTCGTCACTGGTACCTGGCTTAAATTTGAATCTTAAATATCGCCAAAGGTCCATGTGTTAAAATTCCCCAGCTCACTGGGTGCTTGTGAAGAGCCAGACTAAAGCCATTTTGAAGTCAGGCCCCACTTTACTACGCGAACCTGAGATAAGCAGGCCCTATGAGCAAACCCAGGCCACCAATTATCAAGGCTAGCAGAACGAGCTTATTAGGGCCCAGCTAGTCAGGAAACTCCCTGCTTAACTCTAATGGCCTGGGAATGCTTAACTCTAATCACCCCAGAATGTCTCTAGCCCTGAGAACACCTGATTGCTGTAACTTTGGTTTTTTGCTTTTATAAGCTCTGTGAAATCTCAGCTCGGGGCTTCCTCCTAACCTCTGCTGTGTCAGTGGGTAGGACGAGGCCCGATCTGCAGCTCGCCTGAATAAAGCCTTGCTTTTGCATTTCGGAACGTCTGGCTCTCGGTGATCTTCTTGGTGGTCTTCTCACAACTTGGGCATAACACTTGTGGGTCATAGCCAGTCCGGCAGAAAAGTCTATGAGACTCATATCTCCAACTAACCAGAAAACTGGAAGTGGTGCTATGGCTCAAGTGGTAGAGTGCTAGCCTTGAGCTGAAGAGCTCAGGACAGCACTGGCCCAGAGTTCAAGCCCCACAGCTGACAAAAAAAAAAAAAATTCCCAGCTTAATGTTAATGGGGGACAGTGGAATATGAATTAATTAATTAATTAAGAGCTGGTACTAGGGTTTGAACTCAGGGCCTCACACACTTGCTTAGCTTTTTCATTCAAGGTTGGTGCTTTATCATATGTTGCCAATCTAGCTTTTCTTCTAGTAAATTGTAGATAAGAGTCTCTTGGATTTTTCTGCCTAGGTTGATTTTGAACTTCAATCCTTAGATCTCAGGGTCCTGTTTTTCTTTTCTACTAAGGTTAAAGCCTGTGTGTGCACACATTCTATTATTGAGCTACTAAGCTACAACGGTAGCCTTTGTTTGGTTTCTGTTTCTTTGGCTTTTGTTTTCGTGTTTCTTTTTTTCTCTTCCTTTCTTTTTGAGATAGGGTTCTACCAAGGGCTAGCCTTAAGCTAGAGATACTCCTTCCTCTACTTCTCAGAGTGTTACTGATGGGGGGGGGGGGATGTTTTTGGTTTTGATGTTGTTTTGTATTTGCACCAGGCTGGGGCTTGAACTCAGGGCCTGGACACTCTGAGTTTTTTCACTTAAAACTATCACTCTACTTTGAGCTACAACTCACTTCCAGCTTTTTGTTGTTGTTGTTGCTTTGCCAGTCCTGGACCATGAACTCAAAGCTTGAGCACTGTCCCTGGTTTCTTTTTGCTCAAGGCTAGCACTCTACCACTTGAGCCACAGCGCCACTTCAGGCTTTTTCTGTATATGTGGTGCTCAGGAATCAAACCCAGGGTTTCATGTATGGGAAGCAAGCACTCTTACCACTAGGCCATATTCCCAGCCCCCCAGGGTTGTGTTTTTTTTTTTTTTGTTTTGGTTTTGGTAGTTAATTGGAGATAAGTATCTTATGGACTTTCCTGCCCAATCTGGCTAGGAACCACGTGGGGCTAGGCACCAGTGGCTCATGCCTTTTATCTTAGCTACTTAAGAGGCTGAGATCTGAGAATCAAGGTTTGAAGCCAGGCCAAGCAAGAAAGTCCATGAGGCTCTTATCTCCAATTAATCACCAAAAAGCCAGAAGTAGAGCTGTGGTTCAAGGTAGTAGAACACTAGCCTTGAGCAAAAAAGGTCAGGGACTGAGTTCAAGCCCCACAACCAACCAAACAATAAATAAACAAAAACAAACAAGGCTCAAGGCTCTGATTTTCAAACCTTGGTATCACCAAAACACCAATATGAATAGGAGCCAACTTTTGCTAAGCAGAGAAAGCTCATGCCTTTAATCCTAGCTACTCAGAAAGCAGAGACTGGGAAGATTGTAGTTTGAGGCCAGCTTGAGCAAGAAGTTAGTGAGAACCTATTCAACTAACAGCTGGGAAGGAAACATAAATAGGTGAATCACAGTCCAAGCTCGCTCAGGCATAAACAGAGACTCAAATCAGAAAATAACTAAAGCAAAAAAGGCTGGGGTGTGACTCAAGTGGTGGTTTGCTTGCCTAATAAGTATAAGACCCTGAGTTCAAATCCTAAGACCACTAAAATAAAGCAAGGTAAGGTTGGTAGTGTAGCTTAGTGGTGAAACACATGCATGAGGCCTTGAGTTCAATCCTTAGCACAAGAGAAATTGTGGAAATTAAAACGATAGATAAATAGTCATTAACAAGCCTTTGTTGAGATGCATCAGGATTTCTGTATATGTGTGTGTGTGTGTGTGTGTGTGCGCGTGCCAAAGTGTGTGCCAGAACTCAGGGTCTCAGTTCTCCTCCTCCTCCTCCTCCTCCTCTTCCTCCTCCTCTTCTCTTGTAAGTTGTGGGGCTTGAACTCTGCCTGGGCACTGTCTCTGAGCCTCTTTGTGCTCCAGGCTAGCACTCTACCACTTGAGCCATGGCTCTGCTTCCTATTTTTTGTGGTTAATTGGAGGTAAGAGTCCCATGGACTTTTCTTCCCAGGCAGAAAATCTCAATAGTCAGATCTCAGCTTCCTGAATAGCTAGGATTGCAAGTATCAGCCATTTGGTACTCGGCTTATCAGGAAGTATTTTAGAGAAGATACTGATGGCACCATTTTATGAAACAGGAGGTGTGGAAGCTTGGACACTTTGCCCTGAAGTCGCCAGCTGTGGCAGCCCTTGTGCCCCTGGAGAGGCCGAGCGAGCTTCCTGCAAGTGCTCTGTAGCTGGGTCAGGGGACTCCAGGGAGGAGGGAAGGAGTAGAAAGATGTCCAGGGGCAGAGTGTAGGGTGGGGGTAGGCAGATGTAGCAAGGGCCTGACTGTTCTGGAAACGGGTAGAAGAAAACAGGTCACAGAGGCTCTACTTTGGAGTGCGAGGCTCTGAATCTCATTGTGAAATGTCCACTGAAGATCAGATCCAGTGCAGCCAAACCACATCCCACTCCTACCACCCTCTGTCAGGAAGAACTAATAAGCCTCATCAAGGAGTAGACCCCAAGTAGGCCACATATGATGGAGGCAGGAATCCACGGCAGGGAGAGACACCTGCCTGGCCGCACCCCACCTGGGTGCACCTGGTCCTGCTGTGGGCATTGTCACTGCAGAGGCTGCTTCTGCAGGGGTCAAGGGTCAGCACCAAGGGAGCACTAGGGTGGCCAAAGCACCTGGACTCTGTCCAGGGCTCACTGAGAGTGGGCAGCTTGAGTCACAGGCTCTGCCCCTAGCCTGGGTGGAAGGGGTCAGCCCGCCATCTCTCTGCCTGCACTCCCTCCTGGCCTCAGTGTCTGCAGAGGACCCTGAAAGCTATACAGCCTCTGTGGACCCAAGTCTTGGAACAAGACAGCCAAGTTAAGGACACGGTGGGCAGGGAGGCAGAGGGGAGATGGAAGGCTCTCAGGGCTTCAGGGAAGAGGCAGAAGGTCCAAGGGAGGGGAGAGAAGCAAGAAGGCCATGGGGCTAGAGGGAGAAGTAAGGGAATGGAGGGGATGGAGGGCAGGGATCAAGTGTTGGGGACACCTCTGCCCTGAAATCATGTGTGCCCACGGACGGGAGGGCCCTGTGTGTGGGAGCCAGTGTGAGTGTGAAGTGAGTATGGGCTTACGGATCCTCGTGTTCATCCGTCATGGCTGTGATGTGTTTCTCCAGGCACACTTGTGGTTCTTACGGTGTCTGTGGCTGAAGTCAAGTCATGAGTATGTCTCTAATAATTTTTTTTTTCAGTGCTACAGAAACCAGGGCCTGGTGCATGCTAGGCAAGCATTCTAGCCCCTGTCTTGTCTGTTTTTCTGAGTGTGTGGACTGTGTGGGGCTGGTCTGCAGGGGTTTGCAGCGCTGTTCTCCCCACTGTTTCTCCCCCACACTGAGGGCCTTGATGGTTGGGGCACAGGACAAATAGCAGGTTGTGTGCCCTCTGCTAGGCACACAGTGCGGTGCCCTGACCGGCTCCATTCCCAAGCACTGCCTTGGATGAAATCGGCCTTGCCCTGGGGATCTGGGAACCTGGATGTGGCCCCCTCGGATGGAAGTGGAGACTGAATGGGTACCACTTGCCTGCTGTCAGTGCCTCTGTGTCTCTCTCCATCCTTCTGCTATGTCTCTTTTGTACAGCAATGCCTCCTCCCTCCTTTCCTCCCTCCCTCTTGCGCCTCGGCTCCACTTCCAGCTTCCCGAGTGGCTCGGATTACAGGCGCGGTTTGGGGGTGCACCTCGCCATCCTGCTCTTTCTCTGGGGTGGATCTGCCCATCACGGAGTCTGCAGGAGCCGGCCAGGGCGGAGTAGGGGGGGGGGGGTGGGAAGGGGTGTCCGCTCGCCTCCTTTCCTTCTGCCCTCCCTCCCCACGAAACGAGACAGACACTGCGGTGCATTTCCAAAGTTTATTTCCGAGCTGCAGGGGCTGGGGGCGCGGGGGCGCGGGCGGGACGGCTCAGTAGAGCCCGGGCTTGGGGGGCTCGGCGGGCTCGGCCGCCCCGGCCAGCTGCACCAGCCGCAGAAGCAGCGCCCCGGCCGGGCCGTCCAGCTGCGTGGCGTTGCCGCGGTCGCCGGCGCGCGCGCGGCGGCGGAAGCCCTCTCGGCACGCGGGCTCCATGACGCAGCTCTCTGCGGAAAGGCGGGTGTGAGCGCGGGCGCCCGGGGCGGGGGCCCCGGAGGGGTGGGGTGTGTGTGTGAGCGCAGCTCCGCGGGGCCCCAGCCGCCCTCCCCACCGGCCTCGGAGCCCTCCCCTCTCCCCTCTCCCGCCCTCCGTGCCCACCGTCGTTGCAGCAGAGGCCCGCGGCTGCGCAGCGGCCGCCGCTCCCGCACGGCGTCTGGCCCGACTGGCAGGGCGACGGCAGGTAGCTCTCCTCCTGGCAGCGCCGCGCCTCGGCCGTGCCCACGAAGCAGCCCAGCTCGTCCCCGCAGCAGATGCTGGGCCCGAAGCAGCGGCCCTTGCCCCCGGGGCCGCAGGGGAGGCACTGCGGGGAGGGCGGGGGTCAGGGAGAAGCGCTGGGGACGCCCCTTGGGTTGCGCAGGGGATGGGGATGGGCAGGAGTCCCGGGCTCGGGCTTGGTTGGGGCTGATCAATGGGGCTTCAGGGCTTCTTGATTTTCCAGTGACTGAAGACCATACAGTAATAACTATCCTCACCTTTATCTGGGGCTACATCCCAGGAGATCCTCCCTCTCCACTCTGGGACATCGCTTCCGGGCACCCCTCTTGCTCTGAGTGACCCCATCCGAGCTCCGTACACACTTCCTCCTGTCCCATACTTCTTTGATCCCTAGCTCAACTCCCTGTGCACCCTGTGCCCAGCAGAGAGCTGCTACCCTCATCCAAAACACACCCAGACACCGCCTTCTTTTTTCCTGGCCTTGTTCATGACCTCCTTGCTCACCCATTATGGCCTACCAGGCTGGGGAAGCCTTCCCAAGCCCAGGGAAGAAGGCATAGACCCCTGGTGCCTCAAGCCTCCGAAGGGAAGCCCCAGAAGAGAGGCTGAGGGGGTTGCCCTCCTGCCCACTCCAGCTTGTTCATGAACAGCTCAATGTTGAGCCACTCATGTGCTGGGCAGGACGGAACAGACACATTCAGATTTACTTCAGCTCTGCCAGAGCTCGTATTAATTGGGCACCAGCTGGCCACACAGCCTAAGAGAATTGGGTTGGATACCCAGTAGGACTTTTGCACAACCTGCTCAGGCAAACTCAGAACAATGGCCATCTCCTGTGAGTGTGTTTGGACTCCTGTGGCTAGAAGATGCTGGGGCTGGATGGAATTCTGGGTAGGACAGGACAGAGCCTTATACTGCAGCCAGTCGAGATGAGAGGACCCCACAGGCACAGCCGGGGCCTTGCCACCCAGTTCTACTTGCCCCTGCACCCTCTGTCTGGAGCCCTTCATGCCTGCCTAGCCGCCCGGTCCCCTCTCCCCACCCCAAGGGCCCTTCTGCCCAGCCATGCCTCCTCTTCCCAGGACCTCATCTAAAGGCTGCCTTCTTCTCATGACTTCCCTCCTTCCCAGCCCCCCCAGCCCCCTCCCCCCGCCTTGGGGTGCTGGTCCCAGGGCACTGCTGCACCCAGTCCCCCCTGAGCTCAGCCGCAGTGGTACCTGTCTCAGCTCCAGGTCAGACATGGCCCTCTTGCCGCCCCGAGGGCAGTTCTGGAAGTAGCAGGCCGAGGTGAAGGCCAGCAGGCCGAGGAAGCAGATGGGCAGCATGGTGTCGGGCATCCTGGCGCACGAGGTGAGGCTGTGCGGGCGCTGCTCCGCTGGCTCTGTGCCTCTGCCTGCGCTCGCTGCCTATTTATGTCCGCAGGTGTCCCCTTGGAGGCAACGTGGCTGCCACCTCCCCCCTCCCCAGTGGCTCCCCAGGAGCCCACGGCCGCCAGGTCCCAAGCCGTCAGCAGTGATTCAGGCGTCTGGGGACGCACGTGGGCCTGTCTGGGCAAAGCATGGTGGAGGAGGGGGCCGGCCGCCGAGCTGTCACTGACCATGGTGTGACAGGAACGGCTGCTAGTGCGGCTGTGGCGCTGTGGGCTCCAGTGGAGGGACAGGTGGGGGTCCCCTGGAGACGGTCTCTGAGCATTCTGGCTGACCAGAAGGGGTTGGGGGCTCAGAGGCCCCATCTACCTGACACAGCCTTTGAGAGGAGGCCACTGGGGCCCCATGGGCTTAGGCGCAGGGCCAGGCCCAGGAGCCATGGAGCAGGGGACAGCCAGCCTAGCCCTGCAATAGGACATGTGATGCGGAGAAGCATACCCATGGTCGCAAGATAGGGGGCTTCGCCCTCCCCCCATGGGCAGCCACAGTCATGAAGTCAAGAGGGAAGCAGAATTAGGGAGACTGTTACCATGGGGGGGTGGTGCAAGGCATCAGAGAGAGGCTAGGATGCTGCCACACCAGCTTTGCACCCCACAGAGAAGGGTACAGAGAGACTAAGGGCCCGAGACTTGGGGCCTTGCAGACAGCTTGGGGTGAGCCCCATGACACCCCCCACACCTCAATCTAGTAACATGGGTTAGGGAAGAACTCCAGGCCTGGGAAGGTTCAAAGGTATGGGGGGAGCCCTGTGGAACCTGCCAGCCCCCTTCTCAGGGGCTCCAGGCCATGACTGTTTCAGGCCTGAGGAGAGACTGGGGGGCCTGAGCGCCTGGGGCAGGAGGAAGAAGCCATAGTTAGATGGGCCTGGCCTGACAGAGCTGTCTGAGAGCCTGGAACACTCTCTCTCTCTCTCTCTCTCTCTCTCTCTCTCTCTCTCTCTCTCTCTCTCTCTCTCTCTCTCTCTTTCTTCCGTAGGTCTTGGGGCTTGAATTTGAGGCCTGGATACTGTCGCTGAGCTCTTCAGCTCAAGGCTAGCGCTATGCCACTTGAGCCACAGCGCCACTTCTGGCCTTTTCTATTTATGTGGTACTGAGGAATCGAACCCAGGGCTTCATGTATGCGAGGCAAGCACTCTACCACTAGGCCATATTCCCAGCCCCTTTTTATTTTTTATACTTCCTCTTTGACCTTGACTTCTAAATGTTGGAACATGCCAGGACTCCGTATGGTGTCCCTTTTCTTCTCCTTTTTCTAGGTGATTTAATATATTTTCTATAAACTAATGATGTCCAAGTGCATCCTCTTCCCCAAGTTGCAGGTATCTAGTTACAACTGCCCAGCCTCACATTTCCTCTGATAGCCAATAGGCCTCCATGACTTACCACAGTGAAGCTTTCTCACCTGCACTCTCCCCTTTCCCACAGCCCCCATCTCTGCAGTTGAGCCACCAACCGACCAGCTATTCCTTCTCACCCTGGTCCTTCTTTATTCCTCACTTTTTCTCAACTCTGCTTAATTCTGTTCTTGCTTTGGGATCTGAGAACCTGTCACTTCCTGGTCCTCTAAGGCTTTGCTACCCTCTACTACCTTCCCCTCTCCCTAGGACTCACTTGACCAGCTTTTCTTAAGAGGATCTTTCATTGCCGGTCCTGTCTAGAGCATCCTTCAGTCCACTGTGGCTTTTGGTCTATGGGTGATGAATCCCAGTACTTCCTACAACTTACTGTTCATTTCTGTCTCTATTCCCCTCTAGAATGAAAGTGGCAAGGTGTAAAGAAACATTCCCTCCCCCTTTCTCTTTAATCTTCCATGCTGTGCTGTGTGTGTGTATACACGTGTGCACACACACACATGCACACACCATTACTGGAGCTTGAACTCAGGGCCTCACATTCTCACAAGGCTTTTTCACTCAAGGCTGACACTCTACCATTAGAGACACACCTCCTCTTTTTTTTTTTTTTTTTTTTTTTTGCCAGTCCTGGGGCTTGAACTCCTCACCTGAGCACTGTCCCTGGCTTCTTTTTGCTCAAGGCTAGCACTCTGCCACTTGAGCCACAGCGCCACTTCTATATATGTGGTGCTAGGAAATCGAACCCAGGGCTTCATGTATAGGAGGCAAGCACTCTTGCCACTAGCCATATTCCCAGCCACACCTCCTCTTTGAAGAACCCCATCTCTTAAGTTTACTACCCTAACCCAACTCCTGGGAGAGCGTTTGCTACATGGTTGGGTTTCTTTCTTTTCTACTTTTCCTAATTTTCCCCCTTTTTTCAGTACTAGATATTGAATTTAAAGTCTCTTGTTTTCTAGGCAAAGTGTTTATCAATCGAGACACATTCTAATCCATAAGTTTTCAGTAAATAAATTATGGCAAGGGGCTGGGAATATGGCCTAGTGGCAAGAGTGCTTGCCTCGTATTCATGAGGCTCTGGGTTTGATTCCTCAGCACCACATATACAGAAAATGGCCAGAAGGGGCGCTGTGGCTCAAGTGGCAGAGTGCTAGCCTTGAGCAAAAAAGAAGCCAGGGACAGTGCTCAGGCCCTGAGTTCACGGCCTAGGACTGGCCAAATAAAAATAAAAATAAATAAATAAATTATGGCAAGAAGTAACTTAATGTACTATCCTAATTTCCTACTTCACTGGTCTCTCTGTTTCTCTGTCTGTCTCTGTCTCTCTGTCTCTGTCTCTGTCTCTCTATGTGTCTCTGTCTCTGTCTCTCTCCTTTGAGATGGGGTCTGGCTGAGTGGCCAGGCAGCTTAACACTCAGAACCCTTCCATCACTGGCTCTGGACATAGGGACCCTCCCTCCACTTCAGAGTTTTGGTTCCAGTTCTTTGATTTTGATCGCAGAATAAGAATTTCTGGGCAAGTCACAATGGTAAGAAAACTTGGCAAGGTTTTATTGAGTAAGGAAACAGGCAAGCAGAAAGGCACGGGCACACACTCACAGATGAGTATAGGTGTGCAAAGGGAGACACACACAGCTCTGACATTAGGGCTATATCTGATAAGGTCGGGGTTTGACTTTAAATTATTTTAAGGTGTGTTTTCCTTTGTTCTTACACCTGGCACATTTAATCACTTTTTTTTCTATTATTTACCCTCCCCTTCTCTCCCCCCTCCCATGTAGTCATTCTTGCTTTTACACTTTTAGCACCTGGGCTTAGGGTCTTTAAAACTGGCCCGCTCTTAAATTTTGATCATTATGTTCAGGTGACTGTTCTCATAACCCAATGCTGCCTTCATGGCCCATTTGACACCTGCCCCCCACCCAGGGCCATTCTCAGAAGTCTCTGGCTTGGAGCAATTCTCAGAAACACCTCACCCGAGCCCTGTCTGAAAGCATGCATTGCCGTGGAGGGAACTTTGTCCAAACTGCCTGATACTTAAACCCTGGAACCCCACTTCTGTGCCCCTTGTTCAGTGTTATTTGGCACACATCTTCAGCAATGATTAAATCTGATCTGATCTGTTGAGATGTTTGCCTCCTTTCTTCTCTTTCATCCACTTGATCTTTCTACCATTGGGCATTCCTTCAAAGAAATGATTCAGGGGCTGGAAATGTGGCTTAGTGGTAGAGTGCTTGCCTGGCAGGCATGAAGCCCTGGGTTCAATTCCTCAGTAACACATAAATAGAAAAGTGTCGCTGTGGCTCAAGATATAGAGTGCTAACCTGGAGCAAAAGGAGCTCAGAGACAGTGTGCAGGCCCTGAGTTCAAGCCCCAGGACTGGCAAAAATAATGAATGAATGAATGAATGAATGAATGAATGACACATTCTGCCATACGCATTTCAAGACAGACATGTTCTTCCTTGAGATAAGTACTTTGTGCCAGGAATCATTTTCCCAGGTATTTGCTTTTCTGTGATACTTGTCTTTCTTTACGATGGCCTTCCTCAGTTATCAGACCACACTTATTATTTGGAGCCAGAAGGCAAGGTCAGATGGGGAGAGCTGCTCTTTTTCTTTTCATTTTCCTTATACAAATACTGCAGCTTATGAAGGAGTATAGGGATTAAAGCAAAGTAGATAGAATCTAAATATAGTATTTGCTTCTGAATTCCTGGCTGCTGTTTACTATGCTTCATTTTTTCTAATCTATCCTTCCTCACTCCTGCTTCAGCCTCCTGAACGCTAGGATTACAGGTGTGTGCTGCCAGCCCCTTTTGTATGTACCACACACGTTTCTGCTACTCCAACAACAGGTGGCTTCATGTTGTTTTTAAAGAATCCTTTATTCCTTTAAGTTGCACAAAGGAATTGCCATTTAAGTTGATTTCATTTGCAGATGAAACCTGCTGCTAGCCAAAAGCACAATATTCTTTCTTGTCACTTGTTTCCTGATCTGTGAGCCATCTACCATGAGGACACACGAACGCTTTGCCACTTGAGCCACGATTCCAGTCTGGCATTTGCTGATTGGAAATGGAGTCTGACAGATTTTTTTTTTCTTTTTTGCCCAAGCTGGCCTTGAACCTCAATCCTCCAGGTCTCACTCAGCCTCCTGAGTAGCTATGATTATAGGTGGGAGCTATTGGTGTCCATCTATTAAAAAATTCTTGCAAAAGTAACCCAAGGAAAAAGCATCGAGCGTGGGTGTGGGTGTGGTGACACCTTTTCTGGGGCTGGGATCAGGCCTGAGCCTTGGGGGACCAGGACGGGGGGTGGGGGTGGGGAAGGGGTGTCAGAGATGAAGTTATTAGGAACGACGCGCGGGGCCTCCGGGAGCGGCACCGGGCGGCCTAGGTCAGCCGCAGATTGGCGGGCGTCGCGGGGGCGCACGGCGCGGCTCGCCCCGCCGCCTTAACGAGGCGCGCTGTGCCCTGACTGCTAAGAGCGCCATGAGCGCGGAGCGCGGCGCCCGGAATCACTCAGCGCCATCAGCCCGCGAGCGGGCGGGCAGGCGGGGGGGGGGGGGGGCGCCGCGGCTCCCCAGCTCCCTGCCTGCTGCGGCTGGCTGGGGCCCTGGGGGCAGCCAGGCTCGGTCCCTGGCTGGGAAGCGCGAGCGGGGTCGGTGATCTTGGGCGGGCACCCGGGCGGGCAGCCGCCCGCCCCCGCCCTTTTGCGAGGGTCCCCACGCGCCCACCCGCCACATCAGTCGGCCCGCGGAGGAGGAGCGGTGGGGACGCGGCGGCCGCTCAGCCAAGGCTGCCCAGGATAGGCCGGGGCCTGTGGTTTGGGCGACTGAAGTTCTTGGGAGAGGGTACACCCAGAAATAAAGAGTTTGTGCAGAGGTGTAAAGGAACAGGGTGTGTGCATGTGTGTGACCTGCGCGTGTGTGTGTTGAACCACAGTGCCCTGGCATGAGGTGCGTGGCAGTCTGACTCAGCCTTTTATACATGTTTCCTCCTTCAATCACATAAAACCCCAGGAAGGAGTATTTTTATCCCTGTCCATAGACAGGAAACTGGAGGACAGGGAGGTTGAGTCACCTGCCCAAGGATACTAGGTAATACTAATCAGTAGCCCTGGGACTAAAGTCATCCCACGATCCCAAATTCTGGGGGTGACTAAGCCACCAGGACATTTAATTCATTTATGAATAATTTTTGTTATTTATTGATTTGTCATGGCGCTTGAACTCAGGGCCTGGGCGCTGTCGCTGAGCTCCTTCACATAAGTCTAGAGCTTGACCACTGAGCCCCAGCTTCACTCCTCACATTCTGGTGGTAATTGGAGGTATGAGTCTTTCCTGCCTAGCTTTGAACCGCAATTCTCAGATCTCAGCCTCCTGAGTAGCTAGGATTACCTGTGTGAGCTACTGGTGGCCACTTGCCACCACCATTCCAAAGATCAGGAGTTCAAACTGGACATAGCAAAGTCATCTTTTATTTGCCTCACAATGCCTGGGGTCTCTACTGGAGTGAACGGCCAGCAACTGGAACCATCTGGAGACTTCGTCATGTCTGGACGACTGGGCTGGAGTGACCCCAAGGCTCTCCACTGGGCGTGCTGACTGCAGCATGCCATGTGCTGTGGGTTTCTCACGTCTTGGTGGCCTGAGACTAAGTGGAATCCATCTGGAAGCCTTGTGTGGGGACTCGGGCTTCAGGAGTGAATGTTTCAGAAAACAGGACTGAAACGAGTGATATGGCCTCTTATGGCAGCCTTGGAAATCGCCCAAGGTGAATTTTGCCATACTGGATCTACAAGCTGCTTAGAGCCAAGAAAAGGAACCAAATCTATCTTTGTCTGGCTGAGGAGCAATAATTTAAAACTAAACAGAGAGGCAGGAAGTCAGGAGAGAAGGAGAATCTGAGATCTGGGACAGATTTTCCCAAGGAGTGTTGAAAGGGAGAGCGAGCAGTTGGAGAACTCTGAGCACACAGCTGAAAGACTTAAGAAGGGGCACAGCCCTGCAGGTCTTGCACCAGCCAAGCTGAACCACCTTGTTGCTTGAGGAAGGAAATCTTGAGGGTTCCGGCAGCTTAGATAACTTCCATCATCTCATTACAGAAGGTCACCATTGCACACATAGGCGCGTGCCAGGGCATCTCATTTCCCCAGTTGCTCATGCTCCATTCACCTCCTGAGTCCCCAGGGCCAGAGCTCCTTCAGTCTGAGCTCATCCCGTGGGTGGGAAAGAGGAAGGCAGGTGAAAGGGGTTCTCTCTGGAGGCTCCTCGTTTTGGAGACAGGCTAATTACAGTCTTCCTAATTAATGAACCACGGGGTTGCATTTCATCTGCTGAGTTAGAGCTGCTGTCTGGGCCCTGGGCCCAAGGGGAGGGGCCCAAGAAGAGGAGAGGAGGTCTGAGAGATGGAGGCCAATTTTCTGCTCTTCCCTTTTCAAGCTCAGTTCTCTCCACCACTTCTCTGGTCCCAACCCAGTCTTTCAACTCCTGGCATCTTTCTGGGACTGTCTGCCAATCTGTCTATCCCTCCCCCCTTCCCACTCTGCCAGGACCACCTGGGCTTATTTGGTATCGACTCGCACATGTGTTCCGTGTCACTCAGCTTCCTGTGCAGCCACCCACATCATCTACCTGGGGTCTCTGTGAAGCATGGCAAGCCCACCTTAGAGCAGCCGCCCATCACGGCGCCCAGCCACAGCCTGCTGAAGACCCTCTCCATGACCCCTCTTGGTAGCTGTGTGCACAGGTGCTTTTCCACTCTCAGTCCAGCCAGCTGAACCCTGCAGAGCCCTTATTTAGGGAAGCAGCTTTTATTCTTATGTCTGCAGGCACATAGCCGAGCCATGGGCTGCTCATGAAGTTGATATCCAACAGCTCTACTCTGATGCCCAGGTAAGGAAGCTCCTGTGTTGTGTGGCCAGGGCTTTCTCACTGGACTGGCACTGGCAATAACCGTTGATTCCATAGACCACCCAGCTACAGATCCAGAGTAAGTCATGGTAGCTCTGAGTATGACTTTACCTCACTTTTCTCCTAACCTGAGTTGTTTTGTTTGTTTCTTCACAGCAATGAAAAAAAAAAGACATATATAACTTTTCCCTTATACAAAAGGGAAGGGGGCTGGGAATATGGCCTAGTGGTAAAGTGCTCGCCTCATATACATAAAGCCCTGGGTTCGATTCCTCAGTACCACATATATAGAAGCTGGAAGTGGCGCTGTGGCTCAAGTGGTAGAGTGCTAGCCTTGAGCAAAAAGAAGCCAGAGACAGTGCTCAGGCCCTGAGTCCAAGCCCCAGGACTGGCAAAAAAAAAAAAAAAAGTATGGGAAGGGAAAGCTCCAGAATACCTGTGCGGTCCTGTCTTGGAAGTGCACTATCCTGCTACTCGTCTGTCTTCATGGGAAAATCACCATCACGAGATCTGTCTATTCTTCCTTTTGTCTTCCTCATCCCTGTGCCACCCTAGGGACCTTGATCAGGTGAGCCTAGGGTGTGTACAAGGCCCTGGCTTCATTAAGGGCAGCTGGGACAAGTGTGTCAGGCAGCACCATTCTAGGCACCATTCCTGCCCCCGCCCCCAGGACTTTATCTCACCTGTACAGGGGTTTGAAAGTGCCTCATACTTTCGAGGCAGGTGCTCTACTCCTGAGACAAACCTCCAGCCTTTTGCACTGGTTATCTTCCTTTTTCATCTTTTTTCTTCCTCTCCTCTTTTATTTTTTTGTGCCAGCCCTGTGGTTTAAACTCAGGGCCTGTCCCTGTCCCTGAGCTCTTTTGCTCAAGGCTACTTGAGCCACAATTCCTCTTCTAGCTTTTTGGTGGTTAGTTGGAGATAAAAGGCTCATGGACTTAGCTTTGATCAACCACGCTCAGATCTCAGCTTCCCGAGTAGCTAAGATTACAGGTGTGAGCCACCAGCGCCCATCTGCACTGGTTATTCTTGAAATTAGGTCTTAAATCCTGCCTAGGCTTGTGCCTGGACTGTGATCACTCCTATTTTTCATTTCCTATTGTAGTTGGGAGAAGAGGTATGCACCAGCATAGTTTTCTAGACCTTTCTGAGTGAGTGTGCCTGGAACTGTAATCCTCCTGATCTCAGCTTCCAGGCACCTGAGAAGAGAGTTTAGCAGAGGCTGGGGTATGGCTAATGTCCAGTTGCAGGGACTGGGGGAATGAGGCAGGGCGGGGGGAGATAAGACTCAAGCCCAGGTGATTACCCTCTCCCACTATCCTGCTTGGCCCCTCCCCACACCCATGTTGCAGCAGTTTTCTGGGGGGCACTGCAGACAAGTCTCACTGCATTCATATTTTGACCTAAACCTTCATGAATGATAAAGCTGGTCTCCAACTGAACAGCCCAATACAGTAGCCACTAACCAATGTGATTATCAAAACACTTGCGATGTGGCTAGCTGGTGAGACTAGAAAAGGAGTCTTAAATTTGTTTTAAGTTTAAATGGCCATCTAAGGCTTAATGTTTTCTCTCCTGGACTATACTTTTTTTAGGCAATTTCCAGCTCCCCCTCTCCTTCCCACCCAGAACCCAGGGGGAAATGTAGGCAACTGTAGCCAGGGCCTGGTGCTGACAGTGGGGGTAGGCAGGGCGGGGAAGGGCCAGGTCCTGCTCACAAGGCAACTAAGGGAGCGCTCCGGGAGGGGGCCAGCCTGCAGCAGCCCCGTCCCCACCCCAGTGGCCATCACAATGACATTCAGGCCAATCACAATGCTACCAGCAGTGGGAGGCAGAAAGGCCGAACAGCACGGGGCGGTTTACTGTAGAAGCAGGTCTCTTTGTCTGCAGACCTACTTACAGCAACTGCAGCGTCAGTGGACCCCGTTTCCTGGGGAATGGCAAGGCGCCCAGCAGCTGAGTGGCCTCAAGCTGGAAACCTCTAGGAGGAAGCAGGACAGGTGTGGGGCTCAGGGAGGCTTCTTAGCCCCAGGACCTAGGGGCTACAGGGCCCAGCTGGCCAACTGCAGGGACAACACCCAGAGATTCTCTGTGAACACAGAGCATCTGCTGGTCTTCTTCCTAGCGATTTGGTTCTTCTATTTCTTCTGCTTTCAGGATTAGCTCTGACAGAGGCTGGAGGCAATAGCAGCTGGCATGGCCCAGCTCCTGACAGTGAGGCCAAGGAGTGGTCAGGGGCTAAAGTCTCGGCCTCACCGGCAGTAGGCCAGGCTTCATCTTTGCCCCTGGAGAATGGAGATCTGGAGACAGGAGCCACGTGTGTCCCCTGGCCTTGTCACACCATCTTGCCTGCTCTCCAAGGGCCTCAAATGGGCTTTGTGCTTTGTGCCTGTGCCTCCACTGAGCAAATGACATCACAAGGGAGAAACATCCCACAGACGCCATGGTCAGGAGAGCAGGGGATCTGTGAAGGGCAGCAGAGACGCAGAGAAGCTGTGGGGTCCCGAGGCATCAGTCAATGGAGTTGAACTCTGTGTTTACTGGGAAGCTGTTTTGTGCCTGACCCTGGGCTATGATGAGAAATAAACTGCCCTTGGGACCAGCTGGCAACAGGAGAAGTTGCATTTTCATTTTCTGGGGGAGAGAAGTGAAGGCTGGTGGTGCTCCACTTGGTGTGGTGTGTTTCTGGTGAGAGTGGGCAAGCAGCACTGGCTTTGGGGAACGCAGGGCAGGTCCTGTGAGCTCCCAGGGGCTTCCAGGCCTGAGCAGCAATCTGGGCCTCCAGGGGGTGAGCAGCACTCAGCCCTGAGGACGTCGGGTGCTGGTGGGAAAGTAGGCTGTTCTCCCAAGACCATGACAGGTGGAGGGTTGGACTTCCACAATCCATATACAGGAAAAGGCAGGCATGGAGGGGGTGGGAGATTATCGGGGCATTCAGAGCTGAAAGGCAAAGGGCGTAAGGGGCCTCACACCATCTGTGGCAAGATAAGCACCAATGGGACAAGGGAAGGAGGCAGCCACCTGTGCTCAGTCACTTGTGTGGACAAGTCCCCCCGGAACCCCCAAACACACAACCCTATCAATCCTGGGTTCTAGATTGGAGCTCTGGATGGTTTGAAGGGACCTGCACCCCAAGACTTGTCCACAGGGCCTGAGACTGATCCCAGGTTGTTGTTCTGTTCTCCCCTACTAAGCTCAGAATGGAACAGGGATGGTGTAGTGTATTTTCCCACTGACATTTTTCTTGTGACCAGGATCTTTATGACAAAGTAAACTGTTATAGGACTACTTATTGTCCCTTTGGGACTCCAGGAAGCTAATTTTATATATTGTCAGTCATGGGGCTTGAACTCTGGGCCTGTACATTGTCTTTGAGCTACCGCACCACCTCCGGTTTTCTGGTGGTTAGAGATAAGAGTCTCACAAGCTTTCCTGCCTGGGCTGGCTTTGAACTGTGATCCTCAGATCTTAGCCTCCTGAGTAGTTAGGATTACAGTTGTGAGCCACCGGCACCCAGCCCTAGCTAAATTTTGAATTCTTTTCCTGAAAAGAATATGTCTTGGCCTCAGCAGCTCCAGCAAGAACTGAGGGTATGTGGGCACGTGGCCACAGAGAGGCCCCTCACCTCCCTACTGGCAGCACCCTCAGCAGACCCATGACTGAGGTCTTCCTGCCCGGCATGCTGCTGTCCTCTCACACAACTGGTATGCTACATAGCCTGGTGGGGTGCAGTGACTGCTCACAGCTGCCCTGCAATGACACTTCTGCTTGTGTGGATGCAGGGGGGGCGGGGGCAGGAATATGAAAATAAACAGGCACTCTGTCCAGAGGAAGCAGTGGGCATCAACTGTGACTTTATTAAGGCTCTGATGATGTCTGCTATCTGCCGGTGGTGGTGGGGGCTGGGGGGCTGGGTCATGTGCTCCACTTCTGGGTGGCCCCGAGGCAGAGGACCTCTGTGAGATCTCGAGCCACAGTCCATTGTGCTCTACTCACAAGGCTGGAAGAAGGTGTGTGCGGGTAACTTGGGGGCCCTCAGCAGGGGATCCCAGGGGGCCCAGCTCCTGCTGGGGAAAGGCGGGGAGGTCCCTGGTTAGGACATCCCCGCATCCCCCTTGACTATGCCCAGCTTATGGCTTTTTTATCCTGTGGCCACCTGAGCCAGGAGTGGAGTGCCCCCCACTTAGTGACCGTGCTACACTGTGAGGTGCTGCAGTCCCAGGAAAGAGGCCTCTCTGTGCCTGCACCAGCCAGGTCACAGGAGCACGGAACACAGCCCCTGCCCTCGTCTCCTCCTTGCGACAGGGCTTGTCAGGCTGACGGTCACTCAGAAGTGGACCCGCTGCACATCCTGGCTGGTGACTGGCTGCTGGCAGGTGGTGCACATGATGGGCAGGGAGCGCTGCTGCTCACCCAGGCAGGGCCGGCAGAGGAGGTGGCCACAGGGTAGCTGGTACACAGGCTCCTTTTTGAAGTAGGGAGAAAATACTCTTTTGCAGGAAGCACATTCGGGACCAACACCGCTCCTGGGCTGCTCTGGTGGGTCAGGAGGAGAATGGCCAGGTTAGGGATGGCTGCTCCTCAGCCAGGCTCGGCACAGCCTTGCTCCGTCCCTCCCTAACCCACCCCAGCTCATCTGGCAGGGGAGGTTGCAGAACCAGGCCTAGGGAGACTTCTCTGCTACTGCTGACCAAGTCGGTGCTGTTCCTATGACAGCTGGAGAAGAGCTGGGTCTGATGGCAGCTAGGCAGTAGCAAGACAAGGCCTTCCCCCATCGCTCAGCAAAGTTCTTTCTCAGCACAGCTCAACGTGACATCATAAACCAGGAAAGGGAAAAGCACCAAGGTTCCTGACACCAGGCCCAGGGCAGGTCAGCGCATGGGGAAGTTACCAGGGGGCAGACTCCTGTCTGTCTGCAGACCCCTTCTAGCCCCTCAGTCTTCCTGTGCTCTGAAGCCTCTTGGGCAGCTCCTCCCCTGCATGACTCCCACAGGGCCTCCAGAGTGAGGGGAGCACTCCCTAATCCCCACCAGCCTCACTGGTGACTCTTCCTTCCCTGGGGCCCTAGGCTTCTTCCCTTCTTCTGGGGAGTCCAACTCTTCATTCCCAGTTACCACCAACTGGGGGATCCCAAAGGCACTTGAAACCACTCTGCTCTAGAAATGTTTAAGCCCCAAGCTCCTCCCCTCTATCTACTTCCATTGTTACTACCCAGGCTGTCTCTTCCTCCCTGGCTTACTCTCCTGCAGTTGTGTCCTCACCATCTCTCCTTGAAACTGTGACTGCCTCACCAGCAAAACCTGATCCTGCACTTCTTCATACGACCTGGGGCGCTCCTCCAGCCCTTGCATGGCCGGTCCAGCCTCCCTGCCTTCACACCCATGCTGGTCCTTTAGGGTCCAGTCATTTCAAATCACTTCTGTACAGCTGGAGGCTGCTGGTCTCCTGACATTGCACCTGTAGTTCCCTGTGGCTCAGATAACATAGCCTCCAGGTCTACTAGAGAGGCCTATTGCGCCTTTCCTGTGCTCTGGAGCCCTCAGCTCTTCTCATGCCACCAGCTACATGGCTGTGCCTTAGAAAGCACTCGAGTCGGACCACACATGAGATTCTTTCTCCTCAGGGCTTAGCAAAACACTTCAGAGTGGAGCTCATTCAGCATGTGATAAATGGGTCTGACATCTACACAAAGAGAATGCCTACTAAGACATGTAGCTTGTCTTAGAGCACAAGCTGCAATGGGATGCAGTGCTGCCCTGCCTCAATACCCCCGGGGCTGCAGGTGAAAAAGTGCCTGGCTTTGGGGGTTTCCCTTAAGCCAAACATGAAGCAACCTACAAGAAATGGGGTGTCTCTCACATGCATATTAGCCAAGAATCACACAAATCAGCAGGGCACCAGTATAATGCCTGTCATCCTAGTTACTCAGGAGACTTAGATCTGAGGACACGGTTTGCAGCCAACCTGCTAAGAAATCTGTGATTCTTATCTCCAGTCAGCCAGCAAAAAAAAGCTAGAGGTGGAGGTATGGCTCAGTGGTAGAGCACCAGCCTTGAGTGAAAAAAGCTAAGGGAGACTGCCCTGGCTCTCATCCCCAGTAATGTCACAAAAAAGAAAGAAAGGAAGAATATGAGTTACAGAGATTCCTTACTGGTGATCTTCAAAAATGGAGGAAGGAAGGAGGGAGAAGACAGGAGGGAGGTGAGAATGGAGGAGGAATGAAAGCAGAAGGAAAGACATTTACTACTATTTACTGATGCAGACTTTATGCAACATGCTTCTAAGATCTGTCTGGCCCACAGATGCACTGTGAGAAGTCATTTTCCACTAGTCTTAATATCATACCTGCCAGGTACTGGTGGCTCATGCCAAGAATCCTAGCTACTCAGAAGAAGGCTGAGATCTGAAGGTCACAGTTTGAAGTAAGCCAGAACAGAGAAATCCAAGAGACTCTCATCTCTAATTAACCAGCAAACAAACTTAAACTGGAGGCATGGCCTAAGTGGTACAGTGCCCTGCAAGAGATTGAGGCCCAGAGTTCAAACCTGAGTACTGACACCAAAAAACAACAAAACATACCTAGAGCTGCACTGTGTCACAAACATAAAATGCCCTAGTTCTCTTTAGCACAAACCAGAAGTCCCAGAGTTTCAGAGGCAATTTCAAACCCCAGAGGCAATTTCAAAAGTAGAACACAGCGGGGCTGGGAATATGGCCTAGTAGCAAGAGTGCTTGCCTTGTATACATGAAACCCTGGGTTTGATTCCCCAAGCACCACATATATAGAAAATGGCCAGAAGTGGCGCTGTGGCTCAAGTGCAGAGTGTTAGCCTTGAGCAAAAAGAAACCAGGGACAGTGCTCAGGCCCTGAGTCCAAAGCCCAGGACTGGCAAAAAAAAAAAAAAAAGTAGAAAACAGGGCTGGGAATATGGCCTAGTGGTAGAGTGCTTGCCTTGTATACATGAAGCCCTGGGCTTGATTCCTCAGCACCACATAAACAGAAAAGGCCAGAAAGGGCACAGTGGCTCAAGTGGCAGAGTGCTAGTCTTGTGCAGAAAGAAGCCAGGGACAGTGCTCAGGCCCCAGAGTTCAAGCCCCAGGACTAGTAAAAAAAAAAAAATAAATAAGTAGAAAACAAAGGACTGAAATGCAAAAAGAAAAAGACATAGGATGTGACCAGTGAGTGACAGTATGATTGTGTGTGTGTGTGTGTGTGTGTGTGTGTGTGTGTGTGTGTGTAATATATACACATATATATGTATAGCATGCAGGACCCCAGGAGGTCAGATTCTACTTTAAGTTCAATGTCATGCTATAGGGGGACTGGAAGCAGTGGAGCACCATGACCCTGTTTACATTTTACTAAGACCTCTCTGACTCGTGAACAGGATGGCGGCAATGAACACGGTGGCTGTAGGGAGCCAGCAGAAGCTACTGCAAGGACTAGAGGAGAGACAGCAGGAGCTGGCACCAGAGTGGCGGCCCAGGGAATCCCAGCAGAGACTAATCTGAGATGTACTGTAGAGGAGTGTGAAGGGGACTACTTCATGGGATATCAGGGTGTGGACTTGAAGGAAACCAAGGAAGACTTCCGTGTCAAAGGCTCACCCAGGAGAAAGAAATCGTTCTTTACCCAAGTGAAGAAGGGTAGAGGAAAGCCTTGGAGGGCAGACAGGACAGCAAACCAGAATGATTAACTGTGATACCTGTGAGAAGAGAGGAGGCTAGGTAGTAGCTGTCAGAGACAGGGGTCTAAGCTCAAGGAGAAGCAGGAACTACAGGGGCAGTATTAGACAAATGAACTTTCACTAGGCTGACAGAGTACAGAGAGAAGAGGGTCCAGGGCCAGAGTGTGGGAGAGAGGGAAGTTGGCAATGGAAAGTGAAGGGAGCTAGATGCCGGTGGCTCAGTGAGGCCTGGAATCCTACTCAGGAGAGGCTGATATCTGAGGATCGTGGTTTAAAGCCAGGCTGAGCAGGAAAGTCTATGAGACTCATCTTCAATTCCAATTAATCACAGAAAAAGCCAGTGCTGTAACTAAAGTGGTAGAGCACTAGCCTTGAGCAAGAAGGAGCTTAGGGACAGTGCCCAGGCCTACAGTTCAAGTCCTACGACTAGCCAAAAAAAAGGGAAGGGAGACCACTGAGGACAAGGAAGGCACACCATCTGAAGGGAGACCAGTGAGGACAGAAGGCACGCCATCTGAAAGCCAAGATAAAACCTGACACTTCGCTGTTACACCACAGGATGCTAGGAGGGAAAGCTGCCAGTCACTTTTTTTTTTTTTTTTTGCCAACACCAGAGTTTGAACTCAGAACTTTGTGCTTGCTCAGCTGGTGGTCTACTAATTACCCATGCCTCTAGCTCTCCTTTTTACTTGTTATTTTCAAGGTAAGAGTCTCACAGACTTTCTTGCTCAGAATGGCTTCAAACATCAATCTTCAGATCTCAGCTTCCTGAGTATCTGGGAAGCCATGAGCATCAAGTTATCTGATCACTCTGACAGGCAGGTTCTTGGTTACCCTTAAGGTTTAAACAATTAGAATGGGCAGAAGGGAGACAGGGAGATGGTCTAGAATCTAGACCACAGCAGAAGGCACAGGTTTGCATCAGCAGGAGTCATCAAGTACATGCTGCAGTTTCATCATATAACATACCCCAGCATTCCATCCAGGTCTTCTCATCTGTAGCTTAACAAATTTTAGTATACCACTACCCTTCTATGTTGATAAGAGATTTTGGATGGGAGACAAGACTAGATTAGGAAAATAAAAAGAGAGGTGTCAGACATCGTGGTGTATGCCTGTAATCCCAGCTACTCAGGAGGTGAAGACAGGAGGATCATAGCCTAAGGGCTGCCTGGGAAAAAGCACAAAACCCCCAAACTAAAAGCAAAAGGGCTGGCTCAAGTGGTAATGCACTTGTCTAAGCATGCTCAAGACTCTGAGTTCAAATATCAATACTACCCACCCTGCTACTTCAAAAATCCTCAGGAAAGAATTATGAACATTGGCTCTTATGAAGAAAACACAGCAGGACTCAGGACTCAGGACTCAGGACTTAGGCAGGCCTGAGTCCACAGAATGACAGGGCTGACTGTGAAGAGTCAACTGCCTAGGTAGCCCCTCACCTCTCCCTGAAGAAAGGAGAGAGAATTACAATGAAAGAGGAGCTAGTCAGGCAGACCCACAGAACCCCAAGAGACCAGGCCCAGCATCCTGCACAGACAGACAAGCCACTCGTCGTAAGACCCCTAGCAGATGGCTGGCCCATGTTACCAGAGATGGCGCCTGGCCTCCCAGAAGTGCTGGTCCCTCTGGTGCCCAGGTGCTGGAGCTGCCCCCGGGTCAGCCGGGTGGTGAAGGAGGGCATGGAGCCAAGGGTGGACCTCAAGGCAACTTCCAAGCTTTGTGACAGCTTCTGCTCATGGGTCACTGGACCTGTCAAGAGATATGCAGACCATACAACATCCAGAGAGAGGTTTGGCAAGAGAAGCCACAAGTCTTCTGAGGACTACAAAATAGCTCTTCCCACTACAGAAATAATAAATAAATAAACTCCTTCTTCCTGGACTGGGAATGTGGCTTAGTGGTAGAGTGCTTGCCTAGCATGCATGAAGCCCTGGGTTCGATTCCTCAGCACCACACAAACAGAAAAAGCCAGAGGTGGCACTGTGGCTCAAGTGATAGAGTGCTAGCCTTGAGTAAAAAGAAGTCAGGGACAGTGCTCAGATGAGGAGTTCAAGCCCCAGGACTGGTGAAAAAAAAAAAAAAAAGAAGAAGAAAAGAAAAGAAATTCCTTCTTCTTCCTGTCTCCACATGAAGGCACAGCCTAGGGAACCCTAATAGTTGGGCAGGAGGGGGCCACCTTGTGGCACTGCTGGAGAACTACAGCTGCCTTTCTTTTTTCTTTTTCTTTTTCTTTTTTATGGAGTGGGGGAAATGGTACCAGGGCTTTGTACCCTAGGGTAAGTACCCTACCACTGAGCTAAATAAATCTCCACCCCTTGAATACGCCTTTCTATAAAGGCCTCCCTGCTGGCCAAGGAAATGGGAAACGCAATGGGCAGGCTCTGTATTCCTGCCCCCTGCCTCTATTTTTCTTCCCCAGCAAACAGTCTTCTGTTTATGTAATTCCTCCCTTCTGAGGTTCCCATCCCTGCAGGATTGCTTGCTTGCCCACTCCAGAGGCTATGTCCTTTCTCTGCTGGTAAGTAAAACATGTAGTCTAACTTGGTTATTCACTCTGACCAGGCTATCACCATCTGGGTTAAGTGAGCAACAAAAAGCCAAGCTATAGCTAGGCAAGAAAGGGCTCCCCTTTCTTGGGGACTTGCCTGGTGGCGGAATCTGCAAGACTGTCCCCCCAAAAGTAGTAGCATGTTTTATTATAGTTTACAGTACATACAAAGACAACGTGGGCCTTAAAGGAGCACTCTTAGTGTGGCTCTGTGTCTCCAAGCCTGTCAAGGCCAACACCACAGAGACCTCCATGTGAGATGGGGTGGAGTATTTTTCTTCCCATCTGATCCTACTGTACTTAACATGCTTCCAGCCATTTCTAGGGATCTTGTTAGCTAAAATTTATTCTCAAATCCAGATAACAGTGATTATAATGCACAGTATTTGCACAGCCTCCTAGAGAAAAAATGGAAATTAAAGAATGACCAAATTTAAACTAATTTTAATTAGGAAAAAACTGTTAAGCTATCTTTCATAGTACCATAGACTGTTTGTTATCCAGGACAGTCTCCAAACATGTAAAGTATAGATTAGTTCAATACTAAGAAATTGTTTCAGACTATAGAAAACAAATATTTCCAGATTCTTTTTATGAAGCAAAAAAAAAATTACACAAAAGCCTTGCTCTTGTCTGTCATCTGACAACAAACTAGGGAAATGTATTTTCAGCTCACATCAAAGATAAAGGACTAGATTTCACAATATATAAAGAGTTCTTGGGGCTGGTATTGTAGCTTAGTGGTAGAGTGCTTGCCTAGCACATGAAGCCCTGGGTTCAATTCCTCGGCATCACATACACAGAAAAAGCCAGAAGTGGCACTGTGGCTCAAGTGGTAGAGTGCTAGCCTTGAGCAAAAAGAAGCTCAAGTTCAAGCCCCAGGATTGGCAAAAAAAAAAAGTTCCTAGGAATAATTAAGAAAAAGATCAACAACTAAGAGAAATTGGGATGGGGGTTGGAAGCATGGCTCAGTTGGCAGAGTGCTAACTAATGAGTAAAAGTGTCAGGTATTGAGTTCAAGTTTTGGTCTGGAACTGCCAAGAAAAAGAAAAAAAGACAAATTGGGAAAGGAGACTAAGTGAAGTGGTACATACTTGTAATCTCAGCACTTGGGAGGCTGAGACAGGAGGACATTGAGAGGAGGATGGAGAGTTTGAGGCCAGCATAGGCTACACTGCAAGATCCTATTTCAAAACAAATATAAATTCCCAGTTGAAATAGCTCACAGGAAGAGAAGCACAGGCTGATTTTTTTTTTAATCATGCAAGGAATGCTCAAGGCTCACTAATAAAAGGTTTGAAATTAAAGCAATATAAGACATTGTTTAACCTATCAACTAAGAGTGTGAACATTTGCCAATACTGTTAGTGCAGCCGTGAGGAATTTCACATCACTGGTGAGGGGGTCCAAAGGGCAATTCACCAAGGGCAATTCACCAACATCTATCCAACGTAAGAATCTATATCCTTTGACTCAGAAATTCCAATTCTAGGATCATGTCCTACATCTGCAAAGATGGGAAATTTATTTGTACAACGTTAATTCTGGGCAACACTATTTTTTTGTTTTGTTTTGTTTTTTGCCAGTCCTGGGGCTTGAACTCGGCCTGAGCATTGTCCCTGGCTTCCTTTTGCTCAAGATCAGCACTTGTGCCACAGTGCCCTTTCTGACTTTTTCTGTTTACGTGGTACTGAGGAATTGAACCCAGGGCTTCATGCATGCTAGGCAAGCACTCTACCACTAAAACACATTCCCAGCCCCATCAACAACACTATTCTTAGCTCCCAAATGTGAAACAACCTAACTGCCCACCAAAAGGAGGATAGAGGAAGATGGTTGTTTCATTTTATATGGATAAATTTTTTTTCAAAAAACAATTTTTTTTTGGCCAGTCCTGGGGCTTGGACTCAGGGCCTGAGCACTGTCCCTGGCTTCTTTTTGCTCAAGGCTAGCACTCTGCCACTTGAGCCACAGCGCCACTTCTGGCCATTTTCTGTATATGTGGTGCTGGGGAATCGAACCCAGGGCCTCATGTATATGAGGCAGGCACTCTTGCCACTAGGCCATATCCCCAGCCCCTTTTTTCAATTTTTATTTATTTATTTATTTATTTATTTTTTTTGGCCAGTCCTGGGGCTTGGACTCAGGGCCTGAGCACTGTCCCTAGCTTCTTTTTGCTCAAGGCTAGCACTCTGCCACTTGAGCCACAGCGCCACTTCTGGCCATTTTCTGTATATGTGGTGCTGGGGAATTGAACCCAGGGCCTCATGTATACGAGGCAAGCACTCTTGCCACTAGGCCATATCCCCAGCCCCAATTTTTAAAACTATATGAATATATTATTTTTAAAAAGCTGATGCTAAGGCTTAGTTAAAACAGTATAATAACAAAGCAGTATAAACTTCTTTTGTGAAATCACCTTTAAAACTCTTACCTAATCTTATATTCCAAAGATTCCTGTTTGTTTCAATTTTGTAGTTGAGAAATCTTACCAATTTTCTCTATTCTCTGTTTTTTTGTTTTTGTTTTTTTTTTTTTTGGCCATTCCTGGACCTTGGACTCAGGGCCTGAGCAACTGTCCCTGGCTTCTTCCCGCTCAAGGCTAGCACTCTGCCACTTGAGCCACAGCGCCACTTCTGGCCGTTTTCTGTATATGTGGTGCTGGGGAATCGAACCTAGGGCCTCGTGTATCCGAGGCAGGCACTCTTGCCACTAGGCTATATCCCCAGCCCTATTCTCTGTTTTAATCAGTATTCTCCCTAAATCATCAAGGCTCTCTAGACTTTCTGCTCAGACTGTCCTTGGCTGAAAAGACATTTTTTAATTTATAGTTTCTTGTTTTTTTTTGCTCCTCCTGTCTTTTACTAGATTTAATATATTCCTGGTCAGTCTTATTTAGAACACATGAAAACCACAATACTCTTTCCTGTAGGGCCTTAGGGGCTGAACATGAATATGGGGTTCAGCAACGGCTCCTAAACTGGGTGCATGGCGCATGGAGTTGGGCAGGGTGAGTTGGGCTTAAGCCAAGCTCAAGCAAAGCCACCAAGTGTTGGGCTTCAGAGGTCACCAATGGCAAAGTGCTAGGGAAGAGGCAGGAAGCCCAGAGGCCTAAATCTCATACTCAGGAACACTGCAGCCTGCTGCTTTGAGGTGACTTTTCTTTCCAAGCTGGAACCTTCCTACTTTTCTGGGTGCTATGGCGGCTCATGGGGAGGTAAGGCACCTCTATCAGTGCTCCTCTGTGAAGGCCAAAAAATACCCTGGAGCTCATTGATACCTGAGGAGCCAGAAAGATGTCAACAGAAAACCTAGTCTGCTCTGAGGGACTAGTGTCTCTCCTCCCAGGTTTGACCAGAGGAGATTGGAGCCAGAAGAGTGTTGACCTGGCCATGGCACAAAAGGGAGCCTGAGGCAAGCAAGCCCACCAGTGTGACTACACTAGATGGAGGGGGGAAAATACAGATGGAGTCAAGGCATAGAAAACACATACAGCCCCTCCATGGGATCTTACAGAATGAGAAAGAAGCATGGGCAGTAGCCTGACAAATTAAGCCACAAAGCATACTGCTAAGGAGGATAAGCTAACGGCCACAGGCCATGGACATAGGACAGGGGGTTACCTGTTGAACAGTCCATGTGTGTCAGGCCAAGCTCACTGATGGCTTTCATCTTCTTGGTGGTGTGTTCTGAGGTAGTGGGTGAGACCAGAGGGTTTATGCTAGAGAAACAGGAAGGATTTGCACCACAGCTGCTGTCCGAGGCCTGTCCAGCCTGCTCCAGCTTCCTTTTCCGAGAGGGCAGGGCAATGATAGAAGGGGTCAGTGCTGATGCAGTCTGTGCTCTCCCAAGTAGATGGCAGCCAGGGATGGAGTGCTGGAGCAGGAAATGATCTATCCGGGCTTTCAGGGAAGTGTGCGGCAGGGGCTGGGAGTGTGGAGTAAAGGCTACCCCTGTGAAAGGGTCGCTGGGCACTCGACCCCACGCAGCTTCACTACGGTTGCACTTTTCCAGAGTGCTCTGGTCGATGACCTTGCCAGAGGGCAGAAGCATGGGGCAAGTCATGATCTCCAGGGTGATGGGATCCAGAAACTCCTCAGGTACATCCTGAATCTCCTTAGCCAGTCCCTGGAGGCCCGAGGGGTCCTGTGGGTGCTCAGACTGGCCCCCAGGGACACACTCACTTTCCATGGGCAAGGCGGGGGTCTGAAAAGCCAAGTCTTGAGGCAGGCTCTCCGAAGCCACCAACAGAACACTGTCTATCACATCTTGAGAGCAGGTCTTGGCTGGCTGACCCCACACTTCCAGCCGTTTGATGCAAGGAATGCCACTGCCTGTCACGTGGGTGATGCAGATCTTGAGGTGGGACACGTGGCTAAGGGAAAGAGCTCCCTTATTCCACAGCTCCTGAGTTATAGCAGCAGCAGGAGAGGGCAGTGTGACTTCCACTGGGCTAAAAGGTGGCCTGGTCTTGAAGCCCCTGTGGCTGAACACCACTTGGTTCTGGTTTTTCAGTAAGACTTTGCCTACCAAGGTGAAGGCTTCCTTGTCTGGGACAGATGGCTCAGTTAGGCCCAGGGCCTGGCACTCAGATGAACTCCAAGAGGCTCTGCTGGATAAGGCAGATGTGTACATTTCCAGGCCAGTGACATTCTGGCCTCCCCCAGCTGTGAGGTCTAAGATAATCCTACAAATTTCTACATTGAAAGGAAAGGAAACTGTCACATAGACTGGTGGCTTAATAAAATACTCTGTCCTAAAACCATGGCTTCTTTTTGTGAGGTCTTCAGAGATGAGATTTTCAACTTCATAACCATCTGCTGATATCTAGATTTAATGACATATAGGACATACATTAATCCAAATGAAAACAACTGGTTTTCAAGAATTAGGGAGCAGCTGAGTTGTCATCTATCTTTAATGTCACTTTTTCCTTCCTTCCTTCCTTCCTTCCTTCCCTCCTTCCCTCCCTCCCTCCCTCCCTCTTTCTTTCTTTCTTTCTTTCTTTCTTTCTTTCTTTCTTTCTTTCTTTCTTTCTTTCTTTCTTTCTTTCTTTCTTTCTTTCTTTCTTTCTTTCTTTCTTTCTTTCTTTCTTTCTTTCTTTCTTTCTTTCTTTTTCACCAGTACAGTGGTTCAAACTGAGGCCCTCACACTCTTGTTTAGCTTTTTCACTCATGGCTGGTCCTCTACTACAATGCCTCCAGACTGGCTTTTTGATCATTAACTGCAAATGAGAGTATCACAGGCTTTTCTTTCTGTGCGGGTTTTGAACCATAATCTCTGGATCTTAGGCCCCTGATTAACTAGTTAAAAGTTTACTTCTTAAAAAAAACCAAAAACCTCCTTAAAGAAGTTTAAAGTTCCTCACTTTCAAATTTCCTCTACTGAACTGAATTGTCTAAGTTTTTTTTTTTTTTTGTAAAGTACCCCAAATCACACCAAAAGCTATAGGCAACTCCCCAAGTAATGGGAGCCATAAAACTCTACTCAAGCTGGACGTGGGGTGGACATCTGTAATCCCAGCATTTGGGATGCTGAGACAGGAGGACTAAAAGTTAGGTTATATACATTCTGTCTTAATTTTTTAAAATTTCTATGTAAATTTAAATAAATGGCAAGCCGAGCATGGTGGCACATGACGGTAACACTAGCACATGGGAGGCTGAGGCAGGATGATATGAGTTTGAGGCCAGCCTGTACTACATAGTAAACCCTGTGTCAAGCAAAACAAAACAGAACAAAACATTCAGTAATATATAGTGAGGAATCTAAACTACAAATACCAACTATTGCTTCTAGCATTAGAAATTAGCAAAAGATAGTCAGGTGTGGAAGCTCACTCCTGTAATACTAGCACTCAGGCGGTTTTGGCAGAAGGATCGTGAATGACTTCTAGAACAGCTTAAGTTACATAGTAAGACTCTGTCTCAAAACAAATAAACTAACAAAAAGGGATTAGTAAAAGAAGTAGGGGAAAAGAATATTTCTACTTTCACTATGCCTTTGAGTAGCACTAGAATTAATCACCTGAGGGATCACACAGTGACAAAATCCCCACACAAAATGAGTTATAGCTCTATGCTTTACGCTTCTAGAGGTATGTCTGCCCCATGCTTACCTATCTGGTAATCTAAAGGTGAAAGTATAGTAAGCCTGAATCAAGTCCACATACACAAAAGAATATGGAGAAAATATATACTGAATACTTATGTGTAAATATTCACTTTACCTTGTTGCAGTGAATTCTTGGTCTGAATTGCGGAAGACAAAGATTTATTACCATCTTTGTAGCTGCAAGAATAGATACCAAGCATCAGAAACAGCCTTAAACAAGAAATGAAACTTGGTATCAGACAAGTTAAAGCTCGGTTCTAAATTTGAGGAATTGATTCTAGGGGAAAAAAGGAATCATATTCTCTTGCAGTCCATATTCTCCATGCATCTTAAACAGAATGTTGTGGGGAAACTAGACACTAATGGTTGTGAAGGAGAGTTCTATTGCAGACTCCTCAGCCTGGGAAAGCTGGCCAGTTCTCTGGCTGACAGCAATGCCAAAGACTCGGGGGAGACAAGGCCTGCCAGTGCTGCTATAGGAGCTCCTTCCTGGAAAGGGACAAAGGTGGCTAGGCTAAAAAACAAAGAGAACCTAGAATGGAAAAGGTCACAGAAAACAGTCATAGTGGTGCTGGATACTTTTGTCATTTCATATTTGTGAATTCACAGATGATTTTATTGGGGGTAGGAGGTTGAACCCAGAGCCTCCTGCTCTTGCTTGGCTTCTTTTCCCCTCATGACTGACACTCTAATACTTGAGCCACATTTCTACTTGCAGCTTTTTGTCTACCCAGGTTGGCTGTGAACTGTGATCCTTAGATCTCAGCCTCCTGAGTATCTAGGATTATAGGTGTGAGCCATCCTGCCTGCCCCTAATGTTTTCTTATTAAAATAAAACAATCAAGCCAGGTGCTCATGGCTCACACCAGTAATCCTAGCTTCTCAGGAGATGGGGATCTGAGGATCGCAGTTCAAGGTTGCTGGGGCAGGAAAACTCCATGCGATGCTCATTTCCAATTAACCACCCAAAAGCTGGAAGTGGAGCTGTGGCTCGAGTGGCAGAACAATAGCCTCAAGTACACACACACACACACACACACACACACACACACACACAAAACAAAACCTCAGGGATAGTACCCTCCTCCCCACACATGCAGAGATGCAGAGGGAGAGAAGGAAAGAGGGGGAGAGGGAGAGGGAGAGGGAGAGGGAGGGGGTGTCCAGGAGCCAGGTACTGGTGGCTCACACCTGTAATCTTAATTACTCAAGAAGCTGAAATACCATTCAAAACTAGACTACACAGAAAAGTCTGTCAAAATCCATCTCCAAAATAACTAGTAAAAAGTAAGGCTGGAAGTGTGACTCAAGTAGCAGAGAGCCAGTTGTGAGCAAGTAAGCTAAGTGAGTATAACAGTCTGAGTTCAAACCTCTGCACTGCCAAAAATTAAAAATCATCATTGAAAAGCCTTTTTAAAAACTGAGTTATACTGAATACATGGAGCAATTTAAAGAGCTATTGTGACTCCTTTACAATATAAATACAGCATTTCTTTTTTTTTTTTGGCCAGTCCTGGGGCTTGGACTCATGGCCTGAGCACTGTCCCTGGCTTCTTTTTGCTCAAGGCTAGCACTCTGCTACTTGAGCCACAGCGCCACTTCTGGCCATTTTCTGTATATGTGGTGCTGGGGAATCGAACCCAGGGCCTCATGTATATGAGGCAGGCACTCTTGCCACTAGGCCACATCCCCAGCCCTCCAGCATTTCTTTTCTGTTTTTTTTTTTTTTTTTTGTCTTTTTTGTCTTTTTTTTTTTTTTTTTTTTTTGGCCAGTCCTGGGCCTTGGACTCAGGGCCTGAGCACCGTCCCTGGCTTCTTCCCGCTCAAGGCTAGCACTCTGCCACCTGAGCCACAGCGCCCCTTCTGGCTGTTTTCCATATATGTGGTGCTGGGGAATCGAACAGAGAGCTTCATGTGTAGGAGGCAAGCACTCTTGCCACTAGGCCATATTCCCAGCCCTCTTTGTCTATTCTTCAGTACTACCTGGGTTTTAACAGAGTCTCCTACTTGCTAAGCTGGTAATCTACTACCTGAACTGTACCCCTACCAATTTTGCTTTGGGGTTTTCATTCTTTTCTTTTTTTAGTCAGTTGTGGGGCTTGAACTCAGGGCCTGGGCTCTGTCCCTGAGCTCTTTTGCTCAAGGATAGTGCCCTCTTTGAGCCACAGCTCCACTTCCAGTTTTCTGGTGGTTAATTGGAGATAAGAGTCTCATGGACTTTCTTTTTTTGTTTTTGCTTTTGTTTTTTGCCAGTCCTGGGCCTTGGACTCAGGGCCTGAGCACTGTCCCTGGCTTCTTTTTGCTCAAGACTAGCACTTTGTCACTTGAGCCACAGCGCCACTTCTGGCCGTTTTCTATATATGTGGTGCTGGGGAATCGAATCCAGGGCTTCATGTATGCGAGGCAAGCAGTCTTGCCACTAGGCCATATTCCCAGCCCCTCATGGACTTTCTTACCTGGGCTGGGTTCGAACCATGATTTCAGATCTCAGTCTCCTGACTAGCTAGGATTACAGGTGTGAGCCACTAGCACTCAGCTACTTCATGTATTTTTCAAATAGGGTCTTACATTTTTTTGCCCAGGCCAGCCTAGACTAATAAATCTCCTATTTATATCTCCTACATAGCTAGGATGACAGGTTTATGTGCCATCCACTAGAGTTTTATTGGATGAGATGTGCTCTCATTAATTTTTGCCTAAGCTGGCTTTGAACTTCAATTCTGATCTCTACTTCCCAGAAGCTAGAATTGTAAGCTTGAACCACTGTGCTAGCTCATAAGGAAAATGTTAACAGGGCTCCCCATTCTTCTTCTCACATGTGTGGAGATGAGTCTTCTAGTGAAATATCTTACCTGATGAAGCTGTCAACTCTACTAGTTATCTACTAAAGTACACGAGCCTAGATCAGACTAGTTGCTCTCCACAGTACTTACCAAAATGTAATGTGAGGGAATATTTACAGAGACTTCAGTCAATCCAACGTTAATTCTCTTCAGTCCAGCCCAAGTGGCACCTCTTGCCTCCTGCCAGGCATCGCTGGGGGCTGCTGCAGGGCATATCCAATACCACTACATCACAAGTTTCTCGGAAGTTAGGGTCCTCAACTGTAGCAAGAATAAATGCAACATATTAATAAAAATTCAGGGCCAGAGGTATACCTTCAATGGTAAATTTTTGCCTATCAGATGTGAAGCTCTTGGTTCAATTCCAAACAGTGGCAAGAAAACAAATTCAGTACCAATCTGTGAAAACTTGAAGGACACTAGGGTAAGTTAACACACTAGCTGAGAACCATAATTTGAATATCTACAGCATATCTTTTGGGGTGAATCTTATCAAAGTTACAATAAGCTGCATACAGTGGTTCAAGATTGTAATCTTACTTGGGATGTGGAGATCTTGGGGATTCTAGATTAAGGCCAGCCCAGGCAAAAAAGTTTGTAAGACTCCATCTCCACCAATGGCTGGGTATGATAGAATCTGTTACCCTATCCACAGGGAAAGCAGCAAGTAGGTGCACTGATATATACCTGTTTTCCCTCGCAACACAGTGAAGCTATTGATAACACAGGGTGCCCAGGATATAAACTGAGACTATCTTGAAGATAACCAAGGCAAAAAGGGGTTAGAGGTGTGGTTCAAGTGGCAGAATGCTAGCCATTCAAGCACAAGGCATAGGGTTCAACCCTCAGTACTGTCAAACAAACAACCTCCCACAATAAGGCCACTTTATACAATTAATAAATGCTAAAAGAAAAGCTTGGCAGGGGCTGGGAATATGGCCTAGTGGCAAGAACGCTTGTCCCGCATACATGAAGCCCTGGGTTCAGTTCCCCAGCACCAGATATATAGAAAATGGCCAGAAGTGGCGCTGTGGCTCAAGTGGCAGAGTGCTAGCCTTGAGCAAACAGAAGCCAGGGACAGTGCTCAGACCCTGAGTCCAAGGCCCAGGACTGGCAAAAAAAAAAAAAGAAAAGCTTGGCATTGGTGGGCTCATACCTGTAATCCTAGATACTCAGGAGGTTGAGACCTAAGGCTCAAAGCTAGCATGGGCAGGAAAGTCCATGAAATTCTTATCTTCAATTAATTACCAAAAAAATAGCTAGAAGTGGAAGTATGGCTCAAGTGGTAGAGTGCTAGCCAGGACAGTGCCTATGCCCTGACTTCAAATCTCAGAACCAGTACAAAAATGATTTAATAAAATTTAATAAAAGATACACTTCCTAGAGTGAATCCTTCAGTATAGTGGACCACCCATTCATGGCAATCCTCCTTATTCCACCACAAATAGTATTCATCAAACTATTATCTGTGTAAGACTTGACTCTATAAGGCTGGATGCTGTTTTGTTAGGCTAGAAAAATGAACATTTTCTGTCCTACACGGGATCCTCTCTTGGAGACCCACAAGGAAATGTCTCTTTTCATCTTTGTACTACAGTAATTGCTTTTCATGAGCAAGTCAGTATTTTATCATATGAGTACAAGTTAAGTTCTTTTACTTTGGCTTCTAGAAAGCTCAGTAAAATCTGTGGCCCATCACTCAACTGTCTGTTGCCCTAGAATCTTTACTTATTTTTATGACATATGTCAATGTCATATTTTGTTATGAATGAGTTTTCTTAAAATCACTTTAGAACAGGATGGGGTATAAATCAGTAGTAGATCATCTCCTTTTGGTACATATTTACATCAGCAGCAACCCTTTATTATATTAAGGTAAACATTTTAAGTAGATTTTTGTCTTAGTACAATTTTATTTTTTAAAATAAGTGTGTGTGTGTGTGTGTGTGTGTGTGTGTGTGTACACATGCATGAACGTGTGATGGTACTGGGGCTTGAACTCAGAGCTTCATGCTTTTGCTTGCCTTCTTCAATTGAAACAATCTACCACTTAAGCCATGACTCCAGTTCCAGCTTTTTGCTGGTTAACTGAAGGTAAGTCTCAGACTTTTCTGCCCCAGGTGGCTTCAAACTTTGATCCTCAAATATCAGCCTCTTTTTTTTTTTTTTTTTGCCAGTCCTGGGGCTTGGACTCAGGGCCTGAGCACTGTCCCTGGCTTCTTTTTGCTCAAGGCTAGCACTCTGCCACTTGAGCCACAGCGCCACTTCTGGCCATTTTCTGTATATGTGGTGCTGGGGAATTGAACCCAGGGCCTCATGTATATGAGGCAAGCACTCTTGCCACTAGGCCATATCCCCAGCCCAAACATCAGCCTCTTGAGTAGCAACAATTATATGTGTGAGATGTTTAATTTTTTTATTGTTAAAAAATGCTAGACCCAGGCACAGGTCCCTCATGCTGATAATCCTAGCTATTCAGAAGCCTGAGAGCTGAGAATTGAGGTGAAAAGCAAGGTTAGGCAGACAAATCCAAGAGACTCTTATCTCCAATTAACCAGCAAAAAGCTGAAATTAAGCCTAGCAGTGGTGGCTCATAGCTATAATCTTAGCTACTCAGGAGGTTGAGATCTGAGGACTAAAGTTTGAAGCCAGCCTAGGCAATGAAGTCCATGAGACTCATCTCCAATTAACCACCAACAAGCTGGAAGTGTTGCTGCAGGGACAGTGCCCAGGCTTTGAGTTCAAGCCCCAGGACCAGAAGAAAAAAAAAAAAAAAAGAGGAGGGGAAGGAGGGGAAGGAGGAGGAAGAGGAGCAACAGCAGCAGCAGCAGCCAGGCACTCTTACCTCATGCCTGTAATCCTAGCTGCTCAGAAGGTTGAGATCTGAGGATCAAGGTTTGAAGCCAGATGGGAGAAGGAAAGTCCTGAGAAGGAAAGTTCGTGAAACTCTTATCTTCAATTAACCACTAGAATACTGGAAGTGAAGTTGGGTTCAAAGTGGTAGAGCATTAACCATGAGCAAAAAAGCTCAGGGACAGCACCCAGGTCCTGAGTTCAAGTCCTACAACTGACAGAAAACAAAAACAAAGAAAACAAAATGAATGGTTCTATTAAGTCCTGAAGCAAATGAAGACTTCTATCGGTGATTATATAATAAAAAGATTTGTAATGTAGCTTTCTGCAGATGACGTTCACATTTTGAGAAGAATGGCCTAAATCAATGTTTTTCAACTTATAGATTTTGAAAACAAGTTACAGGTTAAAGAATAAAAATTAAAACATATAAAATACCAAGCACCAAAGTGCATAAAGAATGAGTATTAGGTCATGAAGCTTTTGTTTCAGTTTTGTGCAAATAAAGAAAAGCATATGCTTAATCTAGCATGAATTGTATTTCCTGTTGTTGGTCTTGATTTTTAAAAGTATACTCACATCACAGGGAAGAATTTACAAGAGTAACATTTGAACTATGGACAATTGTGCTTGTTTTGGCAGCACAAAGAGTAACACTGGGACAATACAGAGAAAATTGGCATGAACAACTAGGATATAAGACTGAGCATAGGGCTGGGGATATGGCCTAGTGGCAAGAGTGCCTGCCTCGGATACACGAGGCCCTGGGTTCGATTCCCCAGCACCACATATACAGAAAACGGCCAGAAGCGGCGCTGTGGCTCAAGTGGCAGAGTGCTAGCCTTGAGCGGGAAGAAGCCAGGGACAGTGCTCAGGCCCTGAGTCCAAGGCCCAGGACTGGCCAAAAAAAAAGACTGAGCATAGCAACAACTCGGAAGAGGGATATATGCTACATCCTAAGGGTACATTGGAGTATATATGCTCAACTACAGGATCCCAGAGGGGAGAAGAGGAAGAGTCCTAGATACAACTAAGTCATAGAAGAGGGACCATATGAGGCTGGGAATGTGGCTTAGCAGTACAGTACTTGCCTAGCATGCATGAAGCCCTGGGTTTGATTCCTTAGCACCACATAAACAGAAAAGGCCAGAAGTGGCACTGTGCCTCAAATGGTAGAGTGCTAGCCTTGAGCAAAAGAAGCCAGGGACAGTGCTCAGGCCCTGAGTTCAAGCCCCAGGACTGGCAAAAAGAAAAGAAAAAGAAAGAGGGACTATATGAGTCAAGTTCAGGAAATGCCACTTAAATGGCTGGAGATTTTTTAGGATGCAGTTTCATAGTTCCCAGTCTAGTCTCAAAGTCATAGGCTCAAGTGATCTTTCTACCTCAGTATCTTGAGTAGATAGGACTATACATACATCATCATCACTGGGCTAAGGGGGAATCGGAGTATGCAGAAGGCCTTGAATGTCATTTGAAAGGCCTTAAATGACCTCCTCTCGCTGAAACAATGTTTCTCAAATCTATAGGTCAAGAACTAAGAACATTATTGAGTAGGTTATAAATATTTGTTTTGGTGCCAGTTCTGGGCTTGAACTCAGAACCTGGGTGCTGTCCTTGAGCTTTTTTTGTCCAAGGCCTTCTACCCATTGAGCCACAGCAACACTTTCTGCCTTTTGGTGATTACAGATGGACTTTCATGGACTCTCTCTCATGGACTTTCCTGAATAGGCTGGTTTTGAACCACAATCCTCAGATTGAGTAGCTAGGATTTTTCAATTGAGTAGAATAGAAAGGAAATATCAGAATGTACCACAAATAAGGGTGAGCTTTATTCTGCAAAGCTTTTGCTTCAGCTATGTATATATATAGAGAGATACTTGTTGGTTTATTCATTCATTCAAGATTTAAAAAAAAATTGAAACCCACTGATCAGAAAGAAATCGTAGAAAGCTTATAATCAAGGGGAAAAATGACACTAATGAAGCCCACTATTAACCTCTTAGATGACAACAGCAATTCTGAACCACTTAGAAGCGATTCATCCTTCAAGAGCTCCCTTTCCGTTGGCTGATGTGTTCCAATGACCTTTCTGTACTATAAGAAGGCTATTTTGCAAATGGCTGCCTGAAGACAGCAAAAATGAGTGCCAAGGTACAAACTACTTAGAAATAAGTGGGTACTCTGTTTGTCCCTTGATACTTTCTCCCTTTAGTTTGAGGGAGGGATAGTCTTCAAAAAGAGGAAAATGGATAATTCATACATTACTAAGCATCTTGCAAGGAGATCAAGGACACTAAGAAATTATATTTTAAATAATTAAACCTTTCATTTTAAGATGACTCTAGGCTCATGTGCCATTATGAGAGGTCCCACATACTCTGCACCCAGTTTTCCCTGGTTGTAATTACTACACTGCTATATCACCTTAAGAACATGATCAACACTAACAACCCAGCCATTCAAATTTTAGTTTTACATTTGTGTGTGCCTAAAGCTACTCAGTTATGTGACTTTACATGTAGATTTGTGCAATCAATACTAAAAATCAAGACACAGAATAGCTGAATTACTATAAGGATTTTAGGAAACTGTGTGTGGATGCACACACACACATGTGCATTCCCAGGGCCTCACATATTTTACACAAATGCTTCGCTATTGAGCTAGACCCTAAGTACTTTTTCTTTTTATAGTACTAAAGTTTGAACTCAGGGTCTTTTAGGTTGGTACCTCTACCACTGAAACCATGCCTCAAGCCTTTTTTTTTTTTTTGCTAGTTATTTTTCAGATAAGGTCTTGCTTCCTACCTGGGAGTGTACCCAAGCCTACATCTGCCTACTTTAGGCTATACCCATACTTCTACATCCAGCTACAATCCATGTGTGTATTACTAAATGCAGCTTCCCTCTGTGGAGATGGAGTCTTACAGGCCTTTCTTCCCTGGGCTGGCCTAGAACTGCTATTCTCCCTTTCTTGCTTCCTATGTAGCTTAGGATAACAGGCATGTGCCACTATACCCAGCTATGGGTTAAAGGGTTTGGGGAACTTTTCTACATGGGGCTAGCCTCAAACTATGATCATCCTGACCTTAGCTCCCCAAATAGCTAGGTAAGAGCCATTGGTGCCTGGCTTCCAAAATATTCTTATTACCACATTAGTGTTTTAACTCTTTACCCCAATCTAAGCCTGGTTAAAGCCTTCAGCTCATACTGTAAAAAAAAACAACACAAAAAAAACACAATCTGAGCGACATATTTCTTTTTATTACTCATGTCAGCTAAGTGGTAATATGACTACAGAAAAATACTAAAGTAGACACAAAGAAAAAGAATACAAGACTTGTAGAACTACTACCACCAGTTGTTAAAGGGCAGCACAGACCCGTAATCCCAGCATTAGGGAGGTGGAGGCAGGAGTTAAGAGGCTAGCCTATGCTACATGGTAAGACTCTATCTCCAAAGAAAAAAACCAACCCAAAACAAAAACAAAGGGCTGGGTGTAGTACATACATACATAATACCACATATAATACATACATATATAATACTTGAAAAATGGATAGGAGGCAAATCTGGCAAATGACTCTAGCTGAAAAACTAAAAACAAAAAGTGGGTATGTATAGACAGTAGTTTAGGAGGTAAGGGTGTATACATTCAGAAATTTAAATATGTAACATATTAGATTGGTGGGCTACACTGAGACTTTTGCTTTGGTGTGTGGCAAAGTTGAGGTGCACAGCTTAAATACCTGGACTGGTTCCTGAGGTCTCAGGATGATATCAGGGAGGACTGCACAATCTACATCCAGTGCTCAGGTACTTTGTGTAGCTGGTAGTCCAAATTGGTCTGGATGTTAAGATAGACAAGGCTTTCTCCTCTACCTCCCTGTACTTGGGCTCAGGAGGGGGGAAAGGAAAGGGTCAGGCAGGGGCCCAGAAGTGGAATGACCAACTATACTAATCTAGTCAGGACAGAGAGGTTTCTCAGAACATGGGACTTTCAGTGGTAAAACTGGGTAAGTCCTGGGCAAACTGGGATGAGTTGGTTACACTGTTCAAAGGTACTCCCTGGAGCTTGACGCAATGAAACAAATACTTTGCTGCTGTTGTTGAGGTCAAATCCTGGAGGTGGGAGAAGTGTGGAAGGACAATTTGGAAGAGAGTAAGTTAACCATGACACTTTCTGAACACCAGAGTATCCATTTTTCTTAGGCCTACAAAGAAGTTGCCATAGCAGACTTATACAATCCGATACTGATTTCACAAAAATGTAATAGAAAGTAATTCTGGTAGATACATATATTTTAAAGACTGGGCTCAAACAGGTTACAGAGGAAAAAAGAAAAGATTACCTGTCAAATAAGAGAAAAGCGTTTAACCTCAAAGAGTAGGTGGAATACCAATATGGTGAGCAATTTTATAAATTGAGCACTTCAGCTTCTAAAGACACATAATGCTTCTTATAATTTCTAAATTGAGTTACCTGTCCACCCATGAAAAACGTGTAACTTAGGCATATTTTTCTTAGAGCTGGTTAAAATGAAAGACAGCTGCTCCCAACCTATCTCTACCAGTAAGAGGTGTGCAAAAAGACAAACAAGCATAGGCTCAAAAGAAGCTTGTAATTTTATAAGTTGTTCAGGTGAGCCACACTTCAAGGGTTTAATGTGTTGAAGCACTGTTCCAGGCACAAAGAGACAGTTTTGTTTTTGCAGTGCAGTTTCAAGAATCAAAGCCAGGACCATGCACATGCTAGGTAAGTATCTTACACAATGAGATATACCTTCAGCCCACGGACAAAGCTTTTACTCTTAAGAAACCCATAGGTAGAGCTAGTCATCAGTGCCCCACACCTGTAATCCTAGCTACACAGGAGGCTGAGATCTGAGGATCATGGTTTGAAGCTAGACTGGGCAGAAGTGTGGGACTTAGCTCTAACTAACAGTTTTTTTAAAAGCCAGAAATGGAGATGTGGCTCAAGTGGTAGAGTGCCATCCTTGAGAGAAAAAGTGAAGGATAGTGCCAAGCCCTGAGTTCAAGTTCTAGTACTGGCACCAAATAAGAGAAAAAAAATGCAGGTATGGTGGCATATATCTATATAATCCCAGCCCTCACATGGCTAAGGTAGAGTAATAACAAGCTCAAAGTCAGCTTGAACTACACAGTGAGTGTCTCAAAAAAAAGGGGGGGGGTACTAAGTAAAAATATAAGATTAAAACAAGGCGAAGACAAGTATTCTTCCAAAAAGACTAAGTCAAGATCTATAACTTGGGGCTGGGAATATGGCCTAGTGGTAGAGTGCTTGCCTTGTATACATGAAGCCCTGGGTTCAATTCCTCAGCACCACAGATACAGAAAAAGCCAGAAGTGGTGCTGTGGCTCAAGTGGTAGAGTGCTAGCCTTGAGCAAAAAGAAACCAGGGACAGTACTCAGGCCCTGAGTTCAAGCCCCATGACTGGCAAAAAAAAAAAATCTATAACTCAGGACTGGGAATGTGGCTCAGCGGTAGAGTGCTTGCCTAGTGGCATGAAGACCTGGGTTCAATTCCTCAGTATCGCATAAACAGAAAAAGCTCAAATTGATGCTTTGGCTCAAGTGGTAGAATGCTAGCCTTGAGCAAAAGACGTTCAGAGACAGTGCCCAGGCCCTGAGTTCAAGCCCCATGACTAGCAAAAACAAACAAACAAAAAAAACAACTTAATCATTACCTAATAACTATCAGCAAAATTCTGTGGGATCCTAAGTGAGATGACCAGGCCATGAAATACAAACTTGATACTAACCCTGTCCTTCCCCCAGTACCTTACTTCATGTTCTTTTCCCTCTGCTGAATGTTCAAGTTATCTTTGCCTCTAATACCCTATGTTCAGCACATTCATCTCTTCTGTGTCACAGCCCTCAAAATACTGATGCTGTTTTGTTTTTTTTCTGAGTTGCCAGATTTAGCAAATAGTGTTCAATTAACCCTGAATTTCAAATAATAAACACTGAATTTCTTTTATATATAAGAATATCCCATATATTATTTGGGACATACTTAAAACTTAAAAAGCTATTTATTGAACACACAGAAAATGAGGATCAAAAAGGAATTTCCCTAACATAAGGGTTTATGAAAAATTCACAGCTGACATCAAACTCAAAGATGGAAAACTGAAGCATTCCTCTGGATCAGGGGACTGATCTGACAAGTATGGCTACTTTTATCACATCTATTCAGTATCTTACTAGAAGTTCTTGCCAGAGCATTTAGGCAAGAAATAAGATATCCAAAGTAGAAGGAAAGATGTAAAACTATCTCTACATACAGGTACCATGAGCCTAATATGTAGAAGATCCACACTATTATAAAAATTTTTGAGCTAATAAATGAATTAAACAAAACAGTAAGTTTTGACACTGGTCTTTAACAATCAAATGGAAGCTGGGCACTAGTGACTCAAATCTGTAATTTTAGCAACTCAGGAGGCTGAGATCTGAGAATTGTGAAGCAGCCCGGACAGACATATTGATGAGACTATGAAATTCTTTAATCTCCAATTTACCAGCAAAAAGTTGGAATTGGAGGTATGGCTCAAGTGGTAGACTGCTAGTTTTGAGTTGAAGCCCCAGTAATGGCACTAAATAAAATTTTTAAAAATGGAATGGTGCCATTTCAGTTTGCATGAATGATAAAGTACTCTCTGAGGAAGTGATCTTTATAATGAGACCTGAATAATAAAATTCCTTGTAAAAGAAATTCTCACCAAGTGTTGGTGGCTCATGCCGGTAATCCTAGCTACTCAAGAGGCTAAGTGGGAGTCCAGGTAAGTCCATGAGATTCTTATTTTTAATTAACCACCAAAAAGCTGGAAGTGGAATTGTGACAAGTAGTAGAATGCTAACTTTGAGTGAAAAAGCTAAGGGACAGTGCCCAAGCACTGAATTCAGGCCATAGGACTGGCACTAAACTACAAATAATCAAATAAATAAGGAAGAAAGAGCAATGAAGGACAGCCAACTCAACACAAACAGGAATTCAGACATTCCATTTAGAGGATGTGAAAAAAGCACAAAGGGAAAATTCTGAAATGTAAGTGAAGCTTAGAGACTATTATCTTACACAAAGTATAGGACAATTACTTTTTTTAAAAAAATGTTTTAGGCAGACTCAAAATAACTGTAAGAGAATGACAGCAAGTAGAAAAAAAACACTAAGTAGGACTTACTGGACAGGACATTTCAAGATTTTTTTTTTTTTTTTTTTTTTGCCAGTCCTGGGCCTTGAACTCAGGGCCTGAGTATTGTCCCTGGCTTCCTTTTTGCTCAAGGCTAGCACTCTACCACTTCAGCCACTGCGCCACTTCTGGCAGCTTTCTATATATGTGGTGCTGTGGAATTGAATCCAGGGCTTCATATATATGAGGCAAGCTCTCTTGCCATTAGGCCATATTCCCAGCCCTAGAATAAAATGTGTAAACTAACTACATGGTAGCCACAATTTACTACTGGTATGGATTATAATTGATAATAATGTGTCCTAGCTTCAATCTACTGCAGAAGCATAACTACATCTCCTTAGCAGATGCTTTTATTATCAAACTTACATTCTAGCTTTTGTAAATGGCAATACAGGTTGAATATTCTTTAACCAAAATATTTGGCATCAGAAACATTTCACATTTTAGATTGTTTCATATATGAGACTATCTGTATACACTGCCATTTGATTATCCTTAATCCAAAACCCTGAAAATCCAGAATGTTCTGAAACCACCTAAGAAAGAAAAAGAAAGCGAGTTGGGAGGGAGGAAGAAAGAAAAGAAAAAACCTCCATAGGCTGAGAGCAAGCTCATGCCTACCATCCCAGATACTCAGGAGTTGGAGTTTAGAAGAACTATGGTTCCATCAAGGCCAGTCTGGGCAAGAACCCATCAAAATCAATAAGCTAGATATGATGGTATGTGCCTATTTAGAAGGCTATAGGCAAAAGAATCATGGTTTGAGACTGGCACTGAACAAACACACACACACATCGAACAAACGAGCAAAACACCAACAAAACCTTATCTGAAAAGTAATCAGAAGTGAAAAACCACTGGGCAAAGATAGCTCACCTACAATCTTACTCAGAAGGCTGAGATCTGAGGATCAGGGTTTGAAGCCAGCAATGACAAATTCAAGAGACTCCAAAACCAGCAAAAAGTTCAAGCACTCATTTTCACACACACACACACACACACACACACACACACACACACTCATGTACACACACCTAAAAAACAAAGCAAAAAGAACAAGAAACATTGGATGCATGGCTCAAGTAATAGAGCATCTGCAGAGCCAACATGATGCTCTCTGAGTATTGCCAACAGCAAAACATTAAAGATTTTGAAGCACTTAGAATTTTTTATTTCTGGATTAGGGATGCTCAACCTATACCTGGTAAGGTATATACCTATTGCTTTTATGAGTAGAAATGCCTCTGGGAGCACTTCAGAGAGCAGTGAACACTTTCTCATGGAGATACGCCAGCTTCTCTAAGCGAGTTCGTTTCAATAGGGGGAACCACTCCCAGTAGGGTAACTCTACCACACGATATCCAAGCCGGACCAGTTGCCGCCTCTTCATATTGTGCAATCCAAGCAGATCCCTGGAACCATAAGAATATTGGTTTCTGTTTGTCAGTTGAATGGCTAGTTTCACTAGTGGGGTCTCTATCTGGACTGGGGGACAAGGCCCAGCCACCTCCATAGTCCCCAATGTATCTGCCACATTGCAATGGGCATCCTCCATGTTTATTGCTCCTTTGTTGTCTAACTCCATGGGCTGCTGTCTAGTCTTTGACTCAATTTCCCTCTTGAAAGAACCTCGTGGTTTACCTTTTAGCAACTGATTCATCAAGTCATCTGTAAGGCTGACTCCCACAGGCTTAAGCTTTATTTTGGCTACATCATCAGTTGGTATGGCATCTCTGTTAAATGGTATTGGCTTCCTGTTAGCATCAAGCTGGACCTCCATGTCAGAGGATCGAGTATGAGGTAAAATCATATGGTGCATGATGTACTGGGGGCCACCCAACATGGTCTCAAGTAAAGAGAAAGCTTCTAGGAATTCAGGCTTTGAGGTCATATCCTTTCTTGCTAAATCCCACAGCTTTGCTGATGCCTCTTTCTGAAGGTCAGAGCTGAGACGATTGCCTCTGTAATCTGGACACTCAATACCAACTGTGCCATCAAGAGTATAAAGTTCTTTACTGAGTTCAAACTTGCTTTTCTCCTGGGCCAGCCTGACAAACCCTGGACTCAGAGCAATGTTGATAAACTCTGTTGGGAAGTACTCTGAAAACGCCAGGCCCAGCAGGCAAGTGAGCAAGTGTTCTGGATATTGGTTGAATTCAGGCATCTTTCTTTGAATCTCATTTATCAGGCTGGAATAAAATTCTTCTGTGTTGGGTGGCTTATAGTTCAGAGTTCCAAATGACCACAGAATCTTGGCAACATCTTTACTTCGACAATGTGCTACCCGAGGAGGCAAAGAGGCAGCCACTGCATTCATGACTCTTTCATCCAGGAAACGTAAGGCTGAGCAGGCAAGTGTCAGGTGCATGACACCTTGTACCCCTAGGGAAGGAATTCGCTGAGGAGCAATCTCTCCAAACTGCTTCATGAACTTTACATGATCTACGTGAGTGAAACGGAACATTTTAAGAATATGCACTAAGGCACGATTACTCAGATTCTTCATGTCAGCACAAGCCAAGTCTCCAATTTTCCGCATGACAAATTCTGACAGACTACTACTTGACTTAAAGAACCCCAAACAGATTGTGCCAACCTCCTCTAAATTGATCAAATCTATGTACTTAACAATTAGTAATTCTAGTTTTTGCATTAGGTCTTGTGGTACCTCACGACTTTCACCTATAATATAAATTAAGTGAATCAGCTGGGACAAGGATAGCTCTTTCCAGTGCAAATTAAGGTAACTAAAAAAAATATTTAAAAATCTGGGTACTCTGCGGCCCAAGTATCGCCAAAGATCAGCCACCAAGAGAAGCTGATTTAGACTCATCTTCCACACCTGATGGCAAAACCTGGTTTCATACACATCTAGAATTGGATGGGATCGAGGGATTCCTAAACCAACAAAGGCTTTCAAAATACTGATCAAGTCTTCTATATGGAAGAGCTGTATGTTCTTCACACTCAGCTGGCAGAGCAAAGCAAAGCTGGATCTTGGCAGCAAACCAGGATGCTGCTCAGCAGGCAAAGTGCTCAGCTTACAGAAATAATCAACAATGACTTCAGGCTGAAGGCTACTTTGATAAACTGTGACTTTGTGCAAAATCAGTTCACCTTCTGAAACAGACAGGGGCTGACAAGTCTCAGATCTGGTATAGCTGTGAAGCTGGTACTCAGGCCTTAGCTGCAGGAAAACCCGGATGTCTTCTAAGGAGTCAAAAACTTCTACATCCTCTTCATCAACCCTCACGGCACAGGGCGAACCTGGCTGCAATGTGCTGGCATTAGAGATAGAAGCCTTGCCGAATCCCAGGCCTCTCTGAGAAGAGGCTATACTAGCAATGTTCTTATTTTTTCTGGCAGCACAGTGGAGGCTATGGTGCTCTGGAAGGTCCTGTCCCCCTTGCCGTGTGCTGCTGCCCACACTCCAATATGCCATACTCTGGGTTGCACTGTAGGCAAAAGGACTGGAAAAAACTTTGTATTTTACAGGTTTTAACAACTTGAGAGTAGCTGTCATTCTGGTGTGAGTAATGATCTTTCTGGTAGGCAGAGCACAGTCGTCACAGGTCTGATCAGCCAGTTTCTTGTCTACATGGTGCTTGATTAGAGCTGGACAGTGAGGTGTTCCATATAAACTGCCTGGAAATCTTCGGAATACCACAAGAGCCATGGATCACAAATGACTGGGCCAGAATTGGTGCCAGATACTGAAAAAAGGGTAGATGAAGAATAAATGGCTTCCACCTATCACAATACCAAAACTTATAAGAAACAGATTCAAACTATACTGCTGTCCGCACAAAGAAGTTTAATGCTAGTGAATACTCAAACCATGAGCCACAATGTATGAACTTTTTCCTTGCATAAAGGCACAGGAGAACCCAAGCCCAGGAGTTCCCAGACTCCTGCTTGATCCAGACTTACTACTTGGTTGTAGAAAAGAAACAGTCACAGTCAGTTGCTTGCTAACACTCAAAAGGAATGAAAATGAAAGATTTCCAAAAGAAAACTAGGAAAAGAGTAAGCAATTTATTTCATCTTTTTCTTTCTTTTTGTGTGTCGGTTGTGGGGCTTGAACTCTGGGCTTGGGCACAGTCCCTGAGCTCTTCAGCTCAAGGCTAGCACTCTACCACCTGAGCCACAATGCCACTTCTGGTTTTCTGGTGCTTAACTGGAGATAAGAGTCTCACAGACTTTCCTCCCAGGCTGGCTTTGAACCATGATCCTCAGATCTCAGCCTCCTAAGTAATAGGATTACAGGTGTGAGTCACCAGCAAGCAGCTCATTTCATCTCTTTAACAGCAACAAAAATATACTTGGAGAATAAGATATTTATAAAACCTACCATACTAATTTTTCCACATATTCTTACTTTTAAAAAATGCTTATTCTCTTTCTTTCCACTTAGTTGTCAAAACCTGACAAGCAAATCCAAGGAGACCTGGGCAACCAAGGTCTCCAGACAAAGCTGTGCACAGAATTCCAAGATTTCAAAGAAACCAAAATAACTTTCTGAAAAGTCTGTCTAACTCTGCTGCCAGAGCCCACACATCCATACATAAAAACCAAGGGGAGTGTGTGTGTGTGTGTGTGTGTGCGCGCGTGCGTGTGTGTGTGTGTGTGTGTGTGTGTACTGGTCCTGGGGCTTGAACTCAGGACCTGGGCACTGTCTTTCTGTTTGTTTGTTCTTTTTTTTTTTTTAAACTGAAGGCTAGCACTCTACCACTTGAGTGACAGCTCCACTTCCAGCTGCCTTTTTTTTTTTTTTTTCCCTACTTGGAGATAAGAATCTCACAAACTTTCAGGCCCAGGTTGGCTTCAAACTGCAATCCTCAGGTCTCAGGCTTCTGAGTAGTTACAATTACAACATCCATCAGAAGCACAGGATTTTAGGGAATCCCAGTAGCTTTGTTTTGTAGCTCAGCTACACAGGCTTCTCTGAATGACACACTGAATCTTTATACACTTTGTTCTTTTGTTTTGTACTGGGGCTTGAACTAAGGGTCTCATGCTCTTGCTTAACTTTTTTACTCATGGATGGCACTCTACAACTTGAGCTACACCTCCACTTCTACCTCTTGCTGGTAATTGGAAATAAGAATCTCTTGAATTTGGCTTCAAGCCACAATCCTTAGATATCAGCCTCTTGAATAAGATTACTGGCATGAACCATGAGTGCATGGATTATGTTTGGTTCTTTATTGTGACCTACGAACCATTTTGCCCACTGAATTTCAACCCATGTATCAGGTGCCACAGACTTGGGGTCAGCAAACTACACCTCAAGGCTCAAATCTAGTCCTGTACTTAATATGTAGGTAAAGACTTACCAGAACCTAGCATAGTTTAAACTAACTTTCCTGTCATAAAAGCAGAATTAGCTGTCAAAGACTATATTTATGCAAGTATTTTACTGTCTAGCCCTGTAGAGAAAAGGTCTATGGCCTTCTGCCAAAGACCATTAGTTGGTTAGTTGGATAATTTATTTTTAAGGTACTAGGGCTAAAGTCCAAGGACTCACACATGCTAGGTCCCGAGTCCCCATTAGTTGATTTTTATGAATTCAGATAACCAACATCTGCATTCAAAAAACATTAGGAGGGGCTGGGGATGTAGCCTAGTAGCAAGAGTGCCTGCCTCGGATACACGAGGCCCTAGGTTCGATTCCCCAGCACCACGTATACAGAAAACGGCCAGAAGAGGCGCTGTGGCTCAAGTGGCAGAGTGCTAGCCTTGAGCGGGAAGAAGCCAGGGACAGTGCTCAGGCCCTGAGTCCAAGGCCCACGACTGGCCAAAAAAAAAAAAAACATTAGGAGGTGGATGCCAGTGCCTCACACCTATAATCCTAGCTACTCAGAAGGCTAAGATCTGAGGATCGTGGTTCAAAGCCAGCCTGGGCAGGAAAGTCCATGAGATTACTATCTCTAATTAACCACCAGAAAACTGGAAGTGGCACTGTGGCTCAAAGTGATAGAGCACTAGCCTGGAGTAAAAAAGCTCAGGGACAGCACCCAGGCACTGAGTTCAAACCCCATGACCAAAAAAAAAAAAAAAAGGAAAGTAGTACTAAAATGATTTTATTTTTCTTCAATATTTAGATGATACTTAAAAGATTCACATGCCTTTGGATGGGGATATAGCTCAGGAGTAGTGTGCTTAACATGCCGAGGCTCTGGGCTCAATGCCAGTGCCATAAAACCAAAACACAACAGATGTATATGCCTCAAAATAGTCACCAAAACTCTCAATTAATATTATAACACAGACATGATGGCAATACGAGAAAGTAATAGAATGTTCCAGGAAACAGAACAAGACTTTTAACAAGTCCTGCTTTGCAACCTGGGATCTAAATTTGGTCCAACATTGTTTGCAATTAAAGTATAAACTGTTCATGTCTGCAGTCTTTCAATATATCTTAGAAACTAGATACTAAGAAATAACTTTATCCAGCTGGGAATATGGCCTAGTGCCAAGAGTGCTTGCCTTGTGTACGTGAAGCCCTGGGTTCAATTCCTTAGCACCACATATATAGAAAACGGCCAGAAGTGGCACTGTGGCTCAAGTGGCAGAGTGCTAGCCTTGAGCTAAAAAGAAGCAAGGGACAGTGCTCAGGCCCTGAGTCCAAGCCTAGGACTGGCAAAAAAGAAGAAGAAGAAGAAGAAGAAGAAGAAGAAGAAGAAGAAGAAGAAGAAGAAGAAGAAGAAGAAGAAGAAGAAGAAGAAGAAGAAGAAGAAATAACTTTATCCTTCAGTTCAAGGTTTTGAATCCAGAGTCTTACACATGCTAGGTAACTTCTTTAACATTTCTCTTTACCCTCTCATCCCTCAATTTTTTTTAAATTTTTATTGTCAAGGTGATGTACAGAGGGGTTACAATAACCTATGTAAGGCAAGTGAGTATATTTCTTGTCAAATCTGTTACCTCCTCCCTCATTTTTCTCATGCTCCCTTCTCCCCAATTCCCCTTCCCCCTTCTTTTGGAGACAAGACCTCACTAATTTTGTCTAAACTAGGCTAGAAATTCCTGATCCTCTTGTTTGTGCCTCCTGAATAGGTAAGATTACAGGCATGTAACACTACACTCAAGCTAAGAATCTCCCCTTTTAGCATGCATTAGTTGTACAAGGGGAGGGGTTTCATTCTGACATTTCCACACATGTAAAAAATGTACCAAATCAACCTCACTTCCTCACTCCCTTACCCCCAACCCCCTTTCTCTAAACAATTTCAACAGCTTTCATTGTTCTATTTTCAAATATGCAAATGAATTTGACCATATTCATCCTCATTTGCCTTCTTCATTAGCTCTTGTAACTTTCACTGGTACTCCTCCCTAACAGAGGGTGTGAGCTTGACTGACAAAAGACAAAGTGTTGTACAAGACAGAAACTAAGCCAGGTATTGGTGGTTCACCCCTCTAATCCTATTTATTCAGGAGGCTGAGATCTGAGGACTGCGGTTCAAAGCCAGCCTGGGCAGGAAAGTCCTTAAGATTCCTATCTCCAATTAAGCACCAGAAAACTGGAAGTGGCACTATGACTCAAGTGGCAGAATACTAGCCTTGAGCTGAAGAGCTCAGGGACTGAGCCCAGGCCCAGAGTTCAAGCCCCATGACTTCCAAAAAAAAAAAAAAAAAAAGATAAAAACTATTAGCTGGGCATGAGTGGCAATCCTAGCTACTCAGAAGGCTGAGCTCCGAGGATAGCAGTTCAAAGCCTGCCCAGACAGGAAAGTCCATGAGACTCATATCTTCAATTAAGTACCAAAATGCTAGAAGTAGACATGTGGCTCAAGTGGTAGAGTGCCATCCTTGAGCAAAAAAGCTAAGAGATAGTGTCCAGGACCTGGGTTCAAGCCGCAGTACTGGCACTAAATAAATAAAAACTATAAGGAAACTATATTGACAGGAAAAAAGGTAGGGGGAGAAAGTATAGAGGTTGGAGACTGATAGAAGACAGAGCCTCTGGAAGGCTGAGATAAGGAAGATAGCAATTTGAGAGTGGATCATGCAGAAATATTCACAAGACCTCTTCTCAATCCACAGCTGGGTATAACTATATGTACTTGTTATATGAAGGACTGAGGTAAGGAGGATCATGGTTCCAGGCCAAGCCAGACAGAAAAGTCCGTGAGACTCTTATCTCAACAGTGGGAAGCTGGATGAAGTGGAGCATACCAATGATTCCAGCAACAACGAGAAGCCCACAGCAGGCAGAGGTGGAGTCCATGCACATGTCTGAGTGGGAAGCAAAACCTTATTCTCAAAATAGTCAGTGAAGGGCTGGGAATATGGCCTAGTGGTGAAGTGCTTGCCTTGCATACATGAAGCCCTGGGTTTGATTCCACAGTACCACATATATAGAAAAAAGCCAGAAGTCGTGCTATGACTCAAGTGGTAGAGTGCTAGGCTTGAGCAAAAAGAAGCCAAGGACAGGGCTCAGGCCCTGAGTTCAAGCCCCAGGACTGGCAAAAAAAAATAGTCAGTGAAAAACAGGGTTGGAGGTGTGGTTCAAGTGGAAGAGCACCAGGCTAGCAAGCATGAGGCCCTGAGTTCAAACTTCATTACTGGGAGAAGGGGGAAGCATAGAGTCCTGAAGTTTGTTATACAGAAGTCAAAAGATACAAAACTCAGCAATCAAGCCAGGCATCAATGGCTCACACCTGAAACCCGAGTTACTCACGAGGCTGAGATCAGAGGATTGTGGTTCGAAGCCAGCTCAGGCAGGAAAGATTCTAAGAATGTAATTTCCAATAAATTACCAAAAAGTTGGAAATGGAGCTGTGGTTCAAGTAGGAGAGCTACAGCCTAGAGGAAAAGAAGCTCAAGGACAGTGCACAGACCCTGAGTTCAAGACCCAGGACCAATTTTTTTTTAAAATGTTAGAAATCGGGCTGGGGATATGGCCTAGTGGCAAGAGTGCTTGCCTCGTATACTCTTGCCTCGTATACATGAGGCCCTGGGTTCAATTCCCCAGCACCACATATACAGAAAACAGCCAGAAGTGGCGCTGTGGCTCAAGTGGCAGAGTGCTAGCCTTGAGCAAAAAGAAGCCAGGGACAGTGCTCAGGCCCTGAGTCCAAGCCCCAGGCCTGGCCAAAAAAAAAAAAAAAAAAAAAAAAAATGTTAAAAATCAAAAAGGCAGGGGAATTGGCTGTACCTTTAGTTTTAGCTACTTGGACGCTAAGGTGGGAAAATCAAATCACTTGTGCATAGGAATTGAAGTCCAGCTCAGAAAACATAGTGACCCTCTTTAAAACAAACAAAAAAAAATAGTAACATAACTGTATTGTGTGAAAGCAACTGCTTTATTGCTATGGTGAAACTAAGAGAGAAACATTTTCTATTTAAACTTCCTTTAGGGACTGGGAATGTGGCTTAATGGTAGAGTGCTTACCTAGCATGCATGAAGCCCTAGGTTCCATCCTCAGTACCACATAAATAGAAAAAGCCAGAAGTGGTGCTGTGGCTCAAGTGGTAGAGCGCTAGCCTTAAGCAAAAGAAGCTCAGGGACAGAGCCCAGGACCTGAGTTCAAGCCCTAGTACTGGTGCAAAAATAAATAAAATACACAGATAAATGTCAAAAGAAACAGATTAAGAGATGAAAAGTACTAAGGAACAAAAATGGAGAACGAAAGAAAAAGGAACTAATAGTGTTATAAGATCTACTGGCAGGGCTGGGAATGTGGCCTAGTGGCAAGAGTGCTTGCCTCATATACATGAAGCCCTGGGTTTGATTCCCCAGCACCACATAATATAGAAAATGGCCAGAAGTGGCGCTGTGGCTCAAGTGGCAGAGTGCTAGCCTTGAGCAAAAAGAAGCCAGGAACAGTGCTCAGGCCCTGAGTCCAAGGCCCAGGACTGGCAAAAAAAAAAAAAAAAAAAAAAAAGATCTACTGGCAGTTTAAGTCATAAAAATGTGCAACTTAAAAACTAAACTTTGGGCTGGGGATATAGCCTAGTGGCAAGAGTGCCTGCCTCGGATACACGAGGCCCTAGGTTCGATTCCCCAGCACCACATATACAGAAAACGGCCAGAAGCGGCACTGTGGCTCAAGTGGCAGAGTGCTAGCCTTGAGCGGGAAGAAGCCAGGGACAGTGCTCAGGCCCTGAGTCCAAGGCCCAGGACTGGCCAAAACAAAACAAAACAAAAAAAAAAAAAAACAACTAAACTTTGGGGCTGGGAATATGGCCTAGTGGGCTGGGAATATGGCCTAGTGGCAAGAGTGCTTGCCTCCCATACATGAAACCCTAGGTTCGATTCCTCAGCACCACATATATAGAAAATGGCCAGAAGTGGCGCTGTGGCTCAAGTGGTAGAGTGCTAGCCTTGAGCAAAAAGAGGCCAGGGACAGTGCTCAGGCCCTGAGTCCAAGGCCCAGGACTGGCAAAAAAAAAAAAACACACACACACACACACAAAAAAACTAAACTTACAAAATGCATGGACTAACAAAAAACTAGCTATTCTTCAAAAAGATAATGAAATAAATGTGGGAACATTATAGTGTAAGTAGTTCCTACTGTCTACAGAATTTATAGATGTCCAGTAACAGAAATGGTGAATGACAAGGAATCTTTGAGGCATGAGGTACAAAACTGCAATTGGCAAACTGTGGCCACTTACTTTTTCACCAGGCAACTTTTTTTTTTTTTTTTTTTTGCCAGTCCTGGGCCTTGGACTCAGGGCCTGAGCACTGTCCCTGGCTTCTTCCCGCTCAAGGCTAGCACTCCGCCACTTGAGCCACAGCGCTGCTTCTGGCCATTTTCTGTATATGTGGTGCTGGGGAATCGAACCTAGGGCCTCGTGTATCCGAGGCAGGCACTCTTGCCACTAGGCTATATCCCCAGCCCTTCACCAGGCAACTTTTGGAGTTATACTAAATACCATAGCAACATATCTATTGTGATCTAAAGTATAACCACTATAGAAATTGGGTCTTGAGTACTGTGAAAAAGAAGAAGGAAAAAGAAGAAGAGAAGCAGTAGGGCATGAATGTAGGAGGAAAGGCATTGGGAAGGAGTGGAGGTAGGGTATGCTGTCCAGGTAGAGCAAGCATATCTGAGAGAAAGTTAGAACTCCTCTTTACTCAAGGACTGTAAAGAATGCACTAGCTCAGGCTGGGAATGTGGCTTAGAGGTAGAGTGCTTGCCTAGCATGCATGAAGCCCTGGGTTTGATTCCTCAGTACCACATAAATAGAAAAAGCCATAAGTGGTGCTGTGGCTCAAGTGGCAGAGTGCGAGCCTTGAGCAAAAATGAAGCTCAGGGATAGGGCCCTGAGTTCAAGCCCTAGAACTGGCCAAAAAAAAAAAAAAATGAATCCACTAGCTCAAAAGAGAGACTATGAGATGTTCTTTTAACTCCGGGTTCTTTTTTCAATAAAGACTCAAAAAACATTTGATGTCATTGCACAAAGCTCCTTTCCTTAAGTGTCCCAACTGTACCCTCCTTCTCAACTCCACCTTGAGTCCTACTATACCAGGGTATATTCTCAAAACAGAGTGGCATTTCCAGAAAGCACTGCCCAAACCACCCTGATTGATGTGACTTCATAAAAACAAAGGATTTACCTTTTTACTTTCCTGGTACAGGTCAGAGCAAGTCCAAATAACTTCATTTTAGGGCTGGGAATATGACCTAGTGGTTAAGAGTGCTTGCCTCGTATATATGAAGCCCTGGGTTCAATTCCCCAGCACTACATATATAGAAAATGGCCAGAAGTGGCGCTGTGGCTCAAGTGGCAAAGTACAAGCCTTGAGCAAAAAGAAATCAGGGACAGTGCTCAGGCCCTGAGTCCAAGGCCCAGGACTGGCAAAAAAAGATGTACTGGGCTGGGGATATAGCCTAGTGGCAAGAGTGCCTGCCTCGGATACACGAGGCCCTAGGTTCGATTCCCCAGCACCACATATACAGAAAACGGCCAGAAGCGGCGCTGTGGCTCAAGTGGCGGAGTGCTAGCCTTGAGCGGGAAGAAGCCAGGGACAGTGCTCAGGCCCTGAGTCCAAGGCCCAGGACTGGCCAAAAAAAAAAAAATGATGTACTGTACACATATATAGACATGCTGCATTGAAACTCATCTGTGCAACCACTTAACCATAATTAAAAGCTAAATTTATATAAAAAATAACTTCATTTTAAACTAATCCAGAAAGAAGACAGAGAAAGGGAGCAGGGCAGAGGTAGCCATGCTAACTGCAGATTAAGTATGTAACACCTCAGAATATACAATTTTCAGGTACCAAATCTCTTGTCTCCCCCAACTCTTTTCTCCTTCCTTCTCTTCCAGTGTTGAGAATCAAACCTAGATCCTCACACATGCTAGGCAAGATCTCTATCACTGAGTTACATACCTAGTCTCTAACTTTCTCTAGGAGCTGAAGTGTCTCACAGTAAAGACCCTTAGCTGTTATCAAGGATATTAACTGAGCTAGACCCTTCTGTTTCTACATAGGTGCAGAGCATACCAGAGAAGGATGCACTAGTATTAGGAAGGTTAAGCACATGTTTAAAATTATTTAGTCAAAGTAAGTATCATCTACAAAGCTAAGCTAAACCAAAATCAAATCTTGCAAACCATGCTGTTTTCTTTGTTCTGACTTCAGCGCTTGTAGGAAAGAAAACAGCCCATTTGATCATCTGTTAAACTTTGTCAGCATACACAGTCCTCTCCCATCCCTACAAGTCTGCTATTCTTCTATCAGTATGGTAACAGAGTATGGGTAGATATGAAGCCCCAAGATGATCCCGTTAGAGTAACTGCTTTTGAAGAGTTTCCAAAGGCCCTAGAACTGGAAAATCTCTCACATAAAAAAGTACTCCTGGGGCTCAGAATATGGCCTAGTGGCAAGAGCGCTTGCCTCCTACACATGAAGCTCTGGGTTCGATTCCCCAGCACCACATATATGGAAAATGGCCAGAAGGGGTGCTGTGGCTCAGGTGGCAGAGTGCTAGCCTTGAGCGGGAAGAAGCCAGGGACAGTGCTCAGGCCCTGAGTCCAAGGCCCAGGACTGGCCAAAAACAAAAAGTACTCCTGGCCCATGTAAATGAGAAACATGATAAAAAAAACAAACAAACAAACAGGCAGGTAAAGAGAAGTATGTACACCCACAGAGTCACAAGAGAAAATTCTCAAATAAACAGTTCACGTATCTATTACTGTTAGCCCACTAAGCACGTGGTTTTACTTGCTTTTTCAGGTATAGCATATTATGTATAGCATATTATTTCAGACAGGCCAAGGAGGAAATTCAAAATTCTTTTATATCATACTTAGTTTATTTATGTGATAAAAGGTTTTGTTGGGAACCAAAAAATGAATCACTAAATAGGGAAGAGAAAAGTTCAGTAACAAATACATAGCAGTCCTGTATAATTGCCAAAGACTTCATTTCCTTGGCTTCAGGAAACAACACAATCTCAGATTTTATTTTCATCTATTAGGCAGGAGCAAATCATAAAGGGCTTTCCCAGTGTGATCCAGAGAAGTGAGGTACAGTCCTAGCTGTGGAAAAAGAGCTGTTCTTAACGATCCACACTGTATCCAAAGGGCAGAAGACATGACTGAAGTTTGAAATACCAGTTGATGTGAAAGCACTTGGCTATAGTTCCACAGAACAAGACATTGACCAAGGTCTACAGTGAGTGAGCAATGAAGTCTCATGGGAAGACCCATGAGTGAACTGCTTTGGGGGCACCTTCACAAAGCTCCCCTGAGTCAGCAAAAAGGGCTGCTGGATTCTGCACAAGAAAAAAATATGGAGGGGTGGGGAAGAGCAATCATTTCCTATCCCTGTAAACAGGAGGGAAAGGCAACAAAGCTAGGTTTTTGCAACTGCTAAAAATAAAGGTATGTAAGCCGGCGAGAAGGCTCATGCCTGTAATCCTTGCTACTCGGGACTGAGATCTGAGGACTGTGGTTCGAAATCAACACGGGCAGAGAGGTTCCTAAGACTCTTATCTCCAATTAATCACCAGAAAGCTGGAAATGGAAATGTGGTTCACGTGGAAGAGCCACCAGCCTTGGGCGAAAAGACGAAGAGACAGCACCTAGGCCCTGAGTTCAAGCGCCAGTACAGGAACATACCCAAAAAGATTTGTAACTTTCTGTTATTTACTGAAGACTCACCTCGTCCCAAGTACTAAACTAATGACTGTAGAACACCGCCGCTCAAGGTACGACGCGCTGGAAGCTGGTAGAAAAAGACAGCATCTCAGGCCCTACCCCGGAACGGCAGGATCAGCAAGGTCCAAGGGATTCGTGTGCACAAAGGATTCAAGTTGTGATAGATGCGGGGGAAGACCTCACTACATTCTCATACAGCCCCGGGAGACACGTAGAGGGACAATCTTCGCTTAACACCGAGACAGGTTCCGGACAGGTTCTGGTCAGGTCCCGGTCAGGTCGCAGGACTCTGGGGTGGCGTGGGTGGCCGAGGCTCCCCGAGCAGCGCCGGCCGGGACGCCGTGACCAGGACCTCGGCGCACGCAAGGCCTGGACGCACTCGGAAGACTGGAGGCTCGGCCCCAGGGCCCGGCCGGTCGCCAGGAAAGGAAGCGGCCGCCGTGACCTCTTCCCCGGCCGCTGCCACTCACCTGAGCCTGGGTAAGGCGGGCGCCGCAGTACCAGGCCCCAGACCCGGCAGGTTGAGGAGACACGACCGCTCCTCCGACACCAACGGGCTCCTCAGCACCACTTCCGGTCGTCCGGCCGCTACTTCCGCCTGCTACGCGAGGGACGGGAGCCTCAGAGGCTCAGAAGACTCTGCCGCGTTTTCTAAGGACCAAGTCTACCCCAAGGCAGGAACGAAAACGCTGGGAGCTCTGCGACCTCCAGAGGGAGAAATAGTACCCTGTATGGGTCACCCTAGAGGTAACTGGGCAGCGTAGATGCAGGTTTCAATCTGGCCATCAGGGTTTTATGACTTTGGGGAGCTCACTGTAAACTCTCAAAACCTGGTTTCTCAGCTATACAGTGAAGCTTAAAATGCATTTGCAATAGAGATGCATCTATGAAGTGCTCTCGGAAGAAATAGTGATGGATAGGCCAGATTGTTTGGAAAAAGTGAATGTGATAAGGAGACCAGAATTGTGATGGGTGAGCCAGGCATCTCCCGCCCCATCCCCCATACCTGGTAGTTTGGGGGAATCCTAGAAAAGAGACTCTGCCAAACCTCCATTTAATTAGAAGAACCCAAGCCAGGTGCCAGTGCCTCATGCCTGTAATCTTAATCAAGAGGCTAAGATCTGAGGATAGGGATTTGAATTCAGCTCTGCCAGGAAAGGATTCTTCTCTCCAATTAAGTACACAGACACACACAAGTGGAGCTGTGGTACAAGTAGTAGAGTGCTGAATGCTCCCTCCAGACACCATCTTGTCAAAAGATATGTAGAGAGGGCATGACCTGGCCAAGGTGAGGGTCCAGCATTCCAACTGCTGAACACTGTGGAAGGCAGTTTGCCTGGTACCCCAGACCACTGATGCCACTGCTTGAGGGGTCTCTCCATAGGTCAGACCAGTTGCTGATTACAAGTCTGTCTCTGCTAGCAGTGGCAGGAGACAACCAAAAGCCATCCCCAGGAGACGAGCCATGATTATTACTTCTAAAGCTGTGAGACAGTCCTACTACTCTTTGCCAAATACTCAATTTCCCAGTCTCCCTTGAAGTAGGAGGAGCATATAACTCAGTTCTGACCAACAAGACTAAAAGGGAGGATTGTGGGAAAACTCTGACTTGCCTGATGAAGTGGTGCAGACCAGTTCCTTCACAAGGTGGCAGCCACCTTGTGGTAAGGAGGGGAAAGAAACTAGGATGGGAGAGCAAGTCTTTCTAGGTCCACAATGGACCAACCTCTTTGACACCCACACCCAGACTTTTTCCCCAACGTGAAGAAAAATAAACCATTAAGATACTGTAAGTCAGGTTGTGTTTCCTACAGCAAAACACATTCTTGATTGGGTGGCTTTGAAGACGGAAGCAATTCTGGAAAAGGACAACTCACTGCTATGCACCACACGTACAAGATCCATTTTCTTACTAATTGTAAACCCATTCTGTCCTTCTACACCTTCTGCCCTCAACAATATGCCAGTTACTGTAAAGTAGCTTAGATAACTTCAGGCTGCATCTAGTCTTGCAAAAGGGAAATTTCCACTGGGTAGAAACATAGAACAGTGATTCACCATGTATGCATGTGCATGCACGTGAGCGTGTGCAAGCACACACAACTGAGGGGACGTGCACAGGAGCCTTGGCATGGGCCAGCCTCCTGGTACGGCCCAGTAAGCAACTCTGGTCTCACCCCTGGGAAATGTTTACTCCAGCTTTGCCCTCTCCGCTGCTAGGCCTCACCTCCCACACCTGCAAAGACACAACCAGGCCACAGAATGCCATTCAAGAGGCTTTCTCCATTTTATTTCTTTGGGAAAGGAAAACGAAAAGTCTTTCCATCACATATGGTAGATATATATATTCTATATATTTATTTATATATAATTTATTTTGTGGTTGGACATCCCAAAGCTGAGTCTGTTCCTATTTTTATTTAGTTTTCCTACTAATGCCTTCTTTTCTCCCAGCCCCGTGGCCCAGGCCCAGGTTCTGGGGCAGGTGCAATGAGGAGTGGGATAGAATAGGCAGTGGTTGCCAGGATAGCCTCCCATCCAGCTCAGAAACCTGATGAGGACCACCCAGAAGGGGCTGTGCAGAGGGCTGGAGGCCACGAAAGCGGCACTCCTGTTTTTGTGGGGGTTGCACAGCTCATTAAACAGTCACCAGTCATGGGAGGAGGCTGGTCAGGGGCTGGGGGACTTGCTCACAGTAGTTGCCAACTCTCTCCACTCTGCCCCCCCAAGCTCAATCTTGGGGGTGGAAGAGAGAGTGAAAAAGAGAAATACAAGGACTGAGGGCCAAGCCTCCTCCAATTTTTATTGCTGGTGAATTAGAATTTACTTTCTTAGAAGGGAAATTAGAATTTCCCTTCCTGTCTTGGGGAGATAGACTCTGAGAAGGACCCCAGAGAAGGAAGTGACATTGGCTGTCCCGACCCCTACTGATGGCCATGCCAGGCCTCCCTGGGCAAATGCTGAGCCAAATCAGAGCCTGGCAAGGAACCAAGAGGTCAGTGTTCCTCTCAGGTCAGCCTTGTTCTTCAGGGGCAATCACATCAAACCATCCCTGGCTCCCCAAAAGCAAGGGCCTCGGGCTCAGACTTGGGCCGGTAGAGCTGGGAAGTGGGCAGTGCACCAAAGGTCAAGCAGAATTCCTACTAGAAGAAAGGTGAGACTTGGAGGAAAAGGCAGCCTGGGAAGATGATGTTCTGAGCGTGAAAGCAGGAGGCTGGGGGAAGTGAGTGAAGGAAGACACAGGAAGACATCACAGACACTCATCTGACCTCAGAAACTGGGCAAAGGTAGTGCCTGAGAGGCAGGTTGCACTTAATAGCTGTTTGAGCTGGACAGTGGCCCTGGGTGTGGGGTTAGCCAAGCAGTAGGGGGGGCTATTGCCCTGCGGAATTCTGGCCAGAAGGGTAAGGGTAGAGCTAAGAAGGCTCCTCCTTTCCATAAGAACAGGAGAGCAGATCTGTCCTGGGCACTGAGCTTCCAGCCCCAGCCCTTCCCTCCCCTAACACACACACACAGACATACACTCAGGACCAGGCCAGGCTCTGATGCCTGAGCCCAAGAGACCTTGGGGGGAGGGGCTGGGCAGGTAGCCCTCTCAACCACAGTCAGGCCATCTGCTCCCTCTTGTCCTGCCAATCTGCCCCGGGGAGGGGAAAAACAACCACATGAAGGAGAGAGACTGGGAGCCCAGGATCTGTCAGCATCGGCAGACCCGTGCAGGCCCCCTCAGGCTGCACAGCCTAGGAGCACAGAAACTGGACATAAGGTGGCCAACAGCAGCATCCCAGACCCCCCAGAAGGGCTGGGGCATATCCTGGCACTGCAGGCCTGCCGCCTCCATCTCCAACAAGGGGCTTCCCAGAAAGGGAGCACACTCCCTGCTGCCTGGGTCCTCAAACCCATGCACTCTGATTCCCCCATGCCCTCCTTGGAAGGAGGGTCCACGTGGCTGCCCATGAGGGCAGTGCTAAAGCTGGGGGTGGGGTAGGGAGGCGCCTGGTCACAGCTGCTTTGAGAACCTCTTTGGTCTGGGGATATGGGGGATGTGGGGGACATGGGGAAGGGAAATGGAGGGAAGGGGATACTAGGACCTCTGGCCTTCTGACAGGGGATGTGTCAGAAGGCCATGTGCCTAGGTGAAGGATCAGATTTCTGTGGACTCGATGCGCTCAAGCCGGGAGGGGGTCCAGGCCTTCTTCTCCTCGCCATGCTGGGGGGTAGGTGTGCTTGCACCCCCTGAGGCTCCACGCTCCCGCAGCCGCCGCTCCAGCTGCTGGTTGCGCTGGTACATCTCCACGTAACTCAGCTGTAACTGCTTTTGGTACTCGATCACCTTCTCCTTCTCCTCCAGCCACACCCGGCGCTCCTCTGCAAAGCTGGCACCCTGGCGCTCCCGGGCCCTCCGCTCAGCTGCCAGCTCGGCCTGCAGCCGCCCCACCTCCCTCCGCAGGGCCCGTGTCCCATTCTCCCCACCAGCATCTACCTCCCCATCCACAGAACCTAAGGAAGCAGCAGCTGTCACCCCAGCCTGCCGACGCATCTTGGCCTCATCGCTCTCACAAGTGGCCAGTGCTTCTTGAGGCTCAGCCAGGTCTACGGGGGTCAGCGCCGGTTTGAGGCAGGCAGTGGGTAGCTCTCCTTCACTCAGCTCCAGGCTAGCCTGTTTGCTGCCGAAGGAGTCCCTCAGGCTGAGCAGCTGCTCCTCCTTCTCCCTCAGTGAGGCCCGGCCTTCTCGCAGCTGCGAGCGGAGCCCCACGATCTCACTCAGCTTCTGTGACACATCAGCCTGCGAGTCCTTCAGCTGCTGCTTCAGGAGGGAAATCTCACCAGCCTTCTGACACACCTGGAGAGAGAAAGGCAGGGAGAGAAACCAGGGTAAAGACAAAGCTCTGCACAACCCCCAATCCAGCTTGAGCACCAGAGGCACCCAGCTGCCTTGCCAGGCTCAGTCCACTTTAGACAGACAGGGATGACACACCAGGCAACCTGCGGGACTCGGGACGGACATGGCTGATCTCACAGAATCAGGGATAGCGTCCATCCTCACAGATACTCTGAACTGGTTTGGGTCCCTTACTCCTTTTACTTCTCCTTGTTATAGTTCTGGACTACTGCTATGGGATTTTCTGAAGGAACAGAAGGAAGGGGAGATGGAGAAGGCCCAACCCCCCAGCCCGCACCTCCCACTTAGTTTCCTCCATCCGGGGTAAGAAGTCGGCCTGCTCCTTCTGACAGGCGGCCACCTTGTCCTCTAGCTCTTCCCGTTGCCGCATCAGCCGGGCCGCCTCCTCCTGCAACTGCTTCTTGTCCTGCTGCAGCCGCAGCACTTGCAACTGTAGGCCCTGCTGGGCCCGCTGGGCACGGCGGGCCACCTGCTGCAGCTTCCCACTGCAGCCCTGTCGCAGCTCAGCCAGCTCACGCTCCCACGCCTTCTGCCGCTCTTCTAGCACTTGGGCCACGGCAGCCTCACTCTGCTCCAGGCTGCGCCGAAGAGCTGCCACTTCCTGCTCCTTCTCCCACAGCCTCTCCTCCAGCTCCTGGATCAGTGCACTGGGTGAGGGTGGTGAGCAGGCTGCAAATGGTAGGCCTCCACCTCCACCCTCCCCCGACCCCAGGTGGCCTGACCGCCCCATGGATGATGATGACCCACTCTTGCTGGAGGCCCGCCCACTGTCAGAGGTGCCCAGGTCCTGGTAGCCTGACCCCCCACCGCTGCTGCCACTACCATAGCTGGCAGTGCCAATGCGGTTGATGTGGCTGGTAGAAGCACTGAGGGGGGCCAGGTGCTGGCTGTAGTTGGAACTATAGGTGGGCAGGCTTGTGAGTGAGTTCCGGCCTGAGTCTGAGAGACCGCCTCCACTCCCACCCGCTGGGGTCATGGTCCGAGACTTGTCCAGTCCTCCCTTGAGGCCACCTGGGGCCTGTCGTCCCTCAGTGGTCCCATTGGTCTGCGGGGGGCACAAGTTCTGCATGGAATGGAAATTCTTGGGTACAACAGGCTTGAAGGCTGATGGCCGAACTAGTGGTTCTGAGCACTGCATAAAAGAGAGCGGGGAGTAGACATCAGAAGAAGAACTTAGTTTGGCCCTAGCTTCTTCCCTTTGGTCTTGTCCAAGTATCACCTTCCACTCCTACTAGATCTCCACCCAGAGGCTCCTCATGTCTGTCTTTACTTCAGCTCTCCCCTAAGCCAGGTCTCTCTGCCTTGGATCCAACAGCAACACTTAGGGCCCCACTCCTCAGCTCCCCAGCCCAGTCGCCACGAAGACCCACCTTACCTCCTCTCTGACTCCCAGACCCTGGTGACTGACCTGGTCTAGCTTGCCAGAGGTGGCTAGGAGCTTGGGTGGGTGGTTAGGCTCACGATACTGTGGCGGGGCCTTGTCACTGCCGCCGCTGCTGCTGCTGCCACCGCTGCTGCCCACCACATTGCCGCAGACATCTGTGTGATCACTGCCCCGCAGCTCGCCATTGAGGTAGAGGGAGTTGGCGAGAACTTTGTCTTCTGAGGGGTAGCGGCTGGGCCTCTCCCTGCTGGCCCCACCACCACTGCCTCGGGGGCCAGGAAAACTGCCCTGGCTGCCCCCACCCCCTGTGCGGGTGCCCACGCTCTTCATGGGGAACTCCTGGGCATGGGCCACCCCACTGCCCACACTGCCCATGGCCAGGCGGGGATCTGGAGGGCCAAGTTCTGAAGGCCGTGGGGCAAAGGCCAGGAGGGGATCCCGTCCTGGGTCAGCTCGCACAGGCAGTGTCTCCAGCTTCGCCATGACTAAGCCAGGGGGGCACTGTGGGCACAGGTGGGAAAGCAGAGAGATCAGATTCCATTCCCAGTGCCAACTCACCCCCAGGCATTCAGCCCCGGCCGCACCCTGTCCTTCACAGTGTCCCCTTTTCTACAATGGTACAAGAGCCCACAGGCCTCCAAGGTGAGGGAATAGTGTGGAGAGTGGTAATGGGAGTTACCTGAGGCTTCTCCAGGGCGCCAAGCACAAATCCTCCAGGCTGGGCTCGGCTTAGTATGCCACTCCTCAACCCCACCCCCATCCACCATAAGCCTCTCTGATTCAGTGACCCTCTCTGTTGCTAATTCCCAGAATTTAGGGGCTCTTTAGATCCAGGCCCCTATATTCTAACGTCGGAGATGGGGTGGGAAAGAGGGCTGTATATGAATCAAAAGGAAAACCTCAGAAGTTAAAGGGGAGACATAAGAACCCTATCCAAATTTTGAGGGTGGTTCCTTCCCAGCCTCCTAACCTAAGGGGTTCCAGTCAAGGGCAGGGATGGGAGCTCACTACCGGCGCAGGCTTCTCTCTTGCCTTTCCAAGGGGGTGGGGGGCCGACGGGTCCTCAAGCCTGGGACCCTCGGAGGCCCGGTCTGCAGGGGCCAAGGGGCTCACTCTCGCAGTCGGGGCTCGGCCCGAACCAGCGGCGCGACTTCGGACGAGCTGACCGAGTCATCCTGGACGGCAGTTTTCTCCCCTGTGAAATGGGAGGAAAGAAGAATCCACCTCGCCCAGCGGCCGCGCGCCCGGAGGCGGCGATCGAGGGCGGGAACCCGGGTCTCCGGGTAGGGTGGGCGGAACTGCGGCTGTGGCGCGCGCGCCGCGCCGGGGGGTCTCGGGTGGGCGCAGCCGTGGGCTTGCGGACCGACGCATCGAGGCCGCGGTGCGCAGCCAGGCGACAAGAGAGCCCTCTCGGAAGTCTTCCCAACTGGGCTGCAGGGGGCCAGCCCGAGAGCGGACCCACCCCCCCAACCTCGGGGTCCGTACCGCGCAGAGGTTCCCCGCCCCCGGCTGGCAGAGGCCCCGGGCCGGGACGCAGCGCCGCCCGCAGCGGGAGCCGCCCTCCCCGCAAGCGGTTCCCACAGGTGGGCGGGGCCTCCGCCCCCACCACCAGCGCCCAGAGGATCCGGCTCCTGCCCCACCATGCCAAGAATGCACGGCCACCAGGAAGACTTCCTGGATTACCCCCCCCCCCCCCCCCCGTTCCCTGTGGACCTTGACCCAGCTCAGTTCAAGGTGAAGTCCCCAGAGTCAGCTCTGTTGGGTGTGTGATCCACCCACCCCCCCTTCTCCCAAAGCCGGCCTGCAGAAGGGGGGAGCTGGGCCTCAAGTTACCTGGGCTTCCAGAAGCCCCACTTCCTGGTTCTTTAGTTTCAGCTCCTCACCTGTCTCAGAAACCTGCATAATACAGCAGATGGGGGGGAGGGGGGCACTAGACAGTGCCACTTGCTGTCTAGATGCTCGGATACATGTGTTAGAAACGAGAGGGGTCACCCTTCAGAACTCTAGCACCTAATCCCAGCAGAAACCAGGAAGGGAGCCCCCCCTTCTCTAAGGTGAGGGGGCCCTGGTGGCATTCCCGCAAGTGCTCTGAACTACATTCATGCCAGTTATAATGCTGTGTCCTTCCTATCAGACTCCAGACCAAGGGAGCTTGCCCTTCAGTGTGTTCTGAGTAGTAACAGCCCTAGATGGTGGGAAAGTTTACCACTAGGTTGATCTACTGCCCTTGTAGAATTCTGTTCTCTCAGCTTTGTTCTCAAAGGTGTGGAGAAGGCAAAAAACTGCTACCCTCCTCCCTAGGGCCAGTCCAGTCCCACATGTAAGCTGGAATGAGGCTGGGGCATGACAGGCATCTATGACACAACTGAAGTGCAGCGTGGACAGGTATACCACCCTGAGAGAGCTGTCTCATTAAATTTTGTGCTCCAGGCCTCTCTTGCCACTCCCTAGATCCTGCTCTGCCTCCACCAGCAAGCACAGTCCTAACTGCTTGCTACCTTTAGACTTTGAAACTTCTTCCTACCCTAAACATGCCCCCTTTCTCTTACCATCCCTGAGTGTTTCCTCAGGGATACACAAAGAGGTAGAGCGGCTGGGACTAGGAGGATGGAAGGTGAATGAACTGAGGTCTGGAACCAGTGGGAAGGCCTAGGCAGAGTTTGGGAAAGGGGAACTGGCAAAACCTCATACAGCCAGGGTTCTAGTGGAGAGGACTTGGTAGGAGTCTGGGCTGGGGTGCCAGGATGGTGTGTCACCCTTAACATGACAGGGGAAGCTTGCTTGGGGAGAAACAGGTGCTTTTGAGAAGAGCAAAAATACCTCTCACGCACTGGGTGGAGAGACTGGAAGTCAGCATCCAAGGGTGGTGTGGGTGGGCCCAGCACTGAGCTAGGGTGGCAGAGCCCCAGAAGTTTAGGAGGCAGTGTGGGAGCAGGAAAAGGGCCAGAAGAAGCTGATCTAGAAGGGGAGGGCTTCAAGAATGTGGGTGTGGGCTGGGAATGTGGCTTAGAGGTAGTGTGATTGTCTAGCATGCATTGAAGCCCTGGGTTCGACTCCTCAGTACCCCATAAACAGAAAAAGCTGGAAGTGGCACTGTGGCTCAAGTGGTAGAGTGCTAGCCTTGAGGAAAAAAAAAATCTCAGGGCAATGCCTAGGCCCTGAGTTCAAGCCCCAGGACTGGAAAAAATAAAAAATTTAAAAAATCATTAAAAAAAAAAAAAAAAGAATGTGAGGGCATACCTGTAGTCGAAACTATTCAGGAAGCCCAGGAGTTCAATGCACTCTGGTCTGGGCAACATAGTAAGAGTCTTATCTTAAAAAAAAAAATAAAAAAAGAAAGAAAGAAAAGAAAAAGTGGCAGTAGCTCTCAGTGTTAAAAAGAGCATTGAAGGGTATGTCCTGGATTTGGCAGCTGAAGACATCATTGGTGTCTACGTCAGAATGGCTTCAGAAAAGTGGTGCAAAGTAAAAGCAGACCACAGGGGTAGAAGGGTGCAAAGAAAAGAGATGACAGAGTTCCCTGCTAAAATAGGCCAGAGAATGCTGTCACTTACGGAGGTTTGGAATCCAAGGGCCTTAACATTTTTTAAAATTAAATATGGCAGAAACTTGAGAATGCTGATATGCCAAAAACAAGGATTATTTATTCCTAGGCAGATCTAGGCAGGGACCTACCAAGGGGGATGTACCAGAGGCTTAGGTGTGAGCAGAAAGGAACTTCAGAAACGATCTTGGTTATGAATGATGGGGATAATGTTTGGGGAGATGCTTTGTAAACCATAAAGTGCAATGCAAACAGACTGCACCACCTACTCTTAAGATCTAGAAAAGAATTGGGCCATAGGTTGGAGGCTGGTCTTATGCCCTCTGCCCCACTATTTCCACACAGTCTTGCATGAAAACAAGGTCCCAGGGCATTGACTGGAGCCTCACTTCTTTGTGCTTTACCTAGAAATTTACTCCCTGGAGCCTTGCTCCCAAAGAGCTTCTTGCTTTAATTCTAACATATGGTCAACCCTTTGTAAACATGCCCTATCTTTTGCCTCTTCCAAGCTTGGGCTGCTACAACTTTTCCTCAATAACTGTGGCACAGGGCTGGAAGGACAAGAGGAAGATACATTTACCTGCCAAGTGGGAACTGAGCAGAAAGGAAGGGTTGAAGTTCCTCTATGGGCCTAGATCCTGAAGTGATCCAGCCACATGGCATCACACTGTGATAGCCTATTGCCTGATTATCCTTGCTCCATCAACCCTCAGTGCTGATGACATTACACACAGTATTTAGCCACCACGAGAGCCAAATGGAGTCCCCTGGGAGTGGGTAGTTACACATGCAGGTCCCTCCAACCACAGTGACCACTCAGCCTAGGAACACTTGGGATCTCAGGCACCAAGCCCACCCCATTCCACCTCTTGAAGATCTCAGCAGGGCCCCTGCCAAAACCCTTGCCGGGAGTTCCTCACTGGCCTTCGCCACTCCCTCCCCTAGGTGCTGCCAGGGACACTTTCTAAAGGGCAAAGCCAATTTTGTCCCTACTCTAGCCAAATCTTTCCATGAGCAGGGTAAAGAGCAGGGATATAGTTCTGGTGGTGTCAGTTCTAAGTGTAAATCACAGTTCAAATGACTAGGAGTGTAACCTTATGCAGGTTATTTCACCTCAGATTCTCACACCTACCTTGCAGGAATTTTAAGAAGTAAAAGTATTATGGGTAAAATGTCTGGTATTTCTCTTGCCCCTGCCCCCCATCCCTAGAAGCAAAGAGAGCTTGCAGCGGAGGCCCCACAGCTTGTCCTGGTGCCTATCCTATATCTGTCTCTCCTGATCTGAGCCTCTCTCTTCCACACACAATCTCTTCTCAGCTTTCTGCCCATCCTAAATCCTTCTGGCACCAGTCCAAATGCTGCCTCTCAGGATAGCATCCTGAGACCCTAGGGGTCTTGGAGCACTATGCTCAGGATATCCTAGGGTTATTTCACTGAGGCCTCCCCAAGGCTGGCCTGTGGGTACTCCTGGGGAGTGGATGCTATCTTAGGGGTCTTTGGGCCCTAACATCAAGAAAATTCAGGGCAAATGCACATGGGAATGTTGGGAACAAGGCAAATAGGCAATGGATCCAGACAGGGGAATCAGGAAGGGCTTCCAGGTAGAAGGACTGAAGGAAAGGGATTCAGGGGGCACTATTGGGCTTTTTGGGGTGCAGAGATCTCCAGAACTTCTTGGTTGGGAAGTATGAGGGAAGGTCCATCTTTCCTTGGAGGTATGAGCACGGAAGGGGATGGGACCTTATCCTCCCTCCTCCATCCCAGTTCTGATGAAGCGGGTTTTCAGGCTGAGGGGGCCGACAGCGCACCCCCCCCTCATCCCAGCACACACATACACGTATATACATACATACACACAGACACGCGCGCACACACGCGCGAGCCTCAGCTGTGGGGGGGGGTAGGGGAGGAGGAGGGCTCGCCTGTTCACCATCAGCCCACAGAGCAGAGCGCCAATAGAGAGAGACCCCGGCTACAAGCCATTAGAGGAGGTGCCAGGGGGTCTCCAAGGTGGGGGAAATCCCGCCCGCATCTGCTTGGGCTCCCTGACAACGCGCGTGGCCCCGGGGGGCGGGGCGCGAAGGGAAGAGGTGACATAATCCGGGCCGCACCCCCTCCGGCCGCCACCTCCCCCTGGCCCGGCGAAGCATCCATGACATCATCAGCCTCGTCTCCTTTCCCCTCCCCCCGGGACCCTAGCAGCGGGACGCGCCCCCTCCCCAGCACCGGGTTCAGCCAGACGCGCCGCGCAGTGCAGCGGACACGGAGGCGGGTCGGAGCCGGGAGGGGCGCCGCGGTGGGCCAGCCCCACTTACTCGCTGTCTCGGGGGTCCAGCGCAGGGTCTCCGACGCGGACGCCACCGGCCCGGCTCGCTGGCGCAGTCCGAAGCCCGCCCGGCGGGGCGCGCGGCGCGGGCCCGGCTCCGCTCTGCGCCCCTCCCGCTCCCCGCCCGGGTCCCGCCCACCAGCGGCTGCGGCAAACGCGGGCCCGCCCTCAGGCCACGCCCCCCGGAGCCGCCAATCCCCGCGCCGGGGCGGGGCTCCTTAACCCCGCAGCTGCTGCTCGCGGGTTGGCACTCCGGACCCCCCTCGGTCTCGCCCGCTCCCAGGCGCCAAAATTCCGCCGAGTTCCTCCGCTCCCCGCCTTTTCTCGCCCTACCAAACGCTTGGGGCTCAAGCCCCGAACATCTTTGTTTTAGGCAATGGGGAATGAGCGCTTCTGGCTTGAGGTCCCCGAGTCAGCACCGAGCCCCGTTCTCCGGGACGTGCTCTTCAGGTGGAAGCCTTGGGGACCCTGAGAACCTGCACGGTGCGCTTGAAAGGAGCTGGTGCCGGCGAACCGGATCCATCTCCAGTAGGAAAGATCCGTCGGCGCGCGAGGATCCCTGGCATGCTTGTAGGAGGCGTCGAGGGCCAAAACTCCGCAAACGGAGCTGATTTGAAACTTGCTGCTCCCGACGGCTGCCAGGGAGGTGCGACGGGGAAATAAGACACTTGATACTCCAGAAGGATTTGCGTGCGTTCATTCTGTGCGGATTGCCTGGTGCTAGGCCAGGAGGCAGCCCCCGCGTGGCACCCCAGAGTGAGAGGAAGCAAGGTGGGGGGGGGCTCATTCTTCACCCACAGCCTGGCACGCGCCTGCCGCAGTTACTGCGAGCGGGGGGGGGGGGGGGGTGGAGGGCGTGCCCAGAGGCTCGGGAAGACCGACCCGGGGGAAGTGGCAGGCCTTGTACTATGGCCTTCACCTCCTTTAGGGTGGGGAAACAAACCCCGCAGACGGATCTGCGTCGGTAAAAAGCCTGGATGCACCGGCCCCATCCTAAAGACTGCGGCACCTTCACTCTGGCTAAGATTTTAATTCATTCTCCCTGCTGTGATCGCTGATGTACTTTTTATGTGTTACTGTTTTCTGAAGTTCTTCACATTTGCTTTTTTTTTTCTTTTTTTTTTTATTAATTGGACATAATTTTTTTTTTTTTTTTTTTTTTTTTTTGGCCAGTCCTGGGGCTTGGTCTCAGGGCCTGAGCACTGTCCCTGGCTTCTTCCTGCTCAAGGCTAGCACTCTGCCACTTGAGCCACAGCGCCACTTCTGGCCATTTTCTGTATATGTGGTGCTGGGGAATCGAACCCAGGGCCTCATGTATACGAGGCAAGCACTCTTGCCACTAGGCCATATCCCCAGCCCTGGACATAAATTTTTTTACAAGGTGTTGTGCAAAGAGGTTGCAGTTACATAGTAGGGCAGTGTGTACATTTCTTATGATATCTTACGACCTGTTTTTCTATCCCTTGTCTAGGTCAGGTTGACATATATGCAATATACAATGTATCAAGAACATATACAGTATTCACAGACTTGGTCTCTACTCACATTTGCTTTTATATTCTAGTGATTCCTAAGACAGAAAGCCTTTTTTTTTTTTTTTTTTTTTGGTCGGTGTGGGGCTGAAACTTGGGACCTGGGCGCTGTACCAGAGCCTCATTGTGTTCAAGGCTAGCGCTCCACCACTTGAGCCCCAGCGCCACTCCCGGTTTTTGAGTAGTTAATTGGAGATAAGAGTCTCTTGGGGACTTTTCTTCCCCACCCCCACCCCCACCCCGGCTGGCTTCAAATCGTGGCCCTCAGATCTCAGCCTCCTGAGTAGCTAGGAATTACAGTCGTGATCCATGGTGCTGGCAGAGAACCTATTTTTAGGTCTAATGGTTGCCTTTAGATTTATTAAGCAAGCCAGACACTGATGGATCCCGCATGTAATCCTAGCTACTCAGGAGGCTGAAACTTAAGGATTGTGGTTCCAAACCAGCTCTGGCAGGAACGTCTGTGTTTCTCATCTCCAGTTAATCACCAAAAAGCTGGTAGTGGAGCTGCGGCTCAGTGGTAGAGCACTAGCTTTGAGCACAGAAGCTAGGGGACAGCACCCAGGCCCTGAGTGTGTGTGTGTGTGTGTGTGTGTGTGTGTGTGTGTACATTCACATATATCTGCTTTATATATACATTATACATAGCTTATTGCACAAATTAGTCAATGACCTAATTTATGTTCTGTTATTTAATTATTTATTTTTTTGCCAGTCCTGGGCCTTGAACTCAGGGCCTGAGCACTGTCCCTGGCTTCTTTTTGCTCAAGGTTAGCACTCTGCCACTTGAACCACAGCGCCACCTCTGGCCATTTTCTATATATGTGGTGCTGGGGAATCGAACCCAGGGCTTCATGTATGAGTCAAGCACTCTTGCCACTAGGCCATATTCCCAGCCCTGTTCTGTTATATAATGAGAAACTTTTTGGAGTTTCTTTGGTGCTGGAGTTTGACCTCAAGGCCTTTTGCTTGTTAGGCCAGCACTCTCCTATCTGAAGCATGCTTCCAGTCTCAACTAGCACATAATTACATATATTTGTGGGGTTATGAGAGACTTAATGTTATCTTTTGTCCTCAGACCTATTTATAATTATCCACTTGGACTACTATGATAGACTCAGCTTTTTTTGTCGACCATAGGGCTTGGACTTGGGGCCTGGGTGCTGTCCCTGAGCACACAGCTCCACTTCTGGTTTTCTGGTGGTTAATTGGAGAGAAGAGTCTCGTGGACTTTCCTGCCCAGGTTAGCTTTGAACTGTGATCCTCAGATCTCAGCCTCCTGAGTGCTAGGATTAAAGGCCTGAGCTACTTGTGTACAGCTAAGCAAGCACTCTAGCACTAAGCCACATTCCCAGTCCCCAGCTTGTTTCTATTTCTTATTTGGACACATCTCTCACATGACTTGTGATTTCAGGGAGGGCGTGTGTGTGTGTTTGATTTAGTTGAAAATGCCTTCATGGTGGCTTGAATGTTTATGGAATTCTTGCCTCTCAAACTTCCCTTCAAGATTCCCTTGTCAGCCAGTTGCTAGGGGCTCACATCTGTAATCCTAGTTACTCAGGAGGCTGAGATCTGAGGATCATGACTCAAAGCCAGCCTGGGCAGGAAAGTCCGTGACACTCTCATCTCCAATTAACCACCAGAAAATCAGAAGTGGTGCTATGGCTCAAAGTGGTAGAGTGCTACCCTTGAGTAGAAAAGCTCAGGGACAGCGCCCAGGCCCATAGTTCATGCCACATGACCAACCAAAAAAAAAAGAAATTCCTTGTCTTTACCTCACTGTCTCTCACATTAAAATGGAATAAAAGCTGAGCTTATCTGTTTAAAGTAAATAATTTGCCTGGTGCTATAAAAGTTTTTTGTTTTGTTTTACCCTCAGTAGTCAAACATGTTGCCAGTATAAGTCTCAGTGGGAGCCTTTATTAATTTTCTAGAAAGAAAACATCTTTTCAGCTTTGAAAAATCTACTATATGTTCCTGTCCATTCTATGAAAAGATTTTGTGTTGTTTTTTTCCCCCTCTCCTGAGACTGTCACTCTGGATCAGTATTGTCAAATCTCTGTTCAGTTTCTCTGCATCTTGGGTATCTTGAGTTTTTCCTCAACATCACAAATTTAATTTTCTTCAGAGTCAAGAGTACTATTTGTTTTCACCAATGAGACATTTGATTGTTTTATTTTCCTTTCATTTCAGCCGGTTTCCACTACACCTCTTTTTATTTTGGCTTACTTGCTCTTTATAGTTTTCAATGGAGAATGTGTTTTTGCATCATGTGTGTATGTGTGTGTGTGTGTGTGTGTGTGTGTGTGTGTGTGCACGTGTGCATGCCAGTACTGGGCCTTGAACCAAGAACCTCCTGCTCTCACCCAGTTTTTTCACTCATGGCTAGCCACAGTAATCAGGAGGACTGCAGTTTGAGTCCAGCTTAGGCAAAAGTTATGTAGATTCCCATCTCAGCTGGGTGTGGTGATTCACATCTGCCACACAAGACACTTAAGTAGAAGGACCCTATTAAGACCTAATATTGTTTGCCACTGATTGTTAAAATCAGGAAGGCCTTAAATGGTCTAACTGCAAGGTATTCTTTCCCTTTGGACCCGTGGATAAGGTCCCCTAACCAAACAATCCTCTTATCAAATGGACCAGGTGCAATTCCTACTTATCACTTAGTAGTGGGTTTTAGTTCCCTGCCAAATATTGGAATTATTCAAACAGACTAATCACATTCCCAGCAGGAACTAGGGAACCCCTACCTTCTTGCTACTATAAAAACTGCACAGCCTCTGACTACTCAGTTCCCAGGTGCACGTCCCATGTACCCCTACATGGCTGTGGTGTCCCCCTCCCCTGGGTGGTTATTATACATGTAACGGATTAATGCCACCCTCACCTGTACAAGTGTCAAGTATCTTGTTTGGGAACTTTGGGGTGGGAAACTCTCCCTCACCAATTGAAATTAGGAGGTAGTTAAAACAAAAATTCACAAAGCTGATAATAGTCCACGTTGAAGAGGCTGTAGGATAAAAGAAACTAGCATAGCATTTTGTTTTCTTTTCCAGTGCTGAATATTGACACCATAGCCTGTGCACTCTAGGCTTTTCTGCATGTATCCCCTAGATTGTTTTTACTGCTGCATTATACCCAAGCTTTAAGATTAATTCTAAATTGTAGGAAAAGATGAAAAGCTTTTATTTTGTGTGTGTGTGTGGTATTGGGATGAGCCCAAAGTCTGTGTATATTAGGCAAGTGCTCTACTAAGCTACACTTAGCTCCACTAGGCTACATCCCTAGCCCTATTTTAGTTTGTTGATTATTTGGTGCCAGTCTTGGAGCTTGAACTCAAAGCCTGGGCACTGGCCCTGAGCTTCTTTGGCTCAAGGCTAGCACTCTACCACTTTGAGCCACAGATCTGCTTCTGGGTTTTTTGGTAGTTTATTGGAGATAAGTTTCAAGGACTTTCCTGCCTGGGCTGGCTTTGAACTGTGGTCCTCAGATCTCAGCCTCCTGAGTAGTTAGGACTATAGGTGTAAGCCATTGGCACCCAGCTTTTTTTTTTTTTATTACTAGCACATATTAATGGTATAAAGAGTTGTCAATGTAGTATTCCCATATATGCACATACTATACTTTTATATTCTCCTGGATTCTTTCTTATCCCTCTTCTTTTTTTCTACATTAATGGGTTATTCCATTTTCAAACATGCACATAATGTACTTGATCATATCCATACTGTATTACCCTCTCATTTTATTTTTGAGACAGTGTGTCACCAAGTTACCCATAACATTAAGGCCTTAGACTCTACAGTAGCTAGAATTACAGGTGTGTGCCAACTATAGGGTTACAGGCTGTGCCATGCATTTATTTTATAAAGATAGAATGATCTTAATGCTAAAACCTTACAAAAGACACGAGAAAACTGTAACTGCATCTGTCTTTCCCACTGTTTATAGGATACACTTGGACAGAATCCTTTTTAAAAATTCCTAATCCCCATCTTAGTACTCTAGTCAGCATAATAACAGCTCACCAAAGATGTCTAAATCCTAATCATCAGAATCTATGAATATGTCAAGTTATACAGAAAAAAGAAATTAAGACTATATATAGAATTAAGGCTTCTGATCAACTGACCTTCACATTAGGAAACTAGCCTGGATTACCCAGGTTGGCCCAATGTAGTCACCTAGATCTTTAAAAGTGAACAAGGGGCCATGCACTGGTGGCTCACACCTATAATCTTAGCTACTCTGGAGGCTGAGATCTGATTATCTTCAAAGCCAGCCCAGGCAGAAAAGTCTGTGAGACACTTAGCTCCAATTAACTTCCAGAAAACCAGAGGTGGAGCTGTGGCTCAAAGTGGTAGAGCACTCAGGGACAGGGCCCAGTCCCTAAATTCAAGCCCCATGATAACCAAAAACAATTTTTTAAAAAAAGTGAATGAAAAGCTAGTCCTCGGCTACTTAACACATGTAACCCTGCTAACTCAGGAGGCTGAGATCTGGAGGATGGTAGTTTGAGGCCAATGGCAGAAAAGTTGTCAAGTTCCAACTCCAAAAAAGAAATGGGGGTATGGCTCAAGAGGCAGAATATCATTCTGACAAGAATGAGGCAGAGTTCAAACCTCAGTACCATATACACACATAAATAGTGAAAGAGAAATATATGAGACAATTACACCTGTCATCTAGCTATTTGGGAGGATGAGTGCGATTGGAAAGATTGTAGTTCGAGGTTGACCCAGGTAACAAGTCCACAGGACCACTTCTCAAACAATAGCTAGATGCAGTGGTGCACACCTGTTATCTAGCTATGTGGTAGGCTAAGACTGTTAAGATTGCTGTTTCAGGCCAAGCTCGACAGTTGGGTAGTGTGTACCTGTCATTCCAGCTACAGCAGGAAGAAGAAAAAAAAAGAATTACAGTCTAGGTGTGTGCTCAGGCAGAAAGTAACCCTATTTCAAAAATAATCAGTGCACAAAAGGACTGGACACTAGCTCAGTTGTTGTGTCTATCTAGCAAGTATGAGGCCAAAATTAAAAAGGAAGGTAGAAGAGAAGGGAAAGATGGGTCTACAGAGTGGTCAGAGGTATGTGACAAAACTGGTTTTGCAGAGGGAGGAAAAGGGCCACAAGCCAAGAAATGTGGGTGGCTTTTGGACACCTGAAAATAAATCTCTTGAAATAAACAGAGCCTCGCCCTGATTTTAGCCCCACTAAGACCTTTCTTAGACTCTAAGCTAAAAACCGTACAATAACAAATCTGTGCAACATTGTTTGTGGTAACTTGTTCCAGCATCACTAGAAAACTAGTAGTATACACAAAGGAGATATTCATGTGTTGAATGACAAATGAAATCACAGAAACCTAAGTCCTATAGAAGAATAGGCAACAATAGAAGTAGATCAATGGATTCAAATGACAAGTAAGCAGTTGAAACTCAAGACATACAACCAAAATATTAAGGGGGGAAAAAATCTATCAAGTTAGCAAGGACTCCCTTGGAGTCACTTGGGAAAAGACGGGACTTTCTCTGTGATGGCTGCTGTTACCTCTGAACACTAAACTGGGGCAGTACATGGTACTTTAATCCACCAAAGTTAGGATGGCTATTCTGAAGGATTTTACCTAGGCCTTTTATGCCTGTTTAACCTACTTTTTTTTTTTTGGATACTCGTTTTTGTGTTTTTTTTTTTAAATGCAGTATGCAGTTCATGCTTCCCTAAAACTTTTTACAGCCTAGACTGGCCTTGACCTCACAGTCCTTCTGCCTTATCCTCTTCCAATCATTGATTATTAGCTTAAATCACCACAATCAGCTATGCTTGCTTTATAAGTAAATGAAGATCTTTGACACTGGCCCAAAGGGTTAGGAATTACCAGTAAAAGTCTTAGGAGTTATCTTTTTTGTTTTTCTTTTTCATGTCAGCTCTTGGGAATTATCTTATAAAAGTGTAACTGAGGGCTGGGGATATGGCCTAGTGGCAAGAGTGCTTGCCTCATATACATGAGGCCCTGGGTTCAATTCCCCAGCACCACATATACAGAAAATGGCCAGAAGTGGCGCTGTGGCTCAAGTGGCAGAGTGCTAGCCTTGAGCAAAAAGAAGCCAGGAACAGTGCTCAGGCCCTGAGTCCAAGCCCCAGGACTGGCCAAAACAAAACAAAACAAAAAAAGTGTAACTGAAATGGTTATGATCTAAGTTAAGTATGCTGACATCTATTACAACCTGTTTTATGAGCAGATAAGCTGTGCGTGCATGTGCACTTGTGTGTGCACATGTGCAAACACACAGAGAGCATGCCCATGAGCACCAAGTTAAAGAAAAAGCAAATATAAACTGTATTCTCTTTCTTACCACTATTTTTGACTGATCTGTACAGTGGACTTTAGATGGGTTTTGCTTTTATATTCCCTAATGTCTCCCTGTAATTTTTAATGTTTTTATATGATTGATGTATTGTTTTACAGCACTGGGACTTTATCTGACCTTATTTCATTATAAGAGAGGAAGCAGGAAGTAAAAAGAAGTCCTACTCACCACTTCCAAGTGAGTGCTGTGTACTCACATCTGCTTATGAAGCAGATGACTTTTTTTTTTTTTTTTTTTTGGCCAGTCCTGGGGCTTGAACTCAGGGCCTGGACACTGTCCCTGAGCTTCTTTACTTAAGGTTAGCACTCTACCACTTGAGCCACAGCGCCACTTCTGCCTCTTTCTGTGTATGTGGTACTGAGGAATTGAACCCAGGGCTTTATACATGCTAGGCAAGCACTCTACCACTAAGCCATATTCCCAGCCCCAATGACTCCTTCTTTAAACCTAAGTAACAGTAAAATTATTAAAGCATGGAAATTTATTCTCAAATCATTAATCAATTTTATGGAAACAGGCAGACTCCAAAAAAGGTTCCAGGTTTAATTTTTGTAAAAACTAGGGTAAATAGGTCTAGCTTTAAAGTCTTCTTTACAAACTTTCTATTTATATGATCACTGCAGATAAACATTGTAATGACTTTTTTTTTTCTTTTTGCCAGTCCTAGGTTTGAACTCTGGACCTGGGCACTTCATCTGCTCAAGGCTAGCACTCTATCACTTGAGCCACAGCACCACTTCTGGTCTTTTCTGTTTATGTGGTACTGAAGAATCAAACTCAGGGCTTCATGCATGCAAGGCAAGCCCTCTACCACTAAGCCATATTCCCAGCCCTTATGATGACCTCTTAAAACATATTATCTACCTGTGCATCTGTTTGCCATTTGTGACCATTTTCTAACTTTTTCTCACCTGACTTGCATTTTCTTTTTTAGTACTACACATACTGGGGTTTGAACTCAGAATCTCAAACTTAATGCTTGTCTGGCATTGGACCACTAGAGGCATGCCTCCAGCCCTGCTTTTTATTGGTTAATTGGAGATGAATTGAATCTCTCATTAAACAATACTGTTGAAAAAAGTGAACATCAGAGCCTAATTCTGGGCTAAGTCAAGGCTTGGAACTAGAGGTTCCAGGTGCATGCTTTAAGGGGCACCACAATAGCCTACGAGAGGTATGGAAGGGGAAGCTGGTTGGTGGGATACAAGGACCATATAGGCTTAAGAAATGAGTTACTGGCAGGTGCCAGTGACTTAGACCTGTAATCCTAGCTACTCAGGAGGCTGAGAACAAAGGATCACAGTTCAAGGCCAGCCTGGGCAGGAAAGTCCATAAGACTTTTATCTCTAATTAACACCAGAAAACTGGAGGTGGCACTCTAGCTCAAAGTGGTAGAGCACTGTCCTTGAACAAAAGACCTCAGGAACAGCACCTAGGCCATGTTCAAGCCCCATGACTGACAAAAAAAAAAGTTACTGATTCAAGACACTTCTTTTTTTGTTATTGTTTTGTTCTGTTTTCCCCCTTTATTGTCAAAGTGAAGTACAGAGGGGTTCAGTTTCATATGTAAAGACACTTCTTTTCTTTCTTTCTTTTTTTTTTTTTTTTTTTTATTTTTGGCCAGTCCTAGGCCGTGAACTCAGGGCCTGAGCACTGTCCCTGACTTCTTTTTTGTTCAAGGCTAGCACTCTACCACTTGAGCCACAGCGCTACTTCTGGCCGTTTTCTGTATATGTGGTGCTGGGGAATCGAACCCAGGGCCTCATGTATACGAGGCAAGTGCTCTTGCCACTAGGCCATATCCCCAGCCCCGTAAAGACACTTCTTAAACATTCCCAGAGCTGGGTATTGTGGTACATATCTGTTATCTCAGCACCTGAGAGGCTGAGTCAGGATTTCTAGTTCTAGGCTAACCTGTGCTACATACATAATAAGACCTTTTTTTTTTTTTTTTTTGCCAGTCCTGGGGCTTGGACTCAGGGCCTGAGCACTGTCCCTGGCTTCTTTTTGCTCAAGGCTAGCACTCTGCCACTTGAGCCACAGCGCCACTTCTGGCCATTTTCTGTATATGTGGGGCTGGGGAATTGAACCCAGGGCTTCATGTATACCAGGCAAGCACTCTTGCCACTAGGCCATATCCCCAGCCCCGAGACCCTGTCTTAAAATAAAAACAAGCAAGACAAAAACACTCCTCCCTTCTTCCCAGTTCACCAAATATAGCTCAAATCTCGGGACTCAGCGTACCATTCCCTTCCTACCTTTAATGTCACTCTTCACCCAACAGTCCATGCCCACCTCATGCCTTACACCTCTACTTCATCTGCTCTGTCTCTGTTAGCCGCCATTCTCTTTCATACACTTGCCTCGCTGAGGGACTGGTCAGCTATTAGGGTAATACCACTACAACTCCCCTGTGTGTAGACATTTTTTTGCTCTTCCCCAGGGAGGCTTAATGTCATGCTAGGTACTCAATAGGTTCTCCATAGGTGGTTTTTTTTTTTTTTTTTTTTTTTTTTTTTGGCCAGTCCTGGGCCTTGGACTCAGGGCCCGAGCACCGTCCCTGGCTTCTTCCCGCTCAAGGATAGCACTCTGCCACTTGAGCCACAGCGCCGCTTCTGGCCGTTTTCTGTATATGTGGTGCTGGGGACTCGAACCTAGGGCCTCGTGTATCCGAGGCAGGCACTCTTGCCACTAGGCTATATCCCCAGCCCTGGTTTTTTTTTTAATGTTCTTCAGATGTTTTAAAATAATTTTTAGTATTACAAAAACCCAACCTTTATTCTGTGCTTGGTTATTGTGGTAAGACTAAGGGAATGACCCAATGGCCAGATGAATGGAGTGGCTACTTTTCTCTTTTCTTTTGGAAGTACTGGGGACTGAACTAACAGTCTTGCACTTGATAGGCAGGCACCCTACCTCTTGTGCCACATCTCCAGCCCCATGAGCCCCTTGAGCCCATCAAGGGTTCTTTGTGTTCATTTTAAACTTTCTGATACAGGGAATTTTAAGCATATGAAAATAGGGAAGCATAATCTCCATGTGCCCATTACCCAGTCATTTTCAATAAGTTTTCAAGTAATGGCCAATCCTATAAAATGTCATTTTTAAGAGACAAGTTGTCCTCTATGGCTTTCCAACCTTAGGGCCTTGTCAGTAACAGACTTTGAAGATTCATGAGAAAGATAATTTATAATGAAACTAAACTGAGTCAGAGTAGATTCTACTGTAAGCAAGAATAGACGTACACTGGACTATGTGTGAAGACACCCAGGACAGGGACCGCTTGAGAATTACAAAATCCCACACTAAGTTGGCAAACATTTGGCCAGAGCTCCTTTTGTGGGGAGAAATCCAATAGGTAAAGGACTCAGGTAGATAGGTCTTGGGAACCTGGATCATCAGTCACTTGAATATCTGATAGTCCAGAGTAAATAAACATCATATCTTCAGATAGGCTGGGAATATGGCCTAGTGGCAAGAGAGCTTGCCTCATATACATGAAGCCCTGGGTTCAATTCCCCAGTACCACATATATGGAAAACGGCCAGAAGTGGCGCTGTGGCTCAATTGGCAGAGTGCTAGCCTTGAGCAAAAGGAAGCCAGGGACAGTGCTCAGGCCCTGAGTCCAAGGCCCAGGACTGGCAAAAAATAAAAAAAAATAAACATCGTATCTTCAGAAAGGAAAAAAACGTAAAATGTAGTCCATATAGTAGAGTATTTGTTTAACAAGCCCCAGGCCTTGGGATCCAATCCTCAGGGGACTATCCCCTCAACACAGAGACACGCAAAGTAAAATAGAGCTAATGAAAGCAAACATAAATCCACTGTACTAAAATATTTGCACTTCTGACATGTTCAGATCAGTACTGTAATCTTTTTTTTGCCAGTCCTGGGGCTTGGACTCAGGGCCTGAGCACTGTCCCTGGCTTCTTTTTGCTCAAGGCTAGCACTCTGCCACTGGAGCCACAGTGCCACTTCTGGCCATTTTCTATATATGTGGTGCTTGGGAATTGAACCCAGGGCTTCATGTATACAAATCAAGCATTCTTGCCACTAGGCCATGTTCCCAACCCATGTACTGTAATCTCTATAACATTAGATGTATCCAGCCTACTTTTAGAATATAGAAGCAGTTAAAACAATTTCATATATCAAATTAAGGAATTTTAGGCAAGTACAGGTGGCTCATGCCTATAACCCTAGCTATTCCAGAGGTTGAACTCTTGAGGACTGAGCTTTGAGACCAATAAAGTCCATAAGACTTATCTCCAAAGTAATCCAACAAAAAGATGGGCTGGAAGCATGGCTAAGTAGTAGAGCACCAGCCAAGCAAGCAAGCTAAACAAGTGTGCGGCTCTGAGTTCAAACCCCAGTACCATTAAAAAAAAAATAGGTTGCTGGGGATCAAAGTCAGTGCCTTATGTATACTAATATTACTAAGCTAATGGGGGGTTTTAAGTAAATGCTTAGAAACTTTTCAGTTAACAATGTTTAAATGTCAAAAAAAACTTAGGTTGTTTAGCTTATAAATTTTCATTTATTAGTTGTATAAGCAGTTAAACACATTTAGCAAAATGTTGATTATTTAGCAAATGTTTAATTTATCAATTTGTTAGATTAATGGACTCATACTACCTGGGCACCGGTAGCTCACGCCTGCAATCTTAGCTCCTCAGGAGGCTGAGATCTAAGGACTGCAGTTCAAAGCCAGCCTAGGCAGGAAAGTCCCTGAGACTCTGATCTCCAATTAACCACCAGAAAACTGGAAGTGGTACTGTGGCTCAAGTGGTACAGCGCTCTTCAGCTCAAGGACAATGTCCAGACCCAGAGTTCAAGCCCCATGACTGACCAAAGCAAACAAAACAAAACAAAACAAACTCATACTAAATAGTAAAGGGTTTGTTTTTTGGGGAGGGGAGGGGAGGGCAGGCTTTTTTCCCTCCATACTAAGGCTTTTCAAGAATCTTGAAAGGCTTCAGGATATAAGGAAGGGATGTGCTTTTTTCCTGATTTTGGCTATTGCATGGTCTTGAGGCTGGTGTTGAGGCTACATTAGCCATCTTGCTACATAGTTGACAGTGGAGAAGATGGCTGAAGGGAACTGCGAAGAGGCTCCAGAGCTATTACGCTGTTATGAGTAACCCCTTTTACTGGGGATTTCAATTACTTGTTTAATCTGTACCCCCTCCCTTGCTCTTCTCAACCTCACTTGCCCTGTGGAGTCTCATACTGATAGTCTCTGATGCTACTTCCAGAGGTTCTGATTCTGATCCTGGATACAGCCTGACATGAAACTAAGGAATAATCTCTGGATAATTCTAATGAATAATCAGGGTTGAGAATCATCGATCTAACTATAAGTCATCTGTTTTGACTTCATTATTATTTTGCTGGTCCTGGGGCTTGAATTCTGGGCCTGGGCATTGCCCTTGAGCTTCTTTTGCTCAAGGCTACACTCTTACTACTTGTGTTATATCCAGCTTTTTCTGAGTAGTTTGTGGGAGGTAAGAGTTTCATGGACTTTCCTGCCTAGGCTGGCTTTGAACCGCAATCCTCAGGTCTCAGCTTCCTGAGTAGCTAGGACTACAGGCATGAGCCACCAGTGCCCAGCTCTGTTTTCACTTTATAATGTTCCTACCGCATACTGTGTTTCTTCCTTCTCCTACTAAGACTGTGGGCTCCAGATGGCTTTCCAAACAATGCATGCATTCCATTCACTGACTTGAAGTGCCTGGTGCTGATAAGTTACCAGAGTCACCTCTTATTTGGAATTGAATTCCTATATATTCAATGCTATGGCACATGAGTCAAAATCACCCTTGACAACTCCTCTCCTTAGGAAGACTGTGATCCTGGAGCCTGATGCACTGTTTCTCCATTACCATCCACACAGCCAACCTCCTTCTGGGCTGGAACAGAAAACTGCCACCTCCATCAGGCACCAAAGTAAGTAGATGGCTTATGTTTAGGGACCACCTTGTATTAAAAAAAAACAAAGCAGAAAACCTCCATATTGAAACACGTGCCTCACTCTCAGCACAGCAGGATCCTCAGGTCATGAAGAACCCACAGGAACCAGTGAGACTGACCCTACAGGAGACACACATCTCCATCTCACACCCACTTCTGAGCATATGGTTCTCATATCCACCAGTGGGTGGAATCACCCACGACACTTAAACCTTTTTTTGTCAAGGATTCAGGGATGAATTTTTGTGACTTGCTGTATGAACAATGTGTCTCCACTGTACAATTAAATCCAGCTCAAGCAGGCCCTCCTCATCTGCCTGTCTCCACAAGCAGCTGGCTAGCCTTTTTTCTTCACTGACGTCCCTTTCCTCCATCTCAATCGCTGCTGCTCCCTAGGACTCCACATTTGGCACTTCCCATTAACTCTTCTCAGAGCTCTTGGCCCAGATTTGGATTCTTGAATCTAAAAAAAAAAAAAAAAAAAGGGCCAGGCCCCAGTGGCTCACGCCTGTAATCCTAGCTACTCAAGAGGCTGCGATCCGTGGATCACAGTTCAAAGCCAGCCCAGGCAGGAAAGGCCATAAGACTCTTATCTCCAATTAACCACCAGAAAAACAGAAGTGGCGCTGTGGCTCAAATGGCTGAGTGCTATCCTTGAGCTGAAGAGCTCAGGGACAGCGCACAGGCCGAGTTCAAGCCCCACAATTAACCAAAAAAAAAAAAGTAAATAAATGGAGAAGGCTGGGAATATAGCCTAGTGGTAGAATGCTTGCCTTGCATACACGAAGCCCTAGGTTCAATTCCCCAGCACCACATATATAGAAAAAGCCTGAAGTGGGGCTGGGGCTCAAGAGGTAGAGTGCTGGCCTTGAGCTAAAAGAAACCAGGGGGCTGGGGATATAGCCTAGTGGCAAGAGTGCCTGCCTCGGATACACGAGGCCCTAGGTTCGATTCCCCAGCACCACATATACAGAAAACGGCCAGAAGCGGCGCTGTGGCTCAAGTGGCAGTGCTAGCCTTGAGCGGGAAGAAGCCAGGGACAGTGCTCAGGCCCTGAGTCCAAGCCCCAGGAATGGCAAAAAAAAAAAGACTTCCTCTTTAGTTAAGGAAGGTATGACCTAAGGGATTTCCTCACTTTCACTCTCAGGGGGTATGGGTAGAGAAAGAGCTTGGCTGGGCCATAGTAGCTGGGCCCAAAGGGCACAAACCGTTCTTTCAATGAAGGAATGGATGAATGAATGAGAATGGTGGCTTATGCCTATAATCTTAGCTACTCAGGAGGCTGAGCTCTGAGGATCCTGCTTCAAACATAGCCTGGACAGAAAAGTATGTGAGACTCTTATCTCCAGTTAACTAGGTAAAAAGGCAGAATTAGAAGTGTGGCTTAAGTGGCACCAGTCTTGATCGAAAATGTTAAGGGAGAGTGCCCTGGCCCTGAGTTTTGGCAGACACAGGTATGCCCACATATGTGTGTGTACACATACACACATGCATACACATACACAAAGAATGGGACTTCACAGTCAGGGTAGCTCAAACTACTTTGGGAGGTAAAGTAGAAGGTGTGGGCTCTCTCTCTCGACTTCCCCTTGCTTGGGGGGGAAGGGGCTTGTCCGTCCCTTCCTGGGTGGTCCTCTATCGCTCTCACGTGGGAGCGATGGCCACAGGTAGCCTCGTCTCTCTCTCTCTCTCTACTTCCCTTGCTTGGTGGGGGGGGAAGGGGCTTGTCCGCCCCTTCCTGGGTGGTCCATTATCGCCCACGAAGGAGCGATGGCCACAGGTAGCCTTGGTGACGTGTGGTCACAGGGTGCCCCAAAACCGCCAAGAACGACACGGATGCGTGGGCCCCTGGAGAAAAACCTCTAGGGCTTCTGTTTATTCAAATGAGGAGTCTCCCAGATATACCCCAAAGGCGGGCACAAGAGAGGGGCCCCTGATTGGTCCCAAGGAGCTGTCCCTCAAATGATGTCAGGAGACTTCCTTTGTTGGCAGAGGTCCAGCCCCCTATGGATGGGCCCCCTGGGGTACCCCTCCACCATAGCACACGTGCTAGCCCCAGGGACAGGGGCTTCTCTTCCTGTTAAAGACAGGAAGGGGAGGGACAGGCCGAGGTCAGCTGTGGCCCCTTAAAGGTGCAGCTGACCCCAACAAGAGGGTTTTTTTATTTGAGGCCAGCTCTATAAAAGTTAATGAGACTATCTCAATCAATGGCTGGGCATGGTGGCACCTATCTGTCATCTCAAATTATGGAGGAAACACAATGACTGGGCAGAATGGTGCATGACTAGCAAAACCTAGGACTGCCAAAAAAGCAAAAAACAAAAAAAATCCAGAGGAGTCGGGGAAATTCACCAGCTCGCAAGGAAACCTGCTCACTCTCAGATATCCGGAGATCCAGATTTCACCTGCCTATCTGAGATCCTCGCCAGGTATTCTGCCACATGAAGCTACAAAATGCTCAGCAGTGCTCACAGACCTTTAATCTACAACTTCTTGGCCATACTCCACCACTACCCCAATGTGGTAGGGAGGGATGAAGACGTGTGGCCAGATAAGCTTTGCCAGCTCAAAGTCCAAGAGGAAAGAGCTGGAGTCAGGCAGGAGCCTGAACAGGGGGTTCTTGGCCCCAGGCGATGAGGGAGTTGCTGGCCTGGGCAAGCTCGGTGATGGACACCCGGCCCCGCTGTCGGATGAAGTTGGCCACAGCAGCCAGTTCCTCTGGGGTTATGTAGATGAACTTGCCCCGGTCGTCAATCACACCTGTGGGGACATGCAGGTTGTGGGGCTGAGCTCTCCTGGACCCTCCCCCAATGGCCTGACAGTGACCATCCACTCCTTTGCATCTGACTCAGAGCCCCACAGGTCTCCTGCCTGCCTGGCCTTTCCTGACAGCAAGTGAAATCAGGTGCCTCTGGCTATCCTTATCACTCCTCAGCCGACCCCCTCCCTAAGGGTGACTCAGTACCCCTTGCTACACAACCCTCCACCACCCATAACAGTCATCCTGCCTATGACAAGTCCCTGTACCTCCCTGTGCTAGCCATTCCCCAAGGCCAGGCCCTATAGTAATTGATTCTCACCCTCTCACCTGTTAGAGTGCCCTCAGCCAGCAGATCCTGGATACGGTTTATGGTGTCCTACGAGGAGAAAAAGTCTCAGAAGAGAGAGAGGTGTTGTGGTCCCCAAAGTGGGGGGAAGCCATCTGCAACCTCCCTTCTACTGCAGCCAAATCTCCCCTGGTTTGATCCTGTGCTTCAACACTGGAGGAGTTTAGGGCCGAAGAGGTTCTTGCTCTGACCCCTGAAAGACTCTCAAGGATTTCAGTCAGGAAGGGAGTGATGGAGACATCTAGTCATGAGGTAGCCTCTTTACAAGAGTTGTCAGGGTAACCGGATTTGGGCTATTTGGTGATGGGGCTGGTAGAGATGGAATTCAAATTTTATTTTTCCTTTCTATATATTCTTTTAATCTAGTAGAAATGCAGGACTCTTTGAGTGCCAAGAGATTCTTATACTCTCCTCACTCTTGTTGGAGGCAAGTTTGAAGGGGCATTAGGGATCTCTATCATTAGGTTAGTTCTCCTCTTTCGCCCTCACCTTGTTGTCTACAAAGACTCTGTGGCCACACTCCACTTAGCAATCCACCTTTCAGGGTTTACCTGAGTTCGAAGGCCCACGTGGGAAGCCAGGTCTTCCAAGAGCACAACCTTGGATTGCTACAAGAAGTGGGAGAAAAAGGGAGAAAGGCTGAGTTTGGTCAAGTCATTGCCACCATGTTACTCCCTGAGGCTCACGTTTTGATCTAATCTATTTTTTAAAATTATCTACAAGCTGGGCACTAGTGCCTCATGCCTGTAATCCTAGCTATTCAGGAGGCTGAGATCTGAGGATTGAGGTTCAAAGCCAGACCAGTCAGAAAAGTCTGTAAGACTGTCCCCCAAAAGCCAGAAGTGGAGCTGTAGGTCAAATGTTAGAACACTAGCCTTGAGTATGAAAGCTCAGGGACAATGCCTATGAGTTCAAACCCCAGGACTGGCATAAAAAACAACAACTCACCACCAAAAATATTGTATTCAGGGTTGAGGATATGGCCTAGTGGCAAGAGTGCTTGCCTCATATACATGAAGCCCTGGTTCAATTCCCCAGCACCACATATACAGAAAACGGCCAGAAATGGTGCTGTGGCTCAAGTGGCAGAGTGCTAGCCTTGAGCGGGAAGAAGCCAGGGACAGTGCTCAGGCCCTGAGTCCAAGCCCCAGGACTGGCAAAAAATAAAAAATAAAAATAAAAAAAATTGTATTCAAGACCTGTGTTTACTGAGAACTGAGGCAGAACAGAGAACTGAGAAGGTGCAGAGAGAAAATAGTAAGACACAGCTCCCACTCATTAAGTTCAGAGACCAGCTGGTGAGACAGGAAGATGGACAGGAGAAAAAAAAGATAAAGGGCCTCCATAAACTGAGATCTCTCAGAGCCCTTAGGTAGGGGGCTCATTCCTGTCTCACCTGTGTTCCCTACCCACTCAGCCTAGACCCTCCACCACCCTGACATATCCACACTTCCTGACATATCCACACTTCTTTTCATCCATTCTCTTCACACTGTCTAAGGCACTGAGCCCACCCTGAAAATAACTGTCGCTAACATTGACGAGTGCTTCCCGTGTGCAGCCCCGTGCTCCACGTGCTGTTGTCACACTCTCAGTAGAAATATGAGTTCCCAGGGGTGCAGCTGAGGCTCCACGGCTGGGTCTACACATGCATGAGCCCCCGCCTCCCCCATAGGCAGCATGTGACTCGGGAGAAGGCGGTCCTTTACATTTCTGTGAATCTTGCACAGCAAATGAGCTGGGGGAGGAATGACACTGTGACACCTCCCCAGCTGCACATGGCATGTGACTTGTTTGAAATGCCAAACCGTATGTACAAGTAGGGAGGCAAGCAAGAGGCAATTGGGCCAGGGAACAGGCAAGCACAAGGTGACCTGGCCAGCTAGCCACTACCCACAAAACAAGTTCCAGGCATTGGGCTCAGTGACAGCTCAGAGAAGAACCACAAAGTCAACATGAGGACCTAGCCAAAAGCATGTTGGGAAAAAAAAATGACCAGAGAAACAGACAAACCCAGCCAGGGTCAATAGTAGAGTGGACTGGCAAAAGCAAGCAATGCCTATATCTCACATCAATATTCTATGTGCAGAAACCTTCCTCCAGCTCTGTTGATAATCCTTAGTCTAGAAGGCCCAATCCGGGGCTGGGGATATGGCCTAGTGGCAAGAGTGCTTGCCTCGTATACATGAGGCCCTGGGTTCAATTCCCCAGCACCACATATACAGAAAGCGGCCAGAAGTGGCACTGTGGCTCAAGTGGCAGAGTGCTAGCCTTGAATAAAAAGAAGCCAGGGACAGTGCTCAGGCCCTGAGTTCAAGCCCCAGGACTGGCCAAAAAAAAATAGAAGGCCCAATCCCTTGGAGTGAGGAAGAAGATGAGTGGGCTGAATTTCAGAAGATCTCCCCCCTGCCAGAAAACAGCTCTGGGGACTGGGAATATGACCTAATGGCAAGAGTGCTTGCCTCGTATACATGAAGCCTTGGGTTCAATTCCTCAGCACCACATATATAGAAAAAGCCAGAAGTGGTGCTGTAGCTCAAGTGGCAGAGTGCTAGCCTTGAGCAAAAAGAAGCCAGGGATAGTGCTCAGGCCCTGAGTCCAAGGCCCAGGACTGGCAAAAAACAAAACAAAACAAAACAGAAAAACAGCTCTGGGAGAATCAGTCTGCATAGACTGGAGAAACTGCTACTCCAAAGAACTTGGAGAAACTTGGAGAAAGGAACCGCCAGAGAGCCACTAAGGACCAGAATAGCCCTAGACTCTCCTCTAGTCTCTGCAGAGGAGAAGGTGACACTGACTATGACTCCTTCCTCTAAATCTACCTGGAAAGGTTTCCTGGACAAGGTATTTTGGGACCAAGTTGCAGCCAACTGTGTAGGAGGGGATAGCCAGCAGGACAGTGTAAGAAATCCTGCCCAGAGCAGCAAACCCCACCCGAGTGTGCAGGGGAGGAAAAAAGGTTCCAACAAAAGGGAATATTTGCAGCTGGAGGAAGCAGGACGCTGTGGAAGCTACCAGCATCTCTCCTTCTTAGGGACCCTGAGCCTCAGGCTGTGAGCCCACCCTTTCGCTGCAGCTGGGAGGCAACTAAACTCTGCTCTCTTTCAGGAGTGGTGGGGGAGGATTATGCAAGCCCTGGTTCCTTGGCAGCCCCTGATACCACCCCCACCATCGCCCCCGTTCCCTCTGCACTCCTTCCCTCAGCCGCCTCTGCACCTCTGAGTTGCACTTGAAAACCTCTCCCCTCGCTGCATCCTTTGTGGGAGACAAGTTGCCTAGCAGCAAAGCAGATCAGGACATGCTTATGCATCCCAGAGCAGGATCAGGGTGGCCTCTGAGGTAGCTGTGGGCTCAAGGGGCACAATTCTGCCTTGCCCTAATTTCAAAGGAAATACCACCCTGGTTCTCCTAGAAAACCCATGTTCCTGGTCAGCAGCACATGACAGAGGGTGCCTGCTTCAACTCAGCAGAGCCTCAGTGTGACAGAACTGACAGAAAACACATGTGAGCAGATTTGAAAACACAATGACTCACTGAGCGTGGGGTCTGAAGAGCAGGGGGATCTGTCAAACCCAGTGTGAGGATGCCATCAGAAGCTCGAGCCTCCCCCAGACACCCAGTCCTCCTTCTTTACCTCCCAAGTCTGAGAGGAAGGGGCTTTCCTGGCCTAGACCCAGCAGCTTAGCTCCTCTGGGCTCTGCCACTCCTAGGAAAGACTGAATAATCCACCTGTGCCTGCAGTGATGCCTGCCTTCCCCCCTGGGCCCTACGAATACACATACACACACACACACACACACACACACACACAAACACGTGTGTCAGGAGCTGACACCAGTGTTCTTCTGAGTCTCTTACCTTAATATAGTTGATGAATTCTGTCAAGAAGCTGTGGGACTAGAGGGGCAGAGAAATCAGAGTGAGTATCTTCCTGATAGAAACAAAGGCTCATGTCTGGCCCCAACGGTGTTACTCTCTGTTCACCTGCCTGCTGCCTGCCTCTGCGCCAGCCCAACCACCTGATTGCAAAAGCAGCGCAGTGTCCCAAGGTTTGGGGTGATGGGACACCATTCTCCACTGAGAACAAGGATCCTGCCACAATGGCCTACTAATACTGAGGCCCACCCAACTCTCAGTTGCCAAGCCAAGGGCTGTGGGCTTACCTGCTCCTCCGTCATGGTCTCACCCACACCCTCCTCCTCTACCACGAAGGCCTCCTTCAGTTTCAGGTACTCTTCATGCTCCCGCCGGGCTTGCTCCTCCCGGGCCTTTCTCTCCTCCTCTGCCTGTGGACACAGGGGAGTAACAGTGAGGGCAGCTGTCTATTCATCCCTGTTCTGGGTTCTGCTATCCCTGTAGGACATCTGGACATAGAACCCAGTCTACTCTCAGTGAATTCAAGACTCCCACCCCATGGTCTTCCAGGTAAACAACAGGCAGAAAGAAAGGCTTCTCTTGTCCTCAGTCCTATCACCACCCAAACAAAGTCTCCTCAGCCTCTTTCCCTGCCCTCCTTCCTCAAGAGGTAAGTTAGCAAGAATCTCTAAAAAAAAAAAAAAACCTTGGCACAATCCCACCTTCTCCTTACTCAATCATATCCAGATGTTGTGAACAAATACCAGGCTCTTTCTCACTACCTATACACCCAGAAGCCTACTCCAAGCTGGTTTCTGGGTACCCCGCTCCACTAAAACACTTTCTGCTATGGTCTCATTCGTGCCCTCTACTTCACAAATCCAAAGGACAACCTTCAGGCCTCAAATCCCTGCCATCGTAATGGTTCTGGGTATGGCAAACCATCACCTCTCCTCCTCTGGCTTCTACCTTCCATTTAATGGGCTTCCTTCCCACCTCCAACATTCAGCCCTTCTCTTGCTTTCTCTTCTGCACTCTCTGGGCCACCTTGCCTAGCTCACAGCCTCAACACCCCTGTGATTGTCAGTTGTATTTCCACTCTAATCTCTCCTACCAAACACACAACTATCCACATGACACAGGCACCTAACAGACCTTGTGATCTATCCCCCACATGTCTGGTCCTCCTATTGGTTCCCTGGCTCGACAAATCCCACAGTCAGCTGGCCAGATACCTTGGTCAGAAATGAGATCTCATTTACTTTCTGACTTCCTTAAAATTCCCTAGTCTACTTACATTGCTCTGACACCATCACCAACTAATAAAATGGCCTCATTCCAACCCAAACCATTTGCCAAAACACTCAGCTGTTTCTAAAATATGAAACAGGGCTGGGGATATGGCCTAGTGGCAAGAGTGCTTGCCTTGTATACATGAGGCCCTGGGTTCAATTCCCCAGCACCACATATACAGAAAATGGCCAGAAGTGGCGCTGTGGCTCAAGTGGCAGGGTCCCAGGACTTGCCAAAAAAAAAAAAAAAGAGAAACCAGTAAAATATGAAACAATAGGTGTGTATGTGTTCATTTACATATCTATTATAGAATATGTGTAATGTAAATGGATCTATTTATAGTATATGATATGTAATATAAATACTAACAAAAATATATCCACAAATGTGCAATACAGTGGTCAAAAGAATTTTTTAAAAAGAAACAATAGGATGAGGGAGAATTATGGAAAGGGATGACATTGATAAAGATGTACTGCATTTATAAATTGACATGTTGAATTGAAATCTTTTTTTTTTTTTTTTTTTTTTGCCAGTCCTGGGGCTTGGACTCAGGGCCTGAGCACTGTCCATGGCTTCTTTTTGCTCAAGGCAAGCACTCTGCCACTTGAGCCACAGTGCCACTTCTGGCCTTTTCTATATATGTGGTGCTGAGGAATCTAACCAGGGCTTCATGTATACGAGGCAAATACTCTTGCCACTAGGCGATATTCCCAGCTTGGAATCCTTTAAACTATTACTTAAAGATAATAAAATCAGATGCCAGTGGCTAACACCTGTAATTTTAGCTCTCAGGAGCCTGAGATCTGATGATTGTAGTTTGAAGCCAGCCCAGGCAGTGAAGTTCATGAGACTTGTATCTCCAATTAACCATCAAAAAGCCAGAAGTGAAACTTAGCTCAAGTGTAGAAATAGCCTTGAGCAAAAACACTGATAGTACCCAAGCCCCGAGTTCAAGCCCTAGGAACATACACACACACGATTAAATAAATAAAATATGAAACTATGCTAAGGCAAGTAACATAAGAGAAAAGCCTAGGAATGGGAAGGGGAAGACAGGAGAGAATGAAGGAAGAGGTGACATAGTCCAAGAAGCATTATACTCATAACCTAATTTCTGGAACTGTAACTTCTTGGCACAACTACCATATCTCATCATCATCATCATCATAATGAAAAGCCTAAAAGCAGCTTGTCATTATAGGAAGCAAGTGCTAAAAAAATGAAACAATGAGTCAAGGTCCAAGGTACACAGGAACATGCTCACAGTGGCTAAGGCTGCAACAATTAAACAGTATCACTGTGTTACTTTTCAATACCATGAAAAAGTTTTTATCTCCTGTAAAAGTCATTTATGGGGCTGGGAATGTAGCTTAGTGGTACAGTGCTTGCCTAGCATGCATGAAGCCCTGGGTTCAATCCCTCAGTACCACATAAACAGAAAAAAAAAAAAAAAAAAAGGAAATGGTGCTATAGCTCAAGTGATAGAGCACTGGCTTTGAGCAAAAGAAGCTCAGGGACAGTGCCTAGGTCCTGAGTTCAAGCCCCAGAACTAGCAAAAAACTCAAACAACAACAATAAAAAGTCATTTATGTAGGTCCTTTTCTACCCCTTCAGTGTAGGCTGCACACACACTTCTTTTCAAAGAAGTATGGGATGGCAAGAAAACACAGCAATACCCTACTGGATTTCCTGTGAGGTTTCACAGTAATACTGTTTCCATAAAAGTGACATTTTTGATGCCCGGGTCCAAATAAGCCACAGCCCATCCTCTAGGATGGAGGGGTGAGAAAATTGTATAGAAGCAAGGTGTGCTGAGATAGGGTCAGGTGTCAGCCTCACCTTCTGCTCTTCCTCCAGGCGAAGCTGTTCCTCCTCCTTCTTCCACTCTGCCTCACGCTGGGACTCCAAGCGTTTCCGTTCCTCACGTTCAGCCTCCTCTGCCTGGAGAGAGGCCTTCATAGTGGTACATTACCCAACTCCAGATAGTTTTCCCACCTCCCAGACAGGCCAGGGATGGCAATGGACACAGACTAAGGTTGGAAGAGACAGGAGCCAGGCAAGCAGCAACCACCAGCACAGTATAGAGGGGAGTCCCAAGGGCAGAATTTCAAGAACAGGGAAAGGAGGGCAATCCCGGACCTCCCGTAGTCATGCTCTGTCCCTTTTCCTTGCCTCACGCTGAGCTTTTCGAGCCTGCTTTTCCTCTAGCTTCCGTAGTTTCTTGGTTCCAATTTTCCCTGTCAGGTGAGTTTCCACTGGCTTCTCAATTCCTTCTTCCTCTTGGTCTGGGTATGGTCAGAGAGATAGTTCAGGTCCTAGCCAGAGAAAATCTGCCCCATCCTTTTCCCTCACACCACAGGGAAAGCCCCTTCTCCTCACCTCTGTCCTTCAGAGGAATCTATTGTAAATCACATATGTGCACATATGCATGAGTGTATGTAAGTACATGTGTATGTGGGGTAGGGTTGGGAGCTGGGAGGGACTAGGGACAGATGAGACTTTATAGATAAAGTGCAGATCTAAGAGAGAGGTGCTGATATTCAAATGTCTGAGGATCACAGGTGGGGGATAGCTGGGCTTGTAGAAATCCCTGGCTTCCATTTCTGTACTAAACTTCCATGGGTGATGATCCTAGGGGGGAAATTTACCCCAACCCCAAACCTGAAATCCTAGTCAGAAATGTCTGAGCATTCTGGGCTCAGCTTCTGGCCAAGATTCTTCTTTTGTCCTACCAGAGCCAGATGACAAGTTAAGGATCAGCCTTAATGGAGCCTCAGTGGTTCACAGCTATAATCCTAGCTACTCAGGAGGCTGAGATCCCAGGATCACAGTTTGAGCCCAACTCAGGCAGGAGTCCATGAGCCTTTTTATCTCCAATTAAGCACCAAAAAAACTGGAGTGGAGCTGTGGCCCAAGTGGTAAGAGTACTATCCTTCAGTCAGGGACAATGCCCAGACTCTGAGTTTAAGACCCAGGCCTAGAATATACACACCAAAAAAAAAAAAAAAAAAAAAAAGATCAGCCTTAATCCCAGGACTATATACCAGGGCCAGTTGAAAGTTAAGGATCTTGGCTGGGAATATGGCCTAGTGGCAAGAGTGCTTGCCTTGTATACATGAAGCCCCGGGTTTGATTCCCCAGCACCACATATATAGAAAACAGCCAGAAGTGGCGCTGTGGCTCAAGTGGCAGAGTGCTAGCCTTGAGCAAAAAGAAGCCAGGGACGGTGCTCAGGCCCTGAGGCAAGCTCCAGGGATGGCAAAAAAAAAAAAAAAAAAAAAGTTAAGGATCTGATGACGACTGAGTAAAGGTTCTGCTACCAAGTCTGAGACAGGAAGGCTCTATTTTTTTTTGTTATTCTTTTTTGTTTTGCTTTGTTTTCTTTTTTTTTTCTTCTTTTTTTTGTCAGTTGTGGGGCTTGGTAGCACTCTATCACTTTAAGCCACAGTTCCACCTCCATGTTTTGCTTTGTTTTCTGAGACAGGGTCTTGAATGGCTTTGGTTGGTCTTGAACTCATGATCTTTCTGCCTCAGCCTCCTGAATGCTGAGATTACAGGTATATACTACCATTCCTAGCAAGTTTTTTTCTTCTTTTTTTGGCCAGTCCTGGGGCTTGAACTCAGAGCCTGGACACTGTCCCTGAGCTTCTTTTGGTGAAGGGCAGCATTCTACCACTTGAGCCACAGTGCCACTTCCAACTTTTTCTGTTTATGTGATACTGAGGAATCGAACCCAGGGCTTTATGCATGCTAGGCAAGCACTCTACCACTAAGCCACATTCCTAGCCTTTGTTTTGTTTTGAGACAGGGTCTCAATATGTAGCCCAGCTTGGCTTCAAATTTGAGACATTTCTACCTCAGTATCCTAAGTGGTAGGATTAGAAGTGTGTGCCACCACACCTGTCTCAGAGAGCTTCTTTTTGAGGCAAAGGTACTAATCCTAAGAGCTCAAGGCAAGAGCCTCAATTACCTCTAGCTTCTGGGGAAGACCCAGATACTCCCTCTTTAGACTCAAGACAGCCTTTAAATATTGTAAAAAAAAATAGCCTTTTCTCCAACCTTAAGGAATATATTGGTCTCCTAGCACCACAAATTAAGGAGGCCTCTATGTGAACAGAAATGTCTCTACCTCCAGATCCTTCTTCAGGGGTTATAAGTTACCCCACTCCAGGAAGGGTGCTAGAATATAAGAGATGGGCTGAGGAATTCCTGAATCAGTGTGAAGACCTTTGCCCTCTTGCTTAAATACTGAGAGGGGGCTTACCAAATGGACTCATTAGGATCCAGAAATGTTGGCCCCCATGGCCAAAGTCCAGATTCTAAATCTTTACCTACCCTACTCTGTGACTCCCAGACATCCCTCCTGCACTGTTGCTTCACATTCAACAAACCCACTAAGTTTGGGAAACTCTTCACTCCCAATCCAACCCTCTTCGCCATAAGGCCTCTGAGCCCTTCTTACCTACGGCTGCAGCTTCCTCCTCGTTGTCATCCCCTTCTGCCCAGGTCACACGCTGGGCTCGACGCTGGGCTTGAAGGCGGCTGCTCAGGTCCCTCCTGCGCCTGGGCCTGCCTCCAGCTCTCTGCTCTTCAGGCTCGAGGGGCCAAAACTGGGATGGCTGGCCTGCCACTACTGGCTCCTCTTCATTCTGCAGTGGCTCTTGACCAGCTTTGGGAAGAGAGGAACCACAATGTTATCAGGTGTCCCAGCCCTCCTGATCGCTGGGGAAGCCACATAACAGAAGCCTCCTCCTCCTTCTCCTCCTCAACCTCCTTCCAGATTCTTAATGCCCTTAGCACCAAGCTTCAACTTCTAGTCTGGTGATAAGGCCTTTACAACTGATTCAGAAAGCTCACCTGTTTTCTCTGCTTGTGATGAAATTTTTCTCGGCCTTCAATGCCCCACTATTCCAGTTTGCCTGTAGTTATATTCCCACCCTAGTGTCTCCAGATCTCAGTGAAGGCCCAGTTCAGAACTACTTACTTATTGCTTAACCCCATCTGCCATAGTTTTGTATACCACCCCAACTAGAGGGCACACCTACCAGGCAAGGTTTAAGTCTCAGCCCTCAGGAAGATGTTTCCTATCAGTCTTATCTCAGGTTCGCTCTCCCTTGCTCTTGGAGCAGGCCCATGCTCTGAAAGAGTTTATGGGGCTAAGGAGTGGAAGAGATAAATACACAAACCCCTATGCTGACAAAAAATGGGGATGGGGGCTGACAGGTGCATCTGTCCTAGGTGCATCTGTCCTGTGCCCTGGCCAACGAATGACCTGATCAGGATGCAGAACCAGGTGGGGCAGAGGCCAAGGCAGCCTAGATGCTCTCCCTGGTGAGGAAGGAAAGAGCTTCAAGAGACTTTCCTGGAACCCATTCATAGTTCCTCCAGCCCCCTGTGGGCAGAAAACACTCAGATGCTTCCTACCGGCACCCAGGCTGGAGCCAGCCTAGGAGGGGAAAAACTCTGTGGCCTACCCTAAGAGCGCAGACGGTAATAAATGAGGGGTGTCTGTTAGGACCTGGCTGGCCCCTGTGGTATAAGTGCCAGGTGGTGAAGAGAAGGATGCCGCAAGAGTTTCGTTTAGGAGTGGAAGAAGAGGGTAGGGGGACTGACTCCCGGTTCCCAGATTTGGTTTTAGCTCTGAGGATCCGCACCGGTCCCCGTAGTTACCACATATGGGCATGCGTACAACTTGTCTGACTGCTCCCTAGCCCTGCCAGGAACGTCGGCGCCTGCGCATTGACCGCAGAGTCATGGCCTACAAAAGCTCGGAAGCCCGAAGGACCAGATCTGACCGGTTCCGGAGCGGTAGCATCTCCTACCTGTTGCCCCTCGGCTCCTGATGCGAGTCAGGAAGAGGATAAGGCCGACAAGTAGAGTTGCCACCGCCAAATACACCACAGGCGCCACCATGACGACGCCTCCTTGCAGAACCAGCGCGAGATCTCACCGAGAGACCCGGATCACCCGGGACCCGCCCACTGCCCAAGCGGCCCCTCCCATACCTCCATCTAGACCCCGCCCACTCCCCAGAGGGGCCCGCCCAGGCTATGCGCTTTGCTTAGAGGCCGTTAGTTTTTACTTTACAAGAGCTTGACGCTGGCGGCTCAGGCCTGTAATCCTAGTTGCTCAGGAGGCTGAGATCTGAGGATCTTGGTTCAAAGCCAGTCCAGGCCGGAAGGTTTATGAGACTCTTGTCTCCAATTAAGCACCAGAAAGCCAGAAATGACACTGTGGCTCAAAGTGGTAGAGAGCTGGTCTTGAGCAAAAGAGCTCAGGGACAGTGCCTAGGCCCCGAGTTCAAGCCCCGTGACTTACAAAAAAACAACAACAAAACAAGCAAACAATAATTTTTTAAAAAAAGAGTTATGGAGGTATTTGTAAAAAAAACAAAACAAAAAAACAACCCCATGATATTAAGTGTGTTAAGTGGAAATAATTGTAAAATGTTATGTATGATAGTCGACAATGTTTAAAGCCACTGGGGCTGAAAATATGGTACAATAGTAGAGTGCTTGCCTAGCATGAGAAAGGGTCTGGGTAAGATCTTTATCACCACAAAAATAATTAAAAAGCAAAATTATATTTTAAAAAATGAAAAAATTGCCATAGTGTTAATAGAGACACAAATATGGGGAAAATGCAAGAAAAAGAAAAAGATACTTAGGAATGATCTACACGATTGGAATGGCAGAGAAAGGAAGGCATTTGGTTTTGTTTTTAGGCCAGTCCTGGGCCTTGGTCTTATGGCCTGAGCACTGTCCCTGGCTTCTTTTTGCTCAAGGCTAGCACTCTGCCACTTGAGCCACAGCACCACTCTGGCCATTTTCTATATATGTGGTGCTGGGGAATCAAACCCAGGCCTTCATGAATAAGAGGCGAGCACTCTTGCCACTAGGCCATATTCCCAGCCCCAAAGGGAGGCATTTGGAACTGAGGAGAACTTTGGATGTGAGAAAAATCTAGCCAGGATATTTGTCTCCTTATAGATCAACAGGGTTGAGTTGGGTGAACTGACTGGCTAGTCAAAAGTTTCTTTACAGGGCTGGGAATATGGCCTAGTGGTAGAGTGCTTGCCTCACATACATGAAACCCTGGTTTGATTCCTCAGCACCACATATATAGAAAAAGCCAGAAGTGGTGCTGTCAGTCAAGTGGTAGAGTGTTAGCCTTGAGCAAAAAAAAAGAAGCTTAGGCTCTGAGTTCAAGTCCCAGGACTGGCAAAAAGAAGTTTCTTTTCTTCCTGACTGCTACAGGTTCATTTCTTCCCAAGCTGTGCTTGGTGGAAGAGGATTACCCGCCCCCCCCAGCCACCCTGGGCCACTCTTGGGGGTGAAGACTATAGGAATATTAGAATATAAGAGTAGCCACACTAGCTTGCTAGAACTTCCAAATTCTTTTTTTTTAATCTGAGACTTGAACTTGGTACCTTATGCTTCCCCTCATTGGCTAGTGTTCTACCAAGTGAGCCATGTCTCTCCAACCTATATAACCTCCAAATTCTTGAGTTTTTAGCTATATTTGCTGATATCTGAGAGGGAAACCAAATCTCTCATTTGAATAATTAATTTATACTTTTTCATCGGATCTGCAATTGTTTTGTTTTGTTTTTGCTAGTCCTGGGGCTTGAACTCAGGACCTGGGCACTGTCCCTGGCTTTTCTTTTTGCTCAAGGCTAGCACTCTGCCACTTGAGCCACAGCGCCACTTCTGGCTTTTTCTATATTATGTGGTGCTGAGGAATCGAACCCAGGGCTTCATGTATATGAGACGAGCACTTTACCACTAGGCCATATTCCCAGCCCCAGATCTGCAAATTTTTACATTTATTTAAAAATAAAATTAAGGTAGTGTCAATGGTTAATGCCTATTATCCTGTAATACTACCCACCCTGAAGGCTGAAATCTGGAGGACTCAGCCCAGGTAGAAGTCTTCCAGACTTATCTCCAATTAACCATCAAAATGCCAGACTGGAGGTGTGGTCAAGGGGTAGGATGCCAGCCATGAGCAAGAAAGCCATAGCAGCATGAGGCCCTGAATTCAAGCCTGATACTGACACAAAATTAGTTTTATTCAGCTGTATATACAATAACTGCTTTTCTATATTGAGAACTCAGTATACCACAGGTACTATAAATGTCCCTCTCTTTTGGACCTATATAAATGTGGGAACAAAGAATTCACCAGTAAACTTGTTTTAGGAAGACACATCATGGCTAAAGATATAGACATCACTAGCATGTACAAAGAGGTCAGAATGTGAACCCAAGGTGTTTTCTTTTTTCTGCCTGTCCTGGGGCTTGAACTCTGGGCCTGAGCACTGTCCCTGAGCTTCTTTTGCTCAAGGCTAACACTCTTCTAGTGGAGCCACAACACCACTTCTGGCTTTATTTTCTATGATTAATTGGAGATTAGAGTCTCATGGACTTTCTTGCCCAAGCTGACTTAGAACCACATCCTTCTGAGTAGCTAGGATTACAGGGATGAGCCACAGGCACCCAGCTTTTTTTTTTCCTTTAAAAATCATTTTATTATCTTTAAATAGTTGTACAAAGAGATTTAGTCCATAATATCCACTGTACATATGTGAAAATGGAACTGGGAAACTTGAAGGGACTGTTGTGGTTGGGATAGATGGGAGGAAGAATGATGGAAGGGGATAACTAACACTAATCATGTTGCATTCATAAATTGACATCATAAATTAAACCTCTTTTGTTGTTGTTGTTGGTCGGTTTTCGGGCTTGAACTTAGGGCCTGGGCCCTGTCTCCAAGCCACTACCCAAAGCAGTGGCTCTTATACTATGGTATCAGAATGACTAGGGGAACTGGTGAAGAAAATGGACCTCTTCTTTTCTTGTTTTTGTGTGAAAATAGCCAATAAAGTGCTACTGCCCAGACTGGGGAATGCTTCAAGTGGTATAGTGCCTGCAAAGCAATCACCAGATGAAGAGTTAGAAAAACAAAGGAAACTAATCTAAAAAAGAAGAAAAATAAAACAGCTGCTGTCCCAGGAACAGGGACATAAAAGGCCTGCCCAATGAGGGTGTCAGCAGAGGGTTAAGGCCTTGTTAGAGGCAAGTCTAAGAGCACTTAAGTCCTCCCTGCTGCATTCAGGATGCAAAGATCTGACCAAAGTGGTGATTGTGAAGAGTAATGATAAATCTGAGAGGCTGGAGAGACTAGAAAATAAGTTGAAATACTGATTTCCAAAGCTGCAGAGGTAGGTAAAAGACGGCATGTTTTTATGTTATGCCAAGTTTAAGTTCACAGTCAAGTATATCAGTTGGTCGGCAAGGAAGAGTTCTGGGAGTGGGGCTGAAGGCAGGATAAAAGCCAGATTTGGGATACCTTAACTAAAGAGACACACAGTTCTACAAGACGGCCTTGTAGGCTCCTCAAGAAAGCGCCGCCCCAGCCCAGGACACAGGGCTGAAACTCATCAAATAACTGGCCTCTCGGGTTCTTATGCTTCCTTCCACGTCCGGAGCGACATAAATAAACCAGGAGACTCGTGTGGTCTTTTCTGGTCCAAAACCACAGAATCCCAGCCGGTCACCGATGGCTCACGCCTGTAATCCTAGCTACTCAGGAGGTTAAGATCTGAGGATCACCGCTCAAAGCCAGCCTGGACAGGAAAGTCCATGATACTTTGATCCCCAATTAACCAACAGAAAACCAGGAAGTGGCGCTGCGGCTCAAAGTGGTAGAGTGCTAGCGCTGAGCAAAAGAAGCTCAAGGAGAGTGCGCAGGCCCTGAGTTCAAGCCGCAGGCCCGGCAAAAAAGAAAGCAACAACAACAACGCTACCCAACCACCACAGCACAGCGTCCCTTGGCGCCTCCGAGCGGCAATGCGGGCTCAAAGGGGCCTCTGAGCCCCCGGGCGGCACGGAGGCTTCCAATTCTTCGGAAGAGGATCTTCTCCGGCGTTCGCGGGCGTCAGGAGCCAGGATTTCCCGCGCTCACAGGCCGGGAGAGCGGCTTTGCCTGGCCCGGCGATCCCCAGTCTCCGTCGGAAACCGAGTCCGCCACTTCCGCTCCCAGCCGGAAGTGCATTGCTATTCGCTGCGGAGAGCTTCCGGGGAGTCGATCGGGCTCACCATGGCGGCCTCCTTGGTCGGGAAAAAGATCGTGTTTGTCACAGGGAACGCTAAGAAGCTGGAAGAGGTGCCGGGAGGGAGTGGGGGCCGGTCGGGAGGCGGGAATAGGCTGAGCGGGGGTTCCCAGCATGGCGAGCACGCGGAGGCCCTGCCGGGAAGGGTAGATGGAAGAGACTGGGGTCGGAAGGGGAGGACGATCGCAAAGTGGGGACGCCCTGAGGGTCGTGGTGGGAATGAAAGCATTTCCAGATGCTGGCACAGAGCACGTGCACTCGTGAGGTCGGAGGCTGCGGGAGCTGGAGGAATGGCACCTGCAACAAGGGTCCCCTCGTGAGGTAGACCCCCAAACCGGCAGCTCCGATACCTCTCTCGGATCCAGACACCTCTGCTTTTCCCGAGGTGGCGGCGGCGGCAGGGAGCGTGGAATGGTTGCTCCAAACTGAGCAGTCAACGGCCCTTCACGGTCCAGAGATTCCTTTAGTCACCTTCCACACTAGTGTAGTGTGTGATACCTCTCTCGCTCAACATAATGGTTGGGGCTGACAATTCTAACAGAAGGCGGGTTAACGTTTTGCCAGCAACAGCCCTTGGAAAGAAGACTTAAAGGGAGTTTGTATGGTTTTTGTTGGTGTGAAGTATGAACCTAACTCAGGGGTCCTGGCTGCCCTGATCTTCACCTCGTATCTGAGAAGTAAATCTGTCTAGTTGTTAATTGTACTGGGGTCAAACTCAGCATTACACTTGCTAGGCATGCACTCTACAGCTGAGCCACACCTCCAGCTTATATTTCTGAAACAAGTATAGAAATATGATTGATCAAAAAGGGTCTAAGGAGCCGAGTGCTGGTGGCTCAAGCCTGTAATTCCTGAGACTGAGATATGAGAATCACAGTTCAAAGCCAATCTGGGCAGGAAAGACCTTGAGACTCTTTATCTCCATTTAACCATCTAAAATGTCAACAAGGTTCAAGTTGTAGTGCACTAGCCTTTGGGGGGGGGGGGCGGACCTCAGGGACTGTGCTCAGGTCATGAATTCAAGCCCCAGGAAGCAAAAACAAAACAAAACAAAAAAATATAGAGGCTAGGGGTGTGGCTCACTTGGTAGAATGCCTACTAGCAAGCCAGAAGCCCTAACTACAAATTAAATAAAAAGATGTAGTCTAGTGCTAATAGGCTAAGTGGGGAAATGCAGCAAAACCTGTTCAAATTCATATTCTTTGTGTTTTGTTCCTTTGTGGCATGGAGCAGGACTCAAGTGAAATATAGGGACTGCTAGTAGTTCTGTATGAGGACAAGGATGGTGTTCTCCGGAGCTCAGGTCCAGCTGATGGAAAGGTTTGAAAGCTTGAGGCCAGATCAGTCAAGCAGCTGCCAATACCTCCCAAATGAAGTGAAGTCCATGTAGATTTTGGACAGAACCCAAGCCTCTGGCTGAGAACATGTCTGTGATCATAGCACTCAGAAATCTATGGCAATAGGATAATGAGTTTGAGGCCAGGCACAGCTTCTTATTGTTCAAGGTTAACCTGGGATATGTAGTGAGACATCTCAAAAAAAAAAAAAAAAAAGACTAGGACATGGGTCAAGTGATAGAGTGCTTGCCTAGCAAATACACGCCCCTGAGTTCAATCCTCAGTACCACTGCCACCCAGAAAAAGGGCTGATGGTAGATGTGGTTCAGTAGTAGGTGGAACACTTGCCTAGCTTGTACAAGGGCCCAGAAAAGAAAAGAAGGGGCTGAGTATCAGGAGAAGCTCCTTGGAGAAGATGACTTGAACTTTACAGGGCAGTCTGCCTCTCTCCCTTTTGGGGCTAAGGATTGAACCTCATGCATGCTAGACAAGTGTTTTACCACTGATATACATCCCAGTCCATCCTAGGGGAGATTTTTTTCATCTCTTGGTAGTCCATTGGCAAAGTGATGAACGCTGACTCTTTGTCAGGAAAGTAGTTTTTAATTTTAATTTTGAGGTAGTGTTTTGCCATGTAATCCATACTGTCCTTGAACTCTTGATCCTCCTGCCTCTGTGAAAATAATTTCGAATGTACAAAATAAAGACATAAGGATAAGAAAGGAAATAAAGTATACTGAAGGCTAATTCTCAACATATTAGCTGTGTTGATAGACTATACTTGTAACTTCAGAATTTGTGAGACTGGGGCAGGAGAATCTTGAGTTTGAGGATACTAGGCAAAGTTAGTGAGGCTCTATCTTGGAAAAAAAGAATGTTTATAATGATATGTTCTTTGTTAATATGTTAAAGGAGTCAGTTCAAAAAAGTTTTTCTTAATTTTAAGGTTTGTAAGCATTTTTCTTTGTGTAAGTATTATTTTGACATAGAGACAACAATTATAATGGGGTAGGTAACATCTGTGATTTTTTTTTCTTTTTCTTTCGGTTTTGGGGCTTGAACTCAGGGCCTGGGTGCTGTCCCTGAGCTTTGTGCTCAAGACTAACACTCTGCCACTTTGAGCCACAGTGCCACTTCTGGTTTTCTGGTGGTTAATTGAGGCTAAGAGTTTCATGGACTTTGCTGCCTAGGCTGGCTTCAAACCCTGATCCTCAGATCTCAGCCTCCTGAGTAGTTAGGATTATAGGTATGAGCCACTGATGCCCAGCAATCTTAATAGTTTTAAAAGTCACAGGAGAACTGGGAATATGGCATAGTAGTAGAGTGCTTGCCTCACATACATGAAGCCCTGGGTTCAATTCCTCAGTACTACATAGAAAAAGCCAGAAGAGGCACTGTGGCTGAAGAGGCAGAGGGCTAGTTGAGCAAAAGCTCAGGGACAGCACCAAGGCCCAGAGTTCAAGCCCCAGGACTGGCTAAAAAGAAAAAATCACTGGCTTGAGAGGATAAAGCTGAAGGATCTTGATTTCCGGACCAGCCTGGGTTCTATATATGCAAGATCTTGTCTCAAAAAGAAACAAAAACAAAAAACAACAAAACACTGAAACAGATTATTTTGGTTTGTTGTCTACATTCACAATTGCAAGAGTGAATTTCATTTGGAAGCAAAGAATGGTTCTTCCCATCCAGTTACCCTTTAGAATTCTGGATAACCCTTGATAGAAAGATAGTTGAGGGGCTGGGGATATGGCCTAGTGGCAAAGAGTGCTTGTTGCCTTGTATACCTGAAGCCCTGGGTTTAATTCCCCAGCACCACATATACAGAAAATAGCCAGAAGTGGCGCTGTGGCTCAAGTGGCAGAGTGCTAGCCTTGAGCAAAAAGAAGCCAGGGACAGTACTCAGGCCCAAGTCCAAGCCCCAGGACTGACAAAAAAAGAAAGATAGTTGAGGTGTCTAAGAGCAGTGAGAAGAGAAGTGTTTTAAATGGTGGGCAAAGGGATAGGCACAAGCAGAGACCTGAAATTAGAGGAGTGGGCAAATGGCGTATCAGTTTGCTGAGGTGGGACGCAAAGTTGTAATAGGGCTCATGAGCCCAGCTTGGTAAGCTTTTGGAGACCAGTGAGAGAGCCATCTGATAACAAAGTTGGATGATAGCTCACATGGTAATAGGGAATTCACAAACGATAACAAATGTTCTTTTGTTTTGAAACAGGTCATTCAGATTCTAGGTGATAAATTTCCATGCACCTTGGTGGCACAGAAAATTGACCGTATGTTTCTGTTTTTGTTTTATTTTTTAAAAGATGGTTCGATTTCTCTGTCTTCCTGTGACCTGACTGTGTATGTATGTGTCTGTTTCCCTGATAAGTGCCAGAGTACCAGGGAGAGCCGGATGAAATTTCCATACAGAAGTGTCAGGAGGCAGCTCGCCAGGTACTTATCATTATCATCTGCTCGTCCATATTCAATCCTGGGGCATGTGCCTCCTGGGAAGACACAGAACAGTAGAGGGAGCATTTCAAAGACCTGCCCAAGCACAGCTCTGTTGGCATCAGTTAAAATTGGCCTCGAAACTGTGCTTTCCTGTTCCAACCCACACCTTTCTGCATGTCAGGTACTTACATTCCAGCCCTGTGTTCTCCCCACACACATCCATCCCTGCAGGCACACATCTTTGGAGAGCTGAAGAGCATGTTATGAATAGTTGAACTGCCCGTATGTGAGTCCCAGCACTTCCTTTGTCTGGACCAAGCTGTATGCCTGCCAGTGCTTTAGTGTTCCCATCTCTTAAGATGAAGTGGGCTGGCACTGTTCCTCTTGATGGGCCTCTGCTGACCTCAACTAGCTGTGGGCCTGTCCCTAGCCTGGGTGGCTTTGGGAGGTATACTTCTGATTGCAGGTCTTAGCATTGCTTGTCCTTGTGCTGCAGGTACAGGGGCCCGTACTGGTGGAGGATACCTGTCTGTGCTTCAATGCCCTTGGGGGACTTCCCGGCCCCTACATGTAAGTTCTAGCTTTTTTTTTTTTTTCCAGTCCTGAGGTTTGAACTCAGGGCCTGGGCACTGTCCCTGAGCTCAAGGCTACCACTTTTATCACTTGAGCTGTTTATGTGGTACTGAGGAATTGAACCCAGGGCTTCATGCATGCTACGCAAGCATCTACCACTAAGACACATTGCCAGCCCTGCTTCCAGCTTCTTGCAGTGTCCCAGCCATAAACCAGCAAAACAGAGCTGGGTACCAGTGACTCACGCCTGTCATCCTAGCTACTCAGGAGGCTGAGATCTGAGGATCGTGGTTCAAAGCCAGCTTGGGCAGGAAAGTCTATGAGACTCTTAATTCCAGTTAACCACCAGAAAAACGGAAGCGGGCTCCAAGTGGTAGAGCGATGGTTAAAAAAGCTCAAGGACAGCATCTTGGCCCTGTGTTCAAGCCCCCCCACAAATTAAAAACAACAACAACAAAAGACAGAAAAACCTAAGCAAAACAAATGATTAGTTACCTGATATTTTGGATCATTCACTGTCTTGGCAGCAGCATCAATACCGCAGTTGTCCCAAGGACAGATTAGGGATACTGAAGAGGTGTGCCTTTCTTTTGTAAAGTGTGAGAATGTGATTATGTAAGTGGAGTTGGGAAAGGGAAACCCACTCATTTTAGAGGTTCATACATAGGCAGCTTAGTTTCACAAAAGAGGAAATAAGAAAGTTGAGATCTACAAACTGATTTCCTTAAAACTATCTAGTGCCCTGGCCCCTTAGGTTTCCTTATTTCTAGGGTACAATTTGAAGACACTATTCTTGGGGACACGGCACAGAAGTGCTCCTGCTAGGTTTCAAGTGCACATATCTAGCTTTTGGATGGGAATCAGGCATGGTGATACACCCATGTTAATTTCAACATTTGGGAAATTAAGGGAGGAGGACGGCAAACTCAAGCTTGTGTTACATAGTGAGACCCTGTCTCAAATAAATAGAGATGAGTACCAGTGGCTCATGACTGTAGTCCTAGCTACTCAGGAGGCTGAGATCTGAGGATCTTAGTTCAAAGCCACCCTGGGTAGAAAAGTGTGTGAGACTTAACTCTAGTAAACTACACTGCCCCTACCCCTGGCAAAAAACACAACTGGGGCTGGGAATATGGTCTAGTGGCAAGAGTGTTTGCCTCGTATATATGAAGCCCCGGGTTTGATTCCCAAGCACCACATATATAGAAAATGGCCAGAAGTGGCGCTGTGGCTCAAGTGGTAGAGTGCTAACCTTGAGCAAAAGAAGCTCAGGGATAACACTCAGGGCCTAAGTTCAAACCCCAGGACCTGCACAGAAAAATAAAATAAAAAATAAACAAGTGAATCCTGGGTGACCAGTTTGTTTGCCAAAGCAATTGCACCTGTATATACTTAAGCCTACCGTATATATTCTATATCCTAACCAGGCATCTTCATCACCACCCTCCCTAGTAAGGAACCTTTTAGTATTTATGGCTTAGAGAATGGGAAATGTTACCACGTGTTTGTTTGTTTTTTTTCTTTTTGTTTTTTTGGGATCAAACCCAGGATGTTGGGTTTGCTGGGCAAGTGCTTTGCCACTGAGGTACATCCCAGTTCCACATGCAGTTTTCAGTTGTCTTTTCCTAGTTACCTGTGAGATTGAGGCTTTTATTTACTTAGAGATTATTGCCTGTTTGCCTACATATCCTTCTGCCTACATGTCTCTGTCTCTTTCAAGTTGCAGACTGAACCCAGGGCCTCAAGCATGCTATGTACAGGAGTTCTAACACTGAGCTATACCCCCATCCTCTAGATTACTTCTTTTAGTTTTGAACTGAGACATTTCTTTTTCCTGTGGCCATCCCATAGCTCTTCTGGAGTGTAACCTAGAGAAGATGACAGGAAGATTCATCTCCTACTGGTGTCTGATTTTTTTTTTCCTCCCTCCCCCCCTTCCTTCCCAATCCTGGAGCTTAAACTCAGGGCCTGGGCACTGTTCCTGAGCTTCTTTTGCTCAAGGCTAGCACACTATCACTTGAGCCACAGTGTCACCTCTGGCTTTTTCTGTTGATGTGGTACTGAAGAATCAAACCCAGGGCTTCATGCATGCTAGGAAAGCACTCTACCACTAAGCCACATTCCCAGCCCTGATTATTCTTTATTTCTTTTGCAGAAAATGGTTCCTGGAGAAGTTAAAGCCTGAAGGTATTGTCCCTGCTTTTCCCTTGGATCTGTTGGAATTAAGAATCTTTGGCTAGTTTTGAAAACAGAAAGGTCTGCTAGAAATGAGAAGTCCTGGCCTCCAGCCTCAACTATTGGGCCTCCCCTTACCTTCCCTCTCTGAAACCTGGTGCTCACTTTTCCTTGTACTTCAGAGAGCACTGGGATAGGGAGGAGAAGGTGAGGGATGGGTGGTGAAGCTGTGACTTAGAAGCTGTGATTGTAATTCTGGCTCTCAAGAGGGACTTGACCCACCAGGTGCTGGTGGCTCATGCCTGTAATCCTAGCTACTCAGGAGGATCCAGGTTCAAAGCCAGCCTGCTAGCCCAAGCAGGAAACAACATGAGACTGTTCCCTCCAATTAATCACAGAAAATTAATCACAGCTGGACACTTCTGGCTGTAGCTCAAGTAGTAGAATGCTAGCTTTGAGCAAAAGTTGCTCAGGGATAGCACCCAAGCCCAAAGTCAAGGCCCAGGACCAGCAAAATAAAAAAAGAAGAGGGACTTGACTCTAGTGACAACCTGTGGGCCTTGCCTGATCTCCGTGGGTGTTGTGGCGGACAGTCTCAGTTCTGGATAGTTTATACCCTACCACCTGCATGGTTGTGCCAGCGTTACCTTTTTAGGTGCTTTGAAATTAGGTACCTTTTAAGCCAGGAGTGGTAGCATTCTCCTGTAACTCTAGCACTCAGCAGGCAGGAGTTTGAGGCCTATAACAGCAAGTTCAAACCCAGCATGTACTACATAGCCATACTTTGTCTCAAAAAGCCATGGGCTGGATTGTAGCTCAGTTGTAGAGCACTTACCTAGCATGCATGAGGCCCTGCATTCCAGCCCCAAACATGCACAGTAATAGAATACAAAAGGATAATGGCCATAAATATGTGTCATTTTTGTCATTAAAAAGGAAGTGGTGCTGTGGCTTAGAGTGGTAGAGCACTAATAATAATAGTGCTTTGTATTCCATTAAAAAAATTGCTGGGTGCCAGTTGCTCATGTCTGTCATCTTAGCTACTCAAGAGGCTTACATCTGAGGATTGCGGTTCTAAGCCAGGCCAGGCAGAAAAGGCCCCGAGACTCTTATCTCCAATTAACCACTCAAAAACCAGAAGTAGTGCCTTGGCTCACGTGGTAGAGCACTAGCCTTGAGCACAAATTGGATCAAGGATACTGCCTAGGCCCTGAGTTCAAGCCCCATGGCCAAAAACAAAAAAGCTGGCCACTGGTGGCGCACACCTATAATATTAGCTACTCAAGAGGCTAGGATCCAGACTATTGAAATCCAAAGCAGGCAGGGAATATGACCTAGTGGCAAGAGTGCTTGCCTCATATACATGAAGCCCTGGGTTCGATTCCCAAGCACCACATATTTAGAAAATGGCTAGAAGTGGCGCTGTGGCTCAAGTGGCAGGGTGCTAGCCTTGAGCAAAGAGAAGCCAGGGACAGTGCTCAGGCTCTGAGTCCAAGGCCCAGGACTGGCAAAAATAAATTAATTCAAAAAGAAAAAAAGAAATCCAAAGCAGAAAGATCCCTGAGAGTCTGTCTCCAAAATAACCAGCAAAAAGTTAAGCCAGAGGCCTGCCTCAGATGATTGAGCACCAGCCATGCAAGCCAGCATTGGGGAGGCTCAGGGGAGGCTTGCATGTTCAAATCTAACCTGCCTTGGCTGCATGGAAAAAGACGAGCAATAGAATAATGGCTTCCCCATGGCCCAGCTTACTTGTACAGGCCTATTTTAGGACACCCAATACTCCTAATTTTTCCTCAATAAGTGTAAAATGTGTGTGTGTGTGTGTGTGTGTGTGTGTGTGTGTGTGTGTGTTTACTGCTTCAGACTGAACCCAGGGCCTTAAGCGTGCTAAATATATACTCTACCAATGAGTAGTGCCCTCAGCTATAATTTCTCAGTATTTGTAATTATTTGGGGAGTAGGTTCCTTACTTGTAGCAAAAATGCCTTCTTATAGTTGGGAGCCAACAAGATCCACACTGCCTTGATTCACACTTATGTTTTTCTACATTGTACCAAATCTTCTGCCAGCTAGTAGATAACCAGTTTTGAATTTCAGGCTAGCCCTGATCCCAGCTCCCATGAAGGACTAGAGTGAAACTCTGGTTCTCCCCCTTCCCCCCAATCCAGCTTAGGGAATTCCTTTCTTTACCAACTAGATAGGCCTCTTGGGGGTGGGGCAGAAGGGGTAAGACTGAGCAGAATGGAGGTACTGAGAGTTTCCTGCCCTTGTCCACAGGTCTCCACCAGCTCCTGGCCGGCTTTGAGGACAAATCAGCCTATGCGCTCTGCACCTTCGCTCTCAGCACTGGGGACCCAAGTGAACCTGTGCGTTTGTTCAGGGGCCGCACCTCAGTGAGTAGCCACTCGAATGCAGTTCTCCTTTGTTCCACCAGATGGCGCAGCACCCCAATGCCGAGGAGCTTCTGTAGGACAATGCCAAAAGGGCACCCCAGGGACAATTAATTATCAGAGCCTTGCTGGGAGGCATTTCTGGGTACCACAGTTAAAAACATTGTCAATCCCTAAACTTTGTTGACCCCTGAGGCCTCTGGTTCAGCTCCATGAGGTATGGATGCCCAGATCTCCACTAAGGGCCTAAGAGGAAGTTACAACTGAAGGTAACTGCCTGAAAGCTACATCTATAGGTCAGATGTTGCACCAGTATCTCCTTATCCATCTGCCAAGGGTATAGCTTCCCTCAACTGTCTTACAATTTTCCACAGAATTTTAGGGTTTGTTGTTGATGCTGGAGATAGAAAACCCAAGGCTTCATCTATCCTAAGCAAGTGCTCGACCACTGGGCTACCTTCCCAGCCAAGAATTTTAATCTGTCACCGAAGCTCATTCCTTCTTTGGTTGCTACTCAACACCTCCACACGTGCCTATCAGAACCCTAGGTATAGCTGCTTTTCTTTTGGTCCAGAGCTCCCTCTTAGGTGGTCAGCACCTCCATCCTTGTGTTTCTCTCTGTACAGGGCTATGCCTCCTGCATTTAACTGCTGAATCCCTCTGCCAGATTAAAATCTAGAAGCTCCCTGGGACTGTCCACAGATACTTCATTTTGCTATGCCTGGTTATTTTATTTTTTTGCCAGTCCTGGGCCTTGGACTCAGGGCCTGAGCACTGTCCCTGGCTTCCTTTTGCTCAAGGCTAGCACTCTGCCACTTGAGCCACAGCGCCACTTCTGGCCGTACTGGGGAATTGAACCCAAGGCTTCATGTATACGAGGCAGGCTCTCTTGCCACTAGGCCATATTTCCAGCCCCTGGTTATTTTATTTTTATGGTAGTAAAATAACGGAACATGGAGTATGTTATAACTTCTAAAAGTATATAAAACATCAGTGGTAAGCATATTTAGACTATTGTATAACAGATCCCAATCACATTTAAGGCCAAAGAATATTCCATTGTGTGAATAGCCCACATTCTCTATGGATTTATCAGTCAGTAACCTTTAAGTTGCTCCCACCTCTGGGCTATTGTGAATAAGGCTGGATGACATGGGAATGCAGCCATCTCAGCATCCTGTTTTGAGTTCTTTAGGATAAGCACTCAGAAGCAGGTTGCTGGGTCACTGCTTGGTTACATTGCTAAAAATGAGCAGTGGTTACTGCTGCTTTTCCAGAAACTTCCTCTTAGCCACAGGCCTTGCTGCCTGCGGGGACTGAAGAGTAGCTGACCTGTTGTCAGGGCCTATATCACTGTAATCTCTGCCAGTCCCTGTTTTCAATTTTGTCTGTCACGTGGGCCTTGTTACTTGCCAGTCCTGATTTTCCCTGAGGTGGCCTTGTTTCTTCATCTTCTGTTTTCACCTATGCTCGTTCTCATTGGCATGCTGGATGCACCTTATCCATAGGAGCACAGTAGCCAGCTTGGCCTTTTAGTAACTATAGATGCCAACCTCCACTCCAATCCAGGACCCTTGTACCAGCTATATCTGGCACATGGAACATTCTTCAAAAAAAAAAAAAAAGCAAGCTCTTAGAGCTCATGCCTGTAATCCTAGCTACTCAGGAGGCTGAGATCTGAGGATTGCAGTTCAAAGCCAGCTCAGGCAGAAAAGTCTGTGAGACTCTTATCTCCAATTAACCACCACAAACCTGGAAGTGCACTGTGGCTAAAGTGGTAGAGCACTAGACTTGAGCTGAAGAGCTCAGGGACAGCACCCAGGTCCAGAGTTCAAGCCCCATGACCAACAACAATTTTTAAAAAGTTATTATATTTTATATACCGGTACTTAAACTCACGGCCTCTGCTTTTTCACTCATGGCCAGTGCTCTATCACTTAGCTACAGGTCCAGTCTGGTATTTTGCTGGTTAATTGGAAACAGAGTCTCAGACTTTTCTGACTGATTTGAAATGACCATTCTCAGATGTCAGCCTGCTAGTAGTTAGGATTACAGGCATAATCCAACAGTGCCCAGCTTAAATTTATTCTTTTACCTTGTATGTATGTGTATTGGGGCTTGAACTCAGGGCCTGATATACTCACTTGGCATTTTTGCTCAAGGCTGTTACTCTACCACTTGAGCCACAGCTCCAGTCCTGGCTTTTTGCTGGTCAATTGGAGATAAGAATCTCTGGAATTTGTCTGCCCAGGTTGACTTCAAACCATGATCCTCAGATTTCATCCTCCTGAATAGCTAGCATGACAGGTATAAGCCCCCAGCGCCTGCCTATTTTTTATCTTTTTTTTTTTAGCCTTTACATCAACTTTATTCATAGAGCCAATCTGTGTGAGTTAACAAACCCCCACATTGCCAGCTGCTATAGGAATCATATTCCTTCTTACATGTACCAAAATCTCATATTCATCAATGAGTTCTGGGTTGCAGCCTTTTATGTTTATGTGGTACTGAGGAATCAAATCCAGGGCTTCATGCATGCTGGGCAAGCACTCTACCGCTAAGCCACATTCCCAGCCCTCTTGTTGAGCTCTTGTAAGGCACGTTGCATTTGGCAATTGTGCATTTGGTTTCTTTTTTTTTTTTTTTTTTTTTGGCCAGTCCTGGGCCTTGGACTCAGGGCCTGAGCACTGTCCCTGGCTTCTTCCCGCTCAAGGCTAGCACTCTGCCACTTGAGCCACAGCGCCGCTTCTGGCCGTTTTCTGTATATGTGGTGCTGGGGAATCGAACCTAGGGCCTCGTGTATCTGAGGCAGGCACTCTTGCCACTAGGCTATATCCCCAGCCCATGCATTTGGTTTCTTTACAATGTTTATTTGGCTTGTGCCAGCAGGGAAAGCTGTCTTGTGATTCTGGTGCTGAGGACACTGCAGGTGCAGTGTAGGTACTCAGAAAACCTGACACTTGAGTGGTCCAGTAATAGGGCTTGGTCACACAGCTCCCTACTAACAGGAAGAGAGTTTTTCTTTGCCTCTGCATGACTTGATATTTTGGTGCAAATCCCCATCCTAGCTAGAATCCTGGTGATTGAAACCTGGACTTTTTTTTTTCTCTTGCCAGTCCTCGGCCTTGAACTCAGGGCCTGAGCACTGTCCCTGGCTTCCTTTTGCTCAAGGCTAGCACTCTGCCACTTGAGCCACAGCGCCACTTCTGGCCGTTTTCTATATATGTGGTGCTGAGGAATCGAACCTAGGGCTTAATATATACCAAGCAAGCACTCTTGCCACTAGGCCATATTCCCAGCCCCAGAAGCCTGGACATTTTATATGCTCTCCTAATTATTTATTGTTTGTTTGTGGTGTTGAACCAAAGACCTTGCATGTACTAGCCAAGTGCTCTATCACTGAGTTACCTTTCCTTGTACTTTTGAAAATACCATAAGCATAGAGGCTGCCCTCAGAATTCAGAGCCCTTAACTTCCTATTAGGAACACACATTTCCCCTCTTTTTTTTTTTTTTATTTTTGCCAGTCCTGGGGCTTTAACTCAGGGCCTGAGCACTGTCCCTGACTTCTTTTTTTTGCTCAGGGCTTGCACTCTACCACTTGAGCCACAGAGCCACTTCCAGCTTTTTCTATATATGTGGTGCTGAGGAATCGAACCCAGGGCTTCATGTATACAAGGCAAGCACTCTTGCCACTAGGCCATATTCCCAGCCCACATTTTCTCTTAATTTCTCAAAATAAAGAGGGAGAGTGGGCCCAGAGGTATTAGTGACTAGTCAGATTCACGATTCTCCCCATGCCCTTGCTCTGTATTTTATGTAGATAATCATCAAACATGAACCCATTGAAGTGCATTTGAGTGTTTAATTAAATTCCCAAATAGCCAAATTCCAACTGTCCTTGAAGTGCATCTCAGTTATACCTGTCCCCGTTTCCTGTGGCAGGGTCGAATTGTTGTGCCTCGAGGCTGCCGGGACTTTGGCTGGGACCCATGCTTTCAGCCTGATGGATATGAGCAAACGTAAGGAGCTCCAGTTCCTTCCCTGGGGTGTGGGCCTGGGTGGGCACCGTGCCCAGGTGCAGGCACGCGGGTACGGGTGGGGCAGGCTCTGGAAAGTGCCATTCCAGCTGGAAGGAGCTCTGCCGGAGTGGACTCAAGGAATCCAGGTGGCCCAGCCCCACACACCAGGGTGGATCAGGTGTCCTGGGCTCTTCCTCCCTCAACCCAGAGTAGCTGTGTGACCAGTGACTTCCCTCTCTGGCCTTGGCAGATCAAGAGGTTTAAACCTGAGAGTTCTGTAAGATTCTCGTGCACCCTTATCCAAATTGGGAAAAATGTTCTGACTTCTGCAGGCTTTGGTGGAAACATGAAACCTTTTGGTGCTGCATGTCCTCCGAGTTTCCTATTGGCCACCTTTATGTATGAGACACATATCTACTCTTATTAGATTCGGGCTTTCCAGGCTGGAGCCCCTAGGGGGTGTGGCCAGAGGCCTCAACCATAGCCACACAAGGCTGAGGGAGGACACAGTGAAGCAGCATGAGAGTGCTCTTGGGTGACAAGTGTCTACACTGTGGTTGCATGACCACTAGGCACATATAACCCCATGGAGTGCTTGCAGAGTAGTTAGAGGGACTGAGTTTCTTCTACTGTGTTGGATAGCAAAGGTATAGAGCCCACAGACAGGTGTGGCTTCTCACCTCACTAGAGTCTTCTCCTTGAAGTTGGGCCGCGGGCCAGCTGCTAGGCCTCCCCAAACCCGTGCTGTGTTTGCTCTGTCTGGCCCACTGCTTCTTGTCAACAGATGACAAAGCTGATCAAACATGCAGCTCGCCCCGTCTCCAGCTTCCCTTAACGACTTTTGAACACACTAGAGCAATTTTTAATATCCTCCCATGCTTATTAGTAAGAGTTTCTACCTACACACAAATTTAAAACTATCCAATTAAATTTAATAGCCTACTGGTAGCCAGGGATCCCCTGCCCTGGTTCTTCAAGGGCTTCTTGAGTTTGGGGCTCCAGGGGTGAGTTTGGGGTTATGTCATCCTGAGATCTTATTTCTCTGTCCTCTGAGCTGCTTGCTACTTTACCCCATAGGTATGCAGAAATGCCCAAGGCTGAGAAGAATACCATCTCCCATCGGTTCCGAGCCCTGCTGGAGCTACAGGAATACTTTGGCAGTGTGACTCCTGGACCTAAAGGTGGCCACGTGGGCCCAGGATCTGGAGCGAGGCAGCCAGAAACCTCCCCATCATAGAGGCACCCCTCCAAGGATGGCTTTCAAGCATCCCCTTTGCTGGAGGTGTTGGGCAGCCTCACCAGCCCAAGATGGAAGAGCAGCTGGCTCTGCTTTGAGAAGCTCTGGGCGAGTTGAAGCCTGACTCTTGCCCCAGGAATTCAGTGATTGCTCCTGTAGCGTCTGGGCCTGAGATCCTCATAGGACCTTAGGTGTTTAAGGCAGCCTAGGCAGGATGAGTGTGGGTAAGAACCTTGCAGATGGCTTTTGATGTTTTGAAAATGAAGCAGATGAAAATTTTGGAAGGCATTTGTTTCCAAAATAAACTATATATTTGCTTTGAGCCTGCTCCAGGCTGTCTGAATCCCCTTTGGTAGTTACGGGAAGCCTTATGGGTAGGGGTGGCAGAAGGAGGGGCAGTGCTGTTGCCAAGGGTATTCATCTGCCCTTGCTAGCTTGTATTACATCTTCTCCGCTTGTGCTTTTTCCTCATTCTTGTGTGCGCACACATGCGTGTGCACATGTGCCAGTTCTGGAGCTTGAACTCAGTGCCTCATGCTGTTGCTCAGCTTTTTTGCTTATGGCTGGTGTTCTGCCATTTAATCTACATGTCTGGCTTTCTGCTGGTTAATTAGGAGTCTTAAAGATTGGTCTCTCTGGGCTGGCTCTGAACCACGGTCCTCAGATCTCAGCCTCCTGAGTCACTAGGATTCCAGGCCTGAGCCACAGATGCCTGCCTTCTTGTTATTAAGTCATGGATCATGAGTCACAGTCTTGCCTCTCTCTGTGCCAGATTCCTGCGGCCTCCCCCAGCCCCTCAATTAGGCGATGCCTCTGCTGGTCTTTGCTGGACTGCAGGGTGGACATCTGGAAGGTTGGTCGATTTTACTTTATGCTTTTGTACTTTAGAGTAGCTAAAATGTTTATGATTATAACCCCAAATTATTTTTCTGGTGGGGAGGATGATGGAATACTTGCTGGCATTACATAATTCAGCCTAGAGACTTAGAGACCCCTCAGGAGGGCTGGCTCAGCAGCCCCTGACCCCTCATTGTGCCCCTGTGAAGCCATTCTCCGCAAGTGACTTTAGGGACTGGAAGACTGCCCTGGATTTCATGTAAACCATTCCCTGGTGAGGAAGAGTATACAGCGTCAAGGATGTCTCCAAACTGTAGGGCAGTAACAGAAAGCAGGAGTGGGGTCTCAATGCAGGCGGGTCCTTCCCAGGCTCTCTGTGCGCTCAGTAGCCATGAAATGCCTTCAGTCTTTGGTCCTCATAGCAAAATGGCTCTGGATTTGGGTTTGGCCACTGAGAATGGTGTCTCACACGGGTGAGGAGCAATTCATGCGTGAGGTTAGAGCATCACTACTCCCTGACAGCCCTGGCTGGGTGGTTTCCCCCAAAGTGCTGGCATGTCATCCTGCACACTGCTGAGCCGCCCCCCCCCCCCCCCAAGCACAGCTCCAAGTCTGGGTTGGGGAAGCAGGGACAGAGGCAGCATACAGAAGCCTAGAAATAGCTTTATTCTCTAATGTGCGCACAGTGAGTTCCTTACACAATCAAGGAAATGTTTTCTCTCCCGGGCATCAACTCTTTTATCAAAAGAAAATCCACCCTGCTTAGTCCCACCCTGGGCAATGTTCCTGACCCAAAGCTAAAGGCTAATGGGGAGAGTGGTGAGCACACAACACAAAACCCCACAATGCCCAGGCACCGCAGCCCTGGAAAACAGCTGTGAAGATACAGCCACAACCCGGACACCCACACCTCCCTACACAGCCACAGAGCCAACATGGGAGGGGTGGAGAGTTGGTTGGAGAGTTGGCCAAGAGAAGGGGCCAGGGCCTGCCAGTCAGGGTCTATATTCAGCATCCATGGCATCCAAGTATTTGGCTTCAATGATTCGGGGCAGCAGTTTGTAGCTGGGGAGAAGAAGGAGATGTGAGAAGACACAAAGTGAGTGGCCAGAGGAGAAAACAGCAGGCACCCGCCTCTACCTGCCCTCTCCCATCCCTAGGCCGGCCTCCCTGCCCTCTGCATCTGTCAGTCCATACCGGATGGGGATCATGGCAATCATAATGAGTGGAAAGATCATCTTCAGGTAGGGCAGGGAGCTCATGCCAAAGGCACAGAGCAACAGCAGCTGCAGGATCTGCAGGCCTGTGAAGTAGTGGATCTTCCTCTGTGGTACCCTCCGGATGTAGTGTGTGGGTGGGTATGACGTCTGTGGGCAGCAGTGACCAGATGTAGGCAGGAATGGTGATGGGCGGGGTCCCCCACCCCACTGTTCCTCCCCAGACAAAGAATTCACCTGTTCCTTGAGCAGCAGGGCCACACGTGAGAAGAGCTGGTTGCCATCTAAGGAGGTGAGTGCAATGTAGAGGAAGAGGCCATAGAGCACAGGCTTGGAGATGTACTGCAGCGGCAGGGGCAGCAGCAACAAAGAGAGGCCCACTAGGATGCTGGCCCCTAGTGAGGTCAGCCGAGTCTCCTTCACATTCACAATCCTGCAGGGCCACAAAGCAAAAGGTCACAGGTCTGTCCCTGGCCGCTGTCATTGGACCCCTTTTTACCAGGTCACATACCCCTCTCTCGATTATATGGCCCAAGACTCCCCTTGCTTCAAGCCCACGTAGCTCTTGTTCCCAAGTCTCCAGGGGCACACACACACACACACACACACACACACACACACACACACACACACTCACAGACACACTCACGTCTCATGGATGAGCCCGTTCTCCACACTATCTTCTACTGAAGCCAGGGCTCGCACATGCAGTGGGGAGTGGGGGTAGGCGGCGTGGATCCAGGGCAGCCCGAACAGAGACAGCCCCGTGTTGATGATGGCCAGCAGCAGGAGGTCCCAGTGGTAGGCAGTGCCCTTCACCAGCCTGCAGAAGACAGGCACACACAGACAGAGCCTCTCTGGCCCCCGAGAAGCCTGGGTAACTCCCTCGCCCCACCCTCCCCAGTGCCATACCTGTTCTCTGGTGCATTGACCAAGGCAGCCACTAGGTTCTGCTCCACAAAGAAGAGCAGGGAGAGCAGGAAGCCGAGGATCATGGTACTGCCGATGGCCTCCAGGGACAGCAGGTGCATCTGTGCTATCTTGAAGAGATTCCCGCTGGGGTTGTAGCTAAACTTGCTCACTGCAGTAGGGGACAGGCTCCCGCTTAGCTTGCAGCTCCCAGGGAATAAGCCCCCTCCCCCAAACTCACCCTCAAGCCCCAACTTACTCTCGACTTCCCGGAAGCAAGAAGAGCTGATGAGGGTGCAGCAGAGCACGGCGATGGGCAGGGCACAGTCAGACAGGACCTCGCGCACGCGGGGATGCAGGTAGGGACTGGAGACAACCCGCCTATGAGCATGGCCTGGGGACCTGTTGGCCCTGACCCTGACCCCTGGGCCCCCCCTCACCTCTTCTTGAACTGGTAGAGGGTGTAGCCCAGCCAGAGCGTGCCCAGCATGATGAGGAGGCTGAGGATTGCCGTCGCCCGGTCCGGGTGTGTGGTGCTAGCGTGGTCTTCCTTTGCTAACTGTGGGGGGCTGTCCAGGAGGCTGCTGTTGAGGGTGCTGTTGAGGGTGCTATTAAGGCTGGTGCTGATGCCCAGCAGGTTCACCAGGGAGGAAGTTCTTTTTGTCTGGTAGCCATGGCCATAGTAGTACTTCCAGAAGACTGTGGAACAGGCCAATAAGCCTCAGTCACCTGAGCTCAGAGGTCGGAGCCCAGCTTCCTCCTGGATGGGGAGGGAGGGCACCCAGGAGAGGGAGACAGTGAAAAGAGGGAGGCTCTTGAAGGGAGAGAGGGCCTCTGAGTGGAGGTAGAGGGGAAAAAGAAGAGCACTCTGGCCTTGTGTCAACCAGTACCCATCTATTGACCTGCCCATCTGACCCACCATCCCCACACCCCATCGTGCCTGGCCCAGTGCCTCTTCCCTCATCTGGCCTGTCTGGGGGCAGCCCTGCCACCCTTCAGCATGTAGGGCTGCTGATCTCTCTACTGTGCCACTCACAGCCCCCAAAGCTGTGAGCTCCACAGCTGACCACGGGAAGGAGCAACCCTAGCCCCACTCCATCTCCTCTGCCCCATCTGCCCACAGTCCAGAGCTTTCCATCCCAGCTTAGCTCCACTCACTTTTGTCCATGCCCTTGACAGCATCTAGCACGAATGTGATGGAGATGAACAGGGCAATTATCTCCTCCATTGACCTGCCAGGGGGGTGATAGGCCTCATAAGATGGGGCTGTTACTAGGGGAGAGTGAGTCTCGCTGAACCTATGCAGAAACCATCCCCCACCCCATACACACAGACAAAGAGACCAGCACCTCAGGCCTTGCCCAATGAGCCTGCCATAGCCCACTGGGGAGCACCCCACCCCACTCAGGGTTACAGGAGCTCAGGAGGCCGGCATGAGGCTGACTCGGATCCCTGGCCTTGAAGGATCCCCAACAACTGAGGAAGAACCAGTCACCTCTTGAAGAGACTCATGACCAGGCTGAGGTTGAAGAAAGCATACAGTGCGAGGAAGAAACTGTTCCACAGGCCCGTCCACGCGTAGAAGGAGTTGAAATCCAAGTTGTAGTCATCGCAGATGACACGGATCACTGCAAGCAGTGGGGTAGGGTGGGCGGTCAGAGCTCAGCTTGGACCCGGAACCGCAGGCACCATCTCCCACTTCAACCCCCACTGCACCCTGGATGTAGATGGCCAGGGGCGCGGTTGTCAGTAAGATCACCAGCGGCTGCCCGGAGAAGAGCGCGTACACAAGGCCTCCGATGCTCTGGCCAGCTATGGTCTTCTGCACGTCTGTGGAGGGAGACGGGAAGGGCAGCTGTGCGGTGCAGCCTGTCACCTTGCCCCGCATAGCCCTGCTAGCCACCAGCACCTTACCGATGGCTCCGTTGGTGTTCTCATCATTGAAGGATCCAAAAGCAAGCGTGGGCAGGAGGCAGGCAAAGTAGAGGAACAGGGTGGCGGTGATGTGTTTGCACACCACTTTGTTTTTCCCAATAATGCCTAGGAATGGAGGATGTTGGAAATGCAGGATGGGGCACACATGTGGTCCTGGGGCCTGAAAATCTGAACTCCGGGCCACATACCATCAGTGAAGTCCAGTGGGTACACGGGCAGCCTGCGCATAATGTCTTCCCTGATGCCTTTCCCAAATCGCAAAAAGTCCTTGAACTTAGGGGGCTGGGGAGAAGACAGTACTTATTAACCCTGGCTGGCCCATGACCTCTGCCACACAAGCCCTGTATCCTGTACCTTCGGATGTTTGTGAGAAGGAAGGGAGACCATGCTGTATTCCCATAACGTTGGCATCGCCATGGTGAGCTGTTGCCGTTGATGCACCAAGGCTTCCTTGAATTCTTCCTCCGTGTGCGTCATCAAGAGCTTCTGTCGGAAGGTGATGTCCGAAAACATGGTGGCAAATGTCCGTGCCACCTCCATCGCTGTTTTGGTGCTTTTCTGGAGTTGGAGGATAGGAGAGTCACATCTGCAGCCCCTATAGAGTGGAGAAGGCCCTGCCCTTCCCAGGCAGGTGTGCCCCAGTGAATTGGTAGCAGGTTTTGTAAAATTCAGGCTTCAGGGGATCTTGCCACAGTTCCTTCCTACAAGGTGAGCAGACACCAGAACTATCCAGCATTTTTCTTATAAATTTAGACATTATTTTTGCTGCAAGCAGCAAAGAAAATCCTGTGTGATAAGAAACCACAGTGGAACAAAACTTCCAGGTCTTACCAGTGATATTTTGACGGTCTGCAGGCTCATTGGACTTCCAAAGGGGTCCAGCATTATCTAGTCTCTTTTACCTGTCCAAGGTCAACTGCTAGGGCTTGACCTTGCAAGGTTAGGTAAGACTCAAGTACTTCATCCCCAACACTGAATCCAGTCATAGAGAGATAACTGGATGATGAGGCCTCAGATCCAAACAAGGGCTAATTCCATAATGGATTCATAACTTGATGGCATTTATTGGGAGGTGGTGAAAACAAAGGAGGAGGAAGTAGAATGAGGGGGCCTGCCTTGGAAGGCTACATCTTATCCTGGGATTCTTCCCTTCTTTCTTTCTCTGATTCCTCATGGCCAGAAGATGTGCAGCTTTGCTCCATGAAGAGTTCTTCACTACAGTATTCATCCCAAAGCAATGCAGTCAGCTGAGCACAGACTGAAATCTCTGAAACCACTGAGACAATATAAATCTCTTCTCCTTTAGCTGGGCATAAGTGGTTCATGCCTGTAACCCTAGCTACTCAGAAGACTGAGTCTAAAGATGGTGATTTGAAGTCAGTCTGAGCAGGAAAGTCTGTGAGACTCCTATCTCCAATTAACTACCAAAAAGCCAGAAGAAGAACTGAGGCTCAGTGGTAGTAGAATACTAACCTTGAGCATAAAAGCTCAGGGACAGGGGTTGGGAATGTGGTTTAGTGGTAGAGTGCTTGCCTAGCATGTATGAAGCCCTGGGTTCAATTCCTCAGTACCACATAAAAAGAAAAGGCCAGAAGTGGCGCTGTGGCTCAAGTGGTAGAGTGCTAGCTTTAAGCAAAAGCTCAGGGACAGTGACCAGGCCCTAAATTCAAGCTCTAGAAAACACACACACACACACACACACACACACACACACACACACACACACTGCCAACAGAGGGCCAGAAGTGTAGTTCAATGGTAATCTTCAATGGTAATCTCAACACCTGGAGGAATAGAGGCAGATGCTCAAGCTCAAGACTTGACTAGGTTGTTAAACAGAAAGACCCTATCTTAATTAGATTAAAATTAAAAAAAAAATATTTAGCAGGTGTCCCTGATTGGGTGGTGATGATCCAAGGAGTAAAATTAGGGATCCTTGACCCACAAATTATAAATGAAGAGAGTTAGGATGGGCAAAGAGTGGGCCAAAGAAAAACTCCAATGTTTGAATCATTATAAGTATTTATTGGGCATAGTGGTGCACACCTACAATACCAGCTATTCAGAAGGCCTATTAGGTAGGAGAAGCAAGGTCCAAAGCTAGCCCTGGGTTAAAAGCATGCTACTGGATCTGAAAACTAAAGTTGAGATATGGCTCAAATGCCTAGAAAGCATCAGACCCTAAGTTCAAACTTCAGTACTGCAGAAAAAAAAATTCCTTTCCAGTTAAGGAAAAAACTTTTTGAGCAAGTTCTAGGGAAATTTAGATGCAACAGAAATGGAAATGATCAGGTGCAAGAAGGAGGCTTTCAGAGATGCTTTCACGAAGACCCTCCTTCCCGGGAAGCAAAGCCACCCAAGACCTGAACTCACCATCTTGGGTGGGGCCAGCACCAGGATGACAAAGCGAACTTCACAGGAGTTTTCCCCCCAGTTCTGGGGGCGAACCAGGCGGCTAATGCACACGTGCCTCCTATGTAGGTCTTTTAAGGTACAGCTGGTAGGGATAGAAGAGCACATAGGACCCTGCTGCCACCTCAGGAGCCACAGCTCCCAGTTACCCAGAACCCCCAGCTGTAGCCTCTGTTAGGGAAGGAAACCACCAAATGGGACAGGGCGCTTAGATCTCCTCATCCCAAACAAAGCTGCGCCACTTGTGGGTGGGCCATTCTCTGCAGGGCTATGAGATGCTTAACTCCAGAGTGACAAGTGGGGACCTGGGGGAGGGGGCACCCCAAGTGTGGTGGCTGTCGCCTGGCAACTCACATGATGCAAAGCCACGACTGCTGGTACTGCACTCCTGTGACTGTGGCGGTGACTCCTTGAATGGTATCTGACAGCAGGTGGGCTGAAGACAGAGTGGAGGGAGAGACAGACCCAGGGTCAGCCAGGCCATCAGCCAGCCTCTTCTCACCAAGGTGTGGGGGGAGGGGGGAAAGGTCTTACCTTTACCCTCCATGGGGTTCTCAGCATCCGTAAAGAGCTTGGCCATGAGCAGGTCCAAGTTACATTTTGGCTCTGCGTGGTTGGGGTCCTGGGTGAAGCATTTTAGCATGGTTTGCAGCACTTCATCCAGAGAGGTGGCCGTTTCATCCAAGATGATGCTGGCCTGGGCCAGGAAGCGATCCAGGTCCCGCTGTGCACGGATTTCTTCCTCAAAGTTCTTTAACTTCAGGTACTATGGGGCATCCAGGGTCAAAACCACACAGGTCCGTGACTGACACTACTGTCTTTGCCTAGGCCCCTCCGCCATGGTGGTCTCTGGCTGCCCCTGCTCACCAGAACCAACACCTCCTTTCCAAATGGGAAGGCTCAGGCTGGGAATGTGGCCTAGTGGCAGAGTGCTTGCCTAGCATGCATGAAGCACTGGGTTCAATTCCTCAGCACTACACAAACAAAAAAGCTGGAAGTGGCACTGTGGCTCAAGTGGTAGAGTGCTAACCTTGAGCAAAAAGAAGCCAAGGAAAGGTCTCAGGCCCTGAGTCCAAGCTCCACAGCTGGCAAAAAAAGAAAACCCAAAACAAAATAAAAAAACCAAATGGGAAGGCTCAGCCTTGGTCTAGTTTAAAATCTCTGCTTAGGGTGGTAAGTTCATATCTGTAATCCTAGCGACTCAGGAAGCTGAGAGCTGAGTATTTCAGTTCAAAGCCAGCCATAAAATTCATATCTCCAATTAACCAGCTAAATGCTTTAAGTATAGGTGTGGCTCAAGTAGTAGAGGTCCAGCCTTGCTTGGAAAAAGTTAAGCAAGAGTGTGAGGCTATGCATTCACGCTATACTACTGGTGCGTGGGCATGCATATACAACACACACACACACACACACACACACACACACACACACACACACCTGCTTAGAAACTTCTGGAGATGATGGGAGAGGGGAACAGCTTGGGGAATCTAACAGAAGCGTCTCTCTCCGATGAGAGACCCCAGAACCTCCCAGGGTAGGTCCTCACCTTACGAGAGGTGTGCAGGAGCATGCAGCCACCAGTGGCAATATCTAGAAAAATGGGGAAAAGCTCAGAATGCCACCACAACTGTTCAGGTCTCACTTGATAGAGCAGGCCTTTATCTCCCCAGGCCCCCACTTCCCCCAGGCCTGTCCCTCCTGAAGGCTTCCTACCAGGTTTGGCAGACTGCATGTCAAGATTGACATTGACAAAAAACCGAACACTTTCACCCGACACAATGGAGGAGTTGGCCGTGTCAAAGGTCTCATCCCGCAGGTTCTCATCTCGGGTTTTGGAGATATCCGTGTCATTCTTGAAATAGTTCAGAGATGCAGCTGTCACCAAAAGACACCCAAGAGAGCCATCAATGTTGTACACCAGTGCGGGGGTTGGGGGAGCACAAGACGCAGACTCCCCTGGAATGTCCAGCTAGACACAGTGACTGGTGAGGGCTCCCACATATACCAGGAAGGGAGCCTCAGCCCAGGGAGCCTGAATTTCTGGTCTTGCCTGGTATCACTCTGGTGGCAGCAGGTACATAGAGCTGGAGCCCCCCCCCCCTGGGACATTCCCAAACATTTTCCAGCTACGAGAACTAACACTGTTCTCATGCACTGTTAACATGTCCATTCCACTGACTAAGCCCAGGGTACACAGGGCAGATAAAACTGACTGGCCTCTGTCCATCCCGTCCCCCGCCTCAATCCCCAGGCTAGGGAACCCAATCCCCAGGTTAGGGAACCCAAGGGAAGGCAGAGCTATTGCAGTTTCCAGATAAACTCCTATCTCTGGCTGCCCTGTTAACACAGAGCATAGAGCCCCTAATGCCAGGGAGCGCAGGTGGGGTCTCATCTAGGCTGAGACCCAGCCCAGACAATGCTCAAGGGCCAGGAATCAGGAAGAGTCAGAGAAATAGAGTGAGGAAGGAAGCCTCATCTCAGCCCTGCTTCTTATCACATGCCTTTCTCATAGTGCAGGACCCCAGAGCTGCCCCCAGTGCCTGACCCCATCTTCACCATCTGGCCTCTTCCTATAGAAAGACTTCCTGGTAACATGCAAATATCCTCTAGCCCTGCCCGAAGCCTCAGCTTCCGAGGTCCACTCCTACTCCTCATACATCTCTCTTAGGCCAGTTGTCTAGTGCCCCAGATATGCCCACTCCCCTCAAAGGGTATCCCTCCCTCCAGGGCCTTCTTAAGGGTTCACTTGGAATCCTCCTCCTCGGTAAAGTTCTCTAAGAGCCCCACTTCTCTTCTGGCTGAGCCTGAACCTCTTTCACTGTCCAATACTTGCTTACATGTGAGTGCTCCTAGGATAGTTCAGACACAAACACCTGAGCAGCAGCACACCTACACCTGTAAGGCAGTGACTCACTCTGACTCAATTCCACTTCTTCCTACCAGGTCACCAGATTCCTCTGCATACCCCAGGCCTGGTTCCCCAGATTTCCTGAACTCAGAGCCCAGTGACTCCCAGTCTCTGGCCTGCACTGCATCCAGAGCCCAGAGAAGAAAGATTAAGTCAAAGAATGTCCTCCCTGCCTTCCATATTCTAGACTTGTCTTATTTAAAACCATCTGGCCAGCCTGCTGTCCATGGCTCACACCTGTAATCCTAGCTACTCAGGAGACTGAGACCTGGGGGATTGAGGTTCAAAACCAGGCCAGGAAGAAAAGTCTGAGAGATGCTTTCTCCAATTAACCAGCAAAAATAGTGGGACTCAACCTATTGTTCAAGTGGTAGAGCATCAGCTGTGAGCAAGAAAGCTGAGACTGAAGACCTGAATTCACATCCTACTAATAGCGCGCGCGCGCGCGCGCGCACACACACACACACACACACACACACACACATATACACATCAAGACAAAAAAATACCTGGGTTCCCCAAAACCAACCTGTCTCAGTCTGCCTTCTGCCATCCTTCACAGCACTTTGGGGGGGGGGGGCTCCATCTTGTCCCTCTACTTAAAGAGCGCTACTCTTTGTAGCCTTAGCTTCCTGCAGGGCTCCTATGATGCCATCCTACAGCACAGCCACAAAGCTAATCTAACCACAGCAAGCAGCCTAGCACAGAGCCCCCACCTCCGGCAACCCAGGGTTAAGAGCACACTACCACTGTTCCAACACTTTCCTGATAAACAACACGGGGCTGGGCACAGGACAGGCAATACAGCACCAGCCTAGAGACTTAGGAAAGGACAGATTAAGAGGGGACAAGTGATGCCCAGGTAAGATTTTCTTAAAGGGCCAATTGCAGAGGTAGGTGAAGATGGAGAGGTAAGGGAATACACAACATATGGCTTAATACTGCTCAGACACCTGGCACCTAACAGTGAACCACAGGAAAGAAGATCAGCAGCCCTCCCAGACCCCTGCAGGGGGTAAAGTTCCAAAGCATTTCAGCACCAGCCCTGAGCATGGGCATGGCAGGTCTCTAAAAATGTTTTATCTGAAGAGCTTTCTCTGCACTCACCTAAGTCTTCACTGGAATCCTCAAGAAAGCCATTCTGTGACACAGTGGAAGCGTGTGACATGGCGGAAGAGTTTTCTACAAGGAAAGGTGAAGTCTTGTGACCAGCTCCAAACGTGCAACCTACCCCATCCCAAGCCACCAAGGGATGGTAGCTGGACTCCCAGCAACAGAATTTGGAAGGAGGTCCCTGTGGAACCAGGAAAAGCCAATCTTAGTTGAAGAGACTAAATTCCTCCATGTAAGCCAGACAGTGGTGGTGGCTCACTCCTGTAATCCTAGCTACTCAGGAGGCTGAAATATGAGGATCCCGGTTGGAAGCCAGCTCTGGCAGGAAAGTCCATGAGACTCTTATCTCCAGTGAACTACTCAGAAAAAGCTGGAAGTGGTGCTGTGGCCCAAGTGGTAGAGCACTAGCCTTACGCAAAAAGAAGCTCAGGGACAGCATCCAGGCCCTGAGTTCAACCCCAGGAAGGGCAAAACAATAACTTCCTCTATCTACAAGGGGCTGCCCAGGTGTGCCAGGGGCGAGGAGAAAAAGGGCTTTCCGAGGATGCCAACCCTCCACCCCGTTAGCAATACTGGCTACATTAATCCTGATTTGTAGGGCCATATCCACCCTTGGCGCTAGAGCTGGAAGGTAGTTAGCAGAACCTTCCATTCTCCCTCTCTCTTGATCTGAAACCAAGTTTCTGGGCCTGTGCTTTTCTTCTCCGACCAGACTCGGTCCGGGTCGAATTGCCATGAATGTGCGTGCACGCACTTCCCTCCCGGGGGTGGGGGGAGGGGGAGAGGGGGGTATCCCGGGCGCCTGGAAGGCGGAGCCCGCTGATCCAGAAAGGAGAAGGGGCCCGGTGTGAAAGTGGGGAAGCTGGAAAGGTGCTGGGCGCCCTCCCCGCCTCGGGCCCGGGATAGCTCCCGGCTGTGGGTTCCAAGGGTGCAGGGAAAGAAGCACGGGCGCTGCCGCGTGCAGGGGAGCAGAGCCTGCGATCTGCAGCTCCAGGGGCCTAGGGCAGAATGAGGAGGTACCGTACGCGGGGCAGGGGGGGTCCGAGGGGCCTCCAGATGGGACAGTGAAGGGAAAATGGACAGCGGGCGAGGGGGGCTGGAGGGAACATCTTCCTCCCTTTGCGTGACGCACGTGCGGGTAAATGGCGGGATAAACTGGGTTCCAGCTCAGGTCCCGCGGCTGCCCCGCAGACGTCCCGGGCGCCCCGGGGAAGTGCCAGGCAGGACTCAACCCAGACCACCAACAGCGCAGCTGGCTCAGAATCCTGGCCTCAAAGGTGCTGGGAACCCCACAGTCTCCCCACTTCTGAGCCACCCCCCTCCTCCACCAACCTCATCACCCGTTCAAACAGGAGGATTAAAAACGACTGTGTTCCCCGCGGCGCGCTCTGTCCACGAGGCACCCTCTTCCGCGTCCCGCCAGCGTGCACCCGCCAGGACTCGGGCTCTCCCCAGGGGGGCCCTGCCCCAGGCTGAGAGTCCCCCCCGCCCCCCGGACCGGCGGGATCTGGTGCCCCCGACGGCTCCGCGTCCCTGCAGCGCCCTGGCCTCGCGGGCCAGGTCGAACACGCCACAGCCCAGCTGCGACGACACACGTCTGGTGGCCGCGGCCGTGACCCCAGCAATTGGCCGCCTGGTGGCTGCGCGCGCGCGCACACACAGGGGTCTCCTCACCCGGCTCTTTGGGACCTCACACTCGGCGTTTCCCCTCACTCCAGTGGCACACACCAACCCTCCGCCCCGCCCCGTGGCCTGGCCAGGGTCCTAAGGCCGCCCCGACGGCCCCGCCCGGCCACAGGAGGCCGAGCCACGAAGGGCGGGGTCCGGCTCGCCAGCCCGCCGCCCTCCCTCATCCGCCAGAGCGCCGCCACCGGGAGCCCACAGCCACTTAGCCAGACCTTGTGGAACCGGCTCGCACGCGCCTGCCCGAGCGTCGCGGGGTCGGGACTGGGACGTCAATGGGGCAGAAAACACCTGGGTGAGCTCAGAGGCGCAGAGAGCCGGGGACCCGCAGCAGGCTCGGGAGGACTGGCGAGACATCTGCTTTAAATGCACCGCCGGCCCCCGCCCACTGGCTGGGGGCGTCCGGAGGCCGCGCCCGCCGCCTGCCCCACCTTCTCCATTCATCGCGGGCTCCGCCCCAAGCCCCCGGCTCCTCTCACTTGATTCCACTCCTCCTGCGCGGGCGACTGAACTAACTTGACGCGGGCTGGCGCACCTTCCCCGGGTTCCGCCTAGGCCCACGGAGCCTGCTCCCCCTTCCAGATCCGCGGCATCGGGTTTGCACCGCCGCCCCGGGTCCCTCCCTAGACATGCAGGAGCAGGGTTGGCTCGGAGAGATGTCTGTGCGCGCGCGCGCTCGAGCGCATGTTTGAGCGTGAGTGTTGGGAGACGATGGTGCTCTGCACTGAGTTCTGGCCCGTCCTACCGGTACGGTGAACTCCTGGCCAGGCCCAAGGTGGCTCCTCAGTAAACAATTCCACAGCCCTCGGCGCCCAGGTTGTCCCATGCACACCTCCTTCCCCAGCAAGGCACTATTCCCCTTACAACCTCTACATGGGCATCCCTCTACACGGGTGCATCTCAGTGCTGGGACTGCATCCAGGGCCCCTGGTGCATTAGAAAGAGTCCTGCGTAGGTGTGGTGCCCTGCCCGGATCCAAGGTCTGACTGAGGGGATCAAGGACAGCCCTATGCACTGTCCCCCCACATCTACGTTCCTGGAGGCCTTGCCAATGAAACCTGTCCCCCACGACTGCTCCGAAGGACATGGGCAACTGGATTGTGGACGGGCACATTCGGAGACGGCTGCATGCTTGTTTCCTTGGGGCAAGTAGCCTCTGAGAGGAGAGACACAGATCATCCCATGCACCCATCCACCCCACCTTTGGGACCTTCTCTAGACTTTTAGGTAGAGCTCTAGCTAGCCGAAGACTCTCCATAAAGTGGCTGGGTGGAGGTTACATGAAGCTGAAGGACATATGGACGCTGTTTGGGGAGTGGGAGGAGTGTGGGCAGGTGCTGAAAACTCTCCCACAATCTTCTTTCATCTGAGGTCTTGACTTCCACTTCTGCCTCTCAGCAGCTCCCAAAACACCTGCTGGTCCTTTCAACCCCACTGTTCCAGAAAAACACTTGGGATTGGAGGTCAGCACCTAAGTCTCTTCACCAGCTTCCTAGTCCCTCATCAGAGGACCTCTCTCCTTAGCCTGGGGATGAGGACAGAAGAGGAGCTCCGAGCAAATCCCCCTCAAGGAGGTGTCTATGCCCCACTGGGCACCTTTCTCCCTGCATGGCTCTTGAAGGACCTCACCATCAAACTCCTCCAGCTAACACCCCCTGTGCCTTTGTACATTGGAGGCTGAAGGCAAAGTCAGATGCCTGAGAACTCCTGCCTGTATCCCACCATTTTGAAAAAAAGTTATCTTTAGTTGTACAAAGTGGTTACCATTCAACAAATAAGTTTATAAGTACAGTGCATCTTGACTGATGTCATCCTCCTCATCTCTCTCAACACAACCCCTTCCTTCAAGCCTCACTGGGACAAGGAGGCCGAGGAACCCAGGCAGAGGCATGTGGATCTCTCTCATTTCCTCCCTTGGGACCTTTGACTTCCCTTGGGTGTAGACATCAAACCACATCCACTGGATTCCACCAGACACCTAACACCCGTGTCAAAAGGGCCTCCTGCTTAGTTTGCGCTTTGCCTGCCACTTAATTTGCCTGTAATTCAAAATTGGACACTAGTGGCGCATTCCTGTGCGTGAGCCAGGAAGCTGAGATCTGAGGACTGCAGTTTGAAACCAGCCTGGGCTGGAATGTTTATTTCCAATTAACCACCAAAAAGCCAGACGTGGAGCTGTAGCTCAATTGGTAGAGCATCAACCTTGAGCACCCAGGATGATTTCAAGCCCTGAGTACCCACCCAACAAACAAATAACAAATATTATCAGGAACTTCCTTTCCTCTTAAGATACCACCCATTCCTTAGCCACAATTTTTATTGTTTTGACTTGAACTCAAGATCCTCCTGCCTCAGCCTCTCAAGTGCTAAGATTATACCATGGAGAAAACTGCCTCAAACAGCCCCCCTCTCTATGTTCCTCAACCCCCTCATACCCATCTTTTGTCCTTTCTACTGGCAAGAGACTACTCTCCACCACCTTGCTGCCCGGGCTTTCTTGCCCAAACAAGAAAGGCAGCAGTACACAGCACCTTTGGGAGAGGGGGGGGCCTTTAACTCCCACCTCCCTTGTAAGAGCTTCCTGTTATTTTCCTTCACCTGTGGCTGGTGGTGGCTGACTCAAATTTCCTAACTGCTGTCACTGAATTCCTGAGTCACAAAGCCTAGTTGCCTCCCACCCCACACAGACCCAGATGGCAAATACACAAATCCAACAAAATGCATGCAAATAGGATTCTTGACTCTACCATCTGCTCCAGACCAGGGAATTCCATTGTTCTGACTCATCCACATTGAATCCAGACCCAGGCTAATGTTGTTGCCTTGATTTTCCAAATAGCTCTGTTCCACCGTCTTGTACTCCAGCCTGGTCCTTCTTCTGGCTTGGTTGTACCTGTCCCCAGAACCCCCACAACCTCATCAATGGCTTTCACTCATTGAGAGAGAAAGGGAGGGGTGGAGAGGAAGACTGAGAGAGATGGATAGCAAGAGCACAGGAGGTGCTGACCTGTTAGTTCTAGCTGTTAATTAATTCTAGGAGGCTGAAATCTGAGGATTTCAGTTGGAATGCCAGCCTCCACAGGAAAGTCTGTGAGACTTGTATCTCTGACTAACTACAAAAAAGCCAGGAGTGGAGGTGTGTCAAGTGGTAGAGCACCAGCCTTTTGTTGTTGTTGTTGTTCAGTCATGGGGCTTGTTGAATTTAGGGCCTGGGTGCTGTCTTTGAGCTCTTTTGCTCAAGGCTAGCCCTCTACTACTTTAAGCCACAGCGCCACTTTCATTTTTTTTTTTTTTTTTGGCCAGTCCTGGGCCTTGGACTCAGGGCCTGAGCACTGTCCCTGGCTTCTTCTTGCTCAAGGCTAGCACTCTGCTACTTGAGCCACAGCGCCGCTTCTGGCCGTTTTCTGTATATGTGGTGCTGGGGAATCGAACCTAGGGCCTCGTGTATCCGAGGCAGGCACTCTTGCCACTAGGCTATATCCCCAGCCCACTTTCATTTTTTTTTAGTGGTTAATTAGAGATAAAAATCTCACACTTTCCTGCTCAGGATGGCTTTGAACTATAATCCTTAGATCTCCGCCTCCGGAGTAGCAGCTAGGATTACAGACAGGAGCCACTGGTGCCTGGCAGAGAATCAGCTCTGAGTGAAAAAGCTAAGGGACAGCATGCAAGCCCTGAGTTCAAGTCCCAGGACCAGCACACACACACACACACACACACACACACACACACACACACACACACACACAGTCTAAAGCATGAGGTGGAGTGAAGTAATGAGTGGTGTGTGCATGTGTATCTAAGTTCCTAGCTCTTCATAGGATGCATATTCAAAGGTGCTATCTACACCAGAGCTAGCAAGGGTTCAATACTTTGTTAAGTAACTTCCAAAATCTGGGATGAAAGCAAGTAGTTTACTCATTTTTTACCTCAGCTTTAATCCAAGGGGTCCAGGAACCCCTGTTCTTCAGAGATTCAACAGGAACCTGCTCCCCTTAGGATGACATCTCTATGGCCCTCCCCGAGCCTAAGGCTAGACTCAGCTAGCATCTAGTACTGGGCAGGGATCTATAGGCTCTAAGGTCACTGATTCCATTTGGGCAGGAAGGTTCCGGGCCTGCCCCACTGCCCTCATGTGGGGCCCCTCCACCTTCTGACTCGAATTCCATCTCCACAGCTCAGCTTCTCCAAGAACCACCCGGTAGACAGAAACAATCAAACCCTGGCCTAGTTTTAACCAGCAGGTGTTGAGGCAAATTCCATTGGTCTTCGCTCCAACTTCACTTTCCTTCGTCCCATAGATTATTTTGCTCAAGGCTGGCACTCTAACACGAGCCACAGCTCCATTTCTGGGTTTTTGATAGTTAACTGGAGATAAGAGTTTCATGGGCTTTCCTGAGCTGGCTTTGAACCATGATCTTCAGATCTCAGCCTCCTGAGGAGCTACAATTACAGAGGTATGAGCCACCACGGGTGCCAACTTTACCTTTCATCTAATCCCTCCTCACCTCATTGGAATCCCATACCTGCTCCTGGTGGAATTCCAGCTGGAGACCCTCAGGCTCTCTGGATGGCTGGTCACCTCTAGGTCGTCCTTGGCTAGTCTACGTCCATTCTGTATTGCCATCCCTTCACTTTCCTTCTTTATTGCTTATACTTAATTTAGCTCTCCTTCTTACTGGCCCACTGTCTTGGCCACCAGTTGACAATTCAGAGCTGAGGCTGCAGGAGGCCCCATTTAGACCACCTTTCCCACTAGCTCCAGTCCTGGCAGGATGCTGGTGCACACGGTAGGGGGAAGACACTGGGGAGGTCCAGGCAACCCTTTGGGTAAGATTTCCTTCCACTCTTTCTGGGCATGAAACTAAAAAGGAGTCTTTTGCCCCCATTTTTAAATTTTTTTTTGCACAGGGAGCAGGAAACATTTCTCCCTTTTCCTCCCATTTCTATTTTTATCTGTACTACTAAAATAAATCCTTGCTAAAAGCTAAAAAAAACCAAAACAACAAAAAACCCACAGAGGCTGAAATGGAGTCTGTTTAGAAAATTCCATGAAGTCTTACTTTCAAACTAGAACTACCTTCTTTATCGTGTCATCTTTTCCTGTTGTCCTTCTCTATTATTTGGGTTTTCATCCAGGCATGAAATTTTGGAGTCATAAGGTTTCTTAAAAATGTAAAAACATGGGCTGGGAATGTGGCTTAGTGGTAGAGTGCTTGCCTAGCATGCATGAAGCCCTGGGTTCAATTCCTCAATACTACATAAACAGAAAAAGCCAGAAGTGGCGCTATGGCTCAAGAGTGCTAGCAGAGTGCTAGCTTTGAGCTGAAGAAGCCAGGGACAGTGCCCAGGCCCTGAGTTCAAGCTTGCAGGGCACTGGTGGCTTAAACCTATAATCCTAGCTACACAGGAGGCTGAGATCTGAGGATCAAAGTTTGAAGCCAGCCTGGGCAGAAGAGTTCCGACGAGATTCTTATCTCCAATTAACCACACAAAACCCAGAAGTGGCCCTGTGCAGTGCCCAGGCCAAGTTCAAGCCCCACAACGGACCTTTAAAAAAAAGTGAAAACAGCCAGGATGGTGGCTCACACCTGCAATCCTAGCTACTCAGAAGGCTGAGATCTGTGATTCATGGTTCAAAGCCAGTCTAGCAGGAAACTTCCCCAAGCCTCTTATCTTTAATTAACCAGCAAAAAGCCAGAAGTGGAGCTGTGGTTTGTGACAGAGCTCTAGCTTTGAGCAAAAAAGTTCAGGGATGGCACTTAGGCTTTGAGCTTTAGCCTAAGACCAGCGTGTGTGCATACCTCCCCCTTAACTGGGGTTTGAACTCTATCATCTGAGCCACACCTCCACCCTTTTTACTCTGGCCCTTTCTTTCCTTCCCTTCCCTTCTTTTTATTTGTCTTCCTTTAATTCTGGTCCTAGGGCTTGAATGCAGGGTCTGGGTGCTGACCCTAAACATTTATGCTCAAGGCATACCACTTGAACCACACAGCCCCACTTCCAGCTTTCTGGTAGTTAAGTGGAGTATCTTAAGCATCTTAAGTATATTAAGTATCTCCTGGACTTTCCTGGGCTGGCTTCCAACAGGGATCCTCAGATCTCAGCTTCCTGAGATGACTAGATTATAGGACTATAGGCATGACCCACTTGGCTTTGATCTATTTTTTTTGTCAGTCCCAGGGCTTGAACTCAGGACCTGAGCACTGTCCCTGGCTTCTTCTTGCTCAAGGCTAGCACTGTGCCACTTGAGCCACAGTGCCACTTCCCGCTTTTCTATATATGTGGTGCTGGGGAATCAGGGCTTCATGTATACGACGCAAACACTCTTGCCACTACGCCATATTCCTAGTCCCCCTTTGCTCTATTTTTGAGAGAGGGTTTTACCTTTTTTCCCCTGGGCCACCCTGGACCAGGAGTCTTCTCTTTGTGCTTCCTGCCATAGCTGGCCATACCACTATGTCCAGCTTTTTTTTTTTTTTTTTTGGCCAGTCCTGGGGCTTGGACTCAGGGCCTGAGCACTGTCCCTGGCTTCTTTTTGCTCAAGGCTAGCACTCTACCTCTTGAGCCACAGTGCCACTTCCGGCTTACTCTGTATCTGTGGTGCTGAGGATGGAACCCAGGCCTTCATGCATGGTAGGCAAGCACTCTACCAGTAAGCCATATTCCCAGTCCCATATGCCCAGCTTTTTACTGATTAAAATGGATTTCCACAAACGTTTTCCGTGGGTTGGTCTCAAATCACATGTGGATCAATTTATTGGTACAGGAAAAGCAGTAGGTATTGTAGGGATAAAACAGACATACATTCACACTTTTTTTCTTTTGCAGATTTATACTCAAATCGTTTGAAATAAATTTTTATTTCCATTCAATGTTTTCTCTTTGTGTCTTTTTTTGAAACTAGTCTAGTCTAGCAGAGGCCCGGGAAGAAAAGGAATTATTTGTGGACAAATTTATTCTTAATATTTTTAGGGAATGAAACAAAAGGTTCTTGGAAATGTTTCAAAATATTAGTTATTTTCCACTTTGGATTTTTCCACTTTTATTGTCAAATCAGCAGGGGATTCTTGTCAGTTTTTCTTCCAGGATGGCTGTGTGGCTGCTCTTCTTATGCTCCTGGTGTGGCACAGAGGCCTGCCCACATTACAATGGACCGTTTTTTTTTTTTTTTTTTTTTTTTGCCAGTTCTGGGGCTTGAATTCAGGGCCTGAGCACTGTCGCTGGCTTCTTTTGCTCAAGGCTAGCACTATGCCACTTAAGCCACAGCACCATTTCCGTTTTTTTTTTTTTTTCTGTTTATGTGGGACTAAGGAATCGAATCAGGGCTTCATGCATGCTAGGCAAGCACTCTACCACTAAGCCACATTCCCAGCCCCCCTCCTTTTTTCTTTTTTCTTTTGTAGTGCTAAGGATCAAACCCAGGAGTTTTCACATGCTAAGCAGATTGCTCTACCACTGAGGTAAATCTCCAGTTCTGAAAGACCTTTCTTTTACTTCATGAAAAGAAAGGGAATGGAGGATGTACTTTAAGTGGTAGAGCACCTGCTGTACAAGCTGGAGGCTCTGAGTTCAAACCCCAGTACCCAGTTTTGGCATGTGTGAAAATGGAACAGTGAAACTTGTTGGAACTCGTGTGTTAAGAAGGGGAAGAAAGCCAGGCACTGGTGGCTCACACCTGTAATCCCAGCTACTCAGGAGGATGAGATCTGAGGGATCGTGATTCAAAGCCAGCCCGGGCAGGAAAGCCAATCAAACGACTTATCCCCATTAACCACTGGAAAGCTGAAAGTGGAGCTGTGGCTCAAGTGGCAGAGCACTAACCAAAAAAGCTCAGGGTAAGTGTCTAGGCCCTGAGTTCAAGCCTCAGGATGGCACCACAAAAAAGAAAAAAAGAAAAAGGAGTGGTGGTAGAGAAAGATGGAGGAGAGCAAGAGGGGGTAAGGTTGGTAGGGATACATTGTATATATGTGTGGACATATCACAATGAACCCCCCCTTTTACAACTAACATATACTAATTAAAATGTGATTATCGGTAAAAATGAAAAAAAAAACAAACCAATAAACGACCTTACTGGACTGGGAATATTGCCTAGTGGTAAAGTGCTTGCCTCGCATACATGAAGCCCTTGATTTGATTCCTCAGCACCACATATATAGAAAAAGCCAGAAGTGGCACTGTGGCTCAAGTGATAAGAGTGCTGGCCTTGAGCAAAAAGAAGCCCAGGACAGTGCCCTGAGTTCAAGCCCCAGGAATAGCAAAACAAAAACACAACAAGACAAAACGAAAAACTCAACAAACCACCCTACAGCCATCACAACAAACCCATTTCCTGTTACTTGTACTAGAAAAGACTGGCAAAATCAACCTGTGTAAAGTGAACTAGAATGGTTTCTGACTGGCCTGCAGGGGAGGAGCCACGGTGCCAGTGTGGGGAACAAGCCCTCCTCTCCCGTCCAGCTCCCAAAGGGGCCCATGGAAGTGGCTTTTGGCCAGAACTAACAAAGTGAGCCCATTTTTCTGACCAGTGTCTGGTGCAGGGATAGGAATGGAACCCCAGGTTTTGGGGACCCCTCTAGAGAAGGGAGGGTCTTGCCTTCACTGCCAGGGGAAAGTGAAGCTACCTGGGATAGAGGGCATCTCAATGCGTCTGGGCATTGCTGGACTTGAGGCTGGTACCACTCCAGGCCCTGAACCAAGCCATTCCCTTTGTCATGGGCTGTGGTTGTGTTGCATGGACTGTCCCCTACCTTGTGTGACAAATTGGTACATCCCTATTTCTGGCGCTCTTCAATGCAACTCCACATGAAATCCTTGCCTCTAACTCACACTTAGGCTTCTCAGGTTCTGTGGCTCTGCGATCAAGCCATTCTCAGTAGTCCCTGGTCACCACTGAGAGATGGGGAGGGGTGGAGGGGAGATGTTCCTCCATCCCTGCTTCCTGACTTCCAAGCTCCCACATACATACAAAATTCACCTAAGAAGCCCTTCTCCACTTCTATTTTCCCTCACTAACCCTTAAAGTCTGTGGGTTGGTAAAGAAGCTTGGGCCTATGGCCAGCAGGACGAGTGGCAGGAAGCTAGATGATGTGGCTTGGGGGAGGGTGACACAGTGGTCCCCCCCTCCCATCTATCAGAGGCTTCCAAGAAGCTTTGTACAGGACTCACAGAACTTGTAAACCTTAAGCTCTAGGTCACAGGAACACTGCCTCCCCTTGAGGTAAGCCTGAGGCCTCTGGGGGTTGTGTCCCTTCCAGATCAGCTCTTCTCCCCACAGGCTATGATTCTCCCTGCCCCCAAGAGCTGTGGGACCCTTGGGAGAGGATATGAGCTTGCCAGGCACCCAAGGCACCTGCTGTGTTTGCTGGGCAAGCGGAACCTGGACCTGCAGGGATGGTTCCTGTATTTACATTTGTTCCTCAGAGCTCCAGGACTGTGGCCAACTTCTCCTTTAGAGTTGGCAGTTCCAAGGCCCCACTCTGGATCTGAGCACAGGACGGCGCTCAGCTGCCACCTGCATCAGCCTCAGTAATTCCTTTTTTTTTTTTTTTTTGCCAGTCCTGGGTCTTGGACTCAGTGCCTGACCACTGTCCCTGGATTACTCTCTGCTCAAGGCTAGCACTCTGCCACTTGCGCCACAGCTCCACTTCTGGCCATTTTCTATACATGTGGTGCTGGGGAATTGAACCCAGGGCTTCATGTATACAAGGCAAGCACTCTTGCCACTAGGCCATATTCCCAGCCCAGTAATTCCTTTTTATAAGGTGGGTTTGAGGGGTCACCTGGAGGAGTATTATAGGCTAGAAGAACCATTCAGCTGGTGAAGGCATGGTTTCTATTGCAGGCCATGGCTGATAAAGACTAGGATAGGGGCTGGAGATAAGAGTTCTATGCTTTTCATGGTAGAGTGCTTATTTTGCTTATTTAACATCCAGGCCATGGAGTCAATCCTCAGCAATGAAAGAAAAAAAGGGGTGTGTGTATGTATGTGTGCAATCTGGCAGGTAGAGGTGGGAGGGTTTTTCCAAGAGGCTTTTGTAAGCCCCTCATTTCTCAAGGGCTTACTCTGTGAGCCAGAGGTTTCTTCCTGTGAACTCTGGAAACTGAGGAAGTATGAGCCATAAGGGTTCCCCTCTCTCTCCCTCCCTCCCAGTCCTAGGGCTTGAACTCAGGGTCTGGGCACTATCCCTGAGCTTGAGCACAGTGAGCCACAAAGTCTCTTCTAGCTTTTTCTGTATATGTAGTGCTGAGGGATCAAACCCAAGGCTTCATGCATGCATGCTAGGCAAGCACTCTACCACTAAGCCACAGCTCCTCAAGTGTTCCTCTCACAGAAGCTCCAGCAAAGGGGCATCCTAGCCAGGCTGGGAAGATGCTTGGGTCCCCAGGAATGCCCCTGCCCCACCCCTCGTTAAGGACACTGGGGCAGTGTCCAGGTCAGGCAACAATGGAGGCCTTGCTTGTTAAGTGATAGTTTATTGGTCCTTAGCATTACATCTTAATTACCAAGGTAAATTCACATACACAACTGCAGGTAAAAACGTGTAAAATAATATAAAAATAAATCGAAGGCTACTTTTATATATTTACTGAATTAAGTAGTGTAATAAATACTATAAGCAAAAAGCTTCATTCACACAATTCAGTTTCACTGAAGTTACAGTAGTGTTTGTAAATATGAGTTTTAAAATTTAAGTTACAAATATTAAAGCACTGAAAAACTAGTATAAAAGTGAATTTTGGCAGGTAAGTGAGCTCTTACATCATTAGTATTTGACCCCCTGGGGCAACAAGGAAGCCATTTCTCACCTACTTTCTGAGGTACACTATCCAACTAGCCAGCCACACGGCTGGAATACTTAATAGCTTACAATCTTTGAATTGAACTTTTCCCTTTTGAGAAGCCCAAAGAACACCCAGAGCTTATTACTGTGCAAAAATTCTCCAAAATCCCAACAATTTAGGAGGTGCGATTTATCTCAGCTTTTAGGCCAGTGTCCAGGCCTCTTTAGGGCCCCAGGGCTGGTGGGCCAACTCAATTCCTCACTAGCAGCCCTTTCCTCCCTAGGGTGATCCCATTTTCTCCAATTTTTACGGCTTCCTTAAAAAAAAAAAATCCCATATTAAAACAAAAGACACCTAACTTCAGTGAGTTCACCATGATCACATTCACTCTGGTGACATGAAACTGAAGCAGCTAACATGAAAGCTGGCAGCAGCATGCCAGCCCCTGGAGGACTCTGCCTGTCCCTGGTAGCCACTGCCAAGGTCAGAGGCTGAAACACAGTGTCACGGCTTTTCCTCTGGAGATAGCCTAAGACCTCACTCCCTGACCCAAAGGGATAGAGTGGACTTCAAACTCCATGGTCAGAACAGGTTCCCGGGAGGATTGAGGATCCGCCAAGAGCTCACAGTGTGCTGTGCTGTGCCCTTCTCCAGGAGCACAGCAGGGTGCCCAGGAATGCCCTTTCACCAGGGTGCCCCTCCACACTCCCGAGCAGGCTGGGGAGCGTCTACAGAGCCTCAGTCCATTTTGCCTTTTTGGCTTTGATACTTGTTACCATTTTGTCTTTTTTCAATCACAGTTTCATATTCAAGTTGAGGTAATCATTTTCCCTCTACCTGGAGAGGAATAGGGACTGAAGGGCAGGTGGTGATAGAGCATTTCTAGGGACAATAGTCAGAAACCAAGTGTGCCATGTGGTACAGCCCCACGTGGCGGGAAGGCCCGCTGTCTTGCGGACCCTGAACCCTCTTTAAAAACTCTTGTGCAGCAGCCGGACTGCCAGGCCAGGGCAGCAAGGAAATGGCTTGGGCTCCGACATCCAGAGCTTCCATCAACAACTTCACAGTCAAAGAATTAAATGGCCTGTAGTTCCTACCCCCCCACCCCACCCCCGCTTTTCCCTTTTCTAAGGCTGCTCGTGTTCGAGTTTTTAAAAAGAGCTCAGTAGAGCTAAAGGAAGCTACAGTAACTCATTGCTTATTAATCAATTGCACTTAAGATCTATGTTATTGATACTGAAGCAGAGGCAAGGCCTTTGTGGACCCTGGCCTCTGGCCAGCCAGAAGTTAGAGGCTCCTAGACTTTTGGAGCTAAGACTAGAGCACATGGGCCTGAATTTCAGGAGCCTTTCTCATTGCAAGATTTCTCATATAATGGTATTTGAAGCTTTGTTCATTTGGCTTCAGGGATAAATTGCTTTCCAATACAAGCATATTGTTCTGAGCAGCCCTTGACAAAGTCTTGCTCTGCTACTTGCATGCAGGGCTCTCTGTGGCCAGGCTTGTGGACACGTGTGCTCCATCCCAGCTCTCCTCTGCACCAGGGGTCTTTGTCAAGACCCCTCTACATTACATTAAACGATGCTGGTTTCAACTATGTGCTTTTTCCTAAGGCATGCAAGAAGTATGTGAAGTTCAGGAAACATTTACAACCCAAGCAGCTAAGGCGCTGAAGTCCTAGAAGACATCACCTAATATCAGTGCTTATGGCCCCCTGCTCCTGCACACTTAATCCCAAAGACTGGGCTGGACACAATTTTTATTTCCCCTCTGTTTTATGGTCCACTTAGAAACAAAGCTACTGGAAGGAATTCTGACTTGGGTATGGAAACTCTGAAACTCCCAATACTGAGGAGCCAAAGAAACCCTGGGCCAAGAGCAAGGTTTAGGGGCACGAGTTTCCTGAAGTGTATGGCTGAAAGTAGTCCTTCCTTAGTATGGACGGGAGGAAGACTGGGTGTTGGAGATGGACACCCCACAAGTGATTAGACCCCAGGCAGGATGCAGGCCACTCCTTTTGACAGAGAGGTAAAGCACTGCTGGAAGCCTGGGCAGTAGGCTTCCTTTTGTCTCCAAATTAGGGATACCAAACCATGCTATAGGAGAGCCAATCTTGTTAATATTATCAAGAGCCACACACTTTTGGAAAGCATCATGCCTTTCCCTCAGCCTAGCTCATCAGGGAAACCTTCTCATTCAGAATGTGCTGTGATTCTCAACCTGAGCTCCTGGCTCCATAGCTTGGGCTTGTGCCACTCGTGCTGGACAGGACCCAGGGCCAGCAGGCCAGCTCCTTCAATGGAAGGAGGCAGGGACAGCATGCACCATCAAGGAAGATGGCTGTTTTGGGATGGTGTCTGGCTACTCAGGCATAGTCACCATTGGGGTAGCCAGGATATCTGGGTACCTAGGTCCCAGGGTAGCTAGGTCCCAGTAGTTCCTCTGTGCAATCTAAATGCTTAGCCCACACTCTCCCATGGTGCCTCAGCAGACCAAGGGAAATACTGTTACCAGAGATCAGAGGGCCTAGACTACCTGTGAACATACTGGCAGCCCTGTGTGCTCATCTTTGAAGACCCCACCCCCACCCCCCCAGCAGTGATGCAGGTGATAGCGTTTGGCGCTGCAGAGAGAACAAAGACAACATGTACTCAAGCCAGCACACACAGGCCAAGGAGGACAGAAACAGCCCCTCCCAGAGGCCTCTAGGAGAGATGGGGCTTGACACCCCATTCATTCACCCATGTTGGGTGGACATCAGGCCCAGCTTCTAGGGCTTCTGTTCGAAGAGGTCATGGTATTCCTGCTGCTCTAGTTCACGGTTATACCTCTCGATTTCCCGATTGGCTTCTTCCACGTAGTCATTCATGAACTGGTCCATGACTGGTGTGTGGTTAAGGAAGAGTGCCTCCAGCCTAGAAGACAAGGGAGGCTGCCTGGTCCAGAGGGAGCTAGAGGCAGTTGAGACAGGGAACACTAAGATACCTGACAGACAGTATCACACCTACAAAGACTGACAGGTATTGACAGAAAGCCTTTATGAGATCCTAGAACGGAAGCCTGCACATAGCAGCTCCCAGTCTCAAATTCTACCATCTATCTTTTCATAGATGAACTGCTATCACCAGGCCATTCTCCTAACTTGTAAATCATGACTTTGATGACTGCAGAATTCAGGGTGTTACTACTATACCCCACAGAGTAACACTATCATTTGCATACTAAGGGACAAATCTAACTTCAACAAGTTTAAACGGCCTCCAGGAGATGCTCAGCCCTGTGGTGTGTTCTGGTGTGCCCAGCACTGGGACTGCAGACCTCTCCTCCTAAGAGGCTTGCATGTCCCAGCTTTGCCACCCCAGGTTCCAGACAGGGACTAAGTACTTCTAAGGATACGTGGGTGAAAGTCAGTCTTGTCACCAAAGAAGTTGACAAACTGGGTGCCATTGTAGAAGTAGCCTGCAGGTAGGGGGTCCAGATGACGTTTCACCTATTGGAAGAATCTTGTTAGAATTATGACTACTTTCTATCATTCACTCATTAAAAACAAACGAACTGTGGCCTATTATGCTAGCAAGATAGCCTTAGGCTACTCTGCTATAGTCAGACAAACAGGACATTACAGTAACACCCATAGCAACCTCTAATGACTGATGTGATCCCCTGCCTTTCAGGGGGAGGATTTCTGGGAGTTCCTAGTATAATTAAATTTCCACTGCTCACATTGGCACTGGTTTGATAGCATGCTCTTTACTAGCCATGTCTGCTTCTCTTATCTCTCCCTTCTGCTTCTTACATTATTATTAATTATTATTATATTATTTTGTCAGTCCTGGGGCTTGAACTCAGGGACTAGGCACTGTCCCCGAACCTCTTTTGCTCAAGGCTAGCCACAGAAACATTTCTGGCTTTTTGTGTTTATGCAATACTGAGGAACTGAATCTAGGGTTTCACACATGCTAGGCAAGCACTCTACCACTAAGCACATCCCCAGTCCCTACTTACATATTTAATGTCTCCTAGAATCATTTCCCAAACAAATGACATGTATTCAAATCCTTGGTCTAGGTCTGCTTCTGAGGAGGCTGCATTATGAGGACTGCCTTCTGTTATGCCCACTGTGGCCTCCCAAGAAGCATCCAGGCTGTCCAGGCTGGTAGGTGCTTTATGCTAAGGGCCTTCCAGGAGTTCCAGAGTCCTCCTCTGCCCCATCCAGTCATCACTGTGACAGGTGACAGGCCCACTGGGGACAGAGGCTAAGAATCAGCCTGGAATTTGTGAGGGCTCATCAAGGAGGCCTCATCTTGGCCTCAGAATTCCAAAGCTTTCTCATGTGCACTCTGGATGTAGAATGCTTTTTTTTTTTTTTTGGCCAGTCCTGGGCCTTGGACTCTGGGCCTGAGTACTGTCCCTGGCTTCTTTTTGCTCAAGGCTAGCACTCTGCCACTTGAGCCACAGCGCCACTTCTGGCCGTTTTTTCTGTATATGTGGTACTGGGGAATTGAACCCAGGGCCTCATGTATACGAGACAAGCACTCTTGCCACTAGGCCATACCCCCAGCCCAGAATGCTTTTTCTTGGGCCCTAGGTAATTCCAAGTTATGGCTCATCTTGGACAGGTCTTCTGCAGTTACTTGAACAGAGTGACGAGGCCAGGCCTTCCATTACCTGCAACTCTCATAGGTACTGGCTCTCCTCCATTTCATGTCCAAGTCAACCAGAGGCCGCTTACCCTCTAACTAAAGCTGCCAGGCTGGTCTTAACCAGCTTCCCTCTGTGGTCTGGGAGAAGCAAGCCTTTCAGCATGCCCTATAAACAGCTCCTCCCTCAGGAAACCCAAAAGACAAAGAGTTGCGTAGCCCAGGACAGCCCTGGGCCTGGGGAGGATACTCACGTGGATGTTCCTGATTTCCTGCTGTGTCAGCATTCCCCGAGTCTTCAGAGCTTTCCTCTGAGGTTTCTAGGCAGAGATGGAGGGAGAGAGTAAGTTGCAAAGTGAATGCATGGGCTGTTGAAGGCCCAGAGCTCTGGCAGTCCGTTCTATCATGAAGCCCCCAGCAGAGGGAAAGCATATAAACTAGCTTGAATTAAACATGACATCCTGCCTGTCTGCCATCTGAAGAGGAAGCAAATGGGAGAAAGCCCAGTGGCTCTGTAAATGGGTAGTGTCCTGCCAACTTGCAGATTCTCATCCCTGAGAATCTAGACAAAAGGGACAGCCTAAGGCCTTACAATCAAGTATCATTTAAGAATTTATCCAAAGCCTGGAGTGGTGGCACACCTGTAATCCTAAAACTTGGAGGCTGAGGACGAGAATTCAAGGTTGAGAACCCCACATAGTCCCAAAAGCTCATCTAGGTGGGGTAGCCTATGCCTCAGAACTGAGCACCTACAAAAGACCCAGGCCCAGCCACCTCTATTCCCAGAGTTCTAGGTGAGGCAAACTGTTGAGCCTGTGTAAAGAGGCTTTGCACCCTTAGTGTGCAGAGCTTGTGCTCTTGGCTCATTGAGTACACATACCACATCTGCTCAGAGTTTGCCCCAATGAAGGTTCTACCCACTGTTCCTAAAAGTGCTGGCTAGGACTGTGAGATACAGACTAGAAAGAGGGGTGGAGTTGTCAGGGGCCAGTATCATCCCTGGGGCGTGCTGGTCATATCTATGCTATTCTATCTGGGTACTGAAAGTCACCTGCTTAGCTGACTGCCGGAGCCAGTCCTTGAGGCTGTCTTCCTTCAGGGAGCAGCCGATGAACACAAGGTAGCACTCCTGCTGCCCGCTGTTGTCCTGAGGTGTGTTTTTCGAGTCAGGAGGTGGTGTGGGTCCCTCCAAAACTGGCACAATACTTAGGGAGTTGGCCAGAGTGTTGTAGCAGACCTCCATGGTCCTTTCTGAGTCTACAAGGAGAACAAATGTTGGTTCCTAAAACCCCATCCAGAAATGATTAAGGCTACACTGTAAAAAATGTCAATGGTTAAGCTGGGTGCTGGTGGCTCACACCTGTAATCCTAGCTACTTAGGAGGCTTTGATCTGAGGATAGCAGTTCAGAGCCAGCCCGGGGCAGGAAAGTCCATCTCCAATTAATCACAGAAAAAGTGAGAAGTGGTGGTGCTGTGGCTCAAGTGGTCGAGTGAGAACCTTGAGCAAAATGGAGCTCAGGGACAGTGCCTAAGCCCAGTGTCCAAGCCCCAGGACCACCAAAAAAAGAAAAAAAGAAAAAAAAAGTCAATGGTTGGGATAGAGTCCTAAGAAACTGCAGGAGAACCGATGTGACTAGTGGCAAGTCTGAAAAGCCGAGAGAGGAAGAAGCAGAAGTAGTTTCTGGCTTGGCTAAGGGTGGTCGGATGGATAATATTAACAGGGCAGGAGAAAACAAGGCTGTTGAATTTGTAAGAGGAGCAGTATCTGCACTGGACTGGGAATAGCCCTGCAAGGCAGGAGAGCCCAGTGATTTTGCAAATGAGCTAGGTCCTGCTCATTTGCAGGCCCAGCCTCTCCCTACTAGGTAGATACAGTCTGGCTCTAGAACCTAGGAATCTGACGATAAGCTCACTTACAAAGAATAGAAGAACATAAGACATACTTAGTGGCCTTTGCTATCCAGCCTTTTTTTTTTGACGGTTGTGGGGCTTGAACTCAGGGCCTAGGTACTGTCCCTGAGCTTTTTCGCTCAAGGCTAGTGCCTTTAAGCCACAGCACCACTTCCAGTTTTCTGGAGGTTAACTGGAGATAAGTGTCTCACAGACTCTCCTTCCCTGGCTAGCTTTGAACTGTGATCCTCAGATCTTAGCCTCCTGAATAGCCAGGATTACATGTGTGAGCCACCGGCACCAGCCTGTTCAACCTCTTAATGCCTGGCTAAACAGTTAACACGTACCAGTGAAACTGGGTTTTCTGCTATACCAGCTGAAGGCATCTTAGCAGACACATTTCCTCCCTCCAAGGAATAATAAACATTTCCCATCTTGACTGCAGACCGTAGAAAATGCTGATCCTGAGGAAAGTGATGGACTCTGCTTCCTCAATATTGAGTTTACCAACTGTACTAGTTTTGAGGCCTTCTGACTCCGAGGCTCAGGAGAGACCATGAAGTTGCAAGGGCTTCAGAGGCCTAAGGCTAATTAGCAGGTCTGCTACACAGAAGAGAGAACCAGACAAGCTGAGGCTCAGACTTTGACAGACCCAGACTGGGACCTGGTGCACTCAGCAATAGGCAGGTCCTGGTGACAGGTCTATGGATGGCTCAAGGGTGGGCCATGAGTCTCTGGAACAAGGCCTGAGAAAGTCATCCAGGGACAGCCCCTCCAGTGTAGAGTGTGAGGATCTGGGGCAAAGTGGTGCTTGGTATGGTCAGAGGAGGGTTTTGTAGTCTGAGAGGCATGAGCACTCTGAAGAGTACCAGCAGAGGCTGTGAACTCTCATCAGGAAGCCAGACACTGGTGACTTGTGCCTGTAATCCTAGCTACTCAGGAGGCTGAGAGCTGAGGATCGTGGTTCAAATCCAGCCTGGGCAGGAAAGTCTGTGAGACTTTTATCTCCAATAAACTTCTCAGAAAAAGCTGGAAGTGGCACTGTGGCTCAAGTAGTGGAACACTAGCCTGTGCACAAAGAAGCTCAAGGACAGTGCCCAGGAGCTGAGTTCAAGTCCCAGGACTTGGAAAAAACCCAAACCTCCCACCATGAGCTGCACATGCTCCATGGTGTAGGGCTCCACTTCCAACTACCAAAGTTACCTGAAAACTTCACTTTGCCAAGAATGTGGTAGATGTTTCCAGAGAAGGGACTTGGCTTGATAGAGGACTGAATTGCTGGGAAGAAAAAAAAATACACAGAGATGTATCTGAGGGCAGACGCTAAGTATAGAGCAGTGTTCCTGGGAGGGCTAGGGACTGGAGAAAGAACCCACTCTAGGGTTGAAGGTTCACAGCCTCTATCTCCACCCCCATCTTTCCTGAGTCTTTTCCACTCTTACCAGGAATGGAGAAAACCTCTCACTGGAGTAGAGATCAAATCAGCCACACAGAATCAGAAAGAGGGGACTCCTAGGTCCTTAAATCCCTCACAAATAGCAGAGAGAGTAAATAGCATACAGAATGGAATGGTACCAGGTGGTAGGACTAACTCTTGGGTACCCTTTCACTGGAGTCAAGGACCTTTTACAGCCAACACTCACCTTTACATTTAGCCACAAAGCGAGTCTTCTCTAGGGGACGACCAAACCATACACAGATCTGAACCATTAGTGGGAAGACGGATCCAGAATCAAATTTTCCTTCATACCTTTAAAGCAGTTGAAAATATTTATATTTTCATATATTTATATTATATATTAATATATATATTTGGGGCTTAAGAGTGTTATTATCCTATATGATTCCCCCCTACTTGTATACTATTTTGCATACTAAACATTTATTTAAATGTGAATCTGTTGGGCTGGTAATGTGGCTAAGTGGTAGGGTGTTTGCCTAGCATGCACAAAGCCCTGGGTTTGATTCTTAAGCACCACATAAACAGAAAAAACCAGAAGTGGCCCTGTGGCCCAAGTGGTAGACTAGCCTTGAGCAAAAAGAAGTCAGGGACAGTCCTCAGGCCCCAAGTTCAAGCCCCAGGACTGACAAAAAAAAAAAAAAGAATGTTGTCTATTTCACTGTAAGAATGGGAAGCTTCCTTACACTAGCAGTATTAGCAAGAAACTGTTTTACTAGGGAAGTCCCAAGTAGGGTCAGCAAGAACAGGGCTGTGGGAGGGAAACTGATGAGGATCTCTGTATAAAAGAGCTGAGTATGTCCTGTAACTAAAGCCTATTCATTCTAAGTGGTGACCTTGATCTAAGTGGGAGAGGAGTTAAATATAAAAACAAAGAGGAGGGCTGGGAATGTGGCTTAGTGGTAGAGTGTTTGCCTAGTATGCATGAAGCCCTGAGCTCCATTTTCTAGCACCAAGGTCAGCATGAGTCAGTGTGACCTAGAGAATGGAACTTCTTTAGGCAACAGAAGACCCAGAGGTAGAGGCGCAAGAGCATCAGCAGCTGCAGATACAAACAGGTGGGTGGCTCAAGTAGAAGAATACCAGCCTTGAGTGAAGAAGCCAAGAAAGAGCACAATGCCCTGAGTTCAAATCCTGGTACTAGCATACCCATACACAAATGCACACACAAAAGGTAGGCTTCTCCTCTGAGTTCCATTTGTGGTATTTGGTAAGTTGAGATATAATTGTCTTATTTAGGAGTAAGGAATGGCCCACTAGCCATGATTTAGGAAAGTATGATGTGATTCAAATCAGAGGCTGCTTCTAAGGATATTACTTAAAATCTCCAATTTTTACATTGTTTGATTTGCTTTAAAAAAGAGTAACTAGGGGCTGGGGATATAGCCTAGTGGCAAGAGTGCCTGCCTCGGATACACGAGGCCCTAGGTTCGATTCCCCAGCACCACATATACAGAAAACGGCCAGAAGCAGCGCTGTGGCTCAAGTGGCAGAGTGCTAGCCTTGAGCGGGAAGAAGCCAGGGACAGTGCTCAGGCCCTGAGTCCAAGGCCCAGGACTGGCCAAAAAAAAAAAAAAAAAAAGAGTAACTACTATAGTTATTATTTGAGATAGCGTCTCACTACCTAACTATGGCTAGCCTGGAATTCACTATGTAGCTCAGGCTGGCATCCAACTTGCCAACCCTCCTGCTTCCAGCTAAATTCTGGGTGCCACCACTGCCTGGAGCAGATTTTGATTACTATACCCACTTGGTGGAGTAGGGGTGGTATACAAGATGTAGAGAGTGCCTTCAAGAACCAAGAATAACAAAGATAATCTGGATACATACAAGAGATGAATTCTGGCCAAGGCTTAGCCATTTTTAACCTCAAAGGTTTCCTTCTTCATGTGTATGGAGGGTTGGAGAGAAATGCAATGGTGGGGCTGGTAGGTAGGAACGTCTCCATTTTAAAAAGGTCTTGTTTTTAAAGTGGCTTGTTTGCATAAATTTTTTTAAAAAATGAGAACTGGTATTTTCATTATTTCCATTTCAATACAGTTATAATAGGATATAAAAATATTTCCTTCTAAACCTATAGACAGAACTGTCCATTTGTATAGGGCCAAGTGCAGCACAAGGGTTAGGAATACCAGCTCAGAATCAGACAACTGGGCTTGGAATCCAGCTCTTTCATTTACTAGCTTAGCTGTACCTTTGTTGCTTATTACCTTATCTACAAAATGTGGAAACAGAATCCACTTCACAGGCTTGGTATAAGGACTGAGAACACAGGTAGAGTTCTTGGAGCGCTCCAATTTTACATTTTTTGCTATAAAAGAGGCCATTCCTGGGGCTGGGAATATGGCTTAGTGGCAAGAGTGCTTGCCTTATATACACGAAGCCCTGGGTTCGATTCCCCAGCACTACATATATAGAAAACGGCCAGAAGTGGCACTGTGGCTCAAGTGGCAGAGTGCTAGCTAGCCTTGAGCAAAGATTAAGCCAGGGACAGTGCTCAGGCCCTGAGTCCAAGGCCCAGGACTGGCAAAAAAAGAGGCCATTCCTTACTCCTAAATAAGACAATTATGTCTCAGCCTACCAAACACAACATATGGAACTCAGAGGAGAAACCTACCTGTTGTGTGTGCATTTGTGTATGTCTATGCTGGTACCAGGATTTGAACTCAGGGCACTGTGCTCTTTTTTGTCTTTTTCACTGTCCAATATAGCTGTAAACTATAGGCAGCCATGGCATACTGGAAATATAGCTGTGTGACAGAGACTAAATTCTTTGTTGTTGTTTTTTTGGTGTTTTTTTTTTTTGGGTTGTGGGGCTTGAATTCAGGGCCTGGGAGTTGTCCCTGAGCTTTTTTTTTTCCTCCTCAAGATTAGCTAGCACTCTACCACTTGAGCCACAGTGCCATTTCTAGCTTTTTCTGTTTATGTGGTGCTGAGGGATCAAACCCAGGGTTTCATGCATGCTAGATAAGCACTCTACCACTAAGCCACATTCTCAGCCCCCTCCCTCCTTTCCTTTCTTTTTCTTTTTTTCTGTCTCTATATCTTTTTTCTCCGTCCGTCTGTCTGTCCACCTCTTCCTCCCTCCTTCCTTCCCTCCCTTCTTCTTTGTCTTTTTTTTCCCGTCAGTACTGAGGCTTGAACTCAGGTCCTGAGCATTGTCCCTGGCTTCTTTTTGGTCACTTGTGCCACAAGCACCACTTCTGGCTTTTTATGTATATGTGGTGCTGAGGAATTGATCCCAAGGCTTCATGCATGCTACGCAAGCACTCTACCACTAGGCCATATTTCCAGCCCCTCTCTTTCTTTCTGCCAGTCCTGGAGCTTGAACTCAGGGCCTGGGCACTGTCTCTGAGCTTCTTGTGCTCAAGGCTAGTGCTCTGCCATTTGAGCCACAGCACCACTTCCGGCTTTTTATGTATATGTGGTACTGAGGAATCGAACCTAGGGCTTTATGCATGTTAGGCAAGTAGTCTACCACTAAGCCACATTCCTAGCTCCTTCTTTCTCCTTTGGTGGGTCATGGGGCTTGAACTCGGGGCCTGTGTGCTGTTGGTTTTCTGTTGGTTAACTGGAGGTCAGAGTCTCATGGACTTCCCTACCTGGGCTGGCTTCAAAGCATGATCCTCAGATCTCAGCCTCTTGAGTAGCTAGGATTACAGACGTGAGCCACCAGCATTTGGCTCTAAATTTACTTCGTTTTTATTAATTTATATTACATTCAACAGCCGTGTAGACAGAGAATGCTACAGTGGATGCCAGCATATACCTGACTGTTCAGGTGATGCTAGCATAATATGATTACAATGGACTTCACACTCTCCTCTGAAGAGGCCTTTTCTGCACTGAGCCTACTTGTTAGATAGGAACCTAAAGGACTGATTATACTCTCACCTCTCACTCTCACAGAACTCTTTGTGCCATGACAGCCATCTTGCCCTCACTAGAGAAAATATGGGTACCACTGTGCCCACAGGATGACTCCCTAAATCTCAACATCTAGGGTGGCTCCCAATTTGGAGCCTAGGGCATGGACTATAGGGACCCTGGCACGGCATCCCAGCTAACAGGTATCTTCTTTGTAGAGCTTAGTAGTGCTTTCACTTTTCTCCCCTTGTTTTTTAATAAATAAATCATTGGGCTTACAAAAAAAAGTTTGCTACTTTTCAATGATGATACTTGCCAGCCAGGGTACATTAAGTATCGAGATCGTAGCATCTGAGGACTTGAAAAACTATTTTCTGAGAGAATCAGCTCAATGTCTTCATTCCTTCAAAAACATACAGAAAAGATCCAGGTTAGTTAAGATTGTCAGTCTTAACCTGAACATTTTTCTTCCTCCCATCACCCATGAACAGTATTACAAGCACACAAGCAGTTCTATGGGTAAGGGCATTTCACCCAAAACACTTGAGTACCCATTTCCTAAATGGAGGAAATTCTTTTATAGAACCACAATATTATTACCACACTCAAGGAATTTCAACTGCACAGGATAGTCAGAAGTGCTACCACTGGGGGCTGGTTAGAAATGTAGAATCTTGGGCCTCACCCTGAATCAGAAACTTTTTTTTTTTCAGTAATTTATTGGAGATTAAAGTCTCCAGCCAGGGCTGGCTTGAAACCACAATCCTCATATCTCAGCCTCCAGAGGAGCTAGGATTACAGGCCTAAGCCTGCATAGGCTCTAGGCTATCCTACCAACAACTTGGATTTATCTGATTGTTTGCTCAGGACTAGATTCAAGTTCAATAGTTTTGCTTAAGTTTAATCCCCAGGTGGTATTCATATGACTGACAGCAAGGAGGTACATGATACCAGAATGTCCCTTTACTGGCTTTGCTAAGTTTAATCATTTAATCAACAGACTTGAGGATGTAAGGGTAGTTTTCCTCTTTGTGAATAATTAGTAGTCTGGAGGGATACATGCTGTTATGGAGGACTAGTAGATATCTTTTTCCTCCATAATTTTTCACCCACAAAATGATTTCCTTCTTCTCCTTTTGTGGGTTGGCCCAGGTTCTTCAAGACACAAGGCAGTCAATCACTAAACTACATCCTTACAGCCCCATAATAATGACTTTCTCTCAATCCTTATTTGGTTCTACAAAGAAAGGGCTTTGTTATCCAGTCCTTACCCCTGTACTACAGTGCATTATTATTACTGTTCTCTATTGTACTCAAATTATACCAAGTTTGACTTGTAGGAGCTTTTTTTTTTTTTTGGCCAGTCCTGGGGCTTGGACTCAAGGCCTGAGCACTGTCCCTGGCTTCTTCTTGCTCAAGGCTAGTACTCTGCCACTTGAGCCACAGCGCCACTTCTGGCCATTTTCTGTATATGTGGTGCTGGGGAATCGAACCTAGGGCCTCATGTATACGAGGCAAGCACTCTAGCCACTAGGCCATATCCCCAGCCCCTGTAGGAGCTTTTTTTGACAAGCAGTACTAAGGTTTGAACTCAAGGCCTCATGCTTGCTCAGCTTAAGCCACATCTTCAGCCTTGCTTTTTGCCAGTTATTTTGAAGCTGGAGTCTAATGGACTTTTTTGCTTGGGCTGGCTTCAAATCGCAATATTCTAGATTTTATCTTCCTGAGTAGCTAAGATTACAGGCATGAGTCACCACTGTCCAACTCTTGTGGGAGTTTGTAATTTAGTTCTCTTATCTTCCCACACATCTCCACTAATCTTGAGTACTTCCTTCCTTTACTCACATAAAATGGACCACTCTTACCTTGTATTTTTCCTACCCTAGACATGCAATCTGCCCTACAAGGAGTCCTAATACCTTGCGGTAGGAAATGGCACTTAGAAACCAAGATCTAGAGGTAGGGTATTCATTGCTACTGTGCCATTATTATTCTTTTTCCATTGAAAAAGGGTAGGGGACATACAATATGAAAATTAACATAAATTCATTATTGAATCCTAAATTCTAAGCAAACACTTGAAAGATTCCTTTGCATATTTGTAATCTCTTTCCTCTAGGGGAGCCAGGGTTTCAAAAGAATTATGTTCAAAATTTACCTGAATTATTTCTTTCAATATAATTGCTATTATTAATATACATACCGATTCATTGTTTAGGCTGGTATTTATTTTTTCCTCCATGTTTGTTTATTGTGTGTGTATGTTGCTGGGGATCAAACCCAGACCTCACACATATGCTCAAAAGTGTTGAATCTGCCAGGCACTGGTGGCTCAGGCCTATAATCCTCAGGTGGTTGAAACCTAAGGAGTGTGGTTCAAAGCCAGCTTGGACAGGAAAGTCTCTGAGACTCTTATCTCCAATTAGCCACTAGAAAACCAGAAGTGGCTCCGAGGCTCAAAGTTGTAGAGTGCTAGCCTTGATCAAAAGAGCTCAGGGATATAGCACTCAGGCCCTGAGTTCAGGTTCTAAGACATCCCTCCCAAAAAATGTTGTATCTTCAAGCTGCATTCCAAAGCCTTTAATGTTTTAAAAGTCAAACCTTATAAAGGCTAGCGCTCTATCATTTGAGCCACAGTACCACTTCTGGATTTTTCTGTTTATGTGGTGCTGAGGAATCGAACACAGGGCTTCATGCATTTTACTGCTAAGCCACATTCCAGCCCAGCCATAAACCTTTTAACAACCAAATTGAGCAAAGAAAACTGCAATATAACAGTAGTTTTCTCTATTTTTGGTGTGTAATTTGAATCCAAGGCCATGAAGCAAAGAGATCACTGCTCTATGCTCTCTATGCAACTTCTCTCAAATCAGCTATAAGGAACCTTAAGAGACAGCGTGGACCTCCATTCTTCAATGTATGAAAATGTGAATGTGTCAAAACAAAACTCTTTATACTGAAGTGCCAGACACGTGAACCCCATTTTAGAATTAAACCCTGAGCCAATCAGATTTGTACCTGTGTCCTAATCTTGCTTGCACACCTGATTGTTGTAACCTTGTTCTTTGCCTTTATAAGCCCTGTGTAATCACAGCTCGGGGCTTCCTCCTAACCTCCGCTGTGTTGGTGGGTAGGACGAGGCCCGAGTTGCAGCTTGCTTAAATAAAGCCTTGCCTTGCTTTTGCATTTCGGAATGTCTGAGTCTCGGTGGTCTTTTTGGTGGTGGTCTTGCGACTTGGCGCAACATTTGGGGTTTCGTCCGGGATGGCCCCAGAGACCCCTGAGACCCCAGACTCCGAAGGTAAGAAAATAGGGCAGTTCATTCTGTATGTCTGTGTCTGTGTGATTTGTAGTTTTGTTTTCTTTTTAGGCCAGCCGCTTGAATCTGAACCTGTAGGTAGTGAAGGACGAGCCGGAGTGGACATGCTCGTATGGGCAGTCCTGGGGGACTTGGGGAACACCTCAAGCCCTCCACAGGGGGCTCAGGCTTCCCACTACCACTCTGAACCTGAAGGACTGGACCGAGAGGCCCTTCTAATAGGTGTCCGTCTAGTCCACTCTATATTTGGGGTTGTCTGGTCCGCTCCTACACAGGAACGGGAGAGAGAGAGCCTCAAGATTGTGTGGTCTGCCCCCTCACAGGGGCAGGAGAGACACAGTGAGACTATGTGGTCTGCCTCCTCACAGGGGCAGGAGAGACACAGTGAGACTATGTGGTCTGCCTCCTCACAGGGGCAGGAGAGACAGTCAAACCTGTAAGCCGCGGCTCCCTAAGTCTGTCTGTAAGTGTTATCTGGTCTTTGTGCCTGTGATTATTTTTGTGTGTTTCTTTCTTGCACTGTGCCTGACTGACAAACGGATGATGGGGAACATTCCTTCCACTCCCCTGGACTTGACTTTAGCTCACTGGAAAGATGTACAGGTGACAGCCCACAATCAGTCAATCAGTGAGAATGTCCGCAAAAAAAGAACTCTAGGGGGACCCCCACCTAGCCTTCTTAAGCAGAAAATTGTTTGGTGCGCTAAAATGTTTTACTAAGACTAAAAATGTTTTACTAAAACTATCAAGCCCTGGAAAATGAGGCTGGAGAATGCTAAAATCATTTGTTAAAAGTTTTTGTCTTAAGGGCTGGGGATATGGCCTAGTGGCAAGAGTGCCTGCCTCATATACATGAGGCCCTGGGTTTGATTCCCCAGCACCACATATACAGAAAATGGCCAGAAGTGGTGCTGTGGCTCAAGTGGCAGAGTGCTAGCCTTGAGCAAAAAGAAGCCAGGGACAGTGCTCAGGCCCTGAGTCCAAGCCCCAGGACTGGCCAAAAAAAAAAAAAAAAATTAAAAAAAAAAAGTTTTTGTCTTAAAATGTACGGCCGATGCTTATTCAGCGTGCTTTAAGATCTTTAGAAAATGTATGTGTGTGTGCATGTGTGAGTGTGAACATGTTCAAGACTGCAGTATGATGCAAAACTAAGTTTAAATTCAAAGGTCTTCATGCCATGCAGTAACTGGGACTGAAGGAAAAAAAAAAAAAAAAAAGAGGCTCTTTTGAAACAAGCAGCCCGTAAGCAAAGGGCGGCACCTGGTTTCAGATTGCCTGTGAGCTTCAGTTTTTCCGATGCAGATAAAAGCTAAAGTGTTGTGTTAGTGTTAAAAAGGCTTTGGAAATCAAGAATACATTTCTAGATAAGAAATTTGGAAGTAAAATTGTCCTAAATAATTATTGCAAAGTGAGAAAAGGAGAATTATGGCTACCAAAATGTTTAATTGCCATTCCAGCTTCTTTGTAGGTTTTTTGTAACAGTTTCCAGCAGGCCCACAGAGAAGCACAGGTGATTCCTACAAGTTTGTCAAGATCTAATACTGACCCTTAATAAGTTCCAGGTAAGAGAGCATGCTTAAAAACTACTTCTGTGTGGACCACCTTGTTGCTTATAATTGGAGTAAAGTGGCCCCTTATAAGACTCATTGATCTGAATCTGCGGTTCGAAGCCAGCCCGGGCAAAGAAAGGTCCCTGTGAGAGACTTGTCTCTAATCAGCCATCAGAGTGCTGGGAACGGAGTGGTGTGGAGCTCAAAAGTGGTACGGTGCTAGTCTTGAGCTGGAGAGCTGAGGGACAGCACTCAGGCCCTGAGTCCAAGTCGAAAGTCACTCCTCCTGGGACAAAAGTGATGGAGCATCCAGAGGCAGTAAGCCACTGCTTGGATGGCAGAGATGGTGTCAGATCCTAGAGTCACTACTGTTGGCCTTTCAAAAGTTAAAGCCGGGAAGTCCTAGAAGAATAGTTCATAAGCATGCCTTTCCAATGCCCATGTCTGTCTACTGGGCAGGAATTTGCCAGTCATCTGTGATAGTGGTTAGTAAGGGTAAGTTTGTCAAATGAGAGGATAGATTAAAATCTCACCCCCCGCATTTACTCAAAGCCCTGACTGGCAGTGAGAATTTTAAGCTCATATATCTGTTTAGTAAAGAAAGCTTGTAGACCTGAGATTGTGTCCTTATTGAGATCTGTTAAAGGCCTGCAAAGGTATATTGTTAAAAATTGCAAGACCTGTCAGCTTGCCAATGCCCCCAATCAACAGACTACTAAAGGAGCTCGCCTCTGTGGGAATAGGCCAGGCGTGTATTGGGAAGTAGATTTCACAGAAATTACAAATATTTGCTAGTTTTTGTAGACACCTTTTCAGGATGGGTTGAAGCCTATCTAACAAAGCATGAGACTGCGAATGTAGTGGCTAAGAAGATCCTGAAAGGAATCCTACCCAGGTATGGCTTCCCATCCACCATTGGGTCAGACAATGGGCAGGCTTTCGTCTCAAAAGTAAGTCAGGGAATAGCCGCTGCACTGGGGATGGATTGGAAATTGCATTGTGCTTAACTAAATTGGCCTTAGAGACTGGCGCAGACTGGGTGTCACTCCTTCCTTTTGCTCTGCTTAGAGTAAGAAATTCTCCCTATCAGCTTGGCTTTACTCCTTTTGAAATAATGTACGGGTACCCCCGCCCATTATCGCTAGCCTTCAGACTGAATTGCTTGCTGATTTGGATAATGCTGAATTTTTGTGTAAACTCGATTATTTGCAGCTTGTGTACAAGAATGTGACCCCAACTTAAGGCATTATATGATTCTGCTTCTGTCCCTGCCCCCCATTTATTCAGACCAGGGGACTGAAATCCTTAGAACCACAGTGGAAGGGACCCTAGACGGCATCGCCACTTGGGTTCATTGCTTCCATGCCAGGCCAGCTGACCCCTTTGCCCTGGATGACAACTACCGTGATGGAACATGGGAGGTCTCCAAGCACCCAACTCAGCCGCTTTGCCTTCGCCTCAAGAAAAGAAAGTTAGACTGAATATTGTTATAATTTTCTTTTTGCCTTCTTTCCTTACTACCCTGGCTAGTGTTAATGTTATTTTGGCAGCTCACTCCAAAGTGAGGTGACCCCCTTATTTTAGGTAGTTTTGGGCTTGCTCAGGAATACGGGTATAGCCACCCGACCCTTAGAGCACAGTTGAGAAGTTTATGTATTATTTTGTTGCTTACATTTGGATACTAAACACTATACAGCTAATGGTAAGTCTGTATAGCTGAAAGTTAATTTTCAGTTTGCAGTAATCCTGCAGTCCCTTGGTAAAGTAGACTAAGGTTATAGGTTCCTGGCTAGGTAAGGTCTATGCCCCTGAGTCAGCCTGAAGAAGTTACAGAAGATGGATGATCTTCACCCATCAGCCCCCCTTTAAAATCAAGGGACCAGAGCTGTTTTTGGGAAGATGAGGCAGGATAAACTAGAGACATGCAAAACAGAGGTACAGAGACTATTCTTGTAAGAAATGGTGACAGGCCCTTTGGTTACCACATTGGGCCCTACTGGCCCATGCCTTACCTCTATATCATCCCCTAGACATGCAAGCCATTGAAATGGACAGAATGGAGCCATGATTGGCTCCCAAGGTACCAAAAAGAAAAAGGGGGAAATGAAGTGCCAGACACGTGAACCCCATTTTAGAATTAAACCCTGAGCCAATCAGATTTGTACCTGTGTCCTAATCTTGCTTGCACACCTGATTGTTGTAACCTTGTTCTTTGTCTTTATAAGCCCTGTGTAATCACAGCTCGGGGCTTCCTCCTAACCTCCGCTGTGTTGGTGGGTAGGACGAGGCCCAAGTTGCAGCTCGCTTAAATAAAGCCTTGCCTTGCTTTTGCATTTCGGAAATGTCTGAGTCTCGGTGGTCTTTTTGGTGGTGGTCTTGCGACTTGGCACAACAATACTAGTATAGGATAGTGACAAATGGGGTCTTCTTGGTGGCTTTTACAGAATCAAAACACTTCAAAAACTACCTTCGATAATGATTAGGTCTTTTTTTTTTTTTTTTTTTTTTGGCCAGTCCTGGGCCTTGGATTCAGGGCCTGAGCACTGTCCCTGGCTTCTTCCCGCTCAAGGCTAGCACTCTGCCACTTGAGCCACAGCGCCACTTCTGGCCGTTTTCTGTATATGTGGTGCTGGGGAATCGAACCTAGGGCCTCGTGTATCCGAGGCAGGCGCTCTTGCCACTAGGCTATATCCCCAGCCCATGATTAGGTCTTAAGTACAGTGAAAAGATCCTGTGGGCCATAGGCAGACTGCTGTGTCTGAGAAAGTGACTGATTCTATAAAGTCTGTAGAAGTTTACCTGGTAACAATCCCATTTTCTGCAAGAATGAATGCTGCGGCAGGGTTGGCAGCCCTGATAAGGCTTTGCAGCTGCACAAGGAGAGGATGCCTTTGCTCTGTAGTGTGACTGGTGAACACCACATTGTTAACAAGACCTGGGGAATAGAAGCAAGAATAATTAGCCTTCAGAGTCCTGATGGGCTGTGACTACTTACTCTGACCATTCCTTCCAGTAGCCTCTGATGGGGATGTGACCATTCAGTCTTCCTTCTAGAAACTGCTGCATCTTAGGGTAAGCCCTGCAGCTGCTTCACTTCCTACCCTCTTTATCTGAAATACAGCTTTCTGCTCCTCTCTGCATTTCCTGATCAGAGTTTCTCATATCCCTGTGCTATTTACCTCTGCCAGTTGAGACCACAGACCTTTATTTAACAAGTCCTAGCTTCATATCAGGCACTGTTATATTCACACAGAAAATGAAAAAAAAGGAAGCCCAGGAACAAAGCTGTGTTTGGGCCGCCATTATACCACTCCCAATTTCTGTGAAAATCTAGTCATAAAACACATGACACCACAGAGAATGTGGAGGTCAGGAAAGTTACCACAGCCTACAACCCCAACATAATGTCACTCCTATTTTTACATAGTTATGATCAGAGTATACATACCATTTCTGATATACATTTGCACTTTTGGTATTCAATAATTTTTATTTACTTCTTGGGAAAGTATTAGATACAAAGGCAAGTGCACTGGGATGTACTTGTAATTCCAGCCAGTTTGGAAGGCTAAGCCATTGAATTGCTTGAGCCTAGGAGTTTGAGACCATTAAGGGCAACATAGAGAGATTTCTTCTCAGAAAAAGGAAATTAAAGTCAGGTGCTAGTGGTTTGCCTCTGTACTTTTTTTTTTTTTTTCCCCAGTCCTGGGCCTTGGACTCAGTGCCTGAGCACCATCCCTGCATCCCTGGCTTCTTCCCTCTCAAGGCTGGAACTCTGCTACCTGAGCCACAGCGCCCCTTCTGGCCACTTTCTATATATGTGGTGCTGGGGGAATCGAACCGAGAGCTTCATGTGTAGGAGGCAAGCACTCTTGCCACTAGGCCATATTCCCAGCCCCTGCCTTTGTAATCTTAAAGGCTGAGTTACTCAGGAGGCTGAGATCTAAGGATGATGGTTCAAAGCCAGCCCAGGCAGAAGAGTCTGTGAGAGTCTTAACTCCAATTAACCATCAAAAAAATTGGAAGTAGGCCTGAAAATATGGCCTAGTGGTAAAATGCTTGCCTCGTATACATGAAGCCCTGGGTTAGATTCCTCAGCACCACATATATGGAAAAAGCTGGAAGTGGCGCTGTGGCTCAAGTGGCAGAGTGCTAGCCTTGAGCAAAAAAAAGAAGACAAGGACAGTGCTCAGGCCCTGAGTTCAAGCCCCAGGACTGGCAACAAAACCAAAACCAAACAAAAAAATTGGAAGTAGAGCTGTGGCTCAAAGTGGTAGAGTGTTAGCCTTGAGCGAAAAAGCTTTGGGACAGAGCCCAGGCCCTTAGTTCAAGCCCCACAACTAACCAAAAATAAAATAAATAAGGAAATTAAAAATAGAATTAAAAAATAAATAAGGTAACAAAACCAGGTGTCAGTAATATAAATAGGACAAGTACCTACATATAAAACAGCAGAGTGCCATCACCTGAGCTTCAAGGAGTATCAGTACTGGCCAATCACATTTCACATCTACCATTCCTCAGCCCATCTCCTGCCTCATCCACTAGCTATTCAAATATTTCACCCAAAAATATTTTAGTATTGAATATCTCTAATGTAAAGACTCTAAAAAAGTAGTGACTAACAAACTCCATAAAAAAAAAAATCCAGTCCAGCTGGGTGCTGGTGACTCACACCTATAATCCTAGCTACTGAAGAGGCTGAGATCTGAGGATCACAGTTTAAAGTCAGCCCAGGCAGAGACTTTTATGCTGGGACTCAGCCTCCTGAGTAGCTAGGATTACATCCATGAGCCACCACCAGCACCCAGTTTGCCTTTTCTATTAATAGGTACTTATCCCATTAGTCTCACTAGTATTACTGACACTGGATTTTGTCACCTTGATTTTTGGATTTGTGTATTGTGTATGTGTACACACACACACATCCTGGAGCTTGAACTCAGGGGACTGGGGGCTATCTCTGACTTTTTTTCACCTCAAGATTTGTGCTATACCACTTGAACCACAGCTCCACTTCCACTTTTTGGTAGTTAATTGGAAATAGTCCCACAGATTTTCCTGCCTACACTAGCTCCAAACTGAGGTCTTCAGATCTCAGCTTCCTGACTAGCTAGGATGAAAGCCATGAAGCCACAGGTTCTCAGCTTGGCCCTTAGTTATGTCCACACAAGGCTAGCACTCTACCACTTGTGAAACTCCTCTTTTTCTGCTTTCTTTTTTTTCTGGTTAATAAGAATCTCAAGGACTTTTTGCCCAGGTCGGCTTTGAACTGCAATCTTCAAATCTCAGCCTCTTCAGTAATTAAATCCATCCAATCCTTCTCTTCCTCCTTCCTTACTTCCTTTCCTCCCTCTCTCCCTTTCTCTTTCCTTTTATTCCTTTTTTCTGAAAATATATCTTATCTTGTTGCCTAGAAAGGGCTGGACCTAGGATCAAACAATTCAATGGCATAACCTTCCAAATTAGTTGAGATTACAGGTATATCCCACTATACTTGGCTTTTAACTACTTTTTGTTGTTGTTGTTTTAACTTTTGGCAATATGATAGCTACAGTCTTTGTTTTGTTTTCCTCTGAAAAGTGGTCACTTGGGATCCATTTTTAGTTTGTAAAACAGCTATTATCTTTGTAAGTTATCTAAATCATTCCCCCCCCCCCCTTTTTGTTGTTGTGGGGCTTGAACTCTGGGCCTGGGCACTGTCCCTGAGCTCTTCAGCTCAAGGCTAGCACTCTACCATTTGAGCTACAGCACCACTTCCAGTTTTCTGGTGGTTAATTGGAGATAAAAGTCTCACAGGCTGGCTTTGAACAGCAATCTTCAGATCTCAGCCTCCAGAGTAGCTAGGATTACAGGTGTGAGCCACCACACCCAGTTGTCATGAAAAGGTCATGTTTGTATCTTTGAACTTGTGATCTTCCTGTTTTACCTTCCAAATGCAGAAATTACAGACATGTGCCAACAAGACTGGATTACTGTTTATTTATAATATTACCTTTAAACAATGTCTACTGACTTCCATATAAAAAATTGTGAAGTTGTTGTATAAATTTAACATTTTCCATTTCTCCACTATCATATTCTTGTAGGTCACATTAAGATTTTTAGCTCCTCTACAGGTTACTTTTAAATCTTTGAACAATTTTTAATTTTAAATTTTTGTGCCAATACTGGGGCTTGAACTCAGGGCCTGAAGACTGTCCCTTAGCTTTTTCACACAAGGCTGACACTCTAGCTCCACTTCTGGCTATTTTGGTGGTGAGAACTAAGTGTTTCTCTTGGATTTGTCTGCCTAGACTGGTATCCTTTGATGATGTGATCCTCAGAATCTCAGCCTCCTCAGTAGCTAGGATTACAGGCGTGAGCCACCAGTGCACCTGTCTCGTGTCTTTTTTTTTTTTCCAGGTCAGTCATGGGGCTTGAACTCTGGGCCTGGATGCTGTCCCTGAGCTCTTCAGCTCAAAGCTAGTGCTCTACTGATTGAGCCACAGCACCACTTCTGGTTTTTTGGTGGTTAATTGGAGATGAGTCTCATGGACTTTCCTGACAGGGCTGGCTTTGAACCTCCATCCTCAGATCTTAGCCTCCTGAGTAGCTAGGATCACAAGCATGAGCCACCAGTGCTCGACTCTTGTATTTTATTTTATTTTATTTTATTTTTTTCAAATATTTATTATCAAACTGATGTACAGAGAGGTTACAGTTTCATACGTTAGGTATTGGATACATTTCTTGTACTGTTTGTTACCTTGTCCCTCATGCCCCCTCCCTCCCCCCTTTCCCTCCCCCCCCCAGGTGTTCAGTTCACTTACACCAAACAGTTTTGCAAGTATTGCTTTTGTAGTTATTTCTCTCTTTTTTTTTTTACCCTGTGTCTCTCAAATTTGGTATTCCCTTTGAATTTCCTACTTCCAATGACTCTTGTATTTTAAAAAGGTTCCTTCCATGCACGTTTTCCTTTTTTGCTGGTGCTGGGGCTTGAATATAGGGCTGGGGCGCTGTCCATGAGCCGCTTTGTGTTCAAGATTAGCTCTCTACCACTTGAGCTACAGTGCCATTTCCAACGTTTTCTGAGTCCTTTATTGGAGAAAAATGTCTCATGGACTTTCCTACCCAGGCTGGCTTCAAACTGTGATTCTCATGCCTCAGTCTCCTGAGCAGCTAGGTACCCTGCTATCCTGAAGCTTTTGCACTAAGATTGGCCTTCTTCCACCAGTGTCTGGGACGCCTCCTAATCAAGGTGATAGCTGGGGTGCCTGTGCCTTAGCTCTCAATTCAGAAAGTCACTCTCGAGGCTGCAGGGCTATAGCAAGGCCTGCTTAGATAGTCTGTCATAATCCCATGCCTGGTTCAACCACAGGAGGAAGTTCAAGAGGTTATGCCCCAAATGTGGCACTGTGGGCAAGCAGGTGGTATCCTGAAATTCTCAGGATTCATAGGCAAACAAGTGATCTATGAGATTCTCAAGACAAGAACAGTGGTGGCTCTTAAAAAGAGGAGACAGGAAAAACTGAATGGAGATCTATAAAGGCCTAGGGGACGCTGGTATCCTCCTGGGCAAAAGAAAAGGGAGTGTAATACCAGTGGAAACATGCCCACCTGTGGAGTATTTACCAGCATCACAGGTACAGGGCTACCCTGCTGAAGAAAAGCTAGGAGATGTACCCTTTCCAAAGTTCTGCCTGCCAAACATGTACCATCTGGACAAATCTTGTAGGGCTGAGATTCTAGGTCAGGAACTGGGCATAGAAAAGAGCCTTTGCTTTAATGGGAAGCAAGCAAAAGGATTATCCCCAGCATTCCTGAGACGGCTATGTAAACTGCCACCTGCCAAGAGGAAATGCCATCTGTGAGGCAGGTACACAGTTATCTGGTGCACAGGGAAAACAGGCCACAAGAAGAAGTTTCATCTTGTTTGGGCCAGGAGCTTCCTTATGTTGTATATCAAGGAGTGAACACCAGATTTAGCCAAAGCCTCACTTGTCTGGGATGTGAATGAGCAGGCAGCTTAGCCTGATCTGTTCCTAAGCACAGGAAAAACAAACAAACAAACAAGTCCCTGCAGTCACTTTCAACATCTCAAACTGGACTAAAAGCTCACAGCAGCCCAGGAGTAAATACATTTTTTTCTTTTTGTGCCTGTCATGGGCCTTGAACTCAGAACCTGGGCATTGTCCCTGAGATTTTTTGCTCAAAGCTGGCACTCTACCTCTTAAGCAATAGCTCTATCTCCAGCTTTTCTGGAGACTGCAGAGTCTCACAGACTTTTCTTTCTGGGCTGGCTTCAAACCTTGATCCTTAGATCTCAGTGTTCTGAGTAACTAGGGTTATAGGTATAAGCCACTGGTGCTCAGCTAAAACTCATTTCTTTTTATCTACAGATACTTCCAAAAGGAGGCCATAAGAACAAAATAGCTCCACTTTGCCTTTAAGCCAGAATTGTCTAGTTTGCAGTTTAAGTAGCAAGATTGCTTCCTAGGTTTTGAATTTCTATCAGCATACCATCCTGAGGATATTACATAGTCCTTTTTTCCTTATAAAATAATCCTCTGTGGTTAAAAGCAGTGAATCAAGTAGCCTAACTTATGAACAGGAGCAAAGGGAGATACCCTCCCTGGGGTATGAAGTGTTTGTCCACTGGTGATAAAGCCTACTTCTAAGTAAACCCTTTATCTCCTCCCTCTCCATACTGCCTGTGCCCATGGTAAGCCTCAAATGAGGCCAGGCCACAGAGTCCTGTGTGTTTAGATGCAAAAAAGAAGATATTTATCAAGGCACTGTCACTCCATGAGCAATACAGCCTCAAGGTCATCTGTCCCTATCCTAGCTAACTATTTACAAGCATGGACTTGACACATTGCCTTTGAACAGTGAGTCGGGAAGGTAGTACTAATGGAATATATCTTGCAAGTGCCAGAGGGAACAGTCTGACTTGGCCTAGAAAGATTCAAACTAAAAGGAGCTTTACTCCCAAGGCTATTTTTGGTTTATGGACAATGATAAAGATCAAGACCTCCAAGATCCCCACACCTGGCCATTTGTGCTTGTTTATCATGCAAAAAAGTAGAGAGGCACTGAGGGAGAAAGTGCCAAGGAGAAGGCAGCTCCAACATTACAAGAATGACAGGGCCTAGGACAGGTCAGCAAGCAGTCAGAACCATTAACCAGAAATACACTTCCTCAACTTCCCTGGAAGACAACACTTTCTGAGTCAACTTTTATTCCCAGTCTTGAGCTATGGACTCCCATAAACTTTCTCTATCAAGTCTACTATCTTCCTGTAGCTCACAGGTTTTCTCTTCAGCAACAAGGGAGGAGGAATTAATTCAGTAATAGTAATTACTTTGGGAGGGGGTTTGTTTTTAAGACAAGTCTCACTGGCCTGGAACTCTTGATCCTTTCCCTCAGGCCCTCTTACCCTGTCATGACCCCAGTGTTGGGATTGCAGACATGTGCCACCACACCTGACTGGTTGTTTTATTTTCGCCATAATGGGGTTTGAGCCCATTATGAACCCACTATGAACCCATTATTAAGCAGCAAGCACTATACCACTTGTGCCACACTCCCAGCCATTCTTGCTTTATTTAATAGGATCATGCATATTATCCTAGGCTGGCCTGGTCTTCAATCTTCCTAGTTATGCCACTCATGTAGCTAGACACATGCCACTAAGCCTAGCTTTATTGGTTTGAGATGGAAACTTGAAATTTTTACCCAGACTGGCCTCAAACAGCAAGATTCCTGGGATTACAGGAATAATCCATCACATGTGGGGGGAGAACTAGGGTTTTGAACTCAGAGATTCAAATTTCATTAGGCAGGCCTTCCAGCCTCTTTAGCATGCTCTCTGTCTCTCTCTTTCTCGTCTGTGTGTGTGTGTGTGTGTGTGTGTGTGTGTGTGTGTGTGTGTGTGTGTGTGTGATGTGTGTGCTTTTGTACTCAACGCTAGCACTCTACTAGTTGAACCAAAGCTCTACTTCTGGCTTTTTGGTAGTTCACTGAAATAAGAGTTTCATGGACTTCCTGCTCAAGCTGGATTCAAACCATGATCCTCAGATGTCAGCCTCCTGAGTGGTTTGGATTACAGGATGAGCCACCAGTGCCTGGCAGCTCTGATTTTTTTTTGGCTGGTCCTGGGGCTTGAACTTTGGGCCTGGGCACTGTCCCTGAGCTTCTTTGGCTCAAGGATAACTCTTTATACTTGAGCCATAGTGCCACTTCTGACTTTTTGTGAGTAGTTTATTGGAAATAAGAGTCTCATGGACTTTCTTGCCCAGGCTGGCTTTGAACCATGATCCTCAGATCTCAGCCTTCTGAGTAGCTAGGATTATAAGCATGAGCCACTGGTGCACAGCAAGCTCTGATTGATTGATTGATTGATTTCACCAGTCCTGGAGCTTGAACTCAGGGCCTGGGTTCTGTCCCTGAGTCTCACTGTGCTCAAGGCTAGTGTTCTACCACTTGAGCCACAGCACCACTTCCAGTCTTTCCTGTTTATGTGGTACTAAGGACTTGAACCCAGGGCTTCGTGCATGCTAGGCAAGCACTCTACCACTAAGCTACATTCCCAGCCAAGCTCTGATTATTTTTGAGAGACAGTTTCCTCCTTTGCTGCCCATGTCAGCTTGGACTGCAATCTTTCTATTTATGCTTTCTAGTGTATCTGTGATGACAGGTATGCGCACCAAGATGCCCAGCCTTTTCTGTTGAAATGAGGTCTCAAAAACTTTTCTGCCTACGCTGGCCTGAAACTGCTATCATTCTGATCTCAGCCTCTCAAATAGCAAGGGTAACAAGTGTCAGCCACCATGTCTGGCATAGAAATAAAAACTTCTTGAAAGCACTCTCCTCTCGCTGTCAATCTCTCTTTTAACAGCTCTAAACACCTTAATGTATCATTTACATTTTCTGGCTTCTAGTAGCTCATTGACTACTAGTCCACTTGGCTTCAGCCAGCTCTCACCTGAGTGAACAGGTACTCACTCAGTACTCAGGTACTCTTGCTGAGGTCATTGCAAAGTCAAAGGCTTTTTTCTGTTCTTCTCTTAAGGTCTCTGCAACATTACACACCACTGGTCCTATTCCTTCTCTGATGTCTGAAGCTCTGCTCTGTCCTGCTTTGACTTTCAGTTTCCTAGACTTTTCATTTCCCCCCACACTCTGGCCTTCTTACTTTTCAGACCCATGCCTGGATATTGGCTGACTATACACCATGCCCTTGGCCTTGACTAAAACTTCCAAATACATTACTTAGGGTCAGATAGCTTTCTTGATTATCTCTGTACATATATTTTGGTGATTTCTGTTTCAAGGGCAGGTACCACTACCTTTCTTAATCCCCTAAAATAAAAACCTACTAAGCCTATAGCACCAGGGGCACTTACCTATAATCCTAGCTTCTCAGGAGGCTGAGATCTGACAAGTGGGGTTTGAAGTCAGCTGGGGCAGAAAAGTCTGTGAGACCCTTATCTCTAATTAAACATCAAAAAACCAGGAATGGAGCTGTGGCTCAACTGGTAGAGTGCTAGCCTTGAGCAGAAAAGCTCAGTGAAAACACCCAAACCCTGAGTTCAAGTCCCAGGACACACACTTCCCCTGATTCCACGCCTCCCCCCCGCCCCACCCAAAGGTTAAAAAAAAAGCAGAGTCAACCTGGATCCCTCTTTTCCAACTTATACCTAACTTCCTTCTGGGTTACACACTGAGTGGACAACTTCTATTCTACCCTGATGCTGCAATGCAGTGCCTGGGAATTACAAAAGGGCTTCAAGACTACCTGGTATAGCAGTCCAACAAACACATTCCCCTTCCCCCCTCAGGGACCAGTGTCCTGCCTTGGGCAGCACCCAGATCAGCTGTTTCCCAAGACAACAGCTCTGGTATGCTGTTGTCTCTGCTCCCTGCAGACTGGCAATGGGATCAGCAAGGCACAGATGTGCTGGGAACATCGAGTTGTTTTCTTCCATTAGATTTCTGCTTGCTAGGCTGGCTCAGGAAGTCCATTCCCAAGCATAGCTCATGACAACAATGGGCATTTGATCACTACTGTGGGGAATTTATAATTTATTCACAATCTCTAGGCATCACAGCTAATTTGACTAGAAAGTACAGCTTCCATAGTTGGTAGTAGTAGGACAATGCAAAGTTGAATATAACCGGCAGGATGAGTAGATTCTTCTAAATATATTCAAGGAGGTATGGAAAATTACAGTGTGTGAAAGAAGGGGTGACATTAAGGAAGATAGGTTCTGCCAAAAATTGTGCCCTGGGGATACAGCAATTCATTAAGATTTTGTTTATCCAGAGACTACTCAACCCAGTCTTTAGCTACAAGGCCAGAGCATACCTGAGCTTAGGAGTGATGCTGCTGTGATTGTTTGTTGCCATTAAAAGAAACTTGAGGGAAAGGATGGCAGGGTAAAATGGGAGAGAACAATGAAAGGGTGGCATTGATCAAGATTCATTTTATTTGTAATCTGACATATGGAATTGTAACCTCTTTGCACACCTACTTAATAATAAAAATAACTACAATATAAGCTCTTGGAAGAAATGTGTTTATCAAATATGATAAAAGAAGGTTGTCAAAGTTCCCTGTTTTAGATTTTAGAGTGGTAGCATGGAGATTTAGAAATCTCTTGTACCTGAACAGAAAGTGAAAGGCATGTAAGCAGGAAGTAAAGCATATTGCTTACCTTGTGAGCACTGATCAAGGCATTTTGGGAAGAGAAATCTAGGGATAAAAGAGAGAAATATTAAAAAAAACCATTCATTAGAGTTGTCTTGATTATTTCCCTCAAAATACAAATATTGCTGATATGCAAGTTGACATATTTGATGAGGCAAGTGGCAGGTAGTACTGCACCCTAGACAGGCATGGTTATTTAAGACTTTCACCATTTTAAACTGAAAGTCTCACTGTGCAGGAGTCTCCATATGGTCCACCCTTGGTGAAATGTGATAAGAGAAGATGTTAGGAGCAGTGCCAGTTCTTCAGACAACAGGAGATAGAGTAAGATGGATTTCTATTTTTTAACTTTTTGTTATGCTAGGGATTGAACCCAAGACCTCACAAGCCAGATAAATGTTATCACTGAGTTATACCCCTAGCTTAATCCTATTCACAAATCCAGTGGTGAATGAGAGCAGGAAACTGACTATATTACAAGTGAAACAGGATAGAGGATGATGATTCAAAGTGTGAGTTAGCTAACAGCTCTAGCACTGCTTTGAGCTCCAGAGAAAAATCTTACAGGGCTTTGAAACTCCCAAAACATCAAAAAGTCCTTCCCAGGGAAGAATGGTTTGTGTATATACGTGTGTGTGTGTGTGTGTGTGTGTGCGTGTATTTTTTTTTTTTTTTTGGTGCCAGTCCTTGGGCTTGAACTCTGGGCCTAGGCACTGTCCCTGAACTCCTTTTGCTCAAGGCTAGCACCCTACCACTTGAGCCACAGCACCACTTCCAGGTTTTTCCTGTGATTAATTAGATATAAGAGTCTCATGGCCTTTCCTGCCTTGTCTGATTTTGAACTGGGATCCTCAGATCTGAGTAGCTAAGATTATAGGAGTAAGCCACCTGCACCTAGCTTTCTTTCATTTCTTAAGCATTAAAAGGACATAATTCCTGTTTTAACACCTTTGCATGTATTCTATAATTACTCTCATTTCTATTTGGGTCACTTAAGAATCTAGTACTTGAGCCAGGCACTGGTGGCTCACACTTGTAATCCTAGCTACTCAAGAGGCTGAGGTCTAAGGATTATAGATTGAAGTCAAACCAGGCAGGAAAGTCTGTGAGACTCTTATCTTTCCCTCTCTCTCCTCTCTCAAAGTCAAACATGTACAGTGATGTTCTTATTGTAGTGACTGGGGAAACAGTCACTTTTAGCACAATTAAATATGCCACCAGACAGTGTGAGGTGGCCATAAATAACTACCTGTGTTCCATGTAGCAGCTCAGAGGCTCCACACATGCTGTGATGGCACCAATGGTGAAGAAAGACTTGACATTTGAGTCTGGGTGAGTCTGTATAGCCTGGACAACATCAATAATGTCTGTGTAGCTGAGGAGGGGAAAAAAGGGAATGATTAGTTTACCAGCTGGGGCTGCAGAATGTGGGACAGGTAGAAAGAAGACCAAAAGGAACAGCTTGTGATGGGTTTTCTTGGAGTCATGACACTTCACAATTTAGAGCCCCTGGAATCTACAAAGCACTTCTGTATTCCTAATTCTGCTAGTCCTCATAAATGTTCAAGAGAATGGGTAGAAGAGGCACCCAGCTCTGCAGAAACAAAGGAAGCATGCTCTAAGCACTGAACTCAAGTGTCCTTGAGCATGTTTTCTAATCATTAAGTTAGGAGCTCACAGCAGTGTCTATTTTCTTTGTAACTCTTTCCTCTCCTTCCCATTTCACAGACCTGCCTAGTTCAGCAGACACATGATAAATTCCACTCAAAATCCCATCTTTTGCTTGCAAATCCTCCCTAACTCCAGACTTAGAGCCAGTCTGATTTCTTCACTAAGAAATTAGTATGTTTGTGATCTAACTTTCATAAGCCTGCTCCTCCTGCCCTTCTTATCAGAGGGGATTCTGCTTCATATGCAAGGCCAGAAAATTTGCTTGCCTTAGGTTTCAACATATAACTTAAAAGAGATCACACTACCATATTTAAACTGATTCCAAACTGCTACAGTCTCTTGCTTAAATCATCCTGACAGCCTCCCACTTGATCCTTCATACTTCTTACTTCTGTCCAATTTATTCTAAACACAGAAGTCAGAGGGATATGCAAAAGCCATAGTCAGCCCATGTCACTGCTCTGCACCAAACTTCTAGTGGCTTTTCATCTCATTGTGAAAGCTGAGGCACTTAATAAGGGCCTGACAGCTTTCTGATCCCCTGGCACCCCTCTCCCCCAACAGAGGCAAGAATTTCATCAACCATCAGGTCCTTTCCCCTAATCCAACCACCTTGGCCTCCTGGCTTTTCCCTGAACATGCCAGACATACTTGTACCTTTGTACTCTCTGTCCTCTCTGCCTGGAATGCTCTTTCCTATCTGCAAGTCTTGCTCCCTTGCTCTCTTCATTTCTCTGCTCAAGTGGCATTTTATTGTTGTTGTTTTTGCAGATCTAGGGATCAAACTCAGGGCCTTGCACATGCTCAATTTCTACCACTGGTATATATTAAGAAGCAGCTTATGAGAAGGCAACATCTGACTTCATACTTGCTATGCAATATAGAAGCCACTTTCTTAGCACTCCCTACTCCTTTCCCTCAATTTTTCTCTAAAGCATCAATCATAAACTACATATAATGTCTTTTAATTTTGTTCATATATATATATATATATTTTTTTTTTTGGCCAGTCCTGGAGCTTGGACTCAGGGCCTGAGCACTGTACCTGGCTTCTTTTTGCTCAAGGCTAGCACTCTGCCACTTGAGCCACAGAGCCACTTCTGGCCTTTTCTATATATGTGGTGCTGAGGAATGGAACCCAGGGCTTCATGTATACGAGGCAAGCACTCTTGCCACAAGGCCATATTCCCAGTCCCTCTTTTATATTTTTGTTGCTTTTGTTTTCTCCTTTCTCATTTATTTGTTTACTGTCTCTACAATAAGAACAAAAGGGAACTGGGTACTGGTGGCTCACACCTGTGATCCTAGCTACTCAGGAACCTGAGATCTATCTGAGGATCACGGTTCAAAGCCAGCCTGGGCAGGGAAGTTTGTAAGACTCATCTCCAATTAAGCACTAGAAAACTAGAAGTGGCACTGTGGCCCAAAGTGTTAGAGCGCTAGCCTTGCGCAAAAAAGCTCAGGGACAGTGCCCAGGCTCTGAGTTCCAGCCCTATGATATAGAGAGAGTGAGAGAGAGAGAGAAAAGAACCTAAGGTGGTTACTGAGTGCTCTGAAGCAGACCCCAGGCCACTCCAAGAACTCTGGGACCTTACAGAGGAAAACATCGTCCCAGTTGACCTGGACTATCACTAGAAATTCTGTTCCTATGAAGGGAAATAAAACCTAGTGAGAAGCCTTTCATATCAGATGGATTTTGGAGGTCAGGGTGGTGACAGCAATAATACAACCTACTAAAGCCATTTCATGGGTTTCTATAAACAACTTTTCTACAAAATGGCCCCTAGTTTTATCCCAGATTTCGAATCCTATATTCTCTACCAGACCTAGACAGAGTCCTCCCCAACCAGCAGTGCTTTAGTGCAGGATATGATGTGTTAAGTCCTAGAGTTTCCTCATAAGGGCCTAGCTGCCACAGCAAGACTTCTGCTCATTAGCTTCTCCCTTGCCTGGGCATGTGTGTATATAGCCACGCGAGGATCTTTCCACTGCAGTGCTTGGGTGGTCCTGGATGCAATGAGAGCTGCATACACTGCAGACAGTGCCAGGCCCTCATAACAGCAGGCTTGGTGAGCAGGACTAATGATGCATACTGCCCCAAAGCTCTTTGTTCAATAGATAAGTGCCCCAGTCTTACTCCTTAGCATTAACTTTTTACCATTTCTAAAAATAAGTGCTCAGGGCTTTATCTTTTCCAAGTTCAGCATTTGCAATAGAGACAATCTCATGGGCTTCAGTCACTTTAATACAATAGGATTTCCCTTAGAGAAGGTGAATGGGGGAAGTCTCACTTTTTAAAAGGATTCCATTAACCATCATTGATTTTAGTGGAAAGATAAAGAATGAAAAATGTCTCCAGGCTCCTTGATTAGTCTTTGTGTAACTAAGCACTGCTCCAAAACAAAAGGCACTTAACTGTTTACTCAAGAGAACGAGTAGTTCTTTTTATAATCACATTTTCTCCCCTAGCTACTATACACCCAAGTGTGATCTCCAAATTGAAGGAGGAACCCTTACCACAGAAGGAAGCAGAAGGCAATTTGGTGCTCAAGCTACCAGAGTGAACCAGATTACAAAAAAAAAAAACACAAAACAACAAAATCTTAGCTAGACATTAACCTTCTTTAATATCTAGAGATATTCTATCCAAGTATCCTTTAAGTTCTAATTTTGCTTTTTGGTAGTATTGGGGTTTGAACTCAGGGCTTTGTACTTGCTAGGCAGTGTATTCTATTTTCACTCTATTATTTGATCCACACTTCCAGCTTCTTTTTCAATGGTTATTTTTGGGACAAAATCTTGCTTTTTGCCTAGACTGGCTTGGACCCACAATACTCTTGATCTCAGCCTCCTACATAGTTGGAAATCATAGAAATATCATCACTTATGACTAACTATTGGTTGAGTGGCTGAGATAGGACTGAGACCTGGACAAGCCTTTAACTGTGATCCTCCTGATCTCAGTCTCCCAGGTAGCTAGGATTATAGATGTGAGCCACCAGTACCTGGTCTGGGTTCTGTTTTATGTTTGCAATTAAACCTACAATTTGGTTATGCAAATGTTTTACACTAATCGAATTTTCTTGAGAGTAAGAAAAGTGTTGGGGTTTTTTTGCAATTTTTTTTTGGCCAGTCCTGAGCCTTGTACTCAGGGCCTGAGTACTGTTCTTGGCTTCTTCCCACTCAAGGCTAGCACTCTGCCACCTGAGCCACAGCGCCCCTTCTGGCCGTTTTCCATATATGTGGTGCTGGGGAATCCAACCGAGAGCTTCATGTGTAGGAGGCAAGCACTCTTGCCACTAGGCCATATTCCCAGCCCTTTTTTTTGCAATTTTTGAAGTTATCTTTAAGTAGTTGTACAAATAAACTATCATTCAACACAGCAGTTTATGAATACAATACATCTTGATCAATGTCACCCCTTTCATTTTCTCCCTCATCCATCTCTATACCACCCCTTCCCTCAAATTCTTAATTTTTTAAGATATACAATAAATTCTATGACTTCATTCTCCTCCTATTCCTTTCCTGTAACTTTTTTTTATTTAGGTAATTTTAAAGAATGACTACAACATTCTAGTGTACCTAAATATAACAAATTCATATCTCTCCAATTTTACTCATACTCTAAGCATATTATATTCTATACAGTTTTATGACCTTTGTGGATTCCTATTATCCGCCACCACAGTCAAGATGCTAATAGTTCCAATACCACAAGGATCCTTTATCTTGTCCTTTTATTTGTTTACTTTCCCTTTTTATTTACTTAGCATATCTACTTTTCTACTGCCTGCTCCCATCTTAATCCCTGGCAGCCACTAATCTGACTTCTGTTTCTAAGATTAATAATTAGCTAGGCTTGGTAGTATATACCTTTAATCTCAAGTACTCAGGCTGTGGAGATCAGTTTAAATCTTGTCCCTAGTCAATGTTCACAAGACTTCATCTCAACCACGGTGGCACATACTTATCATCCCAGCCTACATGGGAAGGGTAAATAGGAGACTGATTTCCAGGTCTGAGAATTTGAGGCTAAGATCTGAGAATCATGGTTCAAAGCAGACCAGGTGGGAAAGCCCATGAGTGAGAAACTATCATCTCCAATTCACCATCAAAAATCTGGAAATGGGACTGTGGCTCAAGTGGCAGAGTGCCAGCTTGAGTAAAAAAGCTAAGAGACAGTGTCCATGCCCTGAGTTCAAGCATATAAATACTGGTACACACATGCGCATGCACGTACGCATGCACACACATGCTCACACATGCATGCACATAAAGAGATACTATTTAAAAAAATTACTAAAGGCTGGAAGCATGGTTTCAAGTGGCAGAACACTCGGCTAGCAAGTGCAAGGCCTTGATTTCAAACTCTAGGAGCACAAAACAAAACCAAAAAAACCAAAAACAACAACCACTAATTCAAGGCCCAGCCTATAGAGAGAATGCCTTAGTGAAGAGCTAGGACAGCTGACACTTAAAGAGATTTGTAGAACCAGGGACAAAGAATAAACAATGCTCTGAAATCATGGAAATGACTCAAGTGCAAATTGGAAAGCTTCCAGATCCTCCCCATAAGCCCAAACTTTTACTGATTCTCAATTCTGGCAGAGGCAGGAAGTGATAGAGTTGGGTTGACCTAACCTTTGACCAGTGGAAGCAATAGAAAACCTGAAGAAAATGAATGGTTTCAAGACCACATTCTTCCTTTGTAGCTTCTGTGTCCTGACCCCAAAGTGTTAGGCTAAGATGGCTGATGGGAGGCTGGAGATAGGGTATGAGCACAAGGTCTGCAAGGTCTGCCCATGCATGAAGGTCTTAAGGGTGCACAGTCCCACCCACCTTCCTCAGGACCATAATCCCAGCTCCCTCCAACTGCCACCATCACAGCCAGAAGACCAAACAGTGCTTTGGATCTGGGCCCATTATTTACTGGAAACAACTACCCTATTGCAATCACTAGTTATTATGAACACAAAAAGCACTTTGTGAGAAGCACCAAAAGCTTCCTTATTACCAACCACAATAACAACAGTGAAAAGTACAGCCTGTGATTTCCTGACCCGGCACGTTCCCATCTGGGCCCAGGTGACGATGAACCTGAACTGGCAAGAGATTCCTCCCTAGAAGGCCTGAGAACTGATCAAGGGAATGTCCTTTCATCCAAGCTCTTATCAAATCTTCTCTCCTATGTTGTATACCTACTATCGTGCTGCTTACACAGATCACAGTTCTACACTGGTCAAGAAGTGGTACCTCCACCCCAACTGGGCTAGTTATCCACAGAATCGGGGGACCAAGACTGCAGAGAGAGGGATTTACCTGTATAGTTTCACAGGAAGGAAGAATGAAACAGATGAGATCCCTATGTCTAGACGGTGAAGGATGAAGTTTAGAGATAATTATTCCAAGAAGTGTCAGAGAATCTTGACCAAATTCTCCAGTTCTTGAGGATGTTGGGATGCTGAAGTCAAACTCATAATTTGTATATGGACTATACCCACTACCATATGCTGGCCACTCTTGGCCACAGTGTGGTAACAGGATTCTTATTGGGCTAAGACTTTTCTGTGTAGGAAAGACACTACTCAGGAACATGAGCACAGAATAAACTCAGGTTTATTCTGTACTCATAGTAATGGTATTGTTACTACCCTCACTCATCTTCCCCTAGATTTCTAATACTCACCCTTGTAAGACTACCAGCAACCTGGTCTTCTTGTGGATGTAGGCTGACTGGCGGGCAGAGCGATTCTGCTGGGCCTCCAGGGCACTGGAAAGGTATTTCTGAAAGTGTGCAGCATGGAAACATTCTGAGCTGTCCATAATTTGGCGGTATACCATCCACCTGGAAATGGCAAAGGTGAGCTTAGTACAGAGCCATTTGATGGCCTGGCCCTATGGGCTTAGCCATGGATTCAAGTGCTCCTAGTACTCTCAAAGACATTCTGCCCATAAACTCTGTAAAGTTCTGTGGTACCACAGAAGAAGGTAGAGAGCACTAGGTAGCCCAGTATCCTGGAACTACTAGCATTGGGGCTTTTGACAAGAAGTCTCCTGCCAAGGGAAGACAGGTACACATACAACCAATAGGCTTCAAGATTCTTGACCGGTGATTTCCTGAAGGACTATGCAATAAAATAGCTTCAGTTTGGTATTCAATAGAACTCTCACTAAGAATAATGGGCAGGGTAAGAAAACTTGTTAGTAGCATGCTAGTGGCTAATATCTGTAATTCTAGCTACTCAGGCAGCTTAGTTTGGAGAATCTCTGTTTAAAGAGTCTTATCTTCAATTAGTTAGCAAAAAGTTGAAAGGAGAAGTGTCTCAACTGGTAGAACTTCAGACTTGAGTGAAAAAAGCTGAGCAGACACACGAGGCATTGAGTCCAAGCCTGAATAATAATGTTTATACAACAAAAGCATTAGACATGAGGAACTGGCGAGCCATTAAGTGCTCATTAATGAGGCCATGTTTCGCCAACATTCCTCCAAAATGTACCTTCCCATCTCCACAGCCTCCACCCCAAACTCCCAACTGTCTAGGTAATTTCAATCGTTTAAGTTCTTTTATACAATCCTGCAGGATTCCTTCATAGTAGACTGATTAGACATTAAACGCTTGGCTCAGTCAGCAAGGGTTGATCAATAATCTGCCAGGCAAATGAAATGATGGGCAAATTATTTTCCCAATTTCACTTGAGCTAGCATGTTCTAGTTGTGCATGGACTCACACAGTTCCTCTGTGGTCATGGAAGGATCATTACCTCCCAAGTTCTTATAATTACGATGGCTCTGACTTTCCCTGCTGACCAGGCACAATTCCAAGCCTTTGTACTCCCTCATCCTGCTGCTCTCCCTGAGATCACATGGTTCATTCCCTTATTTCTTCTGGTCTTTGCTTTAACGTTATTTTCTTAGTGAGGACTACCCTAATTACCTAATTTTAAACCGTAAGTTCTAGCTGGGCACTGGTGGCTCATGCCTGTAATACTAGTTGTTCAGGAAGCTGAGATCTGAGGATCCAAAGTAGGCAAGGTTTTAAAGGTCCATTGCGACCCTTATTTCCAATTAGCCAGCAAAAATCTGGAAGTAGAACTGTGGTTCAAGTCGTAGAATGACAACCTTCAAAGAAAAAGCCAAGCAAGAAAGAGCATAAGGCCCTGAGTTCAAGCTCCAGTTCCAAAAACCAAACAAAAACCCAAACCAAACATTAGAGTGCCACTCTTTTTTTTTTTTTTTTGGCCAGTCCTGGGCCTTGGACTCAGGGCCTGAGCACTGTCCCTGGCTTCTTTTTGCTCAAGGCTAGCACTCTGCCACTTGAGCCACAGCGCCGCTTCTGGCCGTTTTCTGTATATGTGGTGCTGGGGAATCGAACCTAGGGCCTCGTGTATCCAAGGCAGGCACTCTTGCCACTAGGCTATATCCCCAGCCCATAGAGTGCCACTCTTAACCTGCACTTCCATGAATCTGCTGTTTTATTTTCTCCATAGCAGAGAGAGAGAGAGAGAGAGAGAGAGAGAGAGAGAGAGAGAGAGAGAGAGAGAGAGAGAGAGAGAGAGAGAGAGAGAGAGTGTGTGTGTGTATGTGTGTGTGTGTGTGTGTTTTGGAACTGGGGCTTAAATTCAGGGCCTGAGCACTGTTCCTGAGCTTTTTGCTCAAGACTAATATGTTCTATCACTTGAGCCACAGCTCCACTTTTGGCTTTTTTGGTGGTTAATTGAAGATAGGAGGCTCATGTATTTTCCTCCTAGACTGGCTTCAAAACAAGATCCTCAGATCTCAGCCACCTGAACAGCTAGGGTTACAGGTATAAGCCAGGAATATAGGAAGCCCTCAGCACAGTATGTTAAATAAGCAGATGGATGAATAACTGCTGGGCAGTTAGCAGTCACACTAACAGCCAGTACATGTCTAAAGTTTCCCTGTAGCTAGGCAGGCCAAGGAATACAGTCCCTTTCCCCAAAACAAAGATATTATTCATACTAACCTGCCATATTCCTTATGTAGAGTGACCAGAAAAGCACAGAGCTCACTAGCATGACAGCCTGGGAGGCCCGTTACAATGCTGATAATCACCTACATGAAAGAAAAGTCACATGGGTTTGCAATTCAACTGAGATGCAGCACCATGTAAAAAAGCTAAAAGAGAAAAGACTTTTTGTCAGTCCTGGGGCTTGAACTCAGGGCCTTGGCACTGTCCCTGAACTTCTTTTTGCTCAAGGCTAACACTCTACCACTTGAGCCACAGCATCACTTCCAGATTTTTCTGTGTATATAGTACTGAGGAATCAAACCCAGGGCTTCATGCATGCTAGGCAAGAACTCTACACTAAGCCACATTCCCAGCCCCAGGAGAAAGGACTTCTGGAGCCAGCCTCTGTGGGTTGAAAACACAGCACCAACACTCACCAGTTCTCTGACTTTGGGTCAATGGCAAAACTGACCTTATAGGGTAGATGTGAGGATTAGTGGAGTTAATTTATGTAAAATGCTTACAACAGTATCTGCACAAAGCAACTACCATATAAAATGTAGCTCTAATTTCTGTGGTGCATGTTGCAAATTTATCCAATGAATTAAACAGCCTATAGGTTTGAGACAGCTCTATTGTAGAGATTCAAGGATATTATGACTTATTTGCAATAACAATTCTTAGGAAAACATTGGGCAGAAAGGAGATCTGGGACCAGAATGTCTCTAGCTATACTGGTGTGGAGAACTTGGCAGAGGAGGAGAACTACACTGCAGATGTTTCTCTCTGGCTGCCATGCCCTTTGAGGCACATGACCTAGGATGAGTAGAAACTCACTGGGTGTGGGAAACACTTGTGGACTGTCCTAGCCTCATTATATCACGACACAAAAACAGATTCTTCTTCAAGTAGGCTCCAAAGCCATTTAAGAAATTCACCTAAGTATGAAGATTTAGTTCAATGAGAGAGTGCTTGCCTAGCACAATGTACAAGGCCCTGGATTCTATGCCCAGCATCATTAAAAAAGAGAAAAATTCACTAAGATTAAGCAGAGAAAGAAAAAAACAACAAGAAACAGTTGGGGGATTTCTATTAAGTAACAAAGCAGGGCAAAGACTTCCCTAGGCATGTTTTTGCTTCATTATATAGAATACTAATCAAGACAGGCAGTCATAGATAACTTATACTATAGCAAGGCATGGAGGCACTCATCACCCAGGCTGATCACACTGCAAAGATAGCTGTGGATCGCTCTTGTTTTGTGAGAGCTCACAGTGTTCCTTCCTCCCTTCTGACTAGAAACTCTGTACTGTATCCTCTTCTGTTCCCTGGTCAGTACTCCATGTAACTGACATATTCTTTCTCTTTCTTGCTTCCCATTCCTCAGTACCCAGGCTTTAGCTCCTTAAATCACAGCATATATGTGTTTAGCCAAATAATTTCTTACATTAAGGTGAATCTTATAGAATCTTTTTATTAGTAAAAGATAATAAGTGGACATTTTAAAGCTTTCTATATTCTTGTCTAAGGGGAAAATGATGTTTTAATTGCTTAGCACTTCTATTTCCTTTTGTTGCTGTGTCTTCTAGATTTGCACAGATTCCTCTGAGTCTATTACAACACATGGCTCCTAAAGGAATGATGGGAAGGGGGCCAAAGGGAGGGAAGCATGGGGAGGGAATAGATTAAAAGCCATTTTAGGGAGAACAATGTTTATAGAATATCACCTTACTCTAGGGATTGCAGCCAGGGCATGGTAAATGGGCACCTTTCCCCTTATTAAAAACAATGTGTTATCCACTGCTAGGTAAGTCTCTGTCACAACTAGAAAGAGTTGGCAGCATGAGAACACAGAGTAAGAGTGTAAAAGATTTCAAGAAGCAAGGGGAGGGCATGGCACCATGCCAGAATTTATCACTATTATGGAGCCTGGTTTGACATAGTCATTGTATAGAGCAGGTTTCATGTGTATCATTACATCAGTATCCAAGGAGGCGGAGTATTAGAAAAGGACTCTATCTGAGCGTCTTTTGTTAACTGACATAAAAGATCCAAGGGCTGGGGTGTAGGATTATCCTCCTGTGAATTCTCAGCACATTTGGTGAGCTCTTCTACCTTGTCATTTTCTACTCTGTGTTTAGGGCTGACTTCAGCTTGCTGCAGTAGGACTGGAAGATGGGTCCGCATCACAGGCTCCCGACTAATGCTGCTGACAGCAAAATGCTGGAGAAAGCTGGAAAAATCAAGATAGTGGAAAAACCATCACAGTTTGGCCTAAACAACTTCTTACCTAACTCCTGAAGAATGAGGCTTAGAGATTTTCACTAGGGCATAAAATTGTATATGGTACATCACTATTCCCTTCTACAGAAATCTCAATGAAGCTATCATCAAGGAAAAGGAGCACAGAAAGGCCCAAGACTGAGGTTGCTAACATTTCAAAAGTTGAAACAATAAACATCTAAAACCAGACAACCAGATCTCACCAGTCAAGTTCTGGGAGTTTTGCTGAGAGCAGCCTTGGAGAACTCCACTTCTCCCCAGCAGGCTGGTTCAGGGCAATGAAGAGTTTCTGTGCATTGGAGCACCTGCAATAGCAAAATCTCACAGATTAGACTTCTACTTCCCACTACACAACAATTTTTTTTTTTTGCAAGTCTTGGGGCTTGATCTCAGGGCCTGAGTACTGTCCCTGGCCAGCTTCATTTTTGTTCAAGGCTAATACTCTACCACTTGAGCCACAGCACCACTTCCAGCTTTATCTGCTTATGTGGTGCTAAGGAATCGAACCCAGGCCTTCATGCATGCTGGCAAGCACTCTACCGCTAAGCCACATTCCCAGCCCCTGCACAAGAATTGTAAACTAGTTCTGAGCCTTTTTAGCCAAGGTTTTGTGACAGAATCAACATTTCTGAAACAAGCATCTCACTGACTGAAACAAAATGTGGTGTCCATACAGGATGACTGGCATGTGTCCATACAGGATGACTGGCATGTCTACATAGGAAGGTTGGTCTAAAAGTGCTTGAACTAGTACGAGTTTCAGATTCTGAGTGGATTTCATCTCTCTTGCCATCTATGTCTCAAGGACACTGGCTACCTGCAAGTTGGCAGCACTGAAACGACTACTGGGAATTCCAGAAGCCAAGACCCCTGTGTTACATAAGTCTCTCCGCAGAGAGAACACACCCACAAAGCTTAGGGAATGAAGCACAAACACTGAAGGCAGCCACTTACAATCTCTTTTGTTCCACAGATAATCCATCTTCCTGGATCACTTTTAAAGAAAGCCCCGAGTTATCCTGTTGTTGCCAGGGGGAGAAGACCTAAACAAAACAGAATTTGAGCAAAGAACATTTTAAACCCAACAACAGGATATGGAACCCACATGGGGATTTGATTGTTGGTGAAAATCTAAACTGCGAGTGCAGAGAGAAACCATTATAACAAACAACTTTGCTTTAAAAATAAGCCCAGAGAAATTTTGTTTTGTGTTTTTTTTTTTAGGGCCAGAAATGTCTTTCTGGGTTCCTCTCCTCAGGGACTGCACATCCAGAGGTCAGCATGGAGGAAGGTGTCAGGTAACACTGTTCTGGCAGCAAGAGCATGTTCTTCCCTGGTGTCAGGGTCAGAGAGTACAAATAATTTCTGCCTAGAGGCACAGGGATGGCTGATAAAGAGTATAAAAGGGTAACTAGGTTCCCAGATTGAAAGAACAAACGCAAGCAGGCTGGAAAGCCCAGCAGGCAGTAAAGGAAGCCACTCTGTAGCCAAGATCACATTGTGTAGATCTGTTGGAAGAGTGGGGGAGTGAAATAGACATACACTGTCCTCTCACAAACTACTACAATAGTATCTTTCCATTTATCAGTTTTGTGGCCATCCATCAGTTTGATATTGGCTACTACTTGGTCTCTAAGGGGGTCACATTAATTCTTAGTTAACTTTGCCCCTTATTCAGTCTGTTGAGCATCTGTAACCCTGCCAGATAGAATCATCTGCAAGGGCAGAAATGATGACCCATCAGGATGGAGAACATAGGGTGGGACAGAGAGTTCTAATTTCGTAGACAGGGCACCCACTTCAACAAAATAGCTAAAAGGGAAATAAATCAAATTAGGACTTAAAAGGGAACAAAGTAGATTGATTCTCTCTCTCTCTCTCTCTCTCTCTCTCTCTCTCTCTCTCTCTCTCTCTCTTTCTCTCTCCCTCCCTCCCTCCCTCCCTCCCTTCCTCTTTTTTTCTCTTTTTGTGTGGTCATGGGGCTTAAACTACAGGCCGGGGCACTGTCCCTGAGCTCTTTTACTCAAGGCTACCACCTTGAGCCACAGTGCCACTTCCCACTTCTGGTACTCTAGTGGTTAATTGGAGATAAGATCCTCAGATCTCAGCATTGGAAGTAGCTACGATTACAGATTACAGGCGAGAGCTACTGATGCCCAGCTAGATCTTTCTTAAAAGGTTAAAAAGCCTCCCCTCCCAGTTTCTTTGTGCTTTCACCTCTTCACAAGCAAGAGTATTATTCCAGAACTCAAGGGGATTATCAAAGCCTTCCATAACTAGCCCTATTTGCTCCTGCTCTAATCACCTCACTGTTAGCTCTAAGACACTCTTTACTGTCTAAACTGCTATGTGAAGAAAAAAAAAAGGTAGATGTTTTCCTGAATGAGTGATATTACCTCTGAGTAAAATGTTTGATATATTTTTGATTTTGGGAAAAGGGCAATCATCAGAAAACTGCTTGGTCCATGGAACTGAACTGGGAGATGAAGAAGTAATGAGCTCCTGAAGTCTATGAAAAGGGCAGCCACTACACTGGTGGAATCCTAAACAGAAAAAGAGGAGCATTATTAGTAAAAGAAGCTATTTGACGATTCACAACTAGTGTCATAATACACACTAGTTATGACAATTTTATTGTGGTTGCCCTCACATCGAAATTACTGGCGTTCAATATAGACATATGTTCCAACTCTGTTACAGGAAATATGGGCAGAACAAGCATCTTTTTACTAAACTGAGAATGTCATCTCAAAATTCCTTTTAGGGTATCAATCCCTTATTTTATATATTATAATATATATTACATATATAAAATTTGCAAACACTTCTCCCATTGTATGTTGCTTATACACTGAGAGGAGTGAACTTTAATGCACAGAAGTCTATTTGTTTCTTTTTCTCCCCCCTCTCTCTTCTCCTCTCCCTCCTGTACCTCACTCCCTCTTTCAAGGTACTGAGGTTTGAATTCAGTATCTCAGTTTGCTAAGCAGATGCTCTATAATTTGAGTCATGCCCTTCAGTCCCCAAGAAGCTTAATTTTGGTAAGCTGAATTTGTAAGTATTTTTTCTTGATGTCTATGCTTTTTGTATAGTATCTCAGAAATCACTGCTAAAAAGGAAAGGGAAAGGGAGGAAAGAGGGAAAAGAAGGGGAGGAGAGGGAAGGTAGAAGAGAGAGACAGAACAAATAAACATAAGCAGTAAATTCAGAGCAATTTTAATTTATGTTTTTGGAGATATGGTCAGGTTGGCCTTGAACTCAAGATCCTCCTGCCTCAGGCTCTTGAAAGCTGAGCTTTGAATAGAATCCTTAAGGTTTTCTAGATACAAGACCATGTCATATAGATGAACACATGGAATTTTACTTCTCCATCCTCCTCAATTTGGATGCCTTTTAATTTTTTCCCAATTTTCTAGCTCTAGTTAGAACCTCTAATACTAGGTTGAATAGGAGTGGCAAAAGTTGCTATCTTGTCTTGTTCCTGGTCTCAGAGAAAAATATGTTTCTTGTTTTTTTCCTTCAGTCTTTTTACTCTTATTCATTCACTGACTTCCCCCCCCCCCCTTTTTTTTTTTGCCAGTCCTGGACCTTGGACTCAGGGCCTGAGCGCTGTCCCTGGCTTCTTTTTGCTCAAGGCTAGCACTCTGCCACTTGAGCCACAGCGCCACTTCTGGCCATTTTCTATATATGTGGTGCTGGGGAATCAAACCCAGGGCTTCATGTAGAAGAGACAAGCGCTCTTGCCACTAGGCCATATTCCCAGCCCCGTGACTTCCCTTTTTTATGTGGAAGAAAATCCTATTTTTATAGTCATATACCCTGTTTTTAAAAGTGAATTTAGGGGCTGAGAATGTGGACTAGTGGTAGAGCGCTTGCCTAGCATGCATGACCACATATATAGCAGCACCACATATATAGAACAAAAGCCAGAGGTGGCGCTGTGGCTCAAGTGGTAGAGTGATGGCCTTGAGCAGAAAAAAAAAAAAGCCATGTACAGTGCTCAGGCCCTGAGTTCAAGCTCCACAACTGGCAAAAAAACAACAACAACATAAAAGTGAATTTAGGGGCTAGGAATATGGCCTAGTGGTAAAGTGCTCGCCTTCTACACATGAAGCCCAGGGTTCAATTCCTCAGCACCACATATATAGAAAAGGCCAGAAGTGGCGCTGTGGTTCAAGTGGCAGAGTGCTAGCCTTGAGCAAAAAGAAGCCAGGGCTCAAAAAGCTCAGCATAGACATACCCTATGACCCAGCCATACCACTCCTAGGCATCTATCTTGAACAACAGGTCTCAGGATATCAAAAAGAAATCTGCACATCCATGTTTATTGCTGCACAATTCACAATAGCCAAAATATGGAAACAACCCAGATGCCCCTCTACAGATGAATGGATCAAAAAAATATGGTACCTATATACAATGGAATACTACACAGCGATTAGAAATGATAAAATATTGGTATTCGCAGGTAAATGGTCAGAACTTGAACAAATAATATTGAGCGAGACAAGCCTAGAACACAGACAACACAGGGGCATGGTCTCCTTGATTTAGGGTAGGGATGGGAGGAAAAAACAGAGAGAGTACCAGAGAAGAGGTGACATTGTTCACAAAGAAATGTGCTCTCTTCCTGACTTATATAACTGTAACTCATATGCACATTGCCTTTTTCTTTGTCAGTCGTGGGGCTTGAACTCTGTGTCTGGGTGCTGTCCCCGAGCTCTTCAGCTCAAGGCTAGCAGCGCTCAACCATTTGAGCCATAGTGTCACTTTCATTTTTCTGGTGGTTAACTGGAGCTAAGAATCTCTTGGACTTTCCTGCCCAGGCTGTCTTCGAATTGTGATATTCAGATTTCAGCCTCCTGCGTAGCTAGAATTATAGGCGTGAGCCACCAGCACCTGGCTTGTACATTGTCTTTATAATAACTAAAACAACAACAACAACAAAAGACTATGTGGCTAATGTCTGTAATCTCTAGCTACTCCAGAAAGCCACCAGAAAAGTGGAAGTGGCTCTGTGGATCAAAGTGGTAGAGCACTAACCTTGAGCTGAAGAGCATAGGGACAGTGCCCAGGCCCAAAGTTCAAGCTCCAGGACCAAAAAAACAAACAAAAAAAAACTAAAGCAAAAGGAATGCAGGTGTGGTTCAATGGGTAGAGTGTTTGCTCAGCAGCATGTCCAAGGTCCTAACTTAAAAACCCTAGTACTGCCAAAATAAAAAGGATAGGAGAAAACTTTGAGCTGGCTGTTGAATATGGGCTGGAAAAACTCTGAGCTACTCTTTTCCCACTACAGGCAAGAGTGTTAGTACAGATTGGTGGCTTTAAAGAATTGTTCTGGAGTAGTACATTTATGGAGCCAGAAGTTAAGCCTGAGTGTGTGAGGGAGGTGGAATTAAGCCCTGATGGGGAAAGTTAGGCATTTCTCCCCATTTTGGTCCATTCATAATGCTTTCCCAAAGTTAAGGGGTAAATGGAGCCCCATCAATGCCACAGAATAAAGTACATTTCTAGTTCTGAAGTGGATGATCCCTATGTTCTTGGGCCAAAGGCCATTTGTTTTTGTTTTTGTTTTTGTTTTTTGGTCAGTCCTGGGCCTTGGACTCAAGGCCTGAGCACTGTCCCTGGCTTCTTCCTGGCTCAAGGCTAGCACTCTGCCACCTGAGCCACAGCGCCCCTTCTGGCCGTTTTCCATATATGTGGTGCTGGGGAATCGAGCCCAGAGTTTCATGTGTAGGAGGCAAGCACTCTTGCCACTAGGCCATATTCCCAGCCCCAAAGGCCATTTGTGAAGGGCCACTTGGTGGTCTTTTCAGGTTAGTTCCTAGTCCTCTTTAAGAAGAGTGAATTTGGGCATAGAGAATTGTTGGCCTTTCTAACCCAGAAGGTCTTTCTACGCCCTGTTCTGTTTCCAGAACAGTGAGTCTGATAAAGCTCAGAAGTGTCTTAAGAATATGAAGGTCTTCCTGGGCACCAGTGGCTCTTGCCTGTAATCCTACTCAGAAGACAGAGATCTGAGGATTAGGGTTTGAAGTCAGTGAGGCAGAAAAGTCCATGATATCCTTAGCTCCGATTAAGCACCAAAAAAGCCAGGAAGTAGAGCTGTGGCTCAAGGGGTAGATTGCTAAGCCTTGAGGACAAAAGCCAAGGGACAATGTCCAGGCCCCGAGTTCAAGCTCCAGGATGGGCACTAAAGTAAATAAATAAGTGAAAGAATATACAAGCTTTTTGTCAATCTCCTTGCCCGCCTCCTTCAATACGCTGCTGGTTCTTGCCATCCAGTCCAAGGCAGTGGAGGAGACACAAAAAGGGTTTTCCTTTCAGAGGTCTAAGTATCATTCAGACCACCAAACCAACTGACAGTTAAAACACCTACCCCATCATAGAAGGAAACAGAATTCATGTGATCCTTGGAAATGATGATATTTCCATGATGACGGTGAGAAAACAGAAGACCATTAGAGAAGAAATGTATATTCCCTGGAATGGAAAGAAAGTTGATCAGAGCTGGAGGGCTGGGTCCTGGAGGCAGATTCCAAAATCCTTGTAGGTACCAAGGGTATAGCAAGTAGTAACTAGACACTGTATCAGTGGAGCTTCCATTACATGGTTTGTATGCTAACACAGTGTTCTGCAAAGATCCTTGGCAGAGAGAAATAAAGCCATAGTTATAGTCTTTCACAGGAAGTAAAAAACAAGTGTATAAAGTGTTACCTTGATGGGGAGGAACAAAACTCACTCCTTTACAGGTGTCTTCCAAAGAAATATGATAAAAGAGGCTTTGGGTATATCACTTGGTTGCTAAGTCCATAGATTCTTCTTTCCCTCTCTTTGGCAGAAGCTGCTTCATCCCTAAATAGATCATGTCCCTCACTCAGGAACCAAGAAAAATCACTAGGGTCTCAGGACAACTAGGGAACACACCCAAAGCAGGTAACAGAAAAGATGGATAACTAAGAAGGATTAGGGCCAGGCTATTTAGCCCAGGCAGAACACCATCAGACCCCTAGATGAATCAGTCCTCTGGAGTTGGTTCAAGTTGGATCATTTTTGTTCCTATAGTAGCCTTGCCTTGCAGCGTTTCATACAGGAAAGATATAAGGCAGTTCTTGGAGACTGAGAAGCAAACTCAAGGATACTATCACTAATATTTTACTTCTAAGGCACAGGCACGAGGGACAAGGAGTGACTATTAGAGTCGTGATTCTAGAAAAGTAGTCTCAAAGCTCTAGAGGGTTGCTTCTATATCAGAGGTGAAGAGTTAATAGATGCAAGTTCTAAAGGCTTCTTGAGTAGGGGAGGTCAGTCAACTATTTCCAAGATGAGCAAACAAAATTGGGAAATTAAGTATATTACAAAGGTATCTGCCTAACAATATCTGTTCAATCAGCTGATAACCATTCGTCTTTAATCATTGTGGGCAAAAATTGTTTCAAACTAGATTTAATCCTCCTTATTTTTATCTTTAGAAACTTCCTCTAAGTCTCCTTGAATATATCTGTAGTTTACTACAGCCCTGCTAATTTTTATTGTAATTTTGTGTAATGCCCAAATAAATACCACATAATTGGGATGGATCCTAGGAATATATAATTGACTATAAAAGCAAGTCCCAGAAGAACAAACACAATGTGAGTCTATTTAGATTAAGTTCAAAACAGGACACTGTATAGGGATATGGGCATGTGTGGTAAAACTCCAAAGCAAATTCTGAAGGATTAGGTAATGGGCATCTTCCCTGGCTTCTGTCAGCAGGGTGGGAAGAGAAGGGCAACTAAAGGACATAAAAGCTGAAGAGAAAGAAGTCTTATGATAGCAGAAGCCACTGGCTAGGAAAGGGAAAATCCGGTTCTAGAGCTGGAAGAATTTCAAGGGAAAGAACTATGCTCACCCATAACTACTAAGGAAGAGAAAGTCAGAAGGCCTGCACTACCCCTCAGATATGGATTATCCTGGAAGGTAAATGCTGTTGTTAACTGGCACTGAAATCTGGCCAGTTTTCATTTATTCTATGGGCTTCAGGACTTAAAGCATCAATCAAGACAATATATGCTGAGAAGCTCAAGATAAATATTTTCAGGAATGGCAACACATCAATTTCTAACTGATCATCTAATGCAAACAGAGGCAGATTTATCAAGACAGTAATGACATCTAAATTTCAGGACCCTTCACCTATCCAAACCCACTTCCAAAGCCTGAGAAAAGTTTCAACCATTTTTTTTTTTTTTACTAATTTCTTCTAAGTGAGCCCCTAAATGCTATAAACTTCAAGGCTCATAAACTTAGGGTAGTCCTTGACCTGCACCCTGAAGAGATAAAATACTTAATATAGAGAATGACAAGATTCCTGTTTAAATTTCTACTTTTTTTTTTTGTGGGTTGTGGGGCTTGAACTCAGGACCTAGGTGCTGTTCCTGAGCTCTTTTGCTCAAGGCTAGTGCTCTATCACTTTGAGCCACAGTGCCACCTCCAATTTTTGAGTGGTTAATTGGAGATAAGAATCTCACCAGGACTTCTCTGCCTAGGCTGCTTCAAAGCAGGATCCTCAGATCTCAGCTTCCTGTGTAGCTAGGATTACAAGCATGAGCCACCGGTGCTTAGCTTCCTGATTAAATTTCTATCTATTGAATTCTCCTGCCTTAGAAAACTAAATTTATCTCAAGAACTAAAGAATGTTTGATATCTAAGCTCTTAAAACAATGTGACTAATGTGGCTAAGTGGCAGAACACTTGCCTAACATGTATAGCAAGGTTGTACGACATGCTGAGAACTCACATGAAAGTGTAATTTTAGGGTTGGGGTATAGCTCAGTGGTGGAGGCTTTCAGCTCAATACCTAGCAAAACACACAAACACGGACTAATGAGATCTTATAAACAATTGTACCTTTTAAAAATTATTATTATTTGGATATGAGTCACAGACTTTCCTGTCTGGGCTAGCAGTCAACAGTAACTAGTTAAATTATTGTTACTATTATTTTACAGAGACCTAGAATATACTGAATCTTGCTAACTCAGTATAACCCAAGATTAATTTTCTAACACATCCTTGCTCAGAAGGTACAAACTAATTTTGGCAAATATCCCTGCTTTTGTACCTGCTATCAAAACTATGCAAGTGGAGATGCGGTGCAAGTGGCAGAGTACCAGCTTAGAGAGGAAAAGCAAGTGAAAGCTCCAGGCCTTAAATTCAAACTTTAGTAGTGTGATAAATAAATAAAACACTATGCAAGGAGGAGAGGTGGGATGTATGTGTGAGTGTGTGTGTGTATGTAAGAAAGAATAACACAAGGAATGAATTTGGTCAAAGTACACTATACACATGTATGGAAATGTTGCAATGAAACCCCTTTGAATAGCTAATTTACGCTAATAAAAATGAATCAAAGTGATTAATTCTATGATCTGCTCTAATAACAATGAAAACAGGAGCTGGGAATATGGCTTACTGGTAGAGTGCTTGCCTAGCATGCATGAAGCCTTGGGTTTGATTCCTCAGTACCACAAAAACAGAAAAAGCCAGAAGTGATGCTGTGGCTCAAGTGCCACAGTGCTAGCCTCGAGCAAAAGAAGCTCAGGGACAGTGCCCAGGCCTTGAGTTCAAGCCCCAGGACTGGCAAAAAAAATAATAAAATAAAAAGCAAAATATACACAATACAATCTTGCTGGTAGCATTGTCACACACTGCATGACTTCCACAAATGTTCTTAATTTCCAGCTATTCTGCACTAAGATCTGGGGAAGCAAAATTGAAGGACAAAGGCATGTTAACAGATGCTGTTACCACTCCAGCATTCTGTGGGTTGAAAGGCAGATCTCCTTGTGCATGTCTTCTATGTGAATGGAGGAGCTGAACCAGTGATCTGAGAATGAAAGGAATTTGCCACCAGCTAGAACATTTTCAATGAGAACAAATCATCCAGAAAGAGGATTTGCTTAGTGAAGGTTGAGGAATTTGTGAAGTCAGAGCTCATCCTCCTCACAAAGGCTATTTGCAGCAGCAAAAGAACAGGATCACATGAAAGTCTTTTTTTGGCCAGTCCTGAGCCTTGGACTCAGGGCCTGAGCACTGGTCCCTGGCTTCTCTTTGCTCAAGGTTAGCACTCTGCCACTTGGGCCACAGCGCCACTTCTGGCCGTTTGTATATATGTGGTGTTGGGGAATCGAACCCAGGGCTTCATCTATATGAGGCAAGCACTCTTGCCACTAGGCCATATTCCCAGCCCTTGTGAAAGTCTTATTTTGGGGGTGGTGTACGGCTCAGTGGTGCAGTGCTTGTATGTGAGGCCCTGGGTTGGATCCTCAGCAAAACACCTTCTCGCTCTCGCTCTCTCTCTCTCTCTCCCTCCCTTCCTTTCTTTCTCTCTTTCTTTCTTCCGTTTCTTCTCTCTCTCTCTCCCTCCCTTCCTTTCTTTCTCTCTTTCTTTCTTTCGTTTCTTCTCTCTCTCTCTCTCTCTCTCTCCCCCCTTCCCTCTCTCCCTCTCTCATTCTCAGTTACTTTGAGGAGATCTAAAAGCAACATGGAGTAAACCCCCTTATATCTATGTAATAAGATCAAAAGATTCTTGAGAATGTTGGATCAGCAGAAACACGGCCAACTGCACTGAGAGGAACAGAAAGTGTACAAGATTAAGGGAGTTTGCTCATCTCTCAGAATTCTTTTAAACTGAGCTACAAACAAGGTGCTCCTTTTTGCTGGAAAGGATGAAAGAGGTGTGACCACAAGTCCAGAGGGCAGAGTCATATGCCTAGAGTTGAAATCCAGAGCTCAGAGGGTGAAACCAAGAGCAACGGGGGCAGGACATTTCTAGGCCATAAGTACTAATCAAGGAACTACTTTACTTTCATGGAAAGGGAAGGTGACTCAGAGGACTGAACCAAGAAGCTGGAGGGCAAATCCAGAAAGTCAGAGCTGACAGAACCAAAAGCCCAGAGGACAAAGCTAAGAGCCACAGATCATTTCCAATTCTTGACCTTCATCAAGGAATTTAGTATGCCAAGTTGGTGACTTGGAAAGTCTAGTGACTCCTTTCTCACTTCCATTTTTTCTTGTTTTTGAACACGAAGCTAAGAACTATTATCCTATTCTGGCCCTATAGTGTCCTATGTTTGGAAATCTGGGGACAATTAACTTACTTCATAGCTTCACTGTCATACAAACAGGGAGGAAAACTGTGTTTAGAAACTATACTCAACAGTTTACTACATTTCAGAACCTCATCTACAATGGATTGAGATGGTTTTCATGATGGCACCGGGCATGTTGGAGCTCATGCAATGTAGGAATTTGAATTGCTACAATTGTGAGAGGAGACCCTTGGGTGCAAGTGACTGTATTCTGTATAAAGAAAAAGGATGTGAATCATGGGGCCAGAGGGTAGACAGACTGGTATGAGAGAAAGTCAACACAAGGAAGGTTCTTGATTGCTGAGATACAGAGGGTTTCAGGGAAGGACCTCTGAAAGGAGGAACTGAGAATAGTTCCTAGCTGGCAACCTGCAACCAAATGGGGGTCTCAGTCCTACAAGCAGAAGGCATTAGCAGACCAGAAACCTGGGAAATCTTGGGAGTAAAGCCTCTAGCCCTAGTCTGGCTGATCCTTGACTTTGCCTCACGAGACCACAGATCCAGTCAAGCATGCCTGGACTTGACTTGCAGAATTATGAGGTAACAAGTGTTTTAAGCTATTAAATTAGCAGTAATTTATTATATAGGAGTAGAAAAAGAAACTAGAATTTGTTTAGGACTATGTCTAAAAATGCCGCAGCTATAATGCATTCTGAGAACAAACCTCAGGCCACTACAAGAAGGCCAGGTGTAGTTCTGAGACTAGCCATTTTGCTTGTGAAACTAGCCCAAGTTTCCTCATCCACAAAGTGGGTGGATCAAAGGAGAAAGCAATAAGAAAACAGTCTTTAAAAACAAGTCTTTTCAAACAGCAGATGTATTATTAATCACAACACCTATGCTAGTAGCTGCAAACCAAGGACCCAGACAGAGCCAAGAACAGAAGTCATAGCTACTTACCTTCCTCAGGCCTGGACTGAAGACTGTTAGAATAAAGATATGCTCCCTCTCCTCCTGTTAGGAAACTTCCCAGAAAACACTCATCACCCTTTAAAAACATTAACAATAACAATAAAAGAAGAGATGATTTACAGTATAAATATAGAATCAAAAGTCCTACCTACTTTTATCTGTCAAAAAGGTTGAGTCAGACTCAGATATGCTCAACTTATTCCATGGCCTTGGTCAATGCCTAGCTTTTTGTCATCTAACTGACATCCCTGATTCATGCTGAGAAAAGGAATGTTAAGGTGCTTTCCAAGTCCTGTCATCAGAGCCTGTGATACTTATTCATGTCCCAGTGGATTTAATTTTTTCTGTGAAAAATGCAGTCAGTTTTTCCTTGGCCTAAAGCCTTCACATCTTAGCTCTACATGTCTAGGCCAAGCCCAGTTTCAGATATGAAAACAGTGAAAGGTCTAAATGAGAGAAGAAATCCCTCTAATTCTGTCCCTCAGAATTGGTTCTTCCAAAAACCTGCTAGGAAGAAGGAGGTACAAATTGGAATCTAAGATAAAGAAGCTTAGCTCAGCAGTTAAGGTGAAATAGTATCTTTATGAATTATGTTTTATGCTGATAATGATGTTAATACTAGGGATGAGAAGGCTGCTTACCCTCATTGCTTGTTGGGTTTTCTCAGACAATTTTACTTCATTATCTTCTACCTGTGTCCAATAGAAATGCAGATTTTCAATTTGCTAGTTCTCACTGAGTTCAAATATCTCCAAGAGACTGATTTAAAACTCCCTCCCCCATGTCCAGTACTCTCAGGCCCTGACATGCTGACACAGAAGTGGCCGCTGGTTAGCAGGGGTCAGAGGCCTGGACTACTGTGGACTTTCTTGGCACCTCAGATCCAGCTAATGGAAAGAATGTGTTAATCTCTACTTACATGTCATTTCAGAAAGAAAACAATTCTGCTTAGTGATGAGGAAATGAGAACATACTGAAGTGTGTGTGTGTGTGTGTGTGTGTGTGTGTGTGTGTGTGTGTGTGTGTGTCATCCTGGGTCTTGAACTCAGAGCCTGGGTACTGTCCCTGAGCTTTTGTTCACTCAAGTCTAGCACTCCACTGCTTGAGCCCCACAGTTCCACTTCTGGCTCTTTAGTGGTATTGGAGATAAGCATCTCACAGGTTGACTTTCCTGCCCAGGATGGCTTTAAACCTCAATTCTTAGATCTCAGCCTCCTGAGTAGCTAGGATTACAGGCCTGAGTCACCGGCACCTGGCCTAAATTATTATATTTATTTATTTATTTATTTATTTGGCCAGTCCTGGGGCTTGGACTCAGGGCCTGAGCACTGTTCCTGGCTTCTTTTTTTGCTCAAGGCCAGCACTCTGCCACTTGAGCCACAGCGCCACTTCTGGCTGTTTTCTGTATATGTGGTGCTGGGGAATTGAACCCAGGGCTTCATGTATATGAGGCAAGCAAGAGTGCCACTAGGCCATATCCCCAGCCCCCAAATTATTTTTTAAAGTATGTTCTTATTTAAATGCATTCATGTCAGAGAATAGGATAACTTTTGTTTCTACAGTTCCAGTGTGGATAGGGAAAAACAGAGTATAAACAGATTCTAAACTTAGACTTTTAAATATCACACTCTTGTATCCCAAGTCCCACTGAGGAAATGGGACACTTCTACAAGGAGAAAGACATATCAGCAGCCATCATTCTGACTGAAGAAGAGGCCATAGGGGCCAATTCTCAAGATCTGTGTGACCTTGGACTAGTAGATCTCTACTCAGGATCTTGGAATGTATTCCCTAGATAGTTTCAGCTTCTATGCCTTAGTGTCCCCATCTGTAACATGAAGCATTAATTGCTTCCTAGCACCACTTAACAGATAATTGAGCTTTTTTTTGGGGGGGGTGAGGGATTTTCTAAAATTGTGAGAAAATGAAAGAATTAAGATTCATTGACATAAAGAGAAAAGGCTGAGCTAAAACTTGCACACGTGAACAGTAGCTAGCTAGCTCAGGATGTGGCAGCCCACCAAGGAGCTCACAAAGAAGCTTTTGCCCAAATATCCTCCCCACACTCATGTATGGGTCTACGTTCACTAGTGGATGATACTGACCAGCCAAGAGCAGAATCGGGGTACGGCGGCTGTCAAGACTATGTAGCTGGTCTCTGTGGCAACAGTGCCATCTGTAGGAAGACCACAGATAAGCCAGTTACTCCCAACCACTTCAGCCCACAGACACTTAGTGCCCTTGCCCTTCTTAGGATCAAGGGCTTCTCTTACTAGCACCGTCTGATGCCCTTAGCAAATGAGAACTTCATCTGGGAACAGAAAGACTAATGGGAAGATAGAAGAATAGTTTCCCCATGTAACTAACTTGAGTATTTTTTTTTTAGGACAGAGACCTACACTTAAAAGTTGCAGAAATTAGTCGCTTTTAATTTTACTTTTTATTTTCCTTTTTCCCCCCCCTTTTTTTTGTAGTGCTGGGGATTAAACTAGAGTACCTGAGCTACACACCTCCAGCCCTCCTCCCCTTTTTAAGACAGGTCTCACTCAAGGCAGGCATCAAATTCTAGGATCCTTTTGACTCTGGAGGAGAGGATTATAGGCATGTGCCATCATGCCCAACTTAGCTTACTTTTCATTTTTATCCAGGTAATTACAGGTACTAAAAAATATACCTAATAAAACCAACTTGAAATAATCAGGACCATCCTCCCAGCACAGGATATCATTCTTTAATTTTTTTTTTTGTTAACACAATGGGTAACGATTGTATGTAACTGTTGTTACAAAGTTTCATCTTAATTACCACTATAAAGCTGCATATCTTCATATATGTAAATCTGTCCCTCCATATATATATATTCTTTTTTATTTTTTATTTTTGGCCAGTCCTGGGCCTTGAACTTAGGGCCTGAGCACTGTCCCTGGCTTCCTTTTGCTCAAGGCTAGCACTCTGCCACTTGAGCCACAGCGCCACTTCTGGCCATTTTCTGTATATGTGGTGCTGGGGAATTGAACCCAGGGCCTCATGTATACCAGGCAAGCTCTCTTGCCACTAGGCCATATCCCCAGCCCCCACCTCCCTATATTTTTATTCTCCTTTTCTGCAATTGGCATGTTTATATTTTTGCCCATATAACCATTGAGTAGGATACATTTTTCTTATTAATTTGTAAGAGTTTTTAATTAGTATATTACTAGTTTATCGTAAGTATTCTAATATTTCCACCAATTTATGCTGTTACTTTACCTTAGCTTATGATTTCTCCCCCCCCCCCCAAAGTTTCAAGGTTTGCTCTCCAAAGACTGTATGTACTTACCCTTTTCTTTAACCAAGATCTGAGATGTCAAAAATGATTCCGAGAAAACCACAGATCCTAAGCACCCTCTTCCTCTCAGCAAGTCAGGAATGTCATAGACAGCCATACAAGCCTGTATTAAATGAGAAATTAGAGTCAGGTCAGTTGTCATCCAAGTACCTCTTGGGAGAGATGCTTAAGAAACATAACAAAATGGGCTGGGGGTGTGGTTTATTGGTAGAGTGCATGCTTAGCATGCATGAAGCCCTGAGTTCCATTCCTTAGTACCACCCACATAAACAGAAAAAGCCAGAAGTGACACTGTGGCTCAAGTGGTAGAGTGCTAGCCTTGAGAAAAGAAGTTCAGGGACAGTGCCCAGGCCCTGAGTTCAAGCCCCAGGACTGGTGAAAGAAAGGAAGGATGGAAGGGAGGGAAGGAGGGAGGGAGGGAGGGAGGGAGGGAGGAAGAAAGGAAGGGAAAAAGGGAGGGAGGACAAAATACTACCTCTTAAAGCAGCACAAGGTCCCTTACTATGTACTTTGTAAGGAAAACTGAGCCATACTGAAATATCACTGAACTGAGAAATATTTCAGAATCACCCAGGCTTCCCTGTAGTTGCTCCTTCATCAGAGACGTATTTTTTGTGTCCACCCTGGAACTTGAACTCAGGGCCTAGACACTGTCCCTGAGCTTTTTTTGCTTAAGGCTAGTGCTCTCCCACTACAACCACAGCCCTACTTCTGGCTTTTTGGTGGTTAACTGGAGGTAAGAGTCTCATGGACTTTCCTGCACAGGAAGGCTTTGAGCCACGACCTGCAAATCTCAACCTTCCGAGTAGTAAGGATTACAGGCATGAGCCACTAGTGCCCAGCTCATGAGAAACATATTTAGGCTAGAAGAACAGCATCTTTATTTCCCTATAAATTCCCTCAAATTGCCATGTGTCGGTGGCTCACGCCTGTAATTCTAGCTACACAGGAGGCTGAGATCTGAGGACTGCGGTTCAAAGCCAGATGGGCAGGAAAGTCTGTGAGACTCTTACCTCCAATTAACCACGGTCCAAAGTATTAAACTCTAGCTGGGCACCAGTGGCTTATACCTATAATCCTAGCTATTTAAGAGGCTGAGATCTGAGGATAAGTGCAAGCCAGCCTGGGCAGGAAAATCTGCAAGACTCTTCATTAAAACTACCAAAAAAGTTGTGGCTCAAGTGCATTAACCTTGAGCTGTGCCTGGAGGGATAGTGCCCAGGCCCTGAATTCAAGCCCCAGGACCAGGATACACACATAAAAATTAAATTCCAGAAATAAGCAAAAAGCATAAGCTTTATATTGTACAGCATTCTAAGCAGTGAGTTGAAATCTTATCTACTGTACTCCATCTTGGTGGGAATATGAATCATTCCTTTGTCCAGCATAACTACACTGTGAGTCACTTAGCAGCCTTCTTGGTTACAACTGGACTGGTATCATAGTATTCACATTCAAGTAAGGGTTTTTAAAAATTTCCCCTCTGAACTGATGATGGCCTCATGCTTGCTTGGTTAGTACTCTACTACTTGGTTTTGCCCCTGGCACTTTTGTTCTTGTTTTGAGATTAGGTCTCAAAGGTAACTTTGCCTGGGCTTGTCTCAATCCTCCTACTTCCTCCTCCTGAGTAGCTTGGGTTATAAGCATGTACCATGATGCCCAACTGAAGTAACTCTCTTTTTTTTTCAAGTTTAATTTTTAATTTATTAGAACCCAGTAAGTGATGATTTTATAAGCAGAGTTCCCATCAAATTAACACTTAATTCAGGGCAAATAGATTTAAAAAAACCCCTAAACCTTAAGGCAGAAGTAAAACATTATTAAAAACAACAACAACAGCATGACTCTTTCTCTTTTTTTGTTTGGTTTTGGTTTTTTGCCAGTCCTGGGGCTTGAACTCAGCGCCTGAGCACTGTCCCTGGCTTCTTTTTGCTCAAGGCTAGCACTCTGCCACTTGAGCCACAGTACCACTTCTGGCTTTTTTCCTATGTATGTGGTGCTGAGGAATCAAACCCAGGGCTTCATGTATAAGAGATGAGCAACTTTACCACTAGGCCATATTCCCAGCCCATTTCATAATAAACTTTTATTTTGTAACTTGTCTTGCAATAAATAGTTAAACTGTAACTGGTGACAGTTTTCCTTAGTAACTCTTATTTTACTTAATAATGGCCCTCAAACACAAAATTAATGATACTGGCAATTTTATTACAATGTATTATAATAAACTGTTATTAATCTTTTATAAATTAAACTTTACCATATGTATGTATGTATAGGAAAAATACAATAGATAAAGGATTTGATACTTTCTGCAGTTTTAAGCATTCAAAGGAGGTCCTGGATTTGTTATCACCTACTATTAAGCAAAATACGTTCCAAAATACTACACAAGAGTCTAAAGGTAATTGAGGATTTAGAGTTTAGCAAGTAAAGTATTATTATCACCTAAATATCAGAAAGCATTTCCCAATATCTTAATTATGTCACCAAAAAAGTCTAAATTAGTTCTAAAAATATCAACACAAATTGCTAACAAGTTGGAGTATTATAAAGCATTCATTACTTATAACCTTAAAAAAATGACATTTGGGACTGGGAATGTAGCTTAGCGGTAGAGTGCTTGCCTAGCATGCATGAAGCCCTGGGTTTGATTCCACAGCACCACATAAACAGAAAAACCCAGAAGTGATGCAAAAAGAAGTCAGGGACAGTGCTCAGACCCCCAAGTTCAAGCCCCAGGACTGACAAAAACAAAAAACAAAAAAAAAAACCCTGTACTATTCTCTGTCCATTGCTGATAGGAATGCAAGTCATCCATAGTTGCACACCTAGTTTGTTTTGCTTTCCTTCCCTCCCTCCTTCCCTCTGTCCTTCCCTCCTTCCCTTTCTCCACCCTTTCTCTCTTTCTCTCTTTCTCTCTTTCTTTCTTTCTTTCTTTCTTTCTTATCCTGGGGCTTGAACTTAGGGCCTGGGCACTGTGAGTTTCTCATGCTCAAGGCTAGTGGTCTACCACTTGAGCCACAGTGCCACTTCTGGCTTTTTCTGTTTATGTGGTACTGAGGAATGGAACCCAGGGCTTTATGCATGCTAGGCAAGCACTCTACTGCTAAGTCACATTCCCAGCTCATGTACACCTAGTTTCTTATGACAAAAGCTTGCTGAAATTAGGGCTTGGGCAGTGGTCACAGGATACAGTCAAGGTGAAATCTGTGTGTATACATACAACAACCAGAACATTTGATATCCACTATCTTCTCATACAGTGCTTATCAACCTTCTTTGTATCAGTATGCACTGCAGTAGCTGCAACAGGCCCACAAACTGGCTCCCCTAGGGCAATGCTATCCTCAATGACCAACATCTCAAGGACGTACTTAAGGACCATCATCTCAGCTGGGTGTTAGTAGTTCACACGCCTAATCACCTAATCGTGGTTCAGGTTCAAAGCCAACCCATACAGAAAAGTCTGTAAGACTGTTATCTCCAATGAACCACCAGAAAACCAGAAGTGGCACCGTGGCTCAAAGTAGTAGTGATAGCCTTGTGCTAAAAAGCTCAGGGATGGCGCCCAAGCCTTGAGTTCAAGCCCCACAACTGACAGATAAAAAAAAAAAAAAAAAGGACCAGTAATCTCAGTATGCCTCTAAACCTTCATTCTGGCCCATCAGTATGGCCCCAGCACACAGGGTAGAAAAAGCTCTGATATGATGACCCCATATCCCTAGAGACCACACAGGCCTCTGAGGATTGTTCAATTAATCAATTTTCCTAAGTACCCTGCTGAAGATATCAGTGCAGGACTTGGAATGCAAAGAAACAAATGAAAACTTAGTCTGTTGGCCAAGGCAGGCTTGTCCTCAGCTCATATTTTCACACAAGGTCAGCACAATCTCAGCTCCTTGGAGACCTCACACCTACTTCCACTTTACCCCTTATAAAGGTCCTTCTACAGGCAATTCCTAACCAGCTCACCTACAAAAGCTCTGCTTACCGTTTTCACCAAGGATAAGCTATCTTCACTGTCCAGAGGCACAATTCTAGAAGAGCAAAGAAATGAGAGAAAGGTGTTAAAGGATTTTTAACTGGACTGAAACTCACCATTTCTTTCTTTTTTTCCCAATGGCAATTCTTTTCTCAGAGATTTTCAACCTGGGGCTGCGTATGCAGAATTACTACATAGTCACTGATGGTGAAGTGAATATGTCCTAACTTCTTCTGCCTCTCAGCTTTCTGTGGGAATTACTCAGGGTACAAGGGATTAACTGAGTACAGCCAGCCTGAGCCCAAACCTGAAGTGACTTCTGTGGGTGTGGGGCAGGCCTTGCATCATTAAGAGGCAATTAAATGGGTCTGCTTGTTTTCCCAGCCCGGGGCCACTAGCTGTTATGCCACAACCCGGAAGGGGTGGTTAGCCAGGGGTTCCCGGGTTCTAGCTGGCCCCACCTCCCAGCCTTGAGACCACGTGTAGCAAGATGGCGGCTGGTGATGAGCCCGGAGGCGGTCCTGTGGGCTGTGAGGTAGAATTAGGCCGCCCCTTAGGGTGGTCCCTCCGCCTTCCACCCTTGACAGACAGCTCAGGCTGCCTCTCATAGCCCCTACCTAGGTGCGCTACACCCATCCCCTTCCTGCCGATCTCTGACGTATTTAAGAGCGGGGCTTATTTCAATAAAGCGAGACTATGAGAACTCTCTCCCGGGCTGTCTGATTGTCCTCCGGCGAAGGGGGGCTGGGTACAGGCGGTTTGTCTACTCTTCACCTTTTCTTGGCTCACCTCAGCCGGGGTGCGCTTCCCCGCCTCTCCCGCTGGCCAGGAGAGCGCCAGGGGCGAAGGACCCCAGCATGTGGGGATCCTCTCTCCTTCATTATTTTTTATTTTTCTGAGACAGGTCTTGCTCTGTAGCTCAGACCAGCCTTGAATTCATGATCCCAGTCTCAGTGCTGGGATTATAGGTATGTACCAGTAAGCTCAACGAGCCTTTCCTCAATTAATGCTCAACTTGCTCCATGTGAGGAGGCACCATATATATACACTTACCTTCCCTGGTTATTCACAGCATGTATATGAAAAGCTGTCTTGGAGCTATAGACAAAAAAGAAAACACAACAGAAGTCAGACTTCTCTTGCTGACTACTGAGTTAGAATCCTCCCAGGCATTTACTTCTATACTATACCAGCCCTATACTTTCAAGCCACCCAGTGAGGGAAGTGTTATCCTTGATTTAGTTATTTTAGTACTTGTTCTGGGGTCCCACATCATCAGGTATGGAGGAGCCAGGTCTGCTTCTGTGCGAGTTTTCAGGGCTGCCTCACAGCCCTGAAAGGCCTCTAGCTTTTTTAACTCTTCCTCATACAGTTCTCCCTTTAACATCCTAGCTTCTCAAATAAAGGTTTAATCAGGAACAGTTCTCCTTTACATAGCTCATTATTTTATTGTAACATTTCTCAAATGGAAGATGAAATACAAATTACAAAAGAAGATTCTTTTAAAAGATGTAAAAAAATGTCCTATATAAGAATCACCACCAAAAAGCCAGAAGTAGATCTGTGGAAGAGCACTAGCCTTGAGCAAAAAAGCTAAGGGACAGCACTCAGGCCCTGAATTCATGCTTCAGAATCAGTACACACACAAAACAGATCTTTTGAAATAATAAAATTAAAGATGATTTTTTTCTTCCTGTCTCTAAAACACAATAAATTTATGGGGAATGTAGCTTAGTGGTAGAGTGCTTGTCTAGCAGGCATAAAGCCTTAGGTTTGATTCCTCAGTAGTACATACACAGAAAAAATCAGAAGGAGAGCTGTGGCTCAAGTGGTAGAGTGCTAGGCTTGAGCAAAAAGAAGCTTAGGGACAATGCTCAGGCCCCGAGTTTAAGCCCCAGGATTAGCAAAAAATAAAATAATCATCCATAGCTTACCGGAGAGTTGCCTTAAGCTGAACCAACTCAAATGAATCTAACGCAGATCCCAGGATCTTCTCTGCTTCCTCCTTTGCCTGTAAAAAATAACAACAAAATAGAGTCAGTTTTCAAGCAGCAAAAAGTATACATACTACTGATAGGAAGAGCAATTCTAACAGATGGCCAATGCCTTTCTCTTCTACGTGACTACTTCGTACACATCAGGAAATTAAAGTGAAAGCATTAGGTTAAGGAAAACATGTGCTTTCTTCAGGCTGGGTTCATGGGAAAAATTCCTGGAGAGAAGCAAGCAGCTAGAATGATGCAATTGACATGTGAGGTCTAGGAAAGTGCTTTTCCTACCCCTTTCATTAGCTTTGAGAGAGGGATCATTGCCCTCAGTCTCTGCTAAAAGCTAAGAAGATTCAAACTGCTAGTGTTACAGAAGATAAGTTAGAAAACAGAGGTGTGAAAAGTGATGTTGAAGTCCCATGGTTTTGCACAGGTCTACCCATCGGTACCAAGACTCAATTCAGTAAGGAGGGGAGATGGCAAGGAACTGGTGTCTACAGCTACAGTCTCTCTGATATCTATATCATACACAACCTTTCCAATGTCAACTGGCTTCTTTCAGGAAAGGTCCTATTGGCATTGGGAGGCATCAAGCCGACTCTTCTCATCTCCTTACTGGGTCAGATTTAGGAATCCAACTCAGCAGGGCAGGTTAACCGCAAAACAGCAAGGAAGAAAATGGTCAGAGAGTGAAAATGCATGCGATTGTCTAGGAAAGGCAAGTCAGATTTTCAAGTTTGTACTTGATTTTTTTTTTAAAAACACAGGATTATAGAAAACCAAACTCAAAACAAACTTACCTAACTTAAAAGATTCATAGTTCTTTAACTTCTAAAAGCATTTTGTTTAAATATTAACACAACGACTTTAACAGAACAGGTTATCTACAAAGACATGCTGATTAGCTGTCACTTTCAAACAACAGCAGGTGGCCAAAGGTAGCAGAAGTTTAGGGCTCTACAAGCTCTTTGCTGGTGCCACAGAGGTGTTCTTTAAACACTGAAAGGTGTCTAAAGAAAAAAAAAAAGACAATGAAAATGATGATTACAGAAAGGGAAAAAGGAATTTAAATTACCTTTGTTAGACTGGAAGTTTTAGTGTAACATGCAATGCCAGCCAAAACAGCCTCAATAACAGCAGCATATATCTGGGACAAGAGCCTACTTTAAAAAACAAAAAATAATGATTAACTACAGTATCACAAAGTCTCATCAAAAGCTGCATGCATATGAATGATAGTCCCCCAATTTAAAAGATTGAAAAAAATGAAAAAAGGAACTGATTGAAAAAAGAAACTCTAAACTTTAACCCTTTTTAAAGTCCTGTGTGTTTGATTTATGCTTTGCTCTTGTTAAATTACCTTAAGAAAAAAAAAAACTCCTCTGAGATTGGCTCAAAAGACCAACTCTGTAAACAAAGAGAATAAAACTGGAAGGTGTGCTGAGAACTGGTGGCTCATACTTATAATCCTAGCTACTCAGGAGGCTGAGATCTAATTAGGACTGCAGCTCAAAATCAGCCCTGGTAGGAAAAGTGTATGAGACTCTTTATCTCCAATTAACCACAAAAAGCTGGAAGTACAGCTGTAGCTCAAGTGGTAGAGTTCTAGCCTTAAGCAAAAGAGCAAAAGAGTGCCTAGGCCTGGAACAACTACCCACAGACTAAAAATTCCTTCAGAGTACTTATACTGACCTGCCGCTTTTCCAAGAACCATCACCTACCTATCACCATCAATCATCACCATCATACCGTATGTCCTCTCCTAACCAGACCTGCTAAACGCTGGCTGCTACAGTGATTTCAGGACTGAAGACCTTATTGGGCAGGAGAGACTGAGAAGCTAGATTCAATTAACTTCAGAGTAAGCTTCATGGATCATTACATCCTGAATTCTGTTGGCCAGGCCAGGGGCACAAAGTATGCCTGATAGGAAGGAGCCTGGTGAGGAAAGTGCCAATGAGTTTTCAGGCCACTTCCAGGTGATACCAGAGAGTCTTCACACCATGATACTGGGGTCAGTATGAAGGCTACGCCCCCAAAATGTAAAGATATCCCCTCCTCAGTTTGACTCAAACATCCACACTAGTCAGCCTTCCCTTTGCTTAAATGTCTACATAGATTATTAGACAAGAGCTCTATATATAAGATAATGCCTAGCTCCTCACCCCAAAATGGGCCACCTATAGTCCTAGCTACTCGGGAGGCTGACATCTGAGGATTGAGGTTTGAAGTCATCCAGGGAAGATATCCAAGAGACTCTTTATCTTCAATTAATCAGCAAAAAGCCAGAACTGGAGGAGTGGCTCAATTGGTAGAGCACCAACTAGGAACTAAAAAGCTGAGGATGTTAGTCCCAGTATTGGCATGTGCATATGTACGCACACACATATGCGCACACGCATACACACACACAAATGACCTGAGTGGCACTAGTGTTCCCTAGGGCTCCACAAGGTCCAAGTTCTACTAGGTCTATGATTTGACAAGCTCCTGATATTGGCCCAACTAGCAGGGAAGCACAGCTACTTGCATATCCTAAAGAATGGCCCTCCTCTCCTAGGGAAGGTCATCCAGCAGAGAACAGCTGCAGAAGGGATGGAAAGAATGGATACAGAGCAGTTAGGGTACAAAGTCAGACAGATTACCCCTGGCAATTAATGGGATGATAAATGCTGCAACTCTATCACCCTCATCTCCAGGAATCTTCATTTGAAGAAACCTTCAAACCATCTTCTCTCCCTTCTTCCCTCCCTCCCTCATGTCAGTACTAGGGTTTGAAATCAGGGTCTTGCACTTGCCAGGCTGGTAGTATACCATTAAGCTATGCCTCCAGCCTTTGAGATCCTTAAATAACTCTTGATGGCCTGTCCCTAATGGCCTTTGGGAAACTCTGGTCTAGACCCCACCAGTTTACTCTGGTATATAATCACGTGATAATAAAGCTGTTGTTAGGTTTGTATTTCTGAAGAGATGCTTTTCCTCAGTTTGCATATATTAATTGTACAAGAGCAATTTCATTCTAACATTTCCACAAATATATACAATGTATACAAATCAATCTCATCCCCTTTTATCACTCCCCTTTATCCTCCCTCTACGGTTGTTACAATAATTTCAACTGGTTTCATTGTTCTACTTTTAATACAGGTAAACAAACTATTTTGATCATATTCATGAAAATGTTTTTTAAAAATTTGTAGTTTCAGCATTACTAAGTTATGTCCTGTATATGGTTTCCTGATATATTCAATGTGGGAGGAAGAAGGAATCAACATTAGGTATGAACATTTTTTTTGCCAGTCCTGGGGCTTGAACTCAGGGCCTAGGCACTGCCTGAGATGCTTTTTGCTCAAGACTAGCACTCTACCACTTGAGCCACATTGCCACTTCCAGCTTTTCCTGTTTATGTGGTACTGAGGAATGGAACCCAGAACTTCATGCATGCTAGGCAAGCACTCTACACTAAGCCACATTCCCAGCCCTTTTTCCCTTTCTTTCTCCTTCCCTTTTTCCTTTCCTTTTCTTCTTGGCCAGCCCTGGGGCTTGAACTCAGGGCCTGGGCACTGTCCTTGAGCTCTTTTTGCTCATCACTTTTTGCTTTCTCTGTGTATGTGGCACTGAGGAATCAAACCCAGAGCTTCGTGCATGCCAGACAAGCATTCTACCACCAGGCCAAACTCCTGACCCAGGTATGAACTTTCTAAAGCTACAAAGGCAAGACTCAGATCACAGCTCTATTCCATAAGCAGGAGGGTGAAGTTCGGAGAAAATACTCCTCAATTTGCATGGGATTTCCCACAAATTCTCCCAATGAATTTCAAAATGTTTTGTCTTTGGAAAATCCTCCAATAAAAATAATGCACACACACACAAAAGAGGAAATTATGTCATATAAATGCATGGGAGTACAGATAAAAAGTCTGTGAGTTCCAAACAGAGTAGCAGATGGAGAAGTTGGCAGGGCCCTGGGGCCTGAATAGGATCTCCTGGGAAATTACATAGCCCTCTCCACCTCATAGCCAGATGACCTAACTGCCAAGCTCAACAGGAAGTAGACAGACCAGACACAGTGAGAAACAGTGAGTTTGAAAAAGAACAAAATAAGATATAAGAATTTACATTTGTTCAGTTTTCTTAAGCAGCTTGTCATTCTTGGGTAGCTTGTCATCGCCTGCAAAAGAACACATGTATGAAGAATGTGACAGAGCACAGGAGGTGCTTGACTTATCTGGAAGCACAGTCAAGAATGACATTTTTACAAGTTAAATACAATGCAAGCACAGCAACAGTGGTTTCTCTAAATAGCCTGCTGGACCTTCACCCCTGACATTTCTCTTTTTTAAACCTACTCAGCATCACCACTGAATACCAGAGAAGATATGTAGACTCTTAGGCTCTCAGCATTTTTTAGTTGTATTTTTTAAACTTCTTAAATGTTGAGGTATCACTGAACAGGTTATTCTGCCTCTTTAATTAAATGACCCAGTCATGCTTCTTTCCAGAGATTTCTGGCTTATTTAATAACACTGAAGACAAACTGTGGCTTCTGATATATTCCCCTCTGGGTAGCAATGATGTAATCCACATGCATTCTATAAGTTTTTCTCTATGTTGCTGGATGACTGTAGCGTCTAGATGGTCCCAGTCAGCCTGGCCTTTCTAGATGGGGCTACAGCAAGTTATTAGCCCTTTTATTTTTATTTTTGCCAGTCCTGGGGCTTGAACTCAGGGACTGAGCACTGTCTCTGGCTTCTTTTTGCTCAAGGCCAGCACTCTACCACCTGAGCCATGGAGCCACTTCTGGTTTTTTCTATATATGTGGTGCTGAGGAATCGAACCCAGGGCTTCAAGTATGTGAAGCAGGCACTCTACCACCATATTCCCAGCCCCAGCCATTAGCCCTTTTACTATGGCCTACTTTCGCTTTCATCACAAGAATAATTGAGTGGAAACCTGATAGTCACATAAACTCCTGCTGTAACCCATACCTTCTTTTATCTGAAAATAGACCTTCTTCATAATGGCCTTCCCTCTGACAGTGAGCATGGGCCGTATGCATGGCTGCACCTCAACACTATAGGTTGACCTATGGTTTTGCACCTGAAATACATTCTGTGAATAATGTGTTGGGTATATCAACTCTCCAGCTGCAAACAAGGAGGGAATTGAGGCTCACAAACCAGTATCATGAGCTTCTGAGAAAATTAGTTAAAGCATATCTTCTCATTCATGGGAGAAACCATTCATTAGAAAAGTTGGTAAGATGGTGATTTACCCAAGTAAGGAATGTGAGTAGCTCCAAAAAAGTATGTCCTTGAACATGCCAGAGGTCCCTTTGGTGAGACACACTGTGCTACCTGGATGTTAGAAAAACATTAAAAATAAAGTTTAAAAATAGAGCAGGCAGACATGTACTGCTTGAAAAAAAGCACAAGTTAATTAAGGTATATTTTATTTTACCCAAATTAGTTTTTTTTTATTATTTTTATGTGTGTGTATGCTAGTCCTGGGGACTGGTTGCTGTCCCTGAGTTTTTGTGCTAAAGATGATATTACCATTTGATCACAAATCCACTTTCTAAGTTGATCTAGAACCATTCGTGATCCTCAGACCTCAGCTTCCTTGGTAGCTAGAATAATTTATTATATTTTATTTACTTAATTTTGCCAGTCCTGGGGCTTGAACACAGGGCCTGGGCACTGTCCTTGAGCTTCTTTTTGGTCAAGGCTAGCAATCTACCACTTGAGCCACAGCACCACTGCCGGCTTTTTCTGTTTATGTGGTACTGAGGAATCAGTACCCAGGGCTTCATGCATGCTAGGCAAGTACTCTACTGCTAAGCCATATTCCCAGCCCACATATTTAATTTTATTATTTCAAAAGATCTTTGTGTGTGTGTGTGTGTGTGTGTGTGTGTGTGTGTGTGTGTGCGCGCGCCTGTTCTAGGGCATGAACTCAGGGCCTGAGTGCTGTTCTTTAGCTTTTTTCCTCAAGGCTAGTGCTCTTTCATAGACCCGCTTCTGGCTTCCTGGTGGTTAGAGATAAGAGTCTCACGGATTTTCCTGCCTGGGTTGGTTTTGAACCACAATTCTCAGCTCTCACTGTCCTAAATAGTTGTGAACAACTGATGTCCAGCTTTTATTTATTTATTTATTGGCCAGTCCTGGGGCTTGAACTCAAGGCCTTAAGCACTGTCCCTGGCTTCTTTTTGTGCAAGGCTAGCACTCTACCACTTGAGCCAGAGCACCACTTCTAGATTTTTCTATGTATATGGTACTGAGGAATTGAACCCAGGGCTTCATGCATGTAAGGCAAGCACTCTACCACTAAGCCACATCCCCAACCCGAGCTTTTTATTTATTTTTTACCTTGGCAATTGTGAGGTTGCTATTGGGTACTTAGCTCAGGATGCTAATGACTTTATAACTCAAAAAGAAAAAAAGACTTTTGCTTCAATAATACTCAGTCCAGAGCTTTCATAATAAAGACCTTGGTCCATATGACAGGTAAAGTTACAGGAAAGCTACAAATTCATGAAACCAGGACTTCATTCTTGTTTGGATTCCATCCCTGTACAAAGTCCTTGTACAGAGCTTTGTAATTTTTCTTCTTCTTTCCTATTAAGTTGTTCTTTTAGACCAAGATAGACATGGATGGCCAATATCTCTTAATTTCTATAATAGCAACTACAAATGAAAAAATGCTAGCACAAGAACTAAAAGAATGGAAATGAGTACAATTGTTAAAAACGGGCTAAATGTTCATAAATATTCTTTCATTCCAAATTTTACTATACTTAAGGAAGCTATACCAGAATGCCTGGTATTTTTCTGTAATTATTTAAAACCAAGTTATAGACACGAAATGAACTTATTGTAATGTATAAATTACTATGTCATCATGATCAATATTGTCATAAAACAATTCATGTACATACTTCTAGTTAGTATATTTTATTATTGAGAGGTATTTCCTCAATTAAAGTATGCTCCTTAGATTTCCAAACTTTACTTACTAAAGGTTTTTTTTTCAAGGTGCCTGTGTTTTAAACCTGTTTCCTTAGGTTAGGTCATAAACTTGGGTAAGCACAGATTGGTGTTAAATTTACTGTCATTTACTTTAAAAAAAAAAACATTTAAGTAGTGTACAAAGAGGTTACAATTCCCTAAGTCAGGTTATGAGTACAATGCTTCTTGGTCAGTGTCACCCTTTCCATTATTCTTCCCCAGTCATCCCCCATCCCTATCCTCAAATCACATAGCTTTCTGTTTTACATAATATACATTGAATATGTGTGCCCTCTTTGCCCTCCCTCTCATGACGTTTCTACTTCCTGGTATTCATTTTGATAAACAGTACATTAGTTGTTCAGAGAAGTTATACTTTTGGACTTCTCCTCTAAGTATATCATCCTTTAGTTAGTTGGTGTGTATATGCTAGAGTCCTGTATACGTTATGTATGTTTGTATTTTAGAGATCTATTCTCCACATATAAGAAAAACCATGTGTTGTTTGTCTCTGTGAGCCTGAGTTACTTCACTTAACATGATTTTTCTAGGTTTATCCATTTCCTTGCAAATGATATATTCTTTCTAATAGAGGAGTAAAATTTAATTGTATACATGTACCATATTTTCTTGATCCATTCATCTGTTGTAGGACATCTGGGCTCTTTCGCTCCTTTTCTTAAAATTTTTCTTTTCTTTTTTTTTCTTTTTGCCAGTCCTGGGTCTTGAACTCAGGGCCTCTCTGTGCCCAAGGCTATTGCTCTACTACTTGAGCCACAGTGCCAATTCCGGATTCTTCTGTTTATGTGATACCGAGGGATCAAACCCAGGGCTTCATGCATGTTGAAAGCATTGTACCACTATGCCACATTTTGAGGTGTTTCTATAACTTGGCTATTGTGAACAGTGAAGCAATAAACATGGATGTACAAGTGTTATTACTACATTCTGACTTGTAATGTTCTGGGTAGATACCCAAGAGTAGTATCACTGGGTCACAAGGGAGTTCTGTTTAGTTTTTTAAGGAATCTACAAACTGCCTTCCAGAGTGGTTAGACTAGTTTACATTCCCATGAGCAGCGTAATAAGGTCCTTTTTCACTGCATCCCCACCAGCACTTGTTATTTGTATTCTCAATGATGACCAATTTTATTGGGATTAAGATGAAATCTCAACGTTGTATTTATTTGTATTTCCTTTATGTCCAGGGATATTGAGTATTTCCTCATATGTCTGTTGGTTATTCTTACTTTTTCTTCTGAAAAGTCTTGTTTTAGCTCCTTTGCCTATTTATTAAATGGGTTATTAACTTGGGGGGGAGACAGTTTCTTGAGGTCCTTGTATATTTTGGATATTAGGCACTTGCTGGATGTATAGCTTGTAAAAATCTCCCAGTCTAGAGGCAGTCTTTTTAATCTTAGTAACTATGTCCTTTACTGTACAAAATCTTTTTAGTTTGATGCAATCTCATTTGTTAAATCTCTTTCCCATTTACTGAGTCCCTGGGACTCTTCAGAAAAGTTCTATGGTTGACCTATGCCAAAAAATTCTAATGCTTCTCCTACTCTTTATAGTAGTTTTAAGATTTTAGGTCTGACATTGAAATCTTTGAGTTGATATAAGTGCAAGGTGATACAGGATCCAATTCTAGTCTTCTATTTATGGATGTCTACTTTTTCTTACACCCTTTACTGAAAAGTTTTTTTCCCCCCACATATATTTGGGTTCCCTTGTCAATTATCAGATGATTTTAAATATTTGAATTTATTTCTGAGTCCATTCCAATGGTGTTTGGGCCTATTTTTATGCTAGTACCAAGTTGTTTTTGTTATTATGGCTCTGTAGTAAAGTTTAAGGTCTGGAATTGTGATACCTTCAGAATTTGTCCAAAATCGCTTCGGCTATTGGTGTGTGTGTGTGTGTGGCTCCATGTAAATTTTTGGATTGTTTTCTCTATCTCAGTAAAGAATGCCACTGGAATTTTGATGAGTATTGCACTGAATTTGTAGATTGCATTTGGCCATATAGCCATTTTCTAGATATTAATTCCACCTATCCATAATATGGGACATCATTCCATTTCCTGGGTGTCTTCTTCAATTTCTTCAGATTTTTATAGTTTTCACTGTAGAGGTCTTTCACTTTCTTGGTTGGGTTTATTCTTAAGTATCAAAAAAAAATTTAAGTCTACTGAAAATGGAACTGTGTTTCTAATTTTCCTGTCTGCACATTATTGATACAAAGAAAAACGACTGATTTAGGGGGTTAATTTTGTACCCTGCTACATTATTGATCAGCTCTAGAAGTTTGAGGATAGAGGTTCTTAGACTTTCTAGGGTCCTTTAGATATAGGATCCTGACATTTACCTTTTTTCTTTTTCTTTGCCAGTCCTAGGACTTGAATTCTGGGCCTGGGCGCTGTCCTTGAGTCTGTTTTGCTCAAGGCAAGCACTCAACCTCTAGAGCCACAGTGCCACTGCCACTTCCAGCTTTTTTTGAGTTTATTGGAGATACGAATCTCACAGACTTTTCTGCCCAGGCTGGCTCCGAACCACAATCCTCAGATCTCAGCTCCCTCCTGAATAGCTAGGATTACAGGCGTGAGCTATAGGCACCTGGCTTGGTCTGCCCACTATACATAGTATCTTTTTTTCTTCTTTTACTCTCTAGCCCAGTCTTGGTCTTGAACTCATCATTATCCTGCCTTAGCCTCCAAAGACCTGGGATTATAAGTACGTGATACCGTGCCTGACTGGCACTTTTTTATTTACAAATTATCCACAAGGGTACAGAAGTGGACAGGGTAAATAGGTTACATTAGAATAAAGCTAGAGCTGGGTATGTGGCTTGGTGGTAGAGTGCTTGCCTACATGCCTGAAGCCCTGGGTTTGGTTCCTCAGTACCACATAAACAGAAAAAGAATAAAGCTATGTTTTCCTCACTGTCTTTCATTTTTACAGTTTAGTTTGGGAGGTTATTTATTGACCTTTTTATAATAACGTAAGTGTTTCTGCACTATCATTTCATGTTTTTTTCCCCCTCATCTTTTAACATACCTTGTACTTTTTTTTTCTTTGTTGGTGCTGGAGTTTAAACTCAGGGTATTGCATTGGCTATACTCTACCATGTGAGCTATGCCTGTGACCTTACTTTTTGCTAGCTCTATTTTAGAGATGGAGTCTTGAAATTTTTTTCTAGAAACATAATCCTCCAGATCTAAGCCTCTTGAGTAGCTAGGATTATAGGCATGAGCCAGGTGCATCCAGCCATACCTCTTATCTTTTTAAAAAAATTTTTTTGGAATGTTTTATCTTTTTTTGTTGAAAGCCAGATATGATTATCAGGTAATAGGAGCTAAGATAAAGAGACTTTTAATGTTAACTGTATGTTTATCTGGCTGAATGTTAGGTTCTGTTTAATGTTTCCTGTAGTTAGTTATATGTGCCAGGGACTTCACATCCTTGTAGTGCTAATATTTCTCTTTTGTGTTTTTAGTTTCCCTAGGAATTACTCCTTATATAGTTTGTGTTTTACAGAACTTCTTTTTTTAAAAAAAATAATTACTTATTTAATGTCAAAGTGATGTACAGAGGGGTTACAGTTGTTTTGCAGAACTTCTGACAGTGATCATATGATATTACATTGCAGACCTCCTGGGGTGGTGGCAAGGTAATACAGGAAGAAAAGCATTCTCTAATCTTAGGACTAAGTCAGCCTGTGTCTCTAGGCTGTTATCTCACAGGAGTTTCTTAGCTTAGATTCCTTCCATCCCATCCCTTTCCCAGAATGGCTAGAATATAAAGTGAATGCCCTTCTCCAAAAGGGGAAATGGAGAATATCCAGAAATATTCAGAGGACTAGAAAAAAAAACACAGCCTAATGAATGAAGCAGAAAAGTTTTAGACAACTGCTCTATACAAATACCACTGGAAAACTGCCCCCGCCCTCCCTCACAATGACTGAGTAAAGAGCTTAGACATCATTCCTTGCCAGACTGGAATGAGGTGTCACCTGAGTAATTGGGCCCACAAGTATTTGCCACCACACTGTTTTTTGTTAGAATCTCCCTGACTTTTGCCTGCGTTGGCCTCAAACTATCTTCATTTCCATCATCATCATCACCATCATCTTTTTTTTTTTTTGGTCTTGAACTCTGGGCCTGGGTGCTATCCCTGAGCTCTTCAGCTCAAGGCTAGTGCTCTACCACTTAAACCACAGGGCCGCTTCCGGTTTTCTGGTGCTTAACTGGAGATAAGAGTCTCACAGACTTTCCTGCTCTGGCTGGCTTTGAACTGCAATCCTCAGATCACAGCTTCCTGAATAGCTAGGATTACAGGCAGGAGCCACCAGTGCCCAGCTATTATTTTTAATGGTATGAAGAGGGTTTGAGATTTGAAGGCTCTGGGTTAGCTTGGCTGATACTCTACCACTTAAGCCACACTCCCATCTTGCTTCCTGCTGGTTATTTTGTAGACTGAATCTCAAGAGACTTTTCTTCCCAAGCTAGCTTTGAAACTCAACACTCAGCCTCCTGAGAAGGTGAAGAGGCATGAGTCACTGCCACCTGGCTTAATTTGCCTTTTTTTGTGAGTGCTGATCCTGAGGCTTGAACTCAGGGCCTGGGCACTGTCTCCTGAGGTTTTTTTGTTCGAGGCTAGTGCTCTACCACTTGAGCCACAGCTCCAGTTCCTTAATTTGACATTTTTTATTCTACTGATATAACTTTGACAATTTGAAGAGTGGCTTGTGAGTGTGTATTTGTAGCTGTATTCCTTCAAACATTTCTAAACTGAGGGGCTGGGAATGTGGATTAGTGGTAGAGTGTTTGCCTAGCATGCATGAAGCCCTGGGTTCCATTCCTCAGTAGCACATAAACAGAAAAAGCTGGAAGTGGTGCTGTGGCTCAAGTGGTAGAGTGCTAGTCTTGCCCCAAAAGAAGCCAAGGACAGTGCTCAGGCCCTGGGACTGGCCAAAAAAAATCTAAACTGAATGTTTTCAAATCACAACTAGTAATTATAAGTTTCCAAAAGCTTTCTAATCTCCAAAACAATTCCAGATTCAGAGCTAAATCAACATACTAATTGGGAAAGGTTCCTTTGTCCGAGTGCCCTTCTGTTTTATTTGATAAATCTAATCATGTACATACACCAGATAGTCCAGCTACTCACCATGTGTTTGGCAAAGCTCCCACCAGGACCAGTGCTGCGCACTAGGTGTCCTTCAGAAGGGAAGTTGAAGTTGCCAGCATTCAGGTTTTCTCGTGTGGAGTGATTACCAAAGAGAACAAATGGCTGCCGACTGGGGCTACAGCAGCAAAAAACATGTGGTTAGAAAAGGGATTCCTGGTCAGGGCAACATCCCATGATCTGAGTGAGTTCTTAGGTTATTCTGAGCAATGTCCTACAACATAAGCAAATTCTAGTCTACCTAATGTTCCTGACTGTTTGGAAAGGAAGGCAAGATGTCTCTCTCCTCCTAGTGATCTATGGGTTGTTGTTTAGGACCTAACTAAACCCATGCTTGGTTTGTATTTTCCAGCTTAAGCTCAGTTTTTGAAGAATCAGTTCCCTCCATTTGTTGTCAAAGATGTAAAGGTGAAGCAAACCCAGTTTTATTAAATAACATCTTAACAGAAATACAAGCTTTTAAAGTATGATAGTAACTGTGATTCTTAGACTAGATAAGCAATAAAGCAGTTATTTTCTAAGTAACTTGCAGGAGAGCAGGAGAAGAAGAATGTAAATGGTCTTCTCTTACCATCCTTATCTTATTTCTCCTTGTCTTAGCTGGATCCCATACACATTTTCTGCTTACTCCTCATCCCATTCCAATCAACCCCTATCCCCAACTCATTTCATTCAGTGAGCTCTTGCAAAAGATACTAGTGACATCCCATTGATGTCTGGTTCCTCGTCCCTAAATCTAAGCAACCTTCCCCGACTCATCCCTATTTATCTCCAATTACCTGGCCACAGTCTTATTCTGGGTTTGTCATCATTTCTTTCCTGGACAATTGCAACTCTTCCTCACCGTTTCCTTGGAAGGGCAACAACTTTTGCCCTTCTATAATCTAGTCTTCAAAGGTAATAATAATCTTTCAAACATGCAAAACATGTACTGCCTTTGTGTTACTATTAGGAGAAAAAAACTGAATCTTGCACAAATCTTTTTGGCCAAAAAGAACTTGCATAGTCTGGTCAACTTCTTCAACTCCATGCAAGGCCATTCATCCCTAACTCCCACAGTCTAGCCAACTTTGTGTTCTATTATCATTATTATTATTATTATTATTATTATTATTATTATTATTTGGTCTTGGGCTTCATATTCTTCTCTATCTCTGCTCGTCATTCCTGAGGTGACCTGTCTTTCTAATTTTGGTGTACCCAGTCAGTATCATACTCTTTTCTCTTTCCAACCAGAGTTGTAATGCTACATTTCCATATGAGTATTTAAACTTTTCTTTTAGGGACTGGGAATACGGCCTAGTGGTAAAGTGCTCGCCTCGTATACATGAAGCCCTGGGTTTAATTCCTCAGCACCACATATATAGAAAAAAGCCAGAAGTGGCACTGGGGCTCAAGGGGTAGAGTGCTAGCCTTGAGCAAAAAGAAGCCAGGGACAGTGCTCAGGTCCTGAGTCCACACCCCAGGACTAGCAAAAAAACAAAACAAACTTTTTTTTTTTATTGTAGGGGTGATATGCAGAAGGGTAACAGTTTCAAAAGTCAGGTAATGAGTATATTTCTTTTTGGACAATGTAACCCATCCTTCACTCTCTCCCAGTTTTTCCCTCCAGTTCTCACTCAAAAAGTTGTATAGTTTATTGTCTAGTGAGTACCACTGCTTCATTTGTCCACCTTTTGTCCTTCTATTTCTGTGCCCCCCTTGCCCTCTCAAAGACAGAAAAATAAAACAAAAAGAGAACAAAAACAACAAAAAATCCTCTTTTCTACTTCCTGGGGTTCATTTTAATAGTTTTTGATGGATATCTTAATTCTCTAATACATTATAAACTCCACAGAGCAGAAACCATATTTAGTTGTTTTACTTTTTGATCATTTCTCTTCTTTGATACATTACATGTTGCTAGCATGTATTTGATGACAGAATGATGTTTTATATTTCATATAAACAGAACTTGTGTGTAGGTTGTTTTTTTTTAAAGAGCCTTTCTTGGAAACTCAATGAAAAATACTAGAACAATTTCACAGATACACAGAGAGCATGCTTTTACAACAAGTTTAACATATTGGTTCCCCCCTAGAATATTAAAGTTTCATTTCACTTGGCCAGAGATCTCCCATAACTTCCAACCACCTGTGATCCACTCAGTCTAGGAAAGCTTTCAGTTCAGTGAACCTTTCATTGTCCCTAAGAATGTTTTAAAGGAAACATTGAAGGAGTACTTGGAAATATACTTTCCACTATCCCCTACCTTTTCCTTAAATTATGTCCTTTTCATTTTTCTTTTCCTTTTTGCCAGTCCTGGGGCTTGAACTCAGGGCCTGAGCACTGTCCCTGGCTTCTTCTTTTTGGCTCAAGGCTAGCCCTCTACCACTTGAGCCACAGCACCACTTCTGGCTTTTTCTAAATATGTGGTGTTAAGGAATCAAACTCAGGGTTTCAAGTATGTGAGGCAAGCACTTTACCACTAGGCCATATTCCCAGCCCTCCTTTTCATTTTTCTTAAGAATTACTACTTGAGGTTTGGGTAAACTATAGCTCTCAAAAATACATGTGAAATATAGTACTTAGAAATCAGTGATATTCCACTTAAAAATAAATTGCTTTAATAATGAAAAAAATACATGTGATTAATTTTTCTTCTGAAACCTAACTTAAGCCAAATGACACTTTGGGCAAAAAATAAGCAATCTGAGTCCCATCAGTGTAGTTTATGTTACTTTGAACATAAAGGATGAGTATGAGTCCCATTAGGGTGGTTTATATCACTCTTAGAGAACTGGAATTAAGGAAAGAAAACAGGAAAGTTGCATTTTCTCTATTCATCAAGGAAAGCACCTCTGCTGCTTGAGAGAAAAACACAGAAGTAAGCACTCTGGAATCCTCACTGTGCCTGTCTCCTTCATGGTATGGACCCTGAGCCTCATCCCTCTTACTCCCCACAAGTCACTGTTGTCCCCCTCCCTAACCCCTGGACACTGTTTCTTCTTGCTTTCCTGGACTAGCTATGGGATAAAGATTCCTTTCTTTGGGTTTCAGAAGATTATAATGTTTTCATGCTAATCTACCATAAAGTTAGAGAAAGATGAAACAAATACAAAAGCAGTAAAATAGATGAGTTTATAAAGTATGAAGTTCATATCCTGTGGTAACTAAAGTCAACCTATAATCTCTCAACTCAAACTTCTGAATTTAGATGCTCCATATATCTGTGCCACTTCCACCCATATCATCTTCATCAACCATGCTTTCTATTTCACCATTCACTGTTCTTTCCTAGGAATTTTACCTGTTTTCAGTTATATGGCTGGAGATCATTCCATGACTGAAATAACTTCTGAATGGCTAAAAAGAAGTCAAAGTTGTATATAAGACCACAGTTTTGTAAAATAGACATAAAATCCTTCATTTGTGTATACATCTATGTGTATATATAAACATATCAGGAGGGTATGTAAAGTGTGTAAGAGAGATAAAAATGTGCATATTACTTTAAGAACATGAAAGGGTATATATAGTGGATAGCAATATGAATTTTTTTTTGGTTTTTTGGTTTTTTGCCAGTCATGGAGGTTGAACTCAAGACCTGAGCACTGTCCCTGGCTTCTTTTGCTCAAGGCTAGCACTCTACCACTTTTGAGCCACAGCGCCACGTCTGGCCTTTTCTATATATGTGGTGCTGAGGAATCGAACCCTGGGCTTCATGTATACGAGGCAAGCGCTCTACCACTGAGCCACATTCCCAGCCCCGCAACATGAATTTTTGGACAAATAGAAAACAAAAGTAACAAAAAAAAAGCTGTGAAAGGAAAAGAAAAATTCCAATTTATAATTTGAAAGTGTACCAATGACCATTTATGATCCAATTACTAACTTTATATTTTTTCCACATTTCCAATAAAGGACTATGTTTATTATAAGTTACTAATTTAAAATCAGTAACAAGGATGGGCACTAGTGACTCATGCCTGTAATCCTAGCTACTCAGGAGGCTGAGATCCAAGTATTTCAGTTCCAAGCCAGCCTGGGAAGGAAAGTTCATGAGACTCTTATCTCCAATTAGTCACCAAAAAACAAAAATGGATCTGTGACTCAGTTGTACGGTGCTAGACTTGAGCAAAAAAGCTCAGGGACAGTACCCACACCCTAAGTTTAAGCCTCAGAACTGGCACAAAAAGAAAAAAAAAGAAGGTGAAATAAAGATTTTTTTTCTAGATACACAAAAGCTGAAAGAATAAATCATCAGAAAATTTGAAGCACAAAAAATGTTAGGAGGACATCCATCAAAGTCCAGGATACCAACTGCAAACAATCTATACAATGGAACCAGTGATTGTAAGATCCTTTCCTCTTTAAATAAATCTTTAAGAAGAGATAACCAGGGGCTGGGAATATGGCCTAGTGGCACGAGCGCCTACCTTGTATACATGAAGCCTTGGGTTCGATTCCCCAGCGCCACATATATAGAAAACGGCCAGAAGTGGCGCTGTGGCTCAAGTGGTAGAGTGCTAGCCATGAGCAAATAGAAGCCAGGGACAGTGCTCAGGCCCTGAGTCCAAGGCCCAGGACTGGCAAAAAAAAAAAAAAAAAAAAAAAGAGATAACCAACTGAGAAAGAAAAAACTCAGCTGGGTACTGGTGGCTCATGCCAAGCTACTCAGAAGACTGAGGTCTGAGGATCATGGCTCCAAGCCAGCCAAGACAGGAAAGTCCATGAAACTCTTATCTCCAATTAACAACCAGAAAACCAGAAGCAGAGCCATAGCTCAAAGTGGTAGAGTGCTACCCTTGAGCAAAAGAGCTCAGGGACAGTGCTCAAGCTCTGAGTTCAAGCCTCACAGCTAACAACAACAAAAATCAATGTATTATGAGGTTTCTAATATGTAAAGGTATATATAAAAGTAAAAAGTATATATAAAATTAAAAAGTAATAAATTAGGGTAATATTGTATTTTGAAAAAATAATGAAAATAATAATTAACCAACTTCTTTCTCTTTGGCTCTTCCCTTACCTACCTCACCCGCCTGAGATTCTGAAAGTTCCAGTAGAAAAGGAATTTCTGTGTCAAAATTAGCAAAGAAGCTAGTCCACTGATGCTCAAAAGCCACCAAATCCTACAAAGAAAAAATTTAAAAAAGAATGTCATATAAAAGTTCTTTGGAAAACCATTATCCTGAAACGAAACTGATCTCAAATATAAGATTGATTTTTGGGGGGGGGGGAGGCGGGGAGGGGAAAAGGGAGGAGGGAAGGAGGGAGAAAAGTGAAGGAGGAGGTAACAAGTTTGATAAGAAATGTACTCACTGCCTTACATATAAAACTATAACCCCTCTGTACATCACTTTGACAATAAATAAATAATAAAGATTGATTTTTATAATGAATAAAAGGAAATAGTATACTAATGATATACTACAACATGGACTAATCATAAAAATATGCCAAGTGAAAAAAGCTAGATGTAAAAGACTATCAGAATATATTCAATTTATGTAAAATATCCTGAAAGACAAGCAGTAATTAGTAGTTGCTTAGGGCTGTGGGTGGGAATAAAGACTGGCTGCAAGTGGGTTTTGGGGTTGATGAAAATGTTCTAAAATCTGTTTGTTGTGATAGTTACACAGCTCTTTAAATTTATTAAAAATCAGTGGATTGTACTTGTTGGTGTACCTTCAACTCAGTGCCTGAGCACTGTCCTTGAGCTCTTTCACTCAATGTAATACTTTATCACTTTGAACCACAGCACCACTGCTGGTTTTCTGGTGTTTACTTGAAGATAAGGAGTCTCACGGACATTCCTGCTCAGTTTGGCTTCAAACTGTGATACTCAGATCTCAGTCTCCAGAGAATTAGGATTACATATGTGAGCCACCAGCCTCTGGCTTTTAATTGTATTCTTAAATGAGTGCCAGCCCTAGAGCTTGAACTCAGGGCCTGGACACTGTCTCTGAGCTTTTGTGCTCAAGACTAGCATTCTAGCACCTGAGCCACAATGCCACTTCTGGCTTTTTTGGTGGTTAATTGGAGATATGAGTCTCATGGACTTTGCTGCCCAGGCTGGCTTTGAAAACTGTGATCCTCGGATCTTAGCCTCCTGAGTAGCCAGGACTACAGGTTTGAACCACCAGTGTCCAGCTCATGGGCTTTGGTTTTATTTGTTGCTTTCTTAATGAAAATTGTTCTCCCTACCCTGAATTTGTTTTCAAAGTTCAGATGAACAATTAATGTCTGAGGAACTGGCAAACTACAGCTGATGGGCAGGTCCACATATTTTTTGTGCATACTCTTGGAACATGAATACATTCACTTTTTGAAGCACTGTCTAGGGCACTTACATGCTACAATGGTATTTCTAAGTAGTTGCAATATAGACCAAACAGCACACAAAGCCAAAACTATCATTCTCTAGCCCTCTACAGACAAGTCTGCTTCCTCTTATCTAATCTTTGATTACTTTAGGCCACACCTCATCTTTCATTTTTTTCATGCTACAAAAAACAAACAAATAGGGCTGGGAATATGGCCTAGTGGTAGAGTGCTTGCCTCGTATACATGAGACCCCGGGTTTGATTCCTCAGCACTACGTATATAGAAAAAGCCAGAAGTGGCACTGTGGTTCAAGTGGTAGAGTGCTAGCCTTCAGCAAAAAGAAGCCAAGGCCCAGTGCTCAGGCCCTGAGTTCAAGTACCAGGACTGGCAAAACAAACAAATGACAACAAAAACACATTCTACATTGTTTCACTAAGGCCCAGTCCCACAGAAAGATTGCCATTAGGACAAACTTCAGACCCTAGACCAGGCAGGTGGCCTCCGTTTTACCTCAAGTAAAGTCTCCTCATAGTGGAATAGGAAGAGATAGTTTCACTATTTCAGGTTCTCTTCCATTCCCAATCAGCACAGGATAAGAATCTAGGAAATTACTCTATTTCACTACATCAAATTGTTTGTTTCTTACTTCTGAAAGCAAATTTTCCAGAGACATAGGATCCATCTTACTGTAGACATTCCACAGATTCAAACTCACATCTTGCAACTGTAATAAAGAGCAAAAACATTGAAATAATTAAGTCAGTATTATTAAGACAATTAGAATTATTTTATGATATTTAGAAATTAATTGGTGTTTAATAAGAACAGTAAATGAAAGGTTTTCTGACCCAATACGAGGCCTTCAGCTTTCACTTGACTTCTTTGCTCAAGGCCAGTACTCTACTACTTGAGACACTCTTCTACTTCCAGCTTTTTTTCTGGTTAACTGGAGGTAAGAGTCTCAAAGACTTTTTTTTCCCTAGCTGGTTTTGAACTCAGATCCTTAGATCTCAGCCTTCTGAATAGCTAGGATTATAAGTATGAGCTACTAGTGTCCAATATATTGTGGTTTTTATTTTTGTTTGAGGTACTCAGGCAGGAAAGTCCATGAGTCTCATTGCCAATTAATTACCAAAAATCTGGAAGTGGAGCTGTAGCTAAGTAGTATAGTGCTAGCTTTGAGCACAAAAGCTCATGAACAGTGTCCAAGTCCTGAGTTCAAGCCCCAGGACTGGCACAAAAACAATGTTTTGCATTTCAAATATTCTAATGCGCTCCATGTCCTTGGGAAGTAATAGCCTGGTTTTCAGAGAGTTATAGTAATGTGTGCTCACTTTGTAAGACCTTCATAATTAACAGTGGTGGCAGATAAAAACCAAATACACTGCTTTTTATACATACCTCATATTTCATGGTAAAAAATCCATCCCCTCCAATGCCCTCAAGTGCAAAGGCCTGTACAATTGGCCATTTCTCCACCACAAACATATCAAATATCTGTAAGTGACCTAAAGGAATCAAATACAACAACACATATCAAATGCTCTCCTGGACATAGCAGTCTTTAAACTCGATCTAATGTGGTCAGATAGGCATCATTTCTCACAAGTTTACAGGGCTTCATCTGGCAAAATAAATACAAAGAAAAAAAAAGGTTATAGATTCAAACTAGAAATACTAAATAAAGTCCAAGGAAAATTCTAACAAAATCCCAAGCAAGTGACATAAATTCAGATTTCTCTACATTTTCATTTTTATTTCCTAATTAAATAAAAAATAAGTAAATAGTACTCTGTTACAACTGACTTGCATCATTTAGTGGGTGTAATTATTAACAGATCTGAAGTTGGCTCCTTTCCCTTAGGAAACACAGCCAACTTCCTCAAGGGAAAACTTCCAAAAGTTTCCTTTCTTGTAACAATAGCAAAAGTGGTATATATATATATATATATATATATATATATATATGTGTGTGTGTGTGTGTGTGTGTGTGTGTGTGTGTGTGTGTGTGTGTGTGTATACATATATGTACATATATATTATTAGGCCAGGCACTGCACAGTTTAAAGCCTGCCCCTGCAGACTTTTATTTCCAATTAGCCACCAAAAAGCTGGAAGAAATGAGGCTCAGGTGGTAGAGCACCAGCCTTGAGCAAAAAAGTTAAAAGACAGTGCTGGGACTGGCTCTGAGATCCAACCCCAGTACAATTTTTTTTCTTGTATTCCACACATTATTTTTTAACAACTCTATCAGCATATCATTTTTTTAAACCAACATCAGCATATTTTTTACATGGCTATTCAAATTACTTTTTTTTTTCCAGTCCTGGGGCTTGAACTCAGGGTCTGGGTACTATCCCTGAGCTTCTTTTGCTCAAGGCTAGCACTTTGCCACTTGAGCCACAGCACTACTTGTAGCTTTTTCTATTTATGTGGTAATGAGGAATCGAACCCAGGGATTCATGCATTCCCAGCCCATTACTACTTTTTTTTTTTTAAACCAAGAGGCCACACATAAAAAAAAAAAAAAGAAATACAGAAGCAAGTGTGTTGACAAATGTCTGTAAGTCCAGCACTCTAGGCCACACATAAAAAAAAAAAAAGAAATACAGAAGCAAGTGTGTTGACAAATGTCTGTAAGTCCAGCACTCTGAAGACAGAGGAATGAAGATGTCAAGTTTAAGCCCACCCCGGGTTACATAGTGAGTCCTAGAACAACCTGGACTATGTTTCAGGGGAAAAAAGTGATACAGATTAAATGTCAATTATGCTAAATTCTTTATTACATCTTCTTCTTGGCACAGGTAATTTGCTGTGTTGATGTGGAAGTTTCATTTATGAATACAAGCTAGTATAAGAAAGTCCCCAAACTTGACCCTGCTTTATCCTTTGCCTTAGTAAAAATGAATCAAGGGGTTTCCCATCTTGATGTTTCCAAAGAAAAAAACAGAGGTGTTCAATTTATACACCATCCAATAAGAGAGACTCACCCTGGGAGCTATAAGGAATGCCAATTCTACTACAGTCTCGAACCATGTCCACAAAGCTGGAAATTTTAAATTCTTCTGCAGCTTCCTCATCTTCATACTGAAGACAAATTAAAACAGACATGAGACATCATACAAAGTTCCTTATTAGGGCTGGGAATATGGCCTAGTGGTAAAGTGCTCGCCTCATATACATGAAGCCCTGGGTTCGATTCCTAAGCACTACATATATAGAAAAAGCCAGAAGTGGCGCTGTAGTTCAAGTGGTAGAGTGCTAGCCTTGAGCAAAATGAAGCTAGGGACAGTGCTCAGGCCCTGAGTTCAAGCCCCAGGACTGGCAAAAAAACAAAACAAACAAATGAAAAAGTTCCTTATTGTTCCTGTATTTTATGAGGGTTGACCTAAGTACCCTTTAGAGAGGGCTGCAAGAAGCAGTCATTCGCTAGTTTGAAATATTTGTCATACTTATATCATCTCATGCACACGCAAAAAAACTCAAAATGGATCAAGAGACCTAAGTGTAGGAGATAAAACTTGGACAACATCCCTAAATCTCTCATTCACACGGAAAGAAGAGTTCTTGACCAATATTGGTGAACAATTTCTCTGAAATCCCAAATCTTAAATCTAATTCACTCTCCAGCCAACTCTTGAAAAGGACCAAAACAGAAACAGAAATATCAAGGAATCCAAAATAAGAATATCGCAAAATTTAAACAAAAAAATCTTCCAGGGAAGTCCCTACGCACTAGCCTGGAGAGAGACTGGCCTCAGGCTGGAATAGAAGCAATAATGCAGGACAGTGGGTTTATAAAACTACCACTAGGCTTTAAATAACCTAAACAGTCATTTAAACAGCCTCTTTCTTGTCTCTTTTAGGTAAATAACTTATTTAAAAGTTAGCTTCATATGAAATTCAAAACTTTCCACTTAAAACAAGGAGCTGTTTTTGTGTAACTACACTCTACAATTTGATTTTTAGGGGAACAGGAAGGAGTACCTCCTGTTCCAAACCAACACTTTCCTTAAGTATGTGCCTATTCTCTTTTTCACCTCACCTCATTTTCAGTCATGCAGTGGAAATGCAGGTTTCTCCAATGTGCCACATAGGGTAACAGATAGCGATAGTTGACAGGGTTACAGTACAGATGGACACTATCTGACTTAATCAATATAATCACATCTGTAAGATAAAAACAATCAAAATACAAGAGTATTACACAAAGGCTTTTTCCTTTAAATATTTCCTGCCCAAAAATTACTATAGCCACTAAGGGATGAGTATATATAGGCTCAGTGATAAAGTACTTGCCTTGCATGTGTTCATGCCTGGGTTCATCCCCACCACCATAAAAAGCAAAACATAAACCAAATTAAAACGCTTCTTCAGAAACAAGGTAACAAAACCTTAAACTGATATTTAATCAGCTAATATGCTTCAAAATGACCAGGTAGTCAGGTAGTGACAGTATGGGTTTATTATACCCTGTAAAATTCTCACACCACTGTGGCCTTCTCAATAAGGTAGGTAAAAATTAGTCAAATAGGCTTCATCTCCTGAAATACTTGTGTTTTACAAAGCCCAATACAGTCAAATCTGTCGTACTGAACTCAGCTGTGTACTTCAATGCAGAGACAAATATTAGAAACCATGGCTACAGAGGCAGGAAATAGCAGCAAGCAGGGTAGTGACTTTTCTTCCACAGACATCAATGTTGCAAATTCTTGGCCACTGGCTCATCTGGCTCCAGAAAATTGTGGGCCTGGACACTGCCTGTCAGCTTTTTGGAAGGGTTCCTGTACATGGCAATGAACTCTGTACACAGGAAAGGCTTGGAGGAAGGAAGTAGAAGTGTTCTATAAATATATCAGCATCTCACAGACTTAAGGAACAACTATAGATAATGGTTGGTCATGTAAATAACATAAATCCCAAGGGTGCAAATAAACCCAGGTAAACAGAAGGAGCCTTGGAATGTGGCAGTAACGATAAACTAGCCTAAATATTGAAAATGAAAGCACCCAGACTTACAGAAGAAACACAGAGATTTCATTCCATAGCTCCTGAGAACATAGCTCCCAGACCTGCCTCTAAGAAGATGGAAGCATGAAGTTGCTGGAGGCACAAAAAGTACATGACGGAAGAGAGTATCTGATGCAGCAGGTTTAGCAATGCCAACACAGCAGTGCAGTGTGACAGACCACACTGTATGAAAACACACTAAATCCCAGTAAACATTAACCCTAGCTGACTACATGTCTGGGTGGCCTCAAACAAAGCTCCACAATGAAGGACTTTTAAGCCACCCTGCTCTATACCTGGCTGGTCCAGAGTGTTCAGGAAACACAGTAAGCACAGCTTTTCACTGTGGACTACTGGAGAAGTGCTCGAGTCAAATGACAGCAAAGGGCAGAAAAGGCCACCTCTCTACTCCAATCTCTCAGGACCGTGCTTCCTCCTCTTCCCTTCCCCCAACAGTGCAGTCCTAAATCAGTTGTAGACTGTCTGCTGAAGAGTAAGACTGTGATGTCACTGAGCAAGACTGAGGGTTTCTAGCATCAAACTCTAAAGTGTAACCTCAAAAAAAATAGAAGCCAATAATAGGTAGAACACAACAGCCTTAGGCTAAACCTAGCTAAGCATTCTCAGATTCTCAAGACTGATGTAACCATGATGAACACAAGTTTAACAGAGCACAGAGTCAGGTAAAAGAAGGAAGTACATGAGAAGGAAGTGAAAATATAAAATACTTTTGTGTCTTTTTAACATAAATCCTTAATGTTGGCCTTTTCCTTCCTATTCAGGAACATTTATCTGCTGATTTCAAGTTTTTAACTATTTGTATTTTAAAATAAGTTTATAATTTGGAGAGAAATGTTCATTTGCTAAACAGTGTTTGAGCCGGTGACAATATAAATGTAAGTAAAAAAGCACCTTTGGAAATTCAAACTATTTCCTTAAATCAGTGCCCTAATTCCTTTAGTCACCTTGGTTTTAGGGAAATGTGTGGCTGGAACAAGCTACCAAGATTCTTTCTAAATCAGCAGATGCTATATGATATAAAGGAAAACATTTTAAATCAAAATCTAAAGCCAAATTTGATTTTTTAAATCACTGGAACAATTTCAGCCAGCCTTTTCTGTACTTCCTGATAAAATGGAAAGCACCAATTAATTTATAAGGATAAACACTATTCTGTTAAGGACACTACCATAGAAGAATTTTCATATATACTAGGTCAGGGTTTGTAAACCTAGTCACTGCTGACAGTTTAGGTCAGATTCTTTATCACTGAGTATGGTGTTTCCCCTCTGGAGTCCCAGCACTAGAGATACTGAGGCAGGAAGATAGAGTTCAAGGCTAGCCTGGGCTACACAAGGAGAACTTGCCTTTAAAAAAAAAATCACCACTGATAATTTTGGGGGTGTGCATTCTGGGATATTTAGCAACATCCCTAGCCTCTGCCCATTAGATGCCAATAGCATCTGTGTCCAGCTGTGGACATAAAAAAATGTCTTTAGACATTGCCAAATGTCTCCTGGGGGATAAATCTATCCCCAGCTGAGAATCATTATACTCCTGCAAGCTCAGTTCACATCAGATATTTGCTTTTGCCTCTCCCAGCTGCCTCACAAGCACTGTCTGTGTCTTGTCCAGTTTTATTTGTCTGTTTCTGTGTCTTCTGACCTGTCTGGCAGACAAGTCATGATGCTAAGTATGTGATATCAGAGATAGCTCCTGGGCAACAGCCCACAGCAGCAGTAACACAGGCAGAGTGTCTCAGAGCCAAGGAAAGAGGAATGGAACAGAAAGCCTGCATTGTTGTCATAGACATCGTCATGAATTAAAGTCACACAAAAAACAATTGCTAAAGTCAGCAAGACAAAGAGCCCTTGTTCCTCAACTGGAGATCCATGTGAAGTCTTCCTTGCAGCCTGCAGGCTCATCCTTGCTTCACAACTGATAGTGCTTTCACTGGACACCAGTGCATAATCTGAACCTGCATAAAGCAGCAGTGAGCAATTAAGAGGAAAAAACTAGCCCCTTGCCAAGGCTTTCTTCCCCAAAGCCAATTTACCCAGTTTAAAATATTTGTGTGTATATTTGTCTGTTTTAAAACCTGACCCCCCCGCCCCCCCCTGCAATCCTCAGATCTCAGCCTCATAAGTAGCTAGGATGTGAGCCACTAGCACGTGGCACCAGGAAATATATTTTGAAAATCACTTCTTAGTAGCTTCTTATCCAGCATATGGACCGCCAGAAAAGAAGGAATGTTACTTTTTTCACTATTTAAAAGAAGAAATTTTGTCAGAGTGTGATGGTATATACAATTCCAGCTACTTGAGAGTATGAGGCTAGAAGATTACAAGTTCAGCCTTCAACAACAATAGTGAGAACTCTCCACCCATTCTCAAAAAGAAGAAGCAAGAATTTATTGGGGCTTTGGACTACTTTAAATCTGATCGGGGGGCTGGGAATATGGCCTAGTGGTAAAGTGCTCGCCTCATATGCATGAAGCCCTGGGTTCAAGTCCTCAGCACCACATTATATACAAAAAGGCCAGAAGTGGTGCTGTGGCTCAAGTGGCAGAGTGCTAGCCTTGAGTAAAAAAGAAGCCAGGGACAATGCTCAGGCCCTGAGTTCAAGCCCCAGGACTGGCAAAAAAATTAAAAAAAAAAAAAAAAAAAGAGCTCCAATTAACCACTAAAACCAAGAAATGATGCTGTGGTTCAAGACACAGAGTGCTAGCCTTGAGCTGAAAAGCTCAGGGACAGCACCCAGGCCCAGAGTTCAAGCCCCACAACTGACAGACCAAGAAAAATAAAAAATAAAAGTAAATAAATTTGATCAGGGCTAGGAATATGGCTCAGGAGTAGAGTGCTTACCTAGCATGCATGAAGCCCTGGGTTTGATTCCTCAGCACCACATAAACAGCAAAAGCCGGAAGTGGTGCTGTGGCTCAAGAAGTAGAGAGCTAGCCTTAAGCAAAAAGAAGCGAAGGACAGTCAGTGCGCAGGCCCTGAGTCCAAGCCTCAGGACTGGCAAAAAATAAAATAAAAGTCTGATCATATTTTTCCATGAAAAGACCATGAAATGGGGCTAATATATCATGAAATGCATGTCAAGTGGTAAGGTACCTGTAAGGCTCTGAGCTCAAACTCTAGTACCAGGAACTCGAGAAAGACAGAAAATAAAGATCTAAAGAAATAAATCATGCTGGGCGCCAGTGGCTCACACCTGTAATCCTAGCTACTCAGGAGGCTGAGATCTGAGGATTGTGATTCCAAGCTAGCCTTGGCAGGAAAGTCTGTGAGACTCTAATCTCCAATTAAACACCCCAAATATCTGGAAGTAGAGCTGTGGCTTACTGGTAGATCACCAGCCTCAAACACAAAAGCTTAGGGATAGTTCTCAGGCACTGAATTCAGAGACCAGGACACACACACACACACACGAAAGAAAAATAAAACACACACTTTTTTCACAGTTTACCTGACAGACTTACCATCTAGAACTTCTTCAGAAAATCCTGTTTTTTCAAAATCACTGGTATTCTGATTATATAAACCAAACAGAAGATAATTTGCCAGTTCTCTGCAGCCTTCATTGTACCTGCTATCAATTCCTAAAAAGCAAAAAAAGCTCTGATCAGCTGTCCTGTACTATGGGGTACAACGAACCTCAATAATTTGTCTCTGCTCAGCAAAATTATGATAGTCAAAGGCAGTGGCTCAGACTAGTTTGATGTAGAAACTGAACTAAGCAACTCTCTTTGAAATAAACAGGTCTCAATATCAGGTATCTTTATTTTGATCTCAAGATCTATTCAGCTGGGACAATCCAATAGCATACATTACTGAAGTTACTAATATCTATAATTCCTGAGAGCAAAAGAAACAAAAAATATGGTAAAGATCTTGCAATGCTTTCAGTTAATCAGACTAAATACTTACTAAATTTCAATCACTGTTACCTAAAACAATCACAGCCTGGTGTGGTAGTAGACACATGTAATTGCAGAACTTGAGAGGTAGAGACAGAGTATAACAAGTTTGGGCTACATAGTGAGACCCCATCTCAAAGAAGCAAAATAACAATAAAAAGACACGAGAGAGAAAACAATCAAGTGGAACTAGAAACACTCATAACTCTACACATATCAGGAGCAAGGCCTACCACTGAACTGGATGCAGGGATATATATGCCTATAAATGAATGACCTTTTCAAACCTTTCTGTCTAGTAAGTCTGGGTCAGAGACAAAGATAAATTATACTGTCTTCACTAAAGGCATTTCAATGTCAAGAATACATATTACCTGTGTCTAGGTTTCTGTGGAGTTCTAATACTAGAGCTCTGGGCAAAAGATAAGTATCAAGGGTAGGAGGAAGCTGCCTATGTGAGGCTAAGAGGAAAGAGTTGGGGCAAAAGGAACTCCAAGAATAGTAAGAACCCCATATCCCACTAATCTCTCTCATATCCATATTTATTAAAACATCAACCGGGCTGGGGATATGGCCTAGTGGCAAGAGTGCTCGCCTCGTATACATGAAGCCCTGGGTTCAATTCCCTAGCACCACATATACAGAAAATGGCCAGAAGTGGCGCTGTGGCTCAAGTGACAGAGCAAAAAGAAGCCAGGGACAGTGCTCAGACCCTGAGACCAAGCCCCAGGACTGGCCAAAAAAAAAAAAAAAAAAAAAATCAACCAATTTCAGAGGAATGAAAGCTAGAAGGACATTAACCCACTATTTATCCTGCAATGACTATTTTTTTTTAAAGCAAAAGTATGCTCTGTGAGAGAATGCAAGGACAAGGTGTGCTAAAGTGTTACAGCAGGGAGTTCAGCATTCCCTCCTACCTTTATTAGGGAGATCAAGAAAGGGGTGAGCCAGCCAGACTGGGCAGGAAAGTCTGTGAGACTCTTATCTCCAATTAAATCACAGAAAAAGTCAGAAGAGGTCCTGTGACTTAGTGATAGAATGCTAGCCTTTAGCAAAAGGAGCTCAAGGACAGCACCCAGGTCCAGAGTTCAAGCCTTAGGACTAGTAAAAAAATAAAAATAAAAATAGGCAGGTGATGTAACTGTAACCCCTCTGTACATTACCTTTATGATAATAAAGTTTTTTTTTCTTTTTTTTTGGCCAGTCCTGGGCCTTGGACTCAGGGCCTGAGCACTGTCCCTGGCTTCTTCCCGCTCAAGGCTAGCACTCTGCCACTTGAGCCACAGCGCCGCTTCTGGCCGTTTTCTGTATATGTGGTGCTGGGGAATCGAACCTAGGGCCTCGTGTATCCGAGGCAGGCACTCTTGCCACTAGGCTATATCCCCAGCCCCTGATAATAAAGTTTTTTAAACCTCTACAAATCAAAAAAAGACAGAAAACAAACAATCAAAAAGGCAGGTGAGGGGCTGGGGATATAGCCTAGTGGCAAGAGTGCCTGCCTCGGATACACGAGGCCCTAGGTTCGATTCCCCAGCACCACATATACAGAAAACGGCCAGAAGCGGCGCTGTGGCTCAAGTGGCAGAGTGCTAGCCTTGAGCGGGAAGAAGCCAGGGACGGTGCTCGGGCCCTGAGTCCAAGGCCCAGGACTGGCCAAAATAAATAAATAAATAAATAAATAAAAAGGCAGGTGAAACCAGGTACCAGTGTAACCTAGCTTCTCAGGGGGCTGAGATATGAGTAATGTAGTTCAAAGCCAGCTCAGGCAGGAAAGTCTATCTTCCCAATTAATCACACACACACACACACACACACACACACACACACACACACACACGCTAGAAGTGGACATTTGGCTCAAGTGGTAAAGCACTTGTGTAAAGCCTTGTGTAAAAAAGTTCAGGGACAGTGCCCAGTCCCTGAGTTCAAGCCCAAGGACAAGAAAGAAAAGAAAGAAAGAAAGAAAGAAAGAAAGAAAGAAAGAAAGAAAGAAAGAAAGAAAGAAAAGAAAGAAAGAAAGAAAGAAAGGAAGGAAGGAAGGAAGGAAGGAAGGAAGGAAGGAAGGAAGGAAGGAAGGAAGGAAGGAAGGAAGGAAGGAAGGAAAGAAGGAAGGAAGGAAGGAAGGGAGGAAGGGAGGAAGGGAGGAAGGGGAAGAGAGGGAGGGAGGGAGAAGAGGGAAAGAGAGAGGGGAGGAAAAGAAAGGCAGGTGGGCAGGGGAGTCCTTGGATGGACCTAGGGTGGTACTTTGTCGGCAGAATGCTGGTGACTAACAGGTGGAGCTTATGTAGCAAAATGGGCATTCTCTCATGCCTAGATTTGTTAGGATTCATTAGGATGAAATGTGCCCATATTCCTTACAGAGATTGGGTAGTCTCCAACCGGGATACCGATCATGGTAAGAGAACCATCTTCATCCCTTATCCCCTGCATATTCGCACCAGGTGAGGGTTCTACTTTGCTGGATAAATATAACAGTTACCAAGTGATAGCTATTATTGTGGTAAACAAGAATCCAAGCTATCATAGCCGTGAGTACCATCTTGTCAAAAGTACTGACCTAGGATGCAGAGGATCCCATCAGGCCGAGACTTGCTGCTCTGGGTCAGGATGCTCTGAACCTGGCGGAGCCGGCTCCCACTGCAACAAGAACAGAAAACAGTTCTTTGAGTGCCAGCACAGTCTATGAGAAGAACAACACGTCCTTAAAAGCATGAAAAGAGGGAAAACTTTGCTAGGGATGAAAATATGTACTTGAGGGGTAGGAATGGTTTCTTTTCCTTCGATTTTCTGGAAGACCACAAAAGTGGTCTGAGGGCTAGGTCTGAACTACTGATTATGAACTGGATAGCCAGTGACACAAAAAAGGGACACAAGTCCCTTTCACAATCAGTCTCAGACAGGACTGAGACTCAGCAGCTGACTCTAAGAACTTTCAAAAGACTTCTCTTCTTTTGATGATTTTTAAAAGAAACTTTCCACACTGATTTGCCCTAACAAGTTCTCATCCACCTATCTCAAAACCAAAGACTAACAAAACCCAAATGTTGGTCTAAGCACCTAAACAAAGCTAAATTTGTCCTTGTGGCTACTACCCCATGGAAAATGTCAGCAGAGAATATTTGTTTTCATTTTTGTATAGTTGTGTTACTTCTGATTCTACTAGCTTCAAGTGCTCACTCCAAGCAAAGTGTGAGGTATGATACTCCCAGAGTTTAGTATCATTTCTAAGGACCCTAATTCTCTTCATATTCACACCCTCTCTTCTTTCCAGCAGCTCTACAAATGGATGCCCAATTCTATGGTCAAGATTGATCCCTCTACCTAGTCTTCCTATCATGTCCTGGTCCAGGTGAATCTTGATTCCTAAGGTTCCATCTATTGACTCATTTCACAACAATCAGTATAATCCAAGACCTAACTACAAACCAACTATACTAACTGCCCACCCATAATATCAGATTTTGTCTGCCCTTTTCCCAACTGATTTCATTACACTACCCTACACTCACTCAACAATATTTCCATTCAAACAATATTTTCCTTTCTCCAAGTCCCTGGATTCCTTTTGCTCACCGGATTCTTTTTTTTTTTTGCTAGTCCTGGGGCTTGAATTCAGGGCCTGACCACTGTCCCTGGCTTCCTTTTGCTCAAGGCTAGCACTCTGCCACTGCGCCACAGCACTACTTCCAGCTTTTTCTGTTTATGTGATTCTGAGGAATCAAACTCAGAGCTTCATGTATGCTAGGCAAGCACTCTACCAGTAAGCCACATTCCCAGCCCTACTAGATTCTTTTTATATCCCCATGCCCTACTTAATTTACTCCCAAGACATAGGGTTATCAAATGCTTTATGAGATTTCAGGGAAACTAACTAGATTACTCAAATTTTTAAAAACAATTAGAGAAGATATCAATAAATGGAAAGACATCCTGTGTTTGTGGATTTTAAGACTTGACATGATTAAGCTGTCAACAGTACCAAAAGCAATCTATAGATTCAGTAAAATACCTATCAAAATCCCAGTGAAAGGCTGGGAATGTGGCTTAGTGATAGAGTGCCTAGCATGCATGAAGTCCTGGGTTTGATTCCTCAGCACCTCATACACACACACAAAAAAGCTGGAAGTGGGTGCTATGGCTCAAGTGGTAGAGTGCTAGCTTTGAGCAAAAAGAAGCTAGAGACAGTGATCAGGCCCTGAGTTCAAGCCCCAGGACTGGCCAAAAGAAAAAAGAAAAAAATCCCAATGATGTGCTGGTTGCCAAAGGCTCATGCCTAGAATCCTACTCCATAGGCTGATTTCTAAGAATCACAGTTTTTTTGTTGTTGTTGTTTGTTTTTGTTTTCTTTTGCCAGTCCTGGGCCTTGGACTCAGGGCCTGAGCACTGTCCCTGGCTTCCTTTTGCTCAAGGATAGCACACTGCCACTTGAGCCACAGTGCCACTTCTGGCCGTTTTCTATATATGTGGTGCTGGGGAATCGAACCCAGGGCTTCATGTATACGAGGCAAACACTCTTGCCACTAGGCCATATCCCCAGCCCCTAAGAATCACAGTTTGAAGCCAACCTGGGCAAGAAAATCTGTGAGACTTTTATCTATCTAAGGATAACATCCAGGCTCTGAATTCAAGCCCTGATACTGGCACACACACAAAAAATGTGGAAATAGAAAAGCCATCCAAAAATTTATATAGAATTTCAAGTAATTCCCAAGTAGTCAACACAATCTTGAAAGTGGAACAAACTTGTAGATTTCACACTTAATGTTTTTAAAACTCTATGTGGGGGGCTGGGAATATGGCCTAGTGGCAAGAGTGCTTGCCTCGTATACATAAGGCCCTGGGTTCGATTCCTCAGCACCACATATACAGAAAATGGCCAGAAGTGGCGCTGTGGCTCAAGTGGCAGAGTGCTAGCCTTGAGCAAAAAAGAAAGCCAAGGATAGTGCTCAGGCCCTGAGTTCACGGCCTAGGACTGGCAAAAAAAAAAAAAAAAAAAAAAAAAAAAAAAAACTCTATGTGGCTTCAAAAATCAATAGAATTGTACAAAAAGAATTGTACAATAGAATTGTATAAAAGACACATGTAAAACCAGTGAAATGTAATAGATTTGTGACCAAAAGAAAAAACACACCCTTACATATATGATCAAATGATTTTTGACAATGACACCAAGATCACTGAGGAAGGTGTTAGAAAAACTATAAATATCTACATATTTTTAAAAAGTTGCTCACTTTACTCTATATATGAGTCAATCCAAAATGAATCAAAGGCTCTCACTTGTGGCTCACACCTGTAATCCTAGCTACTCAGTAGGCTGAGACCTCAGAATTGTGGTTCAAAGCTAGCCTGGGCAAGAAAGTCCATGAGATTCTTATCTCCAATTAACCAGCAAAAGCTAGGAGTAGCTCCACTACTGTATAACTACAGTAATATTGTAGGAAGAACCTAGAATAGTCATTTCACAAAGACAGGGAGTAAAATAGTGGTTAACAGGGGACGGGGAGAGTGGGGAGTTAGTGTCTACAGTTTACTATACATTTAAATGGCTGAGAAATGGTTAATTTTGTTATGTGAACAAAACACTTTTTTCAATATTTTATAATTTGAAGAAGTCCATGTCATGTGACACAAAAACAGTAGAAAGACCCAGGTGTAGGTGCTCACACCTATAATCAATCCTAACTGCATAGAAGGTGAATTGGATCACAGTTCAAAGCCAGCTGGGTCAGAAAAGTCTTTAAGACTTGATCTCCAATTAGCTAGCAAAAAGCCAGGCTAGAAGCGTGGCTCAAGGGCTGGGAATATGGCCTAGTGGAAGAATGCTCGTCTTCTATACATGAAGCCCTGGGTTTGATTCCTCAGTACCACATATATAGAAAAAAGCCAGAAGTAGTGCTGTGGCTCAAGTGGCAGAGTGCTAACCTTGAGCAAAAAGAAGCCAGGGACAGTGCTCAGGCCCTGAGTTCAAGCACCAGGACTGGCAAAAAAAAAAAAGCATGGCTCAAGTGGTAATGAGCCAAACAAGCAAATCCAGAAAATGTGAGGCCAAATTGAAACCTCTCTGCTAGCAGGAAAAAAAAAAATACTTCATTTGATTTTAAAATGAAAACAGAGAAACATCTGTGAGAAATATGGGACAAATCTAAATATAGATATTTGCTGATATTAGGGATGTTGCTAATTTTCTTAGGTTTTTTTTTTAATATTATCCTCCTCATGCAAATAGAGTACCCTTTTTCTTAGCAATCACTTAAGTACTTAGAAATGAAGAATCATGGTGTCTGTAATTTACAGAAAGATTTAATATAAAAGAGAAAGAGTCCATACTCTGAACTCAGGAAACAACAAATGCTGGAGGGGCTGTGGGGAAAGAGGAACCCTTCTCCATTGTTGGTGGGAGTGCAAATTAGTACAGCCACTTTGGAGAACAGTATGGAGGTTTCTCAAAAAGCTCAATATAGACCTACCCTATGACCCAGCCATACCACTCCTAGGCATCTATCCTAAACAGCAAAACCCAAGATATCAAAAGGACATTTGTACTTCCATGTTTATCGCAGCACAATTCACAATAGCCAAAATTTGGAAACAACCCAGATGCCCCTCCACAGATGAATGGATCCAAAAAATATGGTACTTATACACAATGGAATACTACATAGCGATTAGGAATGGTGAAATATTGTTATTCGCAGGGAAATGGTCAGAACTCGAACAAATAATGTTGAGTGAGACAAGCCTAGAACACAGAAAACAAAGGGGCATGATCTCCCTGATATATGACTGTTAACAAAGGGAGATGGAGAGACAGAAGAGACCAAGTCTGTGAACACTGTATATGTGCTTGATACATTGTATACTGCATATGGGTCTACCTGACCTAGACAAGGGATGGGAAAACAGGTTGTAAGATATCACAAGAAATGTACACAATGCCCTACTATGTAACTGCACCCTCTTTGCACAGCACCTTGTAAAAAAAAATTTATGTTCAATTGATAATAAAAAAAATTAAAAATAAAAAAAAAAAAAAAAAAAAAAAAAAAAAAAAAAAAAAGAGAAAGAGTCCAGGAACTGGTAGTTCATCTCTATAATCCTAGCTACTCAGGAAGAGGATATCTGAGGATAACTGAGGATAATGGTTCCAAGCCAGCCTAGGAAAGTCCATGAGACTCTTATCTCCAATTAACCATGAAGAAGTAGGAAGTGGATCTGTGGGTCAAGTAGAACAACACTAGCCTTGAGCAGAAAAGCTCAGGGATAGCACCCAGGCCCTAAATTCAAGCCCTAGGACCAACACACACACACACACACACACACACACACACACACACACACACACACACGAGAGAGAAAGTAAGAAAAAAGAGAAAGAAAAGGAAGAAACAGTTAAAAAAAATGAAGCATATGTTAACATGTTAAAAATGACTGAATACAGCCAGGCACTAGTGGCTCAAGCCTGTAATCCTTGCTACTCAGGAGGCTGAGATCCAAGGATCATGGTTCCTAGCCAGCCCTGGCAGAAAAGTCCCTGTGAGACTCTCTCATCTCCAATTAACCACTCAAAACCCCAGAAGTGACACTGTGGCTCAAGTGGTAGAGCACTATTAGCCTTGAGCACAAAGAGGCTCAGAGTTAGCGCCCAAGCCCTGAGTTCAAGCCCCACAACCAACAACAACAAAAAGGCTGAATCTATGTAGTGAGCTTAATGGATATTTATTGGACTATTGTTTCACCTTTTCTGTTTTATCTGAACATTTTCATAATAAAAACTTATAACTAGGAGGAAGGAAAGAATCATTAAGGTATTAGAAGTACATGACAGAAACAGTAAGATAATTAAGAAAATACAAGTCAGTCCCTTTGGAAAGTAAAGCCACTTTTTCATCTTATAATCTTATAATCATTTACTGCACTAGAAAGATTTCACCAAGTTGGTCCTTGGCCTGCTTCCTAATCCATCTAGACTGTATGCTGACCGACTGCCAGGGTTACCAAGAGCTCTGGGGTTTTCAAACTTAGAACCAAGCAGTGACACAGCAGGAATAGGTCATGTGACCAATGAACAAACAGCTCCCCCAGTACTGCTATAGAAAGCCCAGACAATGCTGAAAAGTCGTTTCTACAGATATCTTGGCAAATAAAGTAGCACACAAAATACAAAAGACATTCCTCTTTCCAGAGTAAAGCATTTTCTTAGTGTTTCTTACTTTCTTGTCACTACTGGGAACAAAGCTCAGTTCTATTTTTCCATGTACACTTGCTTGCTTCACAATTTTTTTTTCCTCCCTAATATTGGAGGTATTTCTGTCTTTCTGACAGGCTGCTAGGCAGGTATTCTACCACCTAAACCCTACCCACAGTTCTTTTTACTTTAGTTATTTCCCAAATTTAATTTTTAACCAGACTGCAGGCCACTATTTGTCACTGAACCATAAAATAGGTCACTCAATTTACCTTTTAATAAACAACAACAAAAATTTTTATAAGTGTAAAGAAAGCACAACTGCTCATATTCCCAGGATCCATTGGGAATTATTCACTGTTAACATCTTTGACAAATCTGCTTTTTTGGAGCATTTGTGCCTTTTGGAATTATGTATGTAAAGTATTAACTTTTGTTTGTTTGTTTTGCCAGTCCTGGGGCTTGAACTCAGGGCCTGAGCACTGTCCCTGGCTTCTTTTTGCTCAAGGCTAGCAGTCTACCATTTGAGCCACAGTGCCACCTTTGGCCTTTTCTGTGTATGTGGTGCTGAGGAATCAAACCCAGGGCTTCACAAATTCTAGGCAAGCACTCTATCACTAAGGCACATTCCCAGCCCCTATAAAGTATTAACTTATTGTCAATTCCCAAGGGGAAAAAACTGAATAAAGATCTTAACTGACCTTCATCCCCAGAGGTCACCACTGAGAGTATGTTTTGTTCCACTAGCTGCTTTAAAAAAAAAAAAAAACAGAAACCATAAACAAACATACACCTAACTTTAGTAGTAACACTGCCCTGAAGTTCACAGGTCTACTTGAGCAAGGCTAGAACATACTAGGTAGGCAATATGGTTGCCCAAGACTACAAAATTCTACCTTTAGAAGTATAGCTTACACCAAATATGCTACTTTCATGCTATAATTTATTTCTGATTTTCTCTAAGTTTAGACTAAATACAGACATGATAGATAACAAGAAGACAAAACCTACCTAAACAGAGGCAAAGTGCTCTGGGTCACAAGGCCGAGTAAAGATTAACAGGACCAGAACTCAAGTGACCCTAAACTGTGGGCTCTGAATTTTCTTTCTGCTATACCTCACTGGCTTCCAGACAAGAAAATCCAATGCAGATACAGTATTTTTTCTAAACCACAATGTAAGTTTTTCTTATCTTCATTAATACCTGTAATAGTAAACTCATTAATGAATGCTTTTATAACAAGGGCTACATAACCAGGCAGATACATTTTCTTACTGTTTATAATTCATTCTGGTTCCCTGGAAATATAGGAAAAGTTTTTGGAAAAAAGTACCCCTTTTTCTTCCACAATCTATATGTTTTTTCGATCTTAAAAAGTAAACAATTGAAGTATTCATTTATGTTCTCCATATAGTGTATGCCTCTATTTTGAATGCTTTATAAAGTAAATCCTCACACTAATGTGGTCCACATTACAGAAGACTGAACACTTTGGTATTCAGTAATACAGTATGGGAAGGTTGTCCAATGTTTACTTATCACATTCATGTTGCTTGTCCATTTCCTACTCTGCCATTGGGGGGGTGTCTCAGTATTTCTATACTTCATCATATTAAAAAAAGTTGTTTGGTCGTATGTTGCAAGTATTTTCTTCAATTCTCTAGATTTTTGTTGTTTTGTTTTTTTTTGCCAGTCCTGGGGCTTGAACTCAGGGCCTGAGCACTGTCCCTGAACTTCTTTTGCTCAAGGCTAGCAGTCTACCACTTTGAGCTACAACATCACTTTTTTTTAAATTTATTTATTTATTAAACAAAAATTTTTTTGACAGGGTGTTGTGCAAAAGGGATACAGTTACATAATACAGCAGTATGTACATTTCTTGTGTTATCTTACACTGTGTTTTTCTTTCCCTTCCCTAGGACAGGTAGACATATATACAATACACAATGTACCAAGAACATATACAGTAGCCACATGGCCTACGCCAAAGAAAATTTGCCTAGGGCTTTAAATACAATGTCTACAATAGACAGTATGTCGACAATAGTCTTATATGAACGTACATACATAGCTTTTGAACTATTGTGAACCACTGAGAGGTCAATTTTTGACCTTTATATGTTGAGTAGTTGTTTGGTTTTAGTTACATAATGTAGGGTTGCTGACCCAAACCTGTGGGAAATACCATTTGACAAGAGGTTTTTGGTTTCACAGACCTGGTCTCTACTGTCTCCCCGTCACCCCATCTTAACAGTCATATATCAGGGAGATCATGCCCCTTTGTTTTCTGTGTTCTAGGCTTGTCTTGCTCAACATTATTTGATCAAATTCTGACCATTTCCCTGCGAATAACAATATTTCACCATTCCTAATCACTATGTAGTATTCCATTGTGTATAGGTACAATATTTTTTGGATCCATTCATCTGTGGAGGGGCTTCTGGGTTGTTTCCATATTTTGGCTATTGTGAATTGTGCAGCGATAAACATGGAAGTGCAAATGTCTTTTTGATATCTTGGGACCTGTTGTTCAGGATAGATGCCTAGAAGTGGAATGGCTGGGACATAGGGTAGGTCTATATTGAGCTTTTTGAGAAACCTCCATACTTTTCTCCAAAGTGGTTGTATTAATTTGCACTCCCACCAACAATGGAGAAGGGTTCCTCTTTCCCCGCACCCCCTCCAGCATTTGTTGTTGCCTGAGTTCAGAGTATAGGCCATTCTAACTGGAGTGAGGTGGTATCTCAGGGTTGTTTTTATTTGCATTTCCTTTACTACCAGGGATGTTGAACATTTCCTCAAATGTTTCTTTGCCATTTTTATATCTTCTCTTTTGAAGTCTCTCTTTAGCTCCTTTGCCCATTTCCTAATTGGTTTACTAGGCTTGGAGGAGCTTAGTTTTTTGAGTTCTCTGTAGATGACAGATATTAGGCCTTTGCCTGTTGCTGTGCTGCTAAAGATCCTTTCCCATATGGTTGGCTGTCTTTCTGTTTTGGTGGCTATGTCCTTAGCTGTGCAGAAACTTTTTATTTTGTAGTAGTCCCATTTGTCGAGTCTTTCCCCTATTTGTTGTGCCCCTGGGACTCTATTCAGGAAGTTCCTTCCTGTGCCTATAAGTTCTAGCATCTTTCCTACTCTGTCCTTCAGTAATTTCAAGGATTCAGGTCTAATATTGAGGTCCTTGATCCATTTTGAGTTGATCTTGGTGCATGGTGATAGGCTTGGGTCTACTTTGAGTTTTGTGCATATGGCTGCCCAGTTCTCCCAGCACCAGTAGTTGAAGAGGCTCTGTTTATTCCATTGTGTGTCTTTAGCTCCTCTGTCGAATATCAGTTGACTGTAAGGGTGCAGTTTTATTTCTGGATCTTCAATTCTAATCCATTGGTCTTCTGGTCTGTTTTTATACCAATACCAGGCTGTTTCTGTTATGATGGCTCTATAGTAGAGCTTGAAGTCTGGTATTGTGATACCTCCTGCACTGCTTTTTTTGCCTAGAATTGCTTTGGCTATTCTAGGTCTTTTGCTGTTCCATATGAATTTATGGATTGCTTTCTCTATTTCAGTGAAGAATGTAACTGGGATTTTGATAGGTATTGCATTGAATTTGTATAACAATTTGGGCAATATGGCCATTTTCACTATATTGATTCTGCCTACCCATGAGCATGGGAGGTCTTTCCATCTCCTTGTGTCTTCTTTGATTTCCCTTATTAGATTTTAATAGTTCTCATTAAATAGGTCCATCACGTCCTTGGTTAGGTTGATCCCTAGGTACTTTTTTTTGGCTACTGTAAATGGAATTGTTTCCATAATTTCCTTTTCTGCTTGTACATTGCTGGTGTACAGAAAAGCTGCTGACTTTTGTGGATTGATTTTGTATCCTGCTACTTTGCCAAAATGGTTTATTAGGTGTAGGAGTTTGGGGACTGAGTTTTTTGGGTCCTTCAGATATAAGATCATGTCGTCTGCGAATAGGGATAGCTTGATTTCATCCTTGCCGATGTGGATCCCTTTGATGTCCTCCTCTTGTCTTATTGCTATGGCTAGGGATTCCAGCACTATGTTGAAAAGAAGTGGGGAGAGTGGGCATCCTTGTCTTGTTCCTGAGTTTAAGGGGAATGATTTTAGTTTCTCCCCATTTAATACGATATTAGCAGTTGGTCTGTTTTATATGGCTTTTATTGTTTTGAGGAATGTTCCATCTATTCCTGTTCTCTCCAGAGCTTTTAATAAGTATGGATGTTGTATTTTGTCAAAGGCTTTTTGCATCACCTGAGATAACAATGTGATTCTTGATTTTAGTTCTGTTTATGTGGTGAATTACACTGATTGATTTACGAATATTGAACCATCCTTGTGACTGTGGGATGAAGCCTACTTGGTCATGATGTATAATTTTCTTGATTAGTTTCTGGATCCTGTTAGCTAATATTTTATTGAGGAGCTTTGCATCTGTGTTCATTAGTGATATTGGTCTGTAGTTCTCTTTTTTTGTTGGGTCTTTGCCTGGTTTGGGAATGAGTATGATATTAGCTTCGTAGAATGAGTTTGGGATTTCTCCCTCTGTTTCTATTTCGCGGAAGAGTTTGAGGAGTATTGGTATTAGCTCCTCACTAAAGGTTTTATAGAATTCGTTGGTGAATCCATCTGGGCCTGGGCTTTTCTTTGTTGGGAGGTTCTTGATTACCCCCTGTATCTCGCTGTCAGTTATTGGTTTATTTAGTTGATTTATTTCTTCTTGGTTCAGTTTGGGCAGTTTATACTTCTCTAAGAATTGATCCATTTCTGTAAAATTATTGTTTTTCAGTGAGTAGAGGTTCTGGAAATAGTTCCTTATGACTGTTTGAATATCATGTGTACTTGTTATTTTTACGGTGGAGTCCCTGATTTTACGTATATGAGTCTCTTGTTTTTTTTGTAAGTCTTGCGAGGGGTCTGTCAATTTTATTTATTTTCTCAAAGAACCAGCTTTTAGTCTTATTTATTTGTTGAATGGTCTTTCTATCTTCAATCAGATTTATCTCTTCTTTAATCATTGTGATCTCTCTCCTCCTAGTCATTTTAGATTCAATCATTTCATGTTTCTCCAGTTGTTTTAGTTTCGTCGTGAGGTTATTCACCTGCTCTGTTTCCATTCTTTTAATGTGAGTGCTGAGGGCGATGATCTTGCCCCTCAGTACTGCCTTAGCTGTGTCCCATACGTTTCTTTGTGATGTATTTTCATTGTCATTGTGGCTTATGAATTCGTTGATTTCATCTTTAATTTAGTCTGTGGCCCAAGTGTTGGATAGCAGTGTGGGGTTTAGCCTCCAAGAATGTGTATAGCTTCTGTGGTAACTGTTGTTATTGAGGGTTACCTTTAATCCACTGTGGTCAAATATAATACATGGGATGATGTCAATACTTTTGTATTTGCTAAGGTTCTTTGTGTGGGCTATAACATGGTCTATTTTGGAGTATGATCCATGGGTTGCTGAGAAGAAGGTGTATTGGGTCTCTGTAGGGTGGAAGATTCTGTATAGATCTGTCAGATCCATTTGGGATATGGTGTTACTTAGGTCCTCAGTCCCCTGCTAATCCTCTGGGTGTTGGATCTGTCTCTTGGAGAGAGTGGGGTATTAAAGTCACCCACTATGATTGTGTTTGGGTCTATCTTGTTCTGTAGTTCTGTGAGAATTTGCTTGACATATGTAAGGCCTCTTTTGTTCGATGAGTATACATTTATCACCGTGATGTCTTGATTCTGGATTTTTCTTTGTATTAAAATGTAGTGACCTTCTTTGTCTTTTTGAGTTGATTTTATTTTATTTTTATTTTTATTTTTTTTTGGCCAGTCCTAGGCCGTGAACTCAGGGCCTGAGCACTGTCCCTGGCTTCTTTTTTGCTCAAGGCTAGCACTCTGCCACTTGAGCCACAGCGCCACTTCTGGCCATTTTCTGTATATGTGGTGCTGAGGAATCAAACCCAGGGCCTTATGTATACGAGGCAAGCACTCTTGCCACTAGGCCATATTCCCAGCCCCTTGAGTTGATTTTAATGAGAAGTCCAGCTTGTCTGAGATCAGGATGGCTACTCCTGCCGTTTTGGTAGGTGCATTTGCTTCGAAGATCTTGCTCCATCCTTTCATTCGGAGCCTGTTTTTATCCCTTGCTGTAAGGTGGGTCTCTTGTAGACAACAGATGGCAACTTTTTGTTTGCGGATCCATTCTGCCAGTCTGCTCCTCTTTATCGGAGAGTTTATACTGTTTATATTCAAAGAGTTCAAGGATAAGAGTGTTGGCTGGGGATATAGCCTAGTGGCAAGAGCACTTGCCTCGTATACATGAAGCCCTGGGTTCGATTCCCTAGCACCACATATACAGAAAATGGCCAGAAGTGGCACTGTGGCTCAAGTGGCAGAGTGCTAGCCTTGAGCAAAAAAGAAGCCAGGGACAGTACTCAGGTCCTGAGTCCAAGGCCCAGGACTGGCAAAAAAAAAAAAAAGGATAAGAGTGTTTTTTCTCCTTCCATTTTCTTGTTGGGCTGTTTTTCCTCTTTTTTTTTTTTTCTTGTCTTTAGTGAGCTGCTCTTTCTGTTGGGCTCTGGCTATTGTAGTTTCTTTCTGTTTCTGTCTGTGTGTCCTGTATGGTTTCTGTTGGGTGGGAGTCCCCTCTTAGAATTCGCTGTAGGGCTGGTTTTTTATTCACATACTCCTTTAGATCCTCTTTGCTATGGAAAGATCTGGTTTTCCCTCGAATATGAACTCCAGCTTCGCTGGATATTTTATTTTAGGTTGGCAATTGTTGGCTTGTAGGACCTGGATGGTGTTCTTCCATTCTCTTCGTGCGTGGTAGGTTTGTGTGGAGAGGTATGCTGTTATTTGGATCCTCTTCCCATTGTAATAAATTTCTTCCTTCACTTTGGCTGCATTCAAAATTTGCTCTTTATTCTTGAGATCTGAAGTCTTGAATATTATATGCCTTGGCGTGGCTTTTCTAGGATCTGGTCTGCCAGGTGTCCTATAGGCTTCGGTTACCTGGATGGGGTCCCTTGTGAGATTCGGGAAGTTTTCTGCAATCACTTTATTGAGAATATTTTGAAGCCCTCTGCTCTGGTATTCGGCTTCTTCTTCTATTCCAATTACGCGCAGATTATATCTCTTGTCTTTGTCCACTAGCTCCTGGATTAGTCTGCCCTGGAGCTTTACTGTTTCTTGGAGTGTGGTAAATTTCTGGTTCTTATCAGCTGCATCATCGTCCAAGAGAGAAATTCTGGCTTCCATATGGTCAATTCTTTGTGCTGTGGATTCAAGTGCGGAATTTGTAGATGTCAGAGAGCTATTTATGGTTGCCAGGTCAGCTCTGATCGTGGAAATTTCTTCCTTTAAGGAGTTGTATTTTAAATCTATTTTTTCATGCATTTCACTTCTCAGGATGTTAAGGTCTTCTTTGACGGAGGTTTGCACTGTATCCATTTTTGCTTCCATTTCTTTCTTGGCTTCCTGGATGTCCTTCAAGACTTTCACTCTGAACTCCTGGAATTGTTTTCTGATTTCGTTTCTGAGGCTTTCCATCATTTCTGTTAGCATAGCCTGTTGTTTTTTTATTCTCCATCTCCTCTTCAGTTGTGCTGCTTTTTGGAGCTGGCGAGTTGGCTTGCCCTTTGATGAAATTTGTTATATTTCTTTGTTATTTGCGCATCTGGAGATCTGTGGGTGGCTTCCCTGGTTTGGCTTTGTGCTGGTTCCTGCTGGTCTGTCAGTGGTAGACTTGTTTGTGTCCTGGCTCTGGGTTTGAGTTTGGCTGTTGAGCCTTACTGCCCAGTGGGTGAGCGTGCCCATCTCGGCTGTTGCCGAGGTGGTCACCCTCACTGCACTTGGGGGTGGGTAGGTTCTGTGTCTTTCTCTGCGGGATAGTGTCCTGCCGCTGTGTTGTGCTGACTCTAGTGTGCCCCTGGTGGGGGTTTGCTGGTCGCTGATTCAGCATGGTGTGGAGGCTTTTCTCTTCTTCAATTCTTTTTTCCATTGGGTACCTTGGTCAGAGGAGCTCACCTCTCAAATTGAGAATTGCTGCTAAGAGGCGGCTTGCCCCCCTGTGCGGAGTGCGTCTACCACAGGCGCTGCCGCTGTGTGGCCCTGCCTGCCTGTGTGCTGCACTGCACGCCTATCAGAGCAGGCGCTGCCGTTGAGGGGCCCTGCCTACCTGTGTGGCGGGTGTTGCAGCTTGCCTGCTTGTGTGCTCCCGCAGGGGGTTGGGCAGACGATCCTCCTGCTGGAGGACTAGCACGCTGGCCCACGCTGGCCCTCCAGGGGCACGTGTGTGTGCACTCGTGCTTCCTTTGTAGGCGTGTTGACCCAAGTTGTTGGAGAGTGCTTGTGCCCTCTCGCAAGTGTGCTGTGTGGGGCGGTATGAGTGGGCCCCAGTAGGATCAAGTGTCCGGGCGCGGGTTGGTGCCCACAGACTCTGTGCCTCCGCTGTGAGGGGGGCATGTGATCGGACCCAGATGTCCCTGCTGGGCTGGTATTGTACACCCGCGAGTCTATGGTTGTTGTTCAAACAGACCGAGAGGACCAGGTGCCTCAGGTGGGGCCTCCAATGCCTACCAGACCCCGGGCCCCTGCTGGGGAGGGGGCGGGGCCAGTGCGGCCAAGTTCTGACTCCTCTGCTGGGGGTTTTGGGGGGGGGATGCCTTGGAGTGGCTCCTTTGTTCCCTTGGGGTAGGGAGGGAGCTCTAGCTTCTTTGTAGCTTTTGGGTCTCTGCTAGGGCTGGACTCCTGTGGGTGGGGGGGGGGGGGCAAGGGGGAACTTACTGGTCCTGGATTGTGTGTGTGTCCCTCGTTTCTGTGGGCTTTTCGGGGCTGGGTGCCGGGGTGTGGCGATTGGTAGTTTGGTGGTGGCAGTCCCAGCACTCCCCGTCTGCGCTGCCCAGTTCCCCGCCGCTCGGTCCCGCGCAGCTGCCTGGCCACTCAATCCCGCGCCACTGTCTGTCTCAGTCGGTCTGTGCTTCATCTGGGGTCCATGGAACTCCTGGCGTGACTTTTCGGCTGTTGCTTCTCTGGTGGCTGAAGGTCTGTGGCTCCGCTTGCTGGCACTGGGTCCCCTTTTCCAGCCTGGCCCTGTTGGGGCCAGGGTCAGCGGGTGGGGGGAGGGTACCCCGGAGATTTTCCAGCTCCATGTAGGTTATAGGCTCTTCTTTTTTTTTTTTTGTTTCCTGTGTTTCTCTGTTGCTTCTGGTTGTTGGGTTTGCTGGGTTCTTTTTTTTTTTTTTTAATATTTTTATTTCTTTTGTATAGAGGAGTTCACATTTCATAAGTCAGGTAATGAGTACATTTTTTTTTTTTTTTTTTTTTTGCCAGTCCGGGCCTTGGACTCAGGGCCTGAGCACTGTCCCTGGCTTCTTTTTGCTCAAGGCTAGCACTCTGCCACTTGAGCCACAGCGCCATTTCTGGCTGTTTTCTATATATGTGGTACTGGAGAATCGAACCCAGGGCTTCATGTATGCGAGCCAAGCACTCTTGTCACTAGGCTATATTCCCAGCCCTACTGGGTTCTTGATGGGGTGTTGGGTGCTGGAGTTCCCAGCTCGCTATTCAGTTGGAGTGAGTTGGGGTACCTCCTTACTGTGGTGGCGCCATCTTCTCTACCAACAACATCACTTTTTAAGGGGTTAATTGGAGATGAGTCTCATGGAGCCTTTTCTGCCCAGTCTGACTTTGAATCACGAACCTCAGATCCCAGCCTCCTGAGTAGCTAGGATTACAGGCATGAGCTACCAACTTCTGACTTTAGTAAGATTCTTATCTTCAATAAACTACCAAAAAGCCAGAAGTAGAACTGTGGCTCAAGTAACAGAGTTCTAGCCTTGAGAAAAAGCAGCTTAAGGATAGTGCCCAAGCCCCAGGACAAGAAAAAAACAAAACAAAGCCTCTAAGGTTTGACAGAATTAAATCTGTCTCTTTAACTTCAAATATTAGGGTTTTAATACTTTCCTTTTGGACTGTCCCTCTTCTGTATTATAAACAAAATATAAAACATGCCAGTATTTTACTATATGTGAGGATTTAAAATTTTCACTTAGCTCTTCATTCCTCTGGAATGTTTTACTTTAAGAAACAGGAACTTAACTGTATTTTGTTCCAAACCAAGTACTGATCCTTTTAGTGGAATGCCACTTGTAGAATATATTTAATTGCCATACATACTTTTTTAATCTCTATTTGACTCATACGTCTATGCTCGTAGAAACATGGACCCAAGAAATAACAATACCAAAGAAAAAAAAAAAGAACCCCCACCCCCAAAAGCAGAGGCTGGACACAGTGGTGATGAATGCCCTATAATCCTAAGTAAAAGGGATATGGCAATATGGAAGATCAAGGTTTCAGGCTAGCACAGACAAAAATGTCAAGATATCCCATCTCAGTGAATAAAAACTGGGCACAGTAAGTCTTACACATTCTTACTGGGCTGGTTCCTGATTAGTTTTATTTTTGTTAACATTTTGAACGTGATTTTGAGGTCACTGTATTTTTCAAAGTTTATGTGTGTGTGTGTAAGAGAGAGAGAGAGAGAGAGAGAGAGAGAGAGAGACTTGAACTCAGGGCCTGGGCACTGTCCCTGAACATTTTTGCTCAAAGCTAGTGCTCTACCACTTGATCTACATCTCCACTTCCAGCTTTTTGCTGGTTAAAGTAAAAATCTCACAGACTTTCCTACCCAGGCTGGCTTTGAACTGTGAAAGGAGGTAAGAGTTGAACCTGGGAGACCAATTAACAATCTACTACAATAATCCAGGTAATATATGATTATTTCTTTGGTTTATCTTGTTAGCTGGAACTTTAGCACACTTAAATCAGGAATTTATGACAAATGTTAGGCAGGTGTTTGGGAGGCATCTATCTACTGGTCTGTTATTTAATATTTCCTAATAACCAACAGTTCTTGGCCAAGCCCTACTTGTCTATGAAGCAGTATTATCTTATTATACTTCTAGATTCAATATTCCATTGTTTTATTTAAGATTTTTAGCATTTGTAATTCTCCTTTCTTTTTTTTTTTTTTTTTTTTTTTTTTTGGCCAGTCCTGGGCCTTGGACTCAGGGCCTGAGCACTGTCCCTGGCTTCTTCCCGCTCAAGGCTAGCACTCTGCCACTTGAGCCACAGCGCCGCTTCTGGCCGTTTTCTGTATATGTGGTGCTGGGGAATCGAACCTAGGGCCTCGTGTATCCGAGGCAGGCACTCTTGCCACTAGGCTATATCCCCAGCCCTGTAATTCTCCTTTCTTAATCAAGCATCAGCAGTCTGCCAACCTTAAAGAATGAGTAGGATACTTCCTGAGGTATATATTCCCCTTGGTATACTTCCCATCTCTATCCCTGATAGTATAACATACCTTGTACTTGTTCCCAGCCAGTGTCCCAAGTCATTGTTGATTGGACAGTTGGACAAGTCAAGTCAGTTGAAATTTTTTTTATTGTTGTTGTTGGTCGTGGGAGTTGAACTCTGGGCCTGGGCACTGTTCCTGAGCCTCTTTGTGCTCAAGACTAGCACTCTACCACTTGAGCCACAGCACCACTTCTGGTTTTCTGGTGGTTAACTGGTGATAAGAGTCTCATGGACTTTCCTGCTCCGGCTGGCTTTGAACCGTGATCCTAAGATCTCAGCCTCCTGAGTAACTAGGATTACAGGTGTGAGCCACCGGCACCCAGCAATTGGAATTCTTTCCAGGGACATATTTTTAGTAGAAGAAAAATAGCTTCCGGGGCCATGTTTCAGTGAGAAAAAGGTGTGGGGCTAAAATAGTCATGACTTGGGGAAGGTATGTCTGTAGGAAGAAATTTATCCAGGTAGAGAGGAACAGAAATGGGAGACAGCCAAGAGGGACACAACTTTCAGACGGCAGTCTCCACTACAAAGGCTGCGGCCTCTGTTCCTTACAGCAATTTCTACAATTTTATTTCCCCACTATCCTTCTAGCCAAGTAAGCCAATACATTCCCTTCTTTACTTAAATTCTTGAGCTGAACCTTTGTAATTTGCAATAGAACTATTCCTTAAAAAATCAATTCCAGGAAATGTTTAGAAGTTGAGGCATACTAATGTCTACTACTTGCTCTAAAATACATTTAGAAACAAAATGGTCCAAGAGTTAGGCATGGGCGGCTCAAGTCTATAATTCTTACTCAGGAGGATAAGATATGAACACTGTGGCTCAAAGCCAGTCTGAGCTGAGTCCATGAGACTCATATCTCCAGTTAATCACCAAAAGTCTGGAAGTGAAGCTGTACTCAAGTGGTAGAGAGTTCCAGCCATGTTGAAATTTTTCCTAATAAAATGTTGGTGGAAACAAAAGGAATACTAAAAGCCATATCAGTATTAAACTAAGCTCATTGTAGGCCTGTTACAGGTTTAAGAAACTTGGCCCTGAATTAAGACAGCAATTATTGGCTTCTCTTTGCTTCTCTTAGATGCTTGAAGGAAAGGCAAAGACATAGGATGGCAAGGCAATAAATGCTATTTTCCACAGATGTCTGGTAGAATAGTAACCTGTGATATAAAATTGAAAGCTATTGTTGATTCTGTGATGGCGAATAGAGGGTTAGCCACTAATCATAAAGTGACTGAAGCTGAAGGTCACCTGAGCACACAGATGATTGGAAAATGTGCTAGTGTTGGGGGCTGTCCTTCCCCCCAGCCCTGGGACAATGGGAAGAAGCCCCTCCCACCTTCCGGCCTCAACAGGAAGTGAAAGCCTCCGCCCCTTGGGAGGTGAACACGTGGGTGCCACCATGATGGGGTTGTCCCGCCCACAAAGGAAGTTTCGTGATGTCACTTGATGGACATGGTCTTTAGCCTATGACTGGCCCTTTGGCCAGCCCCCTTTCTTTCCCGCCATTACTTCTATATAAGTGCCCTTCCATATTAAAGTCTTTGAGACGCTTCCCACCACCGCAGCGTGTCCCTGATGCCTTCCTTTTCGCCTCCGCCCTTGGTAACATGTGAGGGGACTGGGGGGAGGGGAGGCTTCAGCAACCTTTCCTCAACTTAGCGCTTGCCCATGTGAGCACGCCTTTGGCCTTCTGCTGGCGGAGGGCCCGGCTGAGTGCTCTTTCATAGAGTTTGTGGGAGAAAGGGGTTGTTCAGATCCCAACATGCTAGTATCATTTAACTATTTAATACTATGCCAGCACTTTCCTGCAGCTATTAGTAATCCAAGACGGTATATCTCTCATGACTCTTCCTGTGGAAGAAAAATCTGTCCAGTCCATATCCAGTCCTCCCTTGTTATTAATAACACCCTGGTTTAATTTGGGGCAGCCATAGACACAGATCCTTTCAAGAGCTGACTAACTTTACATATATAGATGTTATCTGGTGGGAGTTTCCAGAGAAGCTCTTTAAAGGGAACTAAGAGCAATACTCCTTTCTCCCACTCCTCCCCCCTACCCCCCACCCCCGCCATTTTTTGGGCTGGTGCTGGAGCTTGAACTTAGAGCCTCACTCTCAGTTGACTTTCTCTCTTAAAACTGGTGCTCTAATACTTGAGCCACACCTCCACTTCTGGCTTTTTGCTGGTTTGCTGGAGAGTTTCATGAACTTTTCTGCCTAGGCTGGCTCCAATCTTTAGATCTCAGTTTCAGTAGGTAGAATTATAGGTGTGAATCACCAGTACCTGACTGCTTCCTTTCCCCTACTTACTGGGTAGATATGATGGGTATATAGCCATTTTGTGCCCATGGAGCTATGGCAAAGACAGAAAACACCTGCTAAAGACAGAAAACTATAAGCACAGAAGAGGCCTGCTTTTTCTGATAACTTTTTATCAATTGGCCTGCCCTCCTCTAGGTAGATATCTTTTGCAAGAGAGAATAAACTCTCAAGTAAAAGTCATTTGGGCAGGGTTTCCTTTTAGCAAAAGCTACCAGATGTAGTTCATTACTATTAGGCCTTCTTCTAAAATAGTTTAGACTCATGCCCATTTCAAATTGATATTTATATCTATCTATACATGCATACATATATATTTCATTAATTGCAGCACACATATGGCACTCTACAACTAAATCCAAAAACTAAATCCAAAAACATCAAAAAATGCTAATCAGGCCTAGTGGTAGAATGCTTGTCTCATATACATGAAGCCCTGAAATTCGATTCCTCAGCACCACATATAGAGAAAAAGCCAGAAGTGGTGCTGTGGCTCAAGTGGTACAGTGCTAGCCTTGAGCAAAAAAGAAGCCAGGGACAGTGCTTATTAGGCCCTGAGTTCAGGCCCCAGGACTGGTGAAAAAAAAAAATGCCAATCACTATTAATGGAAAATGACACCTAGAAATCTATTTACTATATTCCAGTATAACAACAACTTGTTTTCCATTTTCTTTCTTTTATCCACTTTTTTTTTTGCCAGTCCTGGGCCTTGGACTCAGGGCCTGAGCACTGTCCCTGGCTTCTTTTTGCTCAAGGCTAGCACTCTGCCACTTGAGCCACAGCTCCACTTTTGGCCATTTTCTATATAGGTGGTGCTGGGGCATCGAACCCAGGGCTTCCTGTATTAGAGGCAGGCACTCTTGCCACTAGGCCATATTCCCAGCCCTTTATCCACTTTCTATGAGGCTTCTCTCACACAATTTGATCTTTGTAAAGTCAGTTTCCCAAGTCTTCATTCAGAAATCATCCACAGTTAACTTTTCCTCACTTCTTTGGCTATTACAAGCATGCTCGATCTAAATACACTGCAGAATTCTGCGTTGGATTCTGAAATAGGTAAATGACATCTGAGAAAACTAAGCAATTCAAATAAAGTCTGCTAAACTCCAAGCAACCAAAAGTTTACTAAGTAAACGAAATCATTATACCAATATTAACTAGCTTTGATAAATAAACTATGCTTGTACGTAAGATGTTACTATAAAGGAAGCTACATGAAGGGCACATAGGAATACTTAGTACCATATTTCAAAATAAAAATCATTATAAATAAGCTGCCTTTTCTTCATACTAGGGTTCAAAAATCACAAGTACCAGTTTTAAGCATTCAAGTTGTAAACCCTGTTTTTTCTTTCTTTTTTCTTTAAATTTCAGGGTAAAAACAATAGTTTAAGCTGTATTACAGACAAGGCAAGCCTTTTTCATCATTCACTCCTCCTTTTCGTTAATGTTCTAATGAAACACTAGAGAAGAACCCTAGAGTTAGGACACAATGTCGGGACATTGTACATGGTGTCATAATAATCACTGAAAAAGAGTGAGTCCACAGTACGCTGTCATCCCAGACACAAGTAAAGAGACAGCCAGACCTCTACCTCTAGGATAGAAATAAAAACACAAAAGCCTACCCTTTTTGATTTTGTTAGATTCACACTAAATCTCCCCAGCCAACATCCAAGCAAATATATAACAGGCTGAAATTTTCGAACACTCAAGGGCACAAATGTACTTTTCATTTTGGGTTTTCTTAAGGCAGGGACTATCCACACTACATTTTTATTTCTGTAAATCTGCAAACCTCAAAGAGAACCAAGAGTATTTTGGTGAGTGGTCAGTAAGCACCACCTGGAGATAACTGACTTCTGTGAGGCTTTAATTAAACTGCTCTCAGTTCAACATCACTATCATTAACCACTTTCTCACTACCCAGTTCAGAGCTGTGATGCTTCATTCTATGAACACCCATGACATTTAACATAGCCCATAGCTTCACCTTGCAATTATTCATTCAACAAATAATTAGTATAGTTAATAGTTAGCAGTTAATACTTAGTGAATATCGATCATGTGCCAGACACTGACTAAGTGCCAGGGGAAGCCATGTGGGAACTGGCAATTAAAACTGATCCCGCCAGGTGCTGGTGCCTCACACCTGAAATCTTAGCTATTCAGGAGGCTGAGATCTGAGGATCAAGGTTCAAAGCAAGCCTGGAGAAGAAAGTCTGTGATGTGAGACTCCTATCTCCAATTAACCACCTAAAATTCTGAAGTGGAGCTGTGGCTCAAATTTATATAGCACTAGCCTTCAGCAAAAGAACCTCAGGTACAGTTCCCAGGCCCTGACTTCAAGCCCCAAATCCAACAACAACAAAACAAAATGCCTGGTCCCATCCAAGCCATGAGTGATGGTTCATGCTTTTAATATCAGCACTTGGAAGGCTGAGGCAAGGAGGAGGATCATGAGCTGAACTGAGGCCGCCCTGCTCTACATAGCAAGTCACAGCAAGTCCCTGGCCAGCCTAAGTTAGGATCCCGCCGCCCCCCCCCCCGCAAAAAAAAGGGTCCTATCATTCAGCGATAATACAAGAGTCTTCTCTATGAATTTTTTTACACCCTATCAATGATATTAATCATATTATTTTTGAAAGCATGAGATGTTAAAATTTGAAAACTTGCATGTGTGAAATCTTTTCCATCTTTCCTCATACTTGCCTGAAAACTATCCTTGGTTAAATTCAGAACTCTGAGTGGAAATACATTTTCTTTTCCTTTTCTCTTTTCCTTTCCTTTTTTCTTTTTTGCCAGTCCTGGGTTTGAACTCTGTGCCTGGGCACGGTCCCCGAGCTTCTTTGTGCTCAAGGCTATTACTCTACCACTTGAGCCACAGCACCACTTCCAGCTTTTTCTGAGTAGTTTATTGGAGATAAGAATTTCACAGACTTTTCTGCCTGAGCTGGCTTTAAACTGCAATCCTCAGATCTCAGCCTCCTGAGCAGCTAGGATTACAGGTGTGAGCCACCGGCGCCTGGCTACATTTTCATTCTTAAAGCACTGGCTGCTCTATTATCTTCTGGCTTCCAATCCTGCTGGAATCCAATGATTTTTTACTCTACATGTGTGATTTGTAAGTGTTCTGGCTGTTTTCTGTATATGTGATACTGGGGAATTGAACCCAGAGCTTCATGTATACGAGGCAAGCACTCTTGCCACTAGGCCATATTTCCAGCCTCCTAGTTCATTAATTTAGATAAGCTCTCACTATACAGAACAAGCTGGCCTCAGAATTACTATGTAGCCCAGGCTGACCTCAAACTCATACTACTCCTGTCTAAACCTCCCAAATTCTGGGCTTAAAGTCACGCCACCAGGCCAAGTTCCAATGTGCTACCTTCTTGATGAGTCCTTTTAATATGGAAACTTATGTCCTTCAGTTCTGATTTAGTCTTAATTTTTTATTATTTTTTCATGTCATGAAATGATGGTAACTACCATTTTAACTCCTTGTAACAGACATCTACAGCTTTCTGGACCATAGTTATCCTCATTCTCTGAAATTATTTAGCTTCTGGATCATTGTCTTTTTTGCCAGTACTATTCCAACCTTAATTCATGCGAATCTTTCTATGCAATACTACCTGACCTCTCTTTCCTTCCAGCAGTATCCTCTGTCTTCCCTCAGTCACTCTCTCCCATACTACACACATCCAAGGAAATCAATACAGCTGTAAGCAAGCATGCAACTATGCTCACTGGAGCTTTCCTTAAATTTAATACAATGAACACAAAATGGACTCCTGGTGCTGCCTGATAATCCTGAAAGATTTCTTTTCCTAACTCATTCTTACTCAGTCTCCTGGATGAATTTTACACCTTTCTTTTATTTTTGTTTTGTCAGTCGTGGGGCTTGAACTCAGGGCCTGGGCTCTGTCCATGATCTCTTCAGCTCAAGGCTAACACTCTAGTAGTTGAGCCTCAGTGCCAATTCTGGTTTTCTGGTGGTTAACTGGAAATAAGAGTCTCACAGGCTTTCTTGCTCAGGCAGGCTTTGAACCGTGATCCTCAGATCTCAGCCTCCTGAGTAGCTAGGATTACAGGCACTGGGCTACACTTTTCTTTTCGAACTTCTAACACCTCACTTCTCTACTCTTCATTTTTAGATAAAGATCTTCCTTCTTATTTACCTGAGAATATAGTAGCTAGAAGAGAGCTTCATTTTCTCTCACTAGTAAACTGCCAATGTACCAGCATTTGGGTCCACAAAATCTTCCACGGAAGGGCTGGGAATATGGCCTAGTGGTAGAGTGCTTGCCTAGCATGTATGAAGCTGTCGGTTCAATTCCTCAGCACCACATATACAGAAAAAGCTGGAAGTGGTGCTGTAACTCAACTGGTAGAGTGCTAGCCTTTAGCAAAAAGAAGCCAGGAACAGTGCTCAGGCCCTGATTTCAAGCCCCAATACTGGAAGAAAAAAAAAAAAAGAATGAAAGTCTTTCACTGATAAACTGCCCATATTGTACTTAACCTACCTTGAGGACAAGGTATCATTTGAGTACTGGGTCCCATTCCTTCCCTCTTACCTACTTAAGGACATCACTTGTGCAAGGGTCTCTTCTCGGAACCATCAATTTTCCCCTCTCTGCTGCATCATTCCAATCAATTTAAAAACATGTTATAATATTTGCCCACCAAACACAAAAAGAATTGCCTTAACACTTCATGACCTTCCAGCTACAGCCCCATTATTCTGCTCTCTCTTCTAATAGTTCTTGAAAGGACACACACTGTAACTATCTATACTCTTCAATTCTCTCATTTTCTCTTGAAACCACCGCACAAAAACTGTTCAAGGTCACCAATGACTTCCACATTATCAAATCTAATAGTTTGTCCTTAGTCCATATCAGCAGTATCAGCAGTATCATTTGGCTTTTTAAGACTGTTCTTAATTTTTTTTGCCCCTGACATCATAGGAAACTTCTCACTCAGAATTTAGAAGACATTGCTACATTGTATTTTCTGGAACCTTCCTACTCTCCTTACTGCACACATGCTATTCCATGGTTTAGAACTTAGTTTTTGTTGTTGTTTTCTTTGCGTATTCACTCCCTGAATTCCAAGTTATATGTCTTTAAATAAAAACTTGGGAGTCATCAGATTATAGATGGTTCCATCCCCAATTTTCTTCTGGAATCTACGCAACCTTCTATCCAATATCACTACTTGGATATGAGTGACCCAAACTGAACTTTATTCTCTGTTCCAGTGGTCCCAACACAAGTAATCTAGATGAGATCTAAGTAGACTAGGCCTCCTTACCCTCCTATTTCTTTAGTTCTAGTTCAACCTTAGTACTTACTTCTTACTATGTTGTATTTACCTTATTTGCCTCTTTTCACTTATAAAAGAGCTCTTTGAGGGCAGGGGGACTATCTTGTTCATACTGTGTACATTGGGGTATTTGTTGAAAGAGGTAGTGTTAAACAAATCCCAAGCAGCAATGGACCCTTCAAAAGAAAAAATACTTGAGGGCTGGGAATATGGCCTAGTGGTAAAGTGCTTGCCTCATATATATGAAGCCCTGGGTTTGATTCCTTAGCACTACATATATAGAAAAAGCCGGAAGTGGCAATGTGGCTCAAGTGGTAGAGTGCTAGCCTTGAGCAATAAAGAAGCCAGGGATAGTGCTCAGGACCTGATTTCATGCCCCAAGACTGGCAAAAAAACAAAAAACACAAAAAGAAAAAATATCTGAACTGGGTGCTGATGGCTCATGAAAGTCCATGAGACTCCAATAAACTACTCAGAAAAGGCCAGAAGTGACACTGTGACTCAAGTGGTAGAGTGCTAGCCTTGAGCCAAAGAAGCTCAGGGACAGCCCTCAGGCCCTGAGTTTAAGCTCCAGGACCAGCACCTCCTCTCCCACCCCCCCAAAAAAGGAAGAAAGAAAATAAAGGAAGGAAGGAAGAAAAAAAGAAAAAAATTGAAAGCACGGAAGTGATTCCTTAGGGCCATGCCAGTCCAGATAGGCTATGCTATATTTTAGTAATAATTCCAAAATCCCAACGGCATTTCACTTCATGCTCATTCTCACTCTGAGTACCACACCGATGGAGTAACCACCATCTGGAGCAGCAACAGTCAACAAAAAGAAGAAAAAAAGAGTGACAAATTACATACCTGAAGCTTTTTACCACAAGGGGGTTACACATTCCTACACACATTTCACTGACCAAAAGCAACTTGCATAACCATAGACAACTTCAAAGCAAAAAATCATAATTCTACTCTGTACTCAGGAGACAGACACCGACCTTATCTAATAGACAGCACTGATGACTATCATATTCTTAAAAAGGCACCTCCAATTCTGAGCAATAATATTTTAACTTCTTATCTCCATTCCCATCTGTGAAAGTGAACCCCCTTGTAAAAGAGAACCTTGCACTTGCAAGGTACTATGGGTTTTTAGAAATGTAACTTTACCAGTTAAGCCTGCTTCTTTCATCACTTAGTTGTCAGAGTATCAGAGAAGCCAAATATGGGTGACTGGAAGGTGCTGAGCTCAAACCTATTAGCGATGTTCAATGTCAAAAATGAGGGAAAAGCTAGGTACCAGAGTTTCATGCCTGTAGTTCTAAACTACACAGGAATCTGAAACCTGGAGGATAACAGTTGGAAGCCAGTCAGGGTGAAAAGCAAAATGCTGGGCTGGAGGCATAATGCAAGTGGTAGAGTGTCAGCCATGAGTAATTAAGCTGAATGAGATCAAAAGGCCACAGTATTTAGAAGAAAAGGTGAGGGACAGGCTTAAAAAGGTAATAAAGCATATTCAGTTACATAGAGATTGAGAAAAGGAGGGGAAACTTCACTGAATTTCCTTTATCAAAGGCATAGAAAAACGAGGCACCAATGGCTCACATCTATAATCCTAGCTACTCAGGAGGCTGAGATCTAAGGATAGCAGTTTGAAGCTAGCCTGGGCAAGATATCTGTGCACTCTTACCTCCAATTTGCCATCAAAAAGCCAGAAGTGGAGCTATGGCTCAAGTGGTAGAGTACTAGCCTTGAGCAAAAAGGCTCAGGGATAGGCCCAGGACTGCACACTTAAAAAAAAAAAAAAAAGGCAAGCGTGACTCGGAATATAGCCTAGTGTCAAGAGTGCTTGCCTCATATACATGAAGCCCTGGGTTCGATTCCCCAGCACGACATACATAGAAAACAGCCAGAAGTGGTGCTGTGGCTCAAGTGGCAGAGTGCTAGCCTTGAGCAAGAAGAAGCCAGGGACAGTGCTCAGGCCCTGAGTCCAAGGCCCAGGACTGGCAAAAACAACAACAACAACATGATACAAACAAGGCAGCAGTTATTTTCTAGATTGTTTTCTAGATTTTATACTGTTTATATTTGTATTTTCCCCCTAGAAATCACACACACACACACACACACACACACACACACACACACACACACACCCTTAACATGATATTCCTAAGCTAAGGTCTGAGATACAGCCCAAAACTTTACTATGGGCAAGGCTCTGCATTTGATCTCCAGGGCCACACACATTCAAAAAAAAAAAAAATCCTGCGCTGGAGACTGGGACTAAACACCAAGTTTACAGAGAGCCTAGATTTAACGGATGGCTGCTCAAAGTTCTTTCATTTTTGGTTCAAAATGGAACTAGAACTTGGTATCTGACACTTTCGCTCATTGGCTGGTGCTCTACCACCTGAGCCATGTCTCTGAACCTTCCAAGTTCTAAAGCATTCTATACAATCTCTGTCTATCTGTGTGTGTGTGTGTGTACACACCAAGGCTTAAACTCAAGGCCTCAAGCTCTTATTCAACTTGCTTGCTCACTGCTTGTGCTCTACCACTTGAGACATAGAATTATCTAGTCCCCTGGACAATTTCTTATGAAACATTCAAATACTTTTTTTTTTTTTTTTTTTTGGCCAGTCTTGGAGCTTGGACTCAGGGCCTGAGCACTGTCCCTGACTTCTTTTTGCTCAGGGCTAGCACTCTGCCACTTAAGCCACAGCGCCACTTCTGGCCATTTTCTGTATATGTGGTGCTGGGGAATCGAACCCAGGGCTTCATCTATACGAGGCAAGCACTCTTGCCACTAGGCCATATCCCAAGCCCTCAAATACTTTTAAACAATGAAAAAAGCATTGGATGACTGGAGGTTACCAAAAGCAATTAAATAATTGAAACTGTAAAGCCCAAAAGGAATGCCACAAAAGCAGAGGAGTCTACACAATGTCAAATTAGTAGAAAATTGGGAACAGAAAACACATTATTCCATTAGAATCTAGCCCTGCTTCTCCCACCTTGATTTTGTTTAGCTGGTTTTGTTGTTGTTGTTGTTTTTCCCCTTTGAGACACAGAGGGTCTTGCAATGTGGCCTAGACTGGCTCAATCCTCTTCTACCTTAGCCTCCCTCCCAAGTATTGGAATTACAGGGATGTGTGTGTGTGTGTGTGTGTGTGTGTGTGTGTGTGTGTCATGATACCATCTTAATATTCTCTTCATCTCCTCCATTCTTTATTCATTCTATACACATGTATTCGTTTTCTGGGTGTGCAAAGGAATGGAAGGAAAAGAGGGACAGAATTCTAAGAATGAGTTCTTGTTCTGCATAAATTCCATCAAGTAAAAACAAACAACACTCACAAACACAAGACTGTGGATGTAGCCAAGTAGTGGAGTGCTTGCACAGCACGCACAAGGCCCTAGGGTCCATCCCCAGCACCACAAAAAGCAAAAATCCCACAAAGCCTTAAGTATCTTAACAAGAATATGGGAAAGCCATTCTAACATATAAATTGACAGCTTCCTTTCAAGGGAACAATACAATACCACACTTGCTTTGCTGAGTGGCTAAAATAAAGCAAAAGCAACCAAGCAAAGAAACTGTTCTGGTTTAATAGCGGTACCAAAGCTCAATGCCCACTCTCCCTCCCTCTAAAAGATCTCTGTTGCAACCCCTCCATCATTCCAGCCTCCACACTTCCCTGGCTGCCCCATGACAGTTCTGTCACAAACAATGCCCAGACCAGCAAGGTCAATTCCAAAGACAGTGAGCAGAAACTGGAAACAGATTTTCCCATCTCCACAAGGGAAGAGGGGACCCTCTCGGCAAAAAACAATACCAGACACCCTCCCCATGCCGAGGAACCTCCTCTGCCACCCTCACCACCACCCCCGCCCCGGGTCTGACTGCATACGCTTCTTTCACAGCTTCTAGACCCCTCTTCTTTACCCTTCAGTTAGTTTTTCCTTCCTTCGACCCTAATGACCTTCACCACCCCCAACCTGAGCTCCCCATTGTGTGTGTGGGGGGGGGGGGGGCGTCGACATGCAGAGGCAGAGGACGGTGGGGAAACGCGAAATTAAGGATTTGCGGTTTGTGTGTCTGTGTGTAGGGAACGGGAGCCACTGTTAAAGCAAAGGCTCCAGACAACTGCAATAATGGGGTTTCACAGGTGAGTCGTTTCTGAGGGACACCCCTTTGGGGTCCTACACAGGGGGAGTCCATTGTGTGAGGGAAGGGACAGTCTCCAGAGGTGGCTGTTTTAGGGGGAATATACACTGGGAAGCCACTGTGGGGGGTTCCTGGGGGGTGGGGGGGAAACGTCCCACGGAGGGAGGGCTGTCACAATGGGGGGAGGGTCCCCACAAGGAACCCTGGTGGGATTGTCTACACCCGAACGGTGGAAGGGCCTCTACAGAGGGCGCCGTTCCTAGGAAAACGTTCTTCCAGGAGCCGTTTACAGAATCATCCGCCAGGAAGCCATGTCGGGCCACGCCCTGCGGCGTCCGCGGGACCCCGACAGCCAGCATCCCCCGCCGCCCGGTCAGCCGTTCCCCTGCGGCCTCGACCCCGCGTACCTGACAGAAGGCGACCCGCGGCCGGAGCTACCGGAGAGCCGCGCTCGGGGCGGCCCCAGCCGGTGCGAGGTGTACACGTCCATGGCGGCGGGCGACGGGCGGCGGAGGAGGACGGCTCCGCAGCGAGGGTCGCGCTGACCGGCGGGGCGGCTCCAGGCCCGCGACGGCCGGGCGCTGCGGAGGGGCGTGCCGAGTGGGAGGGGGCGCGGCGTGCGGGAGCACGTCAGACGGGGGCGGGGCGGGGGCGCGCGAGGCGCGGGGGCGTCGCGGCGGACACGGAGTGCGAGTGTAATGGGGGGGGTGATGTCGGCGAGCGGTCTCAGGGCCGCCTCCTCCTTAAGCAGCGAGATAGTCGGGCTGGAAGTTGAGGTGACGGTTCCTCAGAAAGATGAACACCAGAGAGCTGCTCGGTCCTATTCTCAGGCCCTACATCGTCCTGTGGGACTGTGAGCGGCGTCCCCCAGCCACGCACACGGACGCGCCCTGGGGGCGGAGCCTAGCTCCGCCCAAGCCCCGCCCACATACTTCCCCGCCCATCTCCGCTCTGGCCTCCAGTGGAAGCCTTTTCCACTCTGGGCACATCCTTGGCAGCCGACTTTCGTCCCGGGATCTCTTCCCTTGCCCTTGCTGCTTGTCCACAGCCCATCTTCCGTTCCGACATCCATCCGCTCCCCAGCGGGCCTCTGGTTAGCGACGCACAGCAAAGCCATGTGCGGCGGGGGGGGGGGGGGGGGGAGGAGGTAGTGCGGGGGAGGGGTGCGGGGGGGGGGAGGTCTTAGGCCTTAAGAGACTCACAGGGTCCCTAAGGTCTCCTCCCTGCTCAGATCCTGACTCGACCCGTTTCCAGCAGTGGCCACAGAAACAACAGCAACAGCAACAAAAAATCTCAGTCAGTATCTGTATAAAATAGGGAAAATTCCTTGAGAAGGTTCCCAGGCATCCTGGATCTAATCCTTTTTGTCTTGCACCATGTAGTGATTGACCTTGTCCAGATGTCTCCAATGCTTTGTATTCCCCTTTTCACAATAAATTACAACAATTATCTAGAGCTGTTTTTCTGACACAGTAATTGGTGCTTGAATCACTTCAATGGTAAGAGTGGCTGAAAATCTTGTAATAAAGATCTTGGCAATCTCCAATCTTGACAGTCTTCCTGCAAGTTTGACTGGGGAAGATAGGAAGAAAGGAGTAAGAAATAAAAGCAGGAAATAAAGAGACAGGAGATGATGTTATTGTTCAAGTCGCAAGTCGTGAACAACTAAGTAGCTAATATTTAAACACGATTTTCCTATCATAACGCATGCTTATCATTGATAGTCTCATTTCATGGGTTTATTGCTTCTGAAAGCCAGCCAATCATGAACAGCTCTAGTTTCTAACCATTAGCCAATCAGTGATTGCCTCACACCAAGGATCAGGCGTCTAAAAGCTGATCCTCAGCTGCCTTGCTCTAGTGAGCATGTTCATACTGGAGTCTATCGATTGTTGTACACTCCAGCTTCTTGAAAAGTCCCCCAAGGCCAAAACCTTACGTATGGCCTCTGGTTTTGTTCAGATACTGCACCTTGCAAGTACAGCCACCCCTTGTAAGCAAATGAGAAATGGACTTTCCTGCCTGGGCTTGGCCTCAAACCGTGATTCTCAGACCTCAGCCTCCTGAGCCGGGGTTGAGGGGTGGAGAAGGAGGAGGAGGAAGAGCAGCTAAGTATCAAAGTTGTCTTGAACAAGAAGATAAGTTCTGACTTAAAGTGAGTAATTATAATACTTGTCATGATTTATTTTATTTTTTATTGTTATTATACAGGTGATGTATAGAGAGGGGTTACCATTTCATAAGCCAGGTAGTGAGTACATTCTTTTTGGACAATGTCACCCCTTCCTTCCCTCTCCCCCAGTTTTGCCCTCCTGTGCCCACTCACAAGTTGTTAGTTCATTTTCAGCATAGTTTCTACTGAGTGCCACTGCTGCATTTGTTCACCTTTTCTCCTTCTATTTCTGCACACACACCCCTTGCCCTCCCCGAGGATGGATAAATGAACAAACAGGACAAAGAAAGAAAGAAAAAAACCTCATTTCCATTTCCTGGAGTTCATTTCGATAAATATTATTATATATGATCAGAGGCATTGAGCCTTTGTGTTCCTCCCCTAAGAGTAAACATGATTAATTTTAAAACTGAATTTCGTCCCATGGAGAATTGTATTCTTTTGCATGGATCATATAAATGTTGCTGTTCTAGTATGGGAGAAAATAAAATTAAGTATGGTTGATGAAGAAAATAATAAAAATTGATGCTAATTCTCTTTTTTTGTCAGTGGGGGTGGACTTCTCATCACAGCATGGGAATCTCAGTCACAGAGGAAGCCCTTAAATGAGGAAGACCATATTCAAAACAACCATATCCTCCTCCCACCCCAGCTCTGGGGGAAGTGGAAAAAATGACCTCTACACTGACCCCTTTCCCCTTAGAACTGGTATGTGAATCCCTTTAACTGTTAGACCCTAGGGAGAACCCAAGGCTTTGACTTCTACATTCAGCATATGTGCAGAAGAGTTTCCAAAACAGGAGTCCACAATGGAAGGTAGGCAGCTGGGGATATAGCTCAATGGTAGAGTGCCTATGTATTGTGTGTACAAGAGCCCCTGCTCCCTAGCAGCACCTAACAAAAAAGTTGGAAATCAGGATAGCCTGGGGGAGTCCCTCCTGCCAGCTAGACAGCTTTGATTGATTGGTTGATTATTGTTTGGATAGTACTAGGGTATATACTCAAGGCCTCACACTTATTAAACTGATGTACTGCTAACCCACTCCTTCTGACCTTTTCTGCGCTGCTTTTGTTTTTATTTTGTTTATTTTTAGGAAAGTGTGGGTTCCCTCTTAATTTTTTTGCAAAGTCTGTAGAGTCCATAAGGGAGAATTTAGTGTCCTCCATGTCATGTTTATCTTGAAGACTATAAGGACTTCCAGCATTCTATTTCACATAGACCTTGGTGTGAAATTTCTTTTTTCCCCTGGACATATTTTTTATTGTTATTTAAGGTGTTCTGTAGAGGAGTTAACATTTCATAAGCCAAGTAATGAGTACATTTCTTTTTGAACAACATCACACCTTCCTTCACTTTGCACTAGTTAATTTTGAGGTGTGTGCTTGGACCACAATCCATCTATTTTAGGCTTTCTGTCTCATCTGGAAGGACAAATGTATACTACAAACCTAACTTCTTCCCATTGAGATATGCTTACTGTCTTTTCTACCCAGGCTGGAACCATGATCCAGCCAATCTCAATCGCTCACAAAGCTGAGACAAGCTTGAGCCACTGTCCCCAGCTATTAGCTGAAAAGTGGTCTTGTACATATGCAGAGCTAGCTTCAACCTGAAATTCCCCAATCTCAGCCTTTCAAGTAGCTAGGATTACAGACATGAGCCACTAGTATCTGACTCTACTACTTTTTTTAGTGCTTAAATGTGTGTGTGTGATATTAGAAATTAAACTCAGAGGATCAGGAATGCTAGACAAGTGCTATACAATTGAGCTATAATCTCTTTCAATAGTTACTAATCAAGAGATGTTAACATGACCAGACCTAAAATGGCACATGAGTTTAGTGAGTTCCAGGCTATTAGGACACTATCTCAAAAGGAAGAAGGGAGTGAAGAAGGGAGGAAGGCAATGAGGGAGAGAGTATATATAATCATCATCCTTTTTTTTTTTTTTTTTTTTGCCAGTCCTGGGGCTTGAGACTCAGGGCCTGAGCACTGTCTCTGGCTTCTTTTTTCTCAAGGCTAGCACTCTACCTCTTGAACCACAGTGCCACTTCTGGCTTTTTCTGTCTATCTGGTACTGAGGAATCTAACCCAGGCCTTCATTAATTGTAGGTAAGCACTCTACCACTAAGCCACATTCCCAGTCCAGTACATGTAATCTTGAAGAGTGGAAAGTTGGTATTTGCTTCTAAGAGCTAAATTTAAAGAGCACTTCTCTGGTTGCTAACTTTATTCAAGAACATGTTCAGTATAATAGTTCATTATGCTAATATTGAGCATGTTTTTAATTAATATGTTCAACAGACACAAGACTGTAGTAAGTTAAATGTGAGCAATGAAAATGAACATAACTGCAAGGAATTTTTTTTTAACTCCAAGCCTGGGTGCTGCCCCTGAGCTCTTTTGCTCAAGGCTAGTGCTCTACAAATTTGAGACACAGCTCCACTTTTGGGGTTTTTTGGTGGTTAAATGGAGGTAAGAGTCTCACAGACTTTCCTGCCTGGGCTGGCTTCAAACTGCCATCCTCAGATCTCAGCCTCCTGAGTAGATAGGATTACAGGTATGGGCCACCAACGCCCAGCTTTGCAAGGAATTTTATAAGCAAATTATAAAGGGATTATTAACTAAAATGCTCGGAAAATATATAATTTAGTTATTTACAATTCATTTATTATAAATGAAAATAGTTTCAGTGTGTATTCTATGTGACATTTTTCTTTTAGATCAATGTGCATGTTGCATAAGCAATTAGATAAAATTCAACTAGGTCCTATTTGTATTTGCTAAATCTACTTTGTCAAAAATACTTGCATATAATCTGGATACTGCATGTAATCCACTCAATACCTTAAAAAAATCTCTTTATACTGGTATAATTTTCTTACCATAAAATGAGTAATACAATGAATAATTCATTTTATGACAAAAGGTTTAACAACTATGCAGTTGTAGAACTATTGTCCTTCCTGCTAAGAACATTTTCATAAGCATAGAAAGTTATCTGAGACTCCTTTGTAGTCAAATGCCCCAACCCATCCCCAAGCAATTGTTATTTGTTGATTTTGTTTTTTAAATCTCTGTAGCCTGCCAGCCTGTCCTCTAGCTCTTGATCCTCTTGTCTCACTCAGCTTTTTCTTTTTTTCTCCCTCTCTCAAGGCTAGATCTCTACCGATTAAGCCACAGCTCCACTTCTGGCTTCTTTTGGTGGTTAATTGGAAATTGTTATGCCCAAGTCGCGAGAAGACCACCAAGATCACCAAGAGCCAGACATTCCAAAATGCAAAAGCAAGGCTTTATTCAGGCGAGCTGCAGATCGGGCCTCGTCCTACACTCCAACACAGCGGAGGTTAGGAGGAAGGCCCCGAGCTGAGATTTCACAGAGCTTATAAAGGCAAAAAACCAAGTTACAGCAATCAGGTATTCAAGCAAGATTAGGATACGGGTACAAATCTGATTGGCTCAGGGCTCGAGGCATTCCGGGACGGTTAGAGTTAAGCAGGGAGTTTCCTGACCGGCTGGACCCTAATACGCTTGTCCTGCTAGCCGGGATAATTGGTGGCCTGGGTTACTCAGTTTAAACAGCAACAAAACGGGGCTGCCTGAAAATGGGGTTTACTTTAACTCTTCAGAAATAAGAGTCTCACAGAGTTTCCTGACCAAGCTGGCTTCAAATTGCCCGAGTACCTAGGATAACAGATGTGTGCAACCACACCTGGCTTTTTTTTTTTTTTTTTTTTTTTTTTGGCGCCAGTCCTGGGGCTTGAACTCAGGGCCTGAGCCCTGTCCCTGGCTTCTTTTTGCTTAAGGCTCACACTCTACCACTTGAACCACAGCCCCACTTTTGGCTTTTTCTCTATATGTTGTGCTGAAGAATTGAACCCAGGGCTTCATGTATACAAGGCAAGCACTCTTGCCACTAGCCCATATTCCCAGCCTCAGCTTTTAAAGTGCTAGGATTACAGGCAACAGTGATTTGATCTGATATTTGCTTATGGGATTTCTTAACATTCATAAAACAGTGAAGCCAGGCACCAATGACTCATACCTGTAATCCTAGCTATTTAAGAGGCTGAGATCTGAGAATTGAAGTTCAGAGCCAACCCTAGGGAAGAAAAGTCAGCAAAGTTCTGTCTCAAACTAACCAGCAAAAAAAGCTAGACTGGGGCTGGGGATATGGCCTAGTGGCAAGAGAGCTTGCCTCGTATACATGAGGCCCTGGGTTCAATTCCCCAGCACCACATATACAGAAAACGGCCAGAAGTGGCGCTGTGGCTCAAGTGGCAGAGTGCTAGCCTTGAGCAAAAGGAAGCCAGGGACAGTGCTCAGGCCCTGAGTTCAAGGCCCAGGACTGGCCAAAAAAAAAAAAAAAGCTAGACTGGAGGTGTGGCTCAAGTAATAGAGTGCCAGTCATGAATGAAAAAGCTAAACAAGCCAGGCCCTGGTGGCTCATGCTTGTTGTAATCCTAGCTATTTAGGAGACTGAGATCTGAGGTTGGTGGTGTGAAGCCTGCTCAGGCAGAAAAATCTGTAAGACTCATCTTCAATTAACCATCAGAAAACCAAAAGTGGAGCTGTGTCTCAAATTGCTAGAGCACTAGCCTGGAGTGAAAAAGCTCAGAAATGGTACCCAGGCCCTGAGTTCAGGCCCTGCAACAGACAAAACAGAAAAAGAAAAAGCCTAACTAACAACCATGAGGTCCTGAGATCAATCCTTAGTACTGGCACATATACACAAAATAGTTAAATTTTATCATAAAAAGCACATAGACTACGTATAATGCTTACCAACTGAAGTAAAAAAAATGCATTATGCATCTTCTGCAAATACACAGTACAAAACACACTGTCTTTTAAATATAACATATAAAAATGGGAAAAAGAAAAATATCAATATCATAATAGCACCTATAGGTGTTATGCCAAGTCGCGAAACAACCACCAAGACTCAGACGTTCCAAAATGCAAAAGCAAGGCAAGACTTTATTCAAGCGGGCCGTGGCCCGGGCCTCGTCCTACCCACCGACACAGGGGAGGTTAGGAGGAAGGCCCAAGCTGCAATTGCACAGGGCTTATAAAAGGCAAAAAACCAAGTTACAGCAATCAGGTGTTCAAGCAAGATTAGGACACGGGTACAAATCTGACTGGCTCAGGGCTCAAGGCATTCTGGGGGCAGTTAGAGTTAAGCATTCCCAGGCGGTTAGAGTTCTTGACCAGCTGGGCCCTAATAAGCTTGCCCTTGGTTTGCTCATAGTTTAAACAGACAACAAAAAGGGGGGCTGCCTGAAAATGGGGTTTACTTTAACTCTTCATTCCCCCTTCATTAGGAACCTACTAGCAGCTTCTGAAAAAAACAATAACTCTCCTCTACTGAAATTCCAAATTTCAGACATGGTCTTTTATGAGTCATGTAGTAGCTGCTGTTGGAAACCCATTCACATTCCTTTAATCAGCCAGTGGGCACATACCCCCAACTGTTGTGAGTTTGGGTCTGTCTCAGCGTTCCACACAATTGCCCCCTTCACAATTCACACCACCACAGGAAGAATGTCTGGAAGGCTGTAGATGCTCTGGGAGACAGGGAGATAGTCCAAAACCCACTGATGAGGGTGAAAAGCCCTGCCCTTGCCTCAAGAGGGACAACTCTTTTTCTCTCGGTTGTGGGGTTGAACCCAGGGCCTGGACACTGTCTCTGTGCTCTTTTGCTTAATGCTAGCACTTTGCCACTTTGAGCCACATTACCACTTCCAATTTTCTAGTGTCTAATTGGAGATAAGAGTCTCATGGACTTTCTTGACTGGCCAGCTTTGAACCACGATCTTCAGATCTCAGCCTACAGAGTAGCTAGGATTACAGGCATGAGCCACCTGTGCCCAGTGAGACTTTTATTTGTACATTTTAATTTTAATGTGTTTCATGATGACATTTTCAAATATGCATATAATGTTTGATTACATGCGCCTCCCATTACCCTCTCTTGAAAGTGGACTCTTGTAGTATAGTTTGTATTCCCATCTCTTGTGGCTATAGGATAGATTCCAGCCGAGATCACATTCTTCCCTTGCTCCCTGATATACATTATTCATTCCTCTCATTTTCCATCCTTGGCTCTCATCCTGACATGCTCTTCCTGAGATTACATACTCAGGAGATTACATATGTAAAAATCCTCATCCTGAGCATTGCTTCTAGAGAAGTTGACCCAAGATAAATCCTTATCTACAACTTTTTTTCTGTTCAGCTACTTTAGTTGAATATAGTGATTTGACAATTAGATAATACTTATCTTAGTCTAATATATTAATTTGGTAATTAGGTAATGCAGAGTCTCTTTAGTAGATTGGATTACTGTTCTCCACTTATTATTTTCTCCCAGTATACATTATTTATTCCTATTCCATTGGCTTTGAACATGATTATGAGACCTAGTTTAGCCAGAGAATGTTAGGAGATAAGTTGTAAGAAAAGGCCTGTTGCTGGACACCAGCAGCTCGTGCCTGTAATCCTAGCTACTCAGGAGGCTGAGATCTGAGGATCACCATTCAAAGCCAGCCCGGACAGGAAAGTCTGTGAGACTCTTAGCACCAGTTAACCACCAGAAAACTGGAAGTGGTGCTGTGGCTTAAGTGATAGAGTGCTAGCCCTGAGCTGAAAAGCTCAGGTAAAGCACCCAGGCCCAGAGTTCAAGCCCTGGGACTGACAAAAAAAAAAAAAAAAAAAGGAAAGAAAATAAAAGGCCTTTTTATCTACAACCAATATAGATCCAGTGTAAATTATTTATGTTTTTTCTCTCCCAAATTTTACTCTAAAATAGACTTTATTTTGATTCTAAGTTTTTTTTTTTATTTTTAAATAGATTTTGCCTATTGCCATCTGCTATGCTGCTTCTGTGGCCTGGGGATTTGTTCCAGGACCGGTCATTTCATTCATTGATTGACATCTGTACAGCTCAAGAAACCTTTTCTTTTTGGAGACCACTTAGTCTCCAGAATTTGATTTGGGCAGGGGAGGTAGCTTGGTTGGTAGAGCACTTGTCTAGCCTGTGTGAGGCCTTGGGTTGGATTCCCCAAGCACTGAAAAAAAACTTTGATTTAATACGTGTTATGTCATGGTGTTTGGGTTATTTATTATGCAGGAGAAGCATGACTGGTCAGAGCTCTAGATTTCTGTCTCAGTCTTATAGCATCTGTATGACAAGACAGGTAGACTTATGGGTCTGTCACATACCTGCTGACATCTGTAGCTGATGTGTTCCTGTCTACCTAGGTTTAAGCTGTATCTGATCAGTCACTTCTCATTGGCTTTTGCTTGTCTGGTATACAACTCTATCCTTGTCCTGCCTGCTCAGTCTGCCCAGCAGCCCTGTGGTCCATATGCAGACTTACTGGCTCTCAGCCAGCACTTGCACGAAGAGAGATCTTGAAAGTCACAGCAGGAGTCCAGCTGAATCCTTGCTTGGGCTGCTCTGCACATTACATTTCCTGGGTTCAGTTGGGCCATTCTACATAGAGTCTTCCTTCCAGAATCTCAAATCTGGACTGGAGCAAAAACCACCTGACCTTGAAGCCATCCAAGTTCTCACACTTCCCTCTTCTTCTTTAGGATTCAGACTAGAACAGAGAGACTCAGATGCAATGTGTTCCATGTCCTTTCTCTGCTATTTCTTCCCCACTTTCCCTTTCCACAGTATCTTCAGACCCAGGCCTAGGTTTTAAAGGCACTCTGTGGAAGAAATGCTCCAGATCGATAGCTCTTCACATGTTGAAAAAAAAAATCAGAAAAATATTTATTTTGCTAACTTCTTGCTTTGGAGCCTTTTACTTTGCAGCAAAACTCAAAACTCAATTTCCAATGTCCAAAGTTAGAAAACAAAATAAAACAACACAACTCCACCAGCAACTAGTGGCTCATGCCTGGCTGAAATCTGAGGATCACAATTCCAAGCCAGCCTGAGCTGGAAAGTCCATGAAACTTTTCATCTCCAAGTAACCATCAAAAAGCTGCACATAGAGCTGTGGGTCAAGTGGTAGAATGCTAGCCTTGAGTTAAAAAAAAAAAAAAAGCGCAGGGACAGTGAATGCCCACGCTCTGAGTTCAAGCCCCAGCACTGGCAAAAAAAAAAAAGTAACAAGAGGGATGGTCCCATACCTACTAAGTGGTATAGCTGAAACTGGAAACACCTTTAGGCAAAAAGGCCAAAATACCAAAGAAAATGTGTCTTCTGCAGCTGAAGATGCACAAAGATGGAGAGGCTGGGGTGAGGAATGAGATGCTTGTTGTTCTCAAACCATCTCTCTCTTTTTTGTGTGTACTGGATTTGGTCTCATGTTTGCTAGGCAGACACTCTATAGCACTTGAGTCATACCCCTATTCTCTGCCCCTTTTTTTGTTTTGTTTTGTTTTTGTTGCCAGTCCTGGGGTATGGACTCAGGGCCTGAGCACTGTCCCTGGCTTCTTTTTGCTCAAGGCTAGCACTCTACCACTTGAGCCACAGTGCCACTTCCAGCTTTTTTCTATATATGTGGTGCTGAGGAATCGAACCCAGGGCTTCATGTATACAAGGCGAGCACTTTACCACTAGGCGATATTCCCAGCTCCTCTGCCCCTTTATAATTAATTTCCATTGGTTATTTTCCAGATAGGGTCTCATTTTTCTCTCTGGTTGGCCTAGGCTTTCTTTTTTTTTTTTTTTGCCAGTCCTGGGCCTTGAATTCAGAGTCTAGGTTCTGTCCCTGAGCCTCTCTGTGCTCAAGGCTAGTGCTCTACCTCTTGAGCCACAGCACTACTGGCCTTTTCTATTTATGTGATAAGAGGAATTGAACCCAGGGCTTCATGAATGCTAGGCAAGCACTCTACCACTAAGCCATATTCCCAGCCCCTGACCTTGGCTTTGCTCTTCATACTTGTGCTTCCCAGTGTTGCACTCCCCATCACATCCAGTCCTTGGTTAAGATGGAGTCTCTAGAATGTCTTTTTGCCCCAGCTGGCCTCCAATCAAGATTCTGCTTTGGATCTCCATTGCCTAAGTATCAAGAACTACAGGCCTGCATCATCACTCAGATGGTGGTTTAGATCACCATCTTGAGCCAGAAATGGATATTTTTTTTTAAATCCTCAGAATAATGACCTTTTGCTTCCATCCCCAAAGCTAAAGAGCTATTTGGTATTTCAAATAAAAAAGCATTAATATTTTCAGAAAAAAAGCCCATGTCAAGATTGTAAATAGAACATGTTGTCCCTCGTGCTGAACCCTCCCAGTGAAATCCAGAGAAGACATGAAAGAAGGAAATAATAGGGCTGGGAATATGGCCTAGTGGTAGAGTGGCTTGGCTTGCATACTGAAGCCCTAGGTTTGATTCCTCAGCACCACATATATAGAAAAAGCCAGAAGTGGCGCTGTGGCTCTAGTGGTAGAGTGCTAGCCTTGAGCAAAAAAAGAAACCAAGGACAGTGCTCAGGCCCTGAGTTCAAGCCCAAGGACTGGCAAAAAAAATAAGAAAGAAAAAAAAGGAAGTAATAAATCATTAGCAGCCTCAGAAACTTAGAGACAATGGGTCACCCATTTCAAGAAAGTCCCAGATGATAAGAACAAAAGGAAATGTGTTATCAGAAAAAAATGAATTGAGGGCTAGGAATGTGGCTTAGTGGTAAAGTGCTTGCCTAGTATGCATGAAGCCCCTGGGTTCAATTCCTCAGTACCATATACACAGAAAAAGCTGGGAGTGGCTGTGTATCAAGAGGTAGAGTGCTAGCCTTGAGTAAAAAGAAGCCAGGGACAGGGCTCAGGCCCCAAGTCCCAAGCCCCAGGACTGGCAAAAAAATTCCCAACAAAAATGAAAAAAAGGAATTGAATCCATACATTTATACATTTCTGCCTGCATTCTCCCCACATATCTCCAAATTAGGTGTGGCAGGGGACATGAAACTACAAAAGAAAACTAAAAGAGAATAGATATTAAGGCAAAACTGTGTTAGCACCATCGAGAATAAATCTTTTGGATGTTTTCCTCTGACAGAGGGGAGAAAAACAATGTTCCAAACTTGAAAAAAATGGGGAAATTATGATTGCTTGATTCATTCCTGAGATCTTGAGAGAACACTTTCTCAAACTAAATAAAAGCAAATCTGTATACCAGGAATTCATTTATACTCCTGAGGAATGACATTCCATTGTTTCAATGTATCTAATTCACAATGACTCTAAGTAACAGTCAGGTTTATGATTCTATAAAGTTATACTTTAACTTTAGAAATGAATAGGTTCTATAATTTTACAGCTGGATTCTGTGGTTAGTCTGTAAGAATTTTATTGCCCTATAGAAAGTTAATCAGTCTTGAATTATACCTAGCCAGTGTCCTTGGAATTCCTTTCATTAAGGAAACATTTGTTTGCCTGTTGGCAGGCACGCGTGCACACACACACACACACACACACACACACACACACACAATTATAGTTTTTTTTTTCTTTGTTAGTTTTTAGCCCAAACAAGCCAATTTCTTTTGTCTACCTTTGGGCTCCTTCTTTCATGAGTTACTTTTTTTTTTTTTTTTTTAAGTTTGCCCATGCCAGTGGCTCATGCCTATAACCCTATCTACTTAGGAGGCTGAGATCTGAGGATTAGGGTTTGAAGCCAGTCCAGGCAGGAAAGTCTATGAGACTCTTTTTTTTTTTTTTTTGGCCAGTCCTGGGCCTTGGACTCAGGGCCTGAGCACTGTCCCTGGCTTCTTCCCGCTCAAGGCTAGCACTCTGCCACTTGAGCCACAGCGCCACTTCTGGCCGTTTTCTGTATATGTGGTGCTGGGGAATCGAACCTAGGGCCTCGTGTATCCGAGGCAGGCACTCTTGCCACTAGGCTATATCCCCAGCCCTATGAGACTCTTATCTCCACTTAACCACCAAAACAAAGCTAAAGTGGACCTGTGGCTCATGTTACAGAGTGTTAGCCTTGAGCAAAAAAGAAACCTCAGGGACAGCGCTCAGGCCCTGAATTCAAACCCCAAGATCAGCATACACATTCAAAAGTTTTAGCAAGGATTTATTTTAATAAACCAGGGTAAAGTAGAGAACAATGGAAGAGAGAAACACCTCCTGATATCGAGGAAATGGGAGCTAAATACAAGAATTGTATACATTTTTTGAGCCATCTAGAGGAAACTATGGGGCTTCCCGGGTACTCCAAAAAGGCTTAAAAATGAGGATGAAGCCTGGATATGGAATAGGATATAAACTTAATTTCTTCGTCCTTATCTACCTGAGTAGAAAGCTAGAGTTTTCCATTTAGATTTTGGTTGGACCCCAAAATTCGAGGGCCTCCGTTCAATCCCATGCAGACACAAAGGTCAAAGTCACCAGACAGTGGAGGGAAGCTGCCAACTTGGCTAAACAAACAGAATAAAGGAACTCAAGGAAAAACAACTGACAAGGAGCAGGGAAAAAAAAAATCCCCCATGTTTCTAGAGAGATTAGAAATTTTGCAGCTAGAAACAAAATCAGATTTATATAAGTAGATGTAGACTAGATTTAGATACATATATATATGAAGAACAAGAGAAAAGATTTTTTGAAAGTAAAATATTGCAGAAAAAAATTAAAGAATCAGACCAGATAGGGTGGTTTGTACCTATAATCCCAGATACTCAAGCGGCAGAGATAGGAGAATCACCATTCAAGGACATCCCAGGCAAAAATTAACAAGACTTTATCTTAAAAACAAGCTAGGGGGCTGGGAATATGGCCTAGTGGCAAGAGTGCTTGCCTTGTATACATGAAGCCCTGGGTTCAAAACCCCAACACCACATATATAGAAAACAGCCAGAAGTGGCTCTGGGGCTGGGGATATAGCCTAGTGGCAAGAGTGCCTGCCTCGGATACACGAGGCCCTAGGTTCGATTCCCCAGCACCACATATACAGAAAACGGCCAGAAGCGGCGCTGTGGCTCAAGTGGCGGAGTGCTAGCCTTGAGCGGGAAGAAGCCAGGGAACAGTGCTCAGGCCCTGAGTCCAAGGCCCAGGAATGGCCAAAAAAAAAAAAAAAGAAGTGGCTCTGTGGCTCAAGTGACAGAGTGCTAGTCTTGAGCAAAAAGAATCCAGGGACAGTGCTCAGGCCCTGAGTCCAAGGCCCAGGACTGGCAAAAAAAAAAACAAAAAACCAAGCTAGGTATATTTGTACATACCTGCAATGTCAGGTACAGGTACACAAGAAGAGGTGGTAGATGGATTCAGGTTCAAGGCCAGTCAAAATTAGTGTGAGATCTTATCCTGAAAGACAAGCAAACAAAAAAAGAAGTAGAAGTGGGCTGGAGGTGTGGCTCAAGTGGTAGAGCAACAGCTAAGCAAACAAGGCAAGCAGGGCTGGGGATATAGCCTAGTGGCAAGAGTGCCTGCCTCGGATACACGAGGCCCTAGGTTCGATTCCCCAGCACCACATATACAGAAAACGGCCAGAAGCGGCGCTGTGGCTCAAGTGGAGGAGTGCTAGCCTTGAGCAAAAGGAAGCCAGGGACAGTGCTCAGGCCCGGAGTCCAAGGCCCAGGACTGGCCAAAAAAAAAAAAAAAAAAAGAAACAAGGCAAGCAAACATGTGGGCCCTGAGCACAAATCCCAGTACCACCACAAAAACAAAAAAGAATCTATTCATGGTAACCCAAAACCAATGATTATTAAGCATGTCACTTGAGACCTCTTAAAACAACAAACATTTCAATAGTGAGTAATAGCACAAAGTTTAAAAAAAGAAAAAAAAGTCATGGAAAAGAGGAAATTATAGTAAACAATATCCAGAAAACAAAGTACATTTCAGTACTTGAGAAAATAAAAAAACTCAAAGGAAAATGAGAAAGGATGGTATATTAGACTTCTTTGCTTTGGAATTGATAAAACTTAACTTTTTTTTTTCTTTCTTTTTGCTGGTTCTGGGGCTAGAAGTCTGAGTCTAGGTTCTGTCCTGACCTTTTGTGCTCAAGACTAATTACCACAGCTCCACTCCTGGATTCATATATACATATATATTCATATATACATATATGTATATACATATATATGAGTGGAAATGAGAATCTTGTGCATTTTCTTGCCCAAATTGGCTTCAAACTGTAATCTTTAGATTTTAGCCTCCTGAGTTGCTAGGATTACAGGCATGAGCCACTGATGACCAGCAAAACTTAACTCTTTAAAATGTTTTTTAATTTAATTTGCTGGTTTAAATAATTGAGAACTGCAGGGGCTGGGAATAGGGCCTAGTGGCAAGTGTACATGAAACCCCTAGGTTCGATTCCTCAGCACCACATATATAGAAAAGGCCAGAAGTGGCGCTGTGGCTCAAGTTGGCAGAGTGCTAGCCTTGAGCAAAACAAAGCCAGGGACAGTGCTCAGGACCTGAGTTCAAGGCCCAGGACTGGCAAAAAAAAACAACAAAAAAAAAAACCCCAACAAAATAATAATTGAGAACTGCAAAGAGCAGTATTCAGGAAAGGCAAGATCTTGGTGCTATATATCATCCACAGGAATCACTGGTGCTCCCTCTATCTCTCCTTTCTGATTCATACTCCCAGGGGTGTGAATCACATAGTAGCAATGTATTTTCCAGCCATTTCAGGATTGCCATTATTGCATGTGTCAAAACTGTTTAGATGGTGTTATAAAATCCAATTCAAACCTGTACACAAAGAAGGGAACTCACTTGCCTGTGTACTGAAAGAGGTATAATCTAGGATGTGTTTGTCTAGAAGCGAAAGCATCAGCATTGTGGGTTAGGACTCATGGCATTCTTCTGAGTGTTCTCACTCTTCTGTGTTGGGGGGGTATGCGCACGCGCGCGTGTGTATGTGTGTGTGTTGTTATTGGGGCTTGAAGTTGGGGCCTGGGCTCTGTCCCTTAGCCTTTTCACTCAAGGCTGGCATCCTACCACTTGAGTCACAGCTCAACTTCCTGGTTTTTTTTTTGTTTTTTTTTTGCTGTTAATTAAAGTTAAGAGTCTTATTTACTTTCCTGCCTGGGCTAGCTAGTTTCAAAAGGTGATCCTCAGATCCCACCCTCCTGAGAAGCTAGGATTACAGGTGTGAGCCACTGGTGTCTTACACTGTGTTGGGTTTATAGTTACTGACAGTTTCCAGCAGCTCTAGATTCCCCCTTCCCTCATACTTAATCTTTTCCTTTCAGGAGACAAAGAGTTTTTCCTTTCTTAATCTAAAACTTTAGTAGCTTTGATTGGGGCCATATGACTGTGCCAAAATCCTTGTGGCATGAGACTGTGACTTATCACCTATGGGCACATTCCCACCTATGGACTCAAAGAAAAGTCACCTCTATCCAAAGGACCTGGGAAGCAGATAGTGCTAGTTCCTTCCCCTTTGCTCAAAATCAGTGGAGTATTATCAAGATGAAAATATATGTGAGTATATGTAAGGGATTAAAAATGTACATACATCTACTTCAGCATCCTTACATGTTGCTCATAATCTTAGAGAGAGATCTACTTTTACTGAGTCCATGTTAATACCCCAGTGGCTCTATCTACCCAGGCTAGGCTAAGCCATGGTTGTGTCCTACTGAATGCGTGTCTTCTGTGATCCATCCTAAAAATAGAGCATGAGATAGATCTTTGGCTGCTCCTAGTTTACGAAATCCTCTGGGGAACCTATAGGGGAGCCAGGAAAGCAGTGTGAGCAGGGAAAGGAGCCAGGGAGAGTGAAGGGTCAGTTACCTCTGGATTCATCCTGGTCCCTGGGAGAGTTGGAAAGCAAGAATTGTGCTGCATAATGGTCTCCCAGAAAGTCCCCCTTTTACTGTATACCCCCTTCCCTTTGGATATGGACTGTGCCCTGGGGAGTTAAGCTTGTAGACAAAGGGACCTCTCCAGCAGAGGGTGATTCTTTGATGAAAGGTGCCTAGGAGCCTCTAGAGGCAGCACTCATCTGTGTTGGGGGATGGGTCTCCAATAAAAGGGATCTGGAAGGACTCATGTGTGTCTTCTTCGGTGAGTTAGATTGGCCTGCTGGAGGCATTTGTCTACTCTGTGACAGGGAGGTGGGCCTTTTCTTAGAACTGTATTGGCTATGTTTAAGGTGTATCTGATACATAGTCAGGTAATTTGCTTGACTATAGTTATCATTTCCCTATCTATATGATATGAAGACATCATAAATATATATATGTATATATAAATATGTATGTATATATGTGATACTTATATAACTATATACACAATAACTATAGTCATTTCACTATAACTATTCAATATAACCTTTTCACTACATTTATATAAAGATATCATATACATGGTAACTATAGACAAGCAAATTAACCTGTCACCTCAGTTTCATGTGTTTGAAAACATTTACTTTTGGAAAAAGTCTTAAGTACAAATCAATATTATTACTCTACTCGTAAAGTATATTAGTTCCATTTCCATGGGGGATACATTCCAAGATGCAGAGAATGTCTGAAACTAAAGAGAATTCTATAGACTATTTTTTTCCTGTATGTACATACATATGATAAAGTTTATAAATTAGCACAATAAAAAATTAACAGTGATCAATAATAAAATAGAACAGTTGTAACAATATACTGTGTAGTTAAGTGAATGTGGTCTCTTTTTTTCTTTTTGCCAGTCCTGGGCCTTGAACTCGGGGCCTGAGCACTGTCCCTGGCTTCTTTTTGCTCAAGGCTAGCACTCTGCCCCTTGAGCCACAGCACCACTTCTGGCCATTTTCTATATATGTGGTGCTGAGGAATCAAACCCAGGGCTTCATGTATACAAGGCAAGCACTCTTGCCACTAGGCCATATTCCCAGCCAGTGAATGTGGTCTCTTTCTTCCTCTCAAAATCCAATTGTGCTGTACTTACTCTCTTTTGTCTTCTTGTTGACCTGGGTAGCTGAAACTGTAAACAGTAAAACTCCAGACAAGGGGAAGGGGTTTTTGCACATTATATCTCTAGATTATTCTAAATATTTCTACCCTTTGATACTATGTGTCCTCATTTCCTCCCTCAGTCCCACTTCTGATAACCACCCTTTTATCTCTCTCCTTGTTATTGTTTTCATTCTCCTTGTAAGTGAGACCATGAAGTATTTTTCTTTCTGTGTCTGGCTTATATCACTTAGCAGAGTATCTTCCTGGCATATTCATGTTGTGGCAAATGTCAGGATTTCACTTGTGTGAGTGCACATGTGTGTATGTGATGTTGGAGACCGAATCCAGGGCCTTGTATATGCTAGGCCTTCCTTCCCCCTCCTTTCTCCCCCTCCCCTCATTTTTTTGTGCAAGAACTGGGACTTGAACTCAGGGCTTCAGTCTTTCTCTTAGCTTTTTTTCCACTTACGGCTGGCACTCTATCATCTGAGCTACCCTCTACTTCTAGCTTTTTGGTAGTTAGTTGGAGATGAGCATTTCAGAGACTTTCCTGCTCCAGCTGGCTTTGAACCATGATCCTCAGATCTCAGCCTCCTGTGTAGATGTGAGCCACCAGCACCTGCTTTGGCCCTCCTTTTTAAAGACTGAGTGATATTTTGTTGTGTTTGTTGTATTTCACAGTTTCTTTACCTATTTATCAGCTGTTAGACACTTCTGTTGTTTCCGTATCTTGGCTATTGTGAATAATGCAGTAACAACCATGGGAGTGCAGGTGTATTATGAGTTGGTGATTTCATTTCCTCTGTTAAGAAACATTTTGGAGTCATATGGGAGTTCTATTTTTACTTTCCTTAGAAATCACCATTCTGTTTTTCACAATGGCTGTGCTAATCTACATTCCCACCAACCATATAAACAGGTTTCTTTGGCTTTACACCCCAGCCAACACATGTCCTTGCTTGTCTTTTTGAAAATAGCCATTCTAACAGGGATGCAGTGATACCTCATTGTGGTATTTATTTGCATTGCCTCTGATGATTTAAATGAATCATAGGTGGGAAAAGGGCAATTCTAAAAAGCAGACATCACATGCCTGTCAGTTCTCTGCCCAGCCCACATACATGTGTCTACAAACATACACATACACACACATGCACAGAAAAAGTTTAAATGCTCTTGTCTGAGGGAATGTGAGATAATTGTGAGCTGGTTCACATTGGAAGAAGGACCTTCCTGTGCCGGGCTAGATTTATCTCCCCTGGCACGGAGATGCTAAGCTTACTCTCTTATCTGTGCTCCCTTTCTCACCCTCTCCCCTGGCTGCCCAACCAGCAGGCAGGCCAGAGTGGAGTTGGGGAGTAAGGGAAGGCCTCAGGTGCACATGGCTGAATGAGATCCTCTTTCCTCCCTCCTTACCCACGAAGGAAGCCAGGCGCACATGGAGAGAGCTTCAAGAGCAATCTGGTTTAATAAAGGGAGGGGCTAACAACTTATACCAGGAGAGATGACGAGAAAAGGGGTGATAGACCAGGAGCTGGCGATAGGCCGGCGAGCTTGTCAGTCCAAGGGCGGCTCCCCAGGACCCCCCCATGGGCTAATCACTCCCATAGTACCGCCCTCTTGGGCAAAGCCGGCGAAAAGGGGAGCACACGTGCTAGCTGGCTAGAACTTGGGGGCCTGGTCACAAAGCCACCCCTTCTGGTTCCGGACCCAGAGAGGTGTGGCTTGCTTCCATACTGTCCCAGGGCTAGGGGAAGGGCAGCTACTCGGGATAGCTTTCCTTGCCCTTCTCCCCCCCCCCCCCCAAGGCCAAAGCTGAATCCCCAACATTCCTGCTTTTTGCATTATACTCTGCCATTGTCTTGTGAGCACTTTTGTGCTTACAATTTTATTATCAGTGTGTGTGTGTGTGTGTGTGTGTGTGTGTGTGTGTGAATATTGGGGTTGAACTCAGGGCCTGGCACTGTCATAGAGCTTTTTGTGCTCAAGGCTAGCACTCTACCACTGAAGCCATGGTTCTGCTTCTGGCTTTTTGGTGGTTAATTGAAGGTAAGAGTCTCATAGATTTTCTTGCCCCACCTGGCTTCCAACTATGATCCTCAGATCTCAGCCTCCTTAGTAGCTAGGTGTACAGGTGTGAGCTGCAATCAGGCACTGGTTTGTCCTTACTGCTTTAATGTATGCTGGCCTGACTTCCAGCTGTCAGCATGTCCACTTCTTTACCTAAAGGTTTTCTCAGACTGTTGCCTACTTACCACTTGTACAACAAATTGAATGTGTGAAGGAGTAGTTACTTCCCTGGGAGCTACTCTCCATAAAGGTGCTGTATGAACACTTCAGCCCCCTCATTCCTTACAGTGGGATAATGCTGTTGTGTGTGTTCTATACTATCTCTCAGAGTTTCCCACAGGATCAAGCTCCAGATGTACTCAGTAGAAACTGGTTTGCTAATGCATCCTATGTTGGCTTTCTTAGCTCCTTTGCCTCACTTCTTCACTTTCCCACCAGTGTTTTCCTTTGCCTCCCACATCTCAGTACAGTGGATTTGATGTCTCAGGATATGCTTCCTAAAGTAACACATCCCTGCTTCAAAGAGGAATAGTTGAAGTTATGACATATCTGCTGCAGGACAAAGTGTGGGAGGGGGAGGAATGAAAGGAAAGAGAAAGCAAGAGAGAGAGAGAGAGAGAGAGAGAGAGAGGGAGGGAGATTTCCCTTAGTTGTGAGTTACCTGCCTTCTTTTAAGTCCAGGTGTGGCTACTCACAACCTAGCAACCTAAGTAACACTTTCCCCCTCTCAAACCCAATTATATGTATTTTAGAAAGCACTACTTATTATACAATACTAAAAATACAATGAAAACATAAACAGCAATCTGGAAAATTATATTAGCTACACATATAGTAACACAAATTTAGTATTTGAACATGTAAGTAACTACTATAAATCAACAAGAACAATATACACAATCCAATAGAAAAATAGCCAAGGATATGAATGTACAGTTCACAAAAGGGAAATACAAATGGCCAATTAACAAAATACTGTTGGGCAGAGTATCATTTAATTGTAGTCCCAGCTCTTTGGGAGGCTGTGATAAGATCACCTGAGCTCAGGAGTTTGGGGCCAGCCTGGGTAATGTTTGACATCTCCCTAATAATAGGAAGAATCTGAATCTCTGTGTTGGTGATCAGAATAATTTACATCCTCTCCTCTCGTAACTTCAATAATGATTGGCTGAAAAAAAATTTTTTTTTTCTTTTTGCTAGTCCTGGGGCTTGGACTCACGGCCTGAGCACTGTCCCTGGCTTCTTTTTGCTCAAGGCTAGCACTCTGCCACTTGAGCCACAGTGCCACTTCTGGCTATTTTCTATGTACATGGTGCTGGGGAATTGAACCCAGGACTTCACATATGGAAGGCAAGTACTCTTGCCACCAGGCCATATTACCAGCTCGATTGGCTGAAATTTTATAAATACTGCCAACCATAGCTGCAGATTCTTTTTAATTTTCTTTTTGTAACTAGGATTTGAATTCAGAGCCTTGTGTTCTTGCTTGGCTTTTTTTTTTTTTGCTCAGGGCCCAGCTCTACTTCTGGCCTTTTGCTGGTTATTTGGAGATAAGCAGAGTAGAGTGTCTGCTTGGGGGTGGGAACATGGCTTAGTGGTAGAATGCTTGCCTAGCATGCATGAAGCTTGGATTCGATTCCTTAGTACCATATAAACAGAAAGAAAAAAAAAAACACAACACCCAGAAATGGCACTAAAGCTCAAGTGATAGAGTGCTAGCCTTGAGCAAAAGAAGCTCAGGGATAGTGCTCAGGCAATGAGTTCAAACTCTAGGACTGGCAAAAAAACAACAACCCAAAACCCCACAAATAAACAGAGTGTTTGCTTGGGCTGGTTGGGAACTATGATCTTCAGATCTCAGCCTCCTGAAGAGCTAGGATTGTACGTGTGAGTCACTGGAACTCAGTGTAACTGCAGGCTCTATATGCATGGATTCAACCTCAGATCAAAAATATTCAGGGGAGGGGCTGGGGATATAGCCTAGTGGCAAGAGTGCCTGCCTCGGATACACGAGGCCCTAGGTTTGATTCCCCAGCACCACATATACAGAAAACGGCCAGAAGCGGCGCTGTGGCTCAAGTGGCAGAGTGCTAGCCTTGAGCGGGAAGAAGCCAGGGACAGTGCTCAGGCCCTGAGTCCAAGGCCCAGGACTGGCCAAAAAAATAAAAAATAAAAAAAAATATTCAGGGGAAAAGTGGCATGCATACTGAACATGTATAGACTTTTATCTTGTCATTATTCCCTAAGCAATATCACAATTTAAATAAGTAATCTAGAGATGATTTAAAGTATATGCACAAATATGCATGTGTTATATTCAAATATGACAGCAATTTATTTAAGTCAAAGACTTTTGTACTGAGATTTCATAGTCGAAGACTGTCACTCACATATTTCATTGAAAAAAAATGTGGCCGAGAGGTAGGAGTTGTATGAAAAGACCTACATTATAAATGTTGCTGTATTGATTTTTCATGCATGTGTACTTTTTTCCTGCCACAGTTCTGGGATCAATCCCAGGGTGTTTGACATGCTAGGCAAAAGCTCTACTACTGAGCTACACTGCCAGCATTTCCTCTTTGTATTTGGAGGAAGGATCTCTAAGTGATATAGGAGCAATAAGGCTTGAACTCAGAGCCTGGGTGCTGTCCCTCAGCCTCTTTGTGCTCAAGGCTAGCACTCTATCACTTGAGCCACAGCATTGTTTCTGGTCTTTGAGTGGTTAATTGGAGATAAGAGTCACATGGGGACTTTTCTGCCTGGGCTGGCTTCAAACAACAATCCTCAGATCTCAGCCCCCCCTGCATAGCTAGGATTACAGGTGTGAGTAACCAGTGCCCAGCCTGGAGTACATTTTGAACTAACATGAGGTGGAAAGTCCAAAGCAAGAGGTGAAGAGGAGTTCGGGCTGGTAGAAGTGATGTTCTCTACCAATCTTTTTGTTTTTGTTTCTTTTTTTGAGTTGGGGAATTTTCACTATGCTATTCATGCTGGTTTCTAACTCATAACTCAAGTGATCATCCAGTTTCAGTTTCCTAACAGCTGGGGTTACAGGTAGTACCTCCACACAATTTTATATAAGGGATATAAGCATCCACAGACTTTGGTATCTGAGGGGAGAATCCTAGAAATAATCCCCCATGGATACTAATGGCTGACCCCTCCACAAAAACTATTTTAGCTGCCTTTCCCCTCTGAGTCCCAGACCATGTACCCCAGTTTCTCCTATAGAATTAAGCTTTCTCATTGCTCACACAAGCAAACATCTCATAACAGTATCAGCAACAATACCCTGTATTAGCCATCTTCCCCTTCCTTCTGTCTTATTTCCTCACTCTGCCACCTGCTTCTTGGGTTCACATCCCACATAAACCTTGAATCCTTGCCTCAGGGCCTTCTTCCCAGGAAACCTAAGTAAAAATAAAAAAAACAAAAATGTTCAAGCTTCCCTGGTAGCATGGGTGGAGCCTGGGCCCTAGCAACTCTGTGGGAACTTTCCACATGAGCATAAGAAAAAAACAAAAACAAAAAACTACAGCTTCCCTTGAAGTGCATATGAAAGACAGGGCCTTTCTCTGATCGTTCTCCCCCCACCTTCTCCCCCACCAATCTCCCTACCAAACTATAGGCACAGACTTCAAAGCTACCAAAGCCAGAGATGCTGGCTTACAGGCCTCCTGCAAGTCTGCTTTCTTTTTGTCCTCTTTGAACCTTATACACAATCAATGCCTTTGAATCCAGTTTGCTTGGTTTCCTTAGACCATTTTTTTTTTTTTTTGATGTGATGATCTAGCTTCAGCCTGTTTAACCTGGTAAACATTGCAATCTGGACCACACCTTCAGTCCCCCAAGCCAGTCTTTGGGCCAATTGTTTCTATACACATGGTTGATTACCTGCCATCCTCCCCTCTCCTTGGGGCTCCTGCCACAGTCAGGACATAGGTAAAGACAAGAACTACTTTGCTGTTTTGAAGGCTACACGGCTACTAGTGTTTCTGATACTAGGAGCAGGTGCCAGTGATTTTTTGGCAGCAATGTAAGATGGAGACCTCTGTGTAGGCCTTGGACATTACCTCAACCGCAGTCTGTATCGGCATTGGGCTAGCACCACAAGCAGTGCTTCTGGGTCAGTGGGGCTTGAACTCAGGACCTGGGCATTGTCTCTAAGCCTCTTTGTGCTCAAGGCTAGCACTTTACCACTTGAGCCACAGTTCTACATCCTGTTTTTGAGTGATTAATTGGAGGTAAGAGTCTCATGGGGAGTTTTCTATGTAGTCTGACTTTGAACTGCAATCCTCAGATCTCAGCCTCTTAAGTAGCTAGGATTATAGAGGTGAGCCACTGACACCTGGTAGACAACAGGTTTTGGTGGCAGTCATCTTGGACAGTGGTTGGCTTTTCTGTGAGCCAAAGCAGAAAGTGGAGAAATAGGTACCTTCCCATGAGGTTGCCATAATACTTCCTTTTAGTTTAATAGGGTTTGCATAGGAGGACTTTCAAACTCTGGTAGCTTGTATCAGCAAAGCAAATTTACTTCTGTGCACAGAGGGGTGCACCATTGTCAAGCACTAGTTATGTATATTTTATATATTATATTTTATGTATATGTATATTTTATATATTATGTATTTCTTTTGTGAGATGGATCAAAACTGGGTGATTTACAACAACTGTAATCCTCACCGTTTCTGTGGGTCAGGAATTCACAGTCAGCTTGGCTAGGCCATTCTGGCTCAGAGTTTCTCATAAGGTTCTAGTCAAGATGTCAGCCAGGGCTTCACTCATATGAAAGTTTGACTGGGGCTAGAGAATTGGCTTCCTAGTAGGCAAGTTGATTGTGTGTGGTGGGTGATGTTGTTAGGGCTGACCTGAAAACTGGAGTAACTAAATATAAGTTTTAGTGTTAAAATTATAACAGCTTCTAAACTCTGGTGATGACTCCATGATAGAGGGCTGCACCCCAACCCGTGAGACTAGTTTTTTGTAGTTTGACATTTAAAAATGTAGGGAGCACTTGTTCACCTCTATACCTGGGTAGCAACCATGGTAACGGACAGTAAAAAATGATCATAGTCATAGACTATAGAAATAACCATAATAGTAGTAGAAATGCCATGGTAACTGTTGGGTTGGTTTATTTATGATTGAGTACTGGATTGTTTTAGCCTGCTAAAGCTTGCTTAGTGGTAATGGGAAAACATGGTCGCAACTGTTCAAATAAAGTTGGTACCAGGTCAGCCTGACCGCTTAACCCATTTGTGACTTGTTCTACCCCCTGCACTAACCCCCTGTATCAGTGCTACATGACCACCTGTTGTCAATTCCTGATATGGAGGCCAGTTCCCAATATCAAAGCCAAAATAGGTAACTGAAAGGGTAGATAGCCAATGGAAATAGGACAAGACTTGCTTGCTAAATGTCATCCAATCAAGTATCTGCCAAGTCGGAAATACCCTGCTCCTGTAGTAATCACAATAAAAACCTTGCCCATCTGAGGGTCAGGGCTCTCAATCCAGATCTGCTGTGTTGGTGACGGTTGGGAGTCCAGGCTCGAGCTTGCAATAAAGACTCTCATGCATTTCATCGGTATTGGCTCCTTGGTGGTCTTTGGGGACCGGAAATCTGGCATAACAACGTCAGGTCCTTCCTGCCTAGGTCTCTCTATAGGCTGTTGGAATATCCTCATGACAAGGCAACTGGCTTTCCCCAAAGAAAATGTGGGAGGTGAAGGGCTGTGGTGCAAGAGAGAAGTAAAAGTTAGAAGTAAGGTTATATAAAGGTCATACCCACTTCTTAGAAGTGAGTCACCAACTCTGGCTTATATCATAAGGGAGGGGAATAAAACTAACATTTAAAGAAAGTGCCAAAGAACTATGGCACTTAAAACTTTTCTCTCTCTGTGTGCCAGTACTAGGACTTGAACTCAGGCCATCATGTTCTTGCTTCATCTTTTCTGCTCAAGGCTGAGCCCTACCATTTGAGCCACCTCCACTTCAAGTTTTTTGCTGGTTAATTGGAGAAACAGTCTTCTGCATTTGTCTAGGCTGGCTTCAAACCTTGAGAATCAGATCTCAGCCTCCTGAATAGCTGGGATTACAGGTGTGAGCCACCAGCTCATCCCTGCCCAATAGGAATTTTGAACAAAAAATAAGTACCATAAATGTGACTTTTAGCTCACTTGCTAGTTATCACTTATATTATGAAGTCTTTTCTAGTTTTTAGTTTTGAACAGCTCACTCCATTTTCCTTTTTTCTTCTTATGTAATCGATAAGGTCAAAACCATCAATTGGGGATATACAGTCATGCACCACTGCACTGACCACATACACAATGTTGGTCCCATAATATTGTTTCACCTAGTGACATCATCACCATTTTAATTTGCATAAGTATATTCTGTGATGTTTGGACAATGATGAAATTGCCTAACAATGCATTTTAGAATGTATCTTTGTGGGGCTGGGGATATGGCCTAGTGGCAAGAGTGCTTGCCTTGTATACATGAGGCCCTGGGTTCAATTCCCCAGCACCACATATACAGAAAACGGCCAGAAGTGGCACTGTGGCTCAAGTGGCAGAGTGCTAGCCTTGAGCAAAAAGAAGTCAGGGACAGTGCTCAGGCCCTGAGTCCAAGCCCCAGGACTGGCCAAAAAATAAAATAAAATAAAAAAAATAAAGAATGTATCTTTGTGGTTAAGCCACATATGTCTGTTGCATGGTAAACTCTAATATTTCTGTAATCAATAAATACAGCACTTATCTGTGTTTATTAGGAGAGAACCTACTGTCTTTCACTTGAGCACCTTTTTTTCTCTTGAATTACCTAAGAATCTCGTGAGTTGTTCCATCTAAAGTAGTTATAGCCAGTAGACACCAGTGGCTCATGCTTGTAATCCTAGGTACTCAGGAGGCTGAGATCTGAGGATTGCAGTTCAAAAGCTTCAAGGGCAGGAAAGTCTATGGGACTCTTATGTTTAATTAACCACCAAAAAGCCAGAAGTAGAGCTGTGCTGTGGCTCAAGTGATAAAGTGGCAGCCTTGAGCAAAAAAACTAAGGGACAGTGCCCAGGCCAAGCTCAAGCTTTGATAATGGCAAAAAAATAAATAAAATAAATGCCAATCTAGCTTGCAAATAAGTCAATCAAATGGGAGTTACTTATTTTTCCTTTTCTTTTCTTCCTTGCTTTCTTTCTTTTTTGTTGGTCATAAGGCTTGAACTCAGGTCCTAGGTGCTATCCTTGAGTTCTTTTGCTCAAGGCTAGCACTCTACCACTTTGACCCTTTAACCCACAGTGCCACTTCCAGTTTTTGAGTAGTTAATTGGAGATAAGAATCTCACGGGACTTTTCTGCCCAGGCTAGCTTTGAACCACGATCCTGATCCTCAGCTCTCAGCCTCCTGGGGTAGCTAAGATTACAGGCGTGAGCCACCAGCGCCTGGTTTGAGAGTTATGTATTTAGTTGTGAAAAGTAGGACCTCTAGAGGGGACTGAAAATCTACTTCACTTCTGTGAGAAGATGGTGTGAAGAAACATTGCCAGACATGGCAACTGTGAAATGCATTGCTCAGAACTCCTGCTGGGGGATTGTAATTGACTGGCAGCACCAGCTGCTGCCCCTCTGGTTCTGACACTGTATTTGTGCTAATGCAGGCTGACTCCTGAATTGTACAAGACTGATTCAACTGACAACTTTGGCTCCAAGACTATTGGCTTGAGAGAGCTTTTGTTCTTGGAACTGCACTAAAGTCTGTCATATTTCCTCTTCTTCCTCCCTCTCTTCTTCCTCCTTGTCATCTTCTTCCTCCTTCATCTTTGATTTTTATAATGTTTGTTTTGTTCTATGCTAGTACTGGAGCTTGAACTCAGGGACTGGGCATTGTCCTCCAGCTTATTTGCTCAAGGCTGGCTCTCTATCATTTGAGCCACAGCTCCACTTCTGGCTTTTTTGGTGGTTAATTGGAGATAAGAGTCTCATGGACTTTCCTGCTCTGACTTGTTTTGAGCTGAGATTCTCAAATCTATATCCTGAGTAGCTAAGATTATAGGTACCAGTGTCCAGCTATTCTTTTGATTTTGTATATAAGGTCTCATCATGTAACCTAGGCTCTTTCAGAGTCATAACCCTCCTGCTTTAGCCTCCTGAGTGCTGGAATTAAAGACATGATCTGTAGACACTTTTTCCCCCCTAGTATCAGGGCTTGAACTCAGGACTCTTGCCACTCTTACTCATGACTGATGCTCTACCACTTGAGCCACACCTCCAGCATGGAATCTTGCTGGTTAAATAGAGATGTAGTCTCTCAGACTTTTCTGCCTGGGCTGGCTTCAAACCATGATCCTACAAGTCTCTGCCTCCAGAGTAGTATTACAGTTGTGACTCACCAGTTCTAGACCTGAGGCACACACTTAAACAATCTTCTCCCTTTCCTTCATAGGCATCAGATTTTTATTCCCATACCAATCCTCTCCTTGTCTTTCCTGGCTTCTTTTTCCTTTATCCGTCACAGACATTTCTCCCAATAAATCTCTTGCATGTCTAATTCTGTCTTGGCATCTGTTTCTCAGTAGACCTCACAGGGCTGCATTTGGTTCCCACTGACTTGGAAGAGCCAAGTCTATGTCTCTCTTTCCCTGTTCTACATTCAGTATATGTGAGTAGCTTGAACTAGGTCATAGTGGGAAATATTTACATCAAAGAAATCAACTAATGCTATGCATGAGGGCTTTTCTTCCCTAGTGAGATGGTTGTTCAACATTTATCAGCACACTTCTGGTACACATCCAACCGAAATGTGTATGTATACTCACCAGGAGACCTGCATTAAATCCACAGACTATTCTTAGAATCATTATTCACGGTAACTTCAAACTGGAAGCTGCCCAAATGTCCACTAGAAGTAAAATAAAGCAAAAATTGGTTGTATTATGAAGTGTATATTTTTATATGCAAGAATAGAGTAGTGAAAATAAATGACCTACTATATGCAACAATATGGATGAGTCACAAATATCACATTGAATAAAAGAAGACACAGTATAGTCCACATGAAAGTTCCATTTATTCAGAATAAAAATATATAGTAAAACTAACCTCTGACATAGGAAGTCAGGAGAGTGGTTCCCTTGTGTAGGGAATAATGGGAGTATGAAAATAAAGAGTCACCATGACAGTGTCTTAATTCTTCATCTGGGTGCTGGTTACTTGACTGTGTTGCTTGCTTTGTGAATATTCACCGGGCTGTATATGTTTGTTCTTCCTACCTTTCTAGAGATTATGTGATACTTTATCACAGAGTTTTAAAAAGTATAGTATACAGGTTGTTTGTGATTATGAGACATTTTGGGGGGCTTATCTAAAAGGGTAGCTTCAGTTTAGGGACTTCTTCAGATTTGAAATCCTCCATCATATCTATATTTAGCAGGTTCATTTATCTTTTAATGATATTATTGTTTTCATGATGTTTTTTATATACATACATGAGAAACTTTTTGTTATCTATTGCAGAAATTTGACAGAGGGGACATGAATCTAGTTCATCCAACAATTTCAAGTCTGGGCTGGGGATGTAGCTCAGTCTGGCAGAGTGCTTGCTCTAGATCCTGGATTCAATCCCCTCTACCACCAAAAATTAAACTAAACAAAATCTTTAAATATGAGCTCAGTTTGGGTCCAGTTCCTTGAATTGGTAAAATGTCACTTCCTATACTTGTATGGCTTGTCTGTGGAGGTCACTGAGAGCTTTGCTAACAACTCAGGGGTCTAACCCTGAGCTCTCAGATCAAGGATTTCTTAAAAATAATGTCTCCTGGGGCTGGGAATGTGGCTTAGTGGTAGAGTGCTTGCCTACCATGCATGAAGCCCTGGGTTCGATTCCTTAGTACCACATAAACAGAGCCAGAAATGGTGCTGTGGCTTAAGTGGTAGAACAGTAGCCTTGAGCACAGAGAGGATCAGGGTCAGAACCCTGTGTTCAAGCCCCAGGCCCAGCAAAATTAAATAAGTAAGTATAATAATGTCTCCCTAAAGCCTTCCTAGGACTAATTTGGATTGTTTGTAAACTAACCTAGCCTTTGAATGGGCACTCAATGGAGATTTCAACAGATATTTACTATTACCTATAACACTGTCCAGAGTATCTTTTCCCCAAAGATTTCACTGTTTACTTTTTTTTCCACAGGCAACCCAAGTACCTTACTTATTAGATGAGATCCTGATAGTATGATCAAAGAATCAGTTGGTTGCATGTAGACTTTGACATACTAAAATATGCTTAATGAGGTCTGGTGATGCTTAGAGATCATATGGCCAATCAGACCAGTCTTACCAGGGTAACAATCCTTGCTGTATAGTAGGCATTGTTAGGAAGTACACATTACAACAATATACCATTTGAACTCATCCCCAGTTTTCATTACTGGATTCTTCTTTCTTCTGTGGATGTTGGATACTTAATAGATAGGGGTACAAAAATACTAATCCTGGCTGGGAATATGGCTTAGTGGTAAAGTGCTTGCCTTGTATACATGAAGCCCTGGGTTCAATTCCTCAGCACCACATATATAGAAAAAGCCAGAAGTGGCGCTGTAGCTCAAGTGGCAGAGTGCTAGCCTTGAGCAAAAAGAAGCCAGGGACGGTGCTCAGGCCCCGAGTCCACACCCCAGGGCTAGCAACAAAAATAAAACAAATAAACAGTGTTCAGGCCCCGAGTTCAAGACCCAGGACTGGCAAAAAACAAAACAAAACAAAAATACTAATCCCTTATTTCAAGGTAGGTTCAATCCTATAGTACATTTCATGTTAGTGCTCTCCATGGGGTCAGCCTGAAGCTCAATGACTGGTAAAATCACATCCTTGCTTAGCTCCCTTTCTTGATCTTTTTTCTTCTATAAGATAATAAATTAAGCTCTCAACTTTTGCTTCAGGCTCTGCTTCTAGAGAAATTGACTATCCTAGTCAATTTTTTGTTGTTATATAACAAAATACCTGAGACTGGTAGACATAAAGAAAAAGGTTTATTTTGGTTAACGGTTCTGGAGGCAAGGAAGTTCAAGAGTACTGATTCCAGAGAGAAGTTTCTGCTACTTCAACTCATGGTGGAAGGCAAGAGGACAAGTGGATATGGGCAAAAGAGAAGGAAGACAAAGTCAAGGAAGCTGAACTTACTTTGTAACCACCTGTTCTTCTGGTAACCAATCCAGTTCTAGAATGAGACTTCTAGACTTAGCCTCAAAAGTCCCTGCACATCATTTCCCCTACAGTTTGTTGGTCAGGTAAACTATAAGGGACAGACAATATTCAAGAAGTAGGGACAGTGAATCCCTTCTCTCTACGGAAGGAATGTTAGAGACTTCACATCCATCTTTAGTCCATCACACAGAAGTAATGTGTAGAGGCTCTTGATAACAGTAGCAAAGACAAAGAAGCTATCCATATTCCCCTTCATGGGTAAGATTTTTTTCCCTAGTACTGGGCCTTGAATTCAGAGCCTGGGTGCTGTCCCTTGGCTTTTGTCTGCTTAAGGCTGGCGCTCTAACATTAATGCTATAGCTCTACTTTAAGTTGTTTTTTGGTGGTTAATTGGCGATGAGAGTCTCACAGACTTTCCTGCCTGGGCTGGCTTCAAACCATTATCTCCAGATCTCAGCCTCCTGAGTAGCTAGGATTGAAGGCATGAGGCACCTGCATCCAGCAGATTTTGTTTGTTTGTTTTTTAAAGGCAACATAATTTTAGCACAGGAAAAAAGAGCTAGAGAAAGGAATACATCAAGGAAGTAAGAAAAAGAATGTTTGCTGCTGCAAGGTTCTCAGGCTTCAGAGAAGTCTTTTAGTTGGTAAAATTATGGGAATATTATGGGGAATTTCACAGCATGGGCTCAGTTTTGTATTGGGGAGGCTGATTCTACTTCTATCCTGGAAGAGTAAAGGCAGCAGTGAAGCTAGAGCATGCTCAGATTAGACTCTCCTGACTGATGGAGCCTGCCTTAAAGATAGGGCCAAGTCTTTGGTTCCCCTATCTCATCTTACACAGCTGTGTGGAAGACACTGCTGCAGATACATAACCTGAAAAACAGAATGCCAATGCCAAGGCCTCAGCAGGGCTTAGGCCAAACAATAGGTTTCCTGTAGGGAATGGTAAGTATATGTGGGTGATGAGCTGGGTTGAGATTGTTGTGTAGTCTAACTTCACCAGGGGATGCTGAGTGAAGGTCAGGTACTGAGTATGAGAGTGGAACTGGGTATGAATATAGAGTTGGGCACATTCTAGAATTTTAGAATTCTGTGCTCTGAGGTGAAGTGGAGGTGTCATGTGTATGAGGGGTTTTCTATTTAGGAATAATCTTTTGTTTTGTTTTTGGTTTTGCCAGTCTTGGGCCTTGGACTCAGGGCCGGAGCACTGTCCTTGGCTTCTTTTTGCTCAAGGCTAGCACTCTGCCACTTGAGCCACAGCGCCACTTCTGGCCATTTTCTATATATGTGGTGCTGGGGAATTGAACCCAGGGCTTCATGTACATGAGGCAAGCACTCTTGCCACTAGGCCATATTCCCAGCCCCCTATTTAAGAATAATCTTACAGACAATGTTATCTGTTGTTGAGTAATGTCTCTAAAACTTAAGAGGCTTAAAACAGCAATGAGGTTATCCTTTCATAAGGCATAGTAGGAAAGATCTGTCTCTGTTCTAGATAGTGTGAAACAATCCAGATGGCACAGTAACTCAGATGACTTCTTCACTAAATGACAAACCCTAGCTAGGATGAACCCACCAGGTTAATGTATCTGGGGCCTTTCACTTTCCATGTGGTCTCTGTGTATTTCTTTTAGGGCTCAGGACTACTAGGTTCTTTCTTATCTTTCAGTTCAAGGCCTCATGCTCTTGCATATTTTTTTCCTCTCAAGGCTGGCACTTTACTTGAGTCATAAGTCCAGTTCAGGCTTTTTGCTGATTAGTTGTAGATAAGGCTTTCATGGATTTATCTGCCTGGCCTGGCTTTGAACCATGATCCTCAGATCTCAACCTTAGTCTCCTAAAGATGTGAGCAGCCAGAGCTAGGATTACAGGCTTTCAGGTGTGAACAATTTACGCGTGGCCCAGGTCCTTTTAAAGTGCCACTTCCACCACATTCTTCTATTGGGTAAATGGAATCACAGACCTAGTGCAGATTCCATTGGGTGTCACTGAGGTTTTCAAGAAGAGCTCTGGGGTGTACTTAGCAGTCTGAAATGCTTCAGTTCTTAATTATAAACTGTCCCCTCTTCAGAAAATATGGCTGGAAGATAAGCAGTGGGGTGAAGATAATCCTAAACTTCAACCACAGAATAAAAGCCGTGTGTGATGGTCTGGTCTACTAGTGCTTCAGCCTGCCATCAAGGGAAGCCTGTATGTGTGTTTCCAGGTAGTCTGCTGGGCATTTATAGATATACCAAATTGTCAGCACACGTGTCATTTCGTTATTCTTATTTTAGAGCACAACTGAGAGTAGGAACCACATCACTATGCCGCCTTTCAGCCCCTTCAGGCCCGGCCGCTGGAACAGGGCCAGAGCAGATGCGCCACGGGTCGTGCAGGAGGGCCACCTTCCAGGCCACCTGTTTGGAAGGTAGTCACTTCTGGGCGACGGCGACCACCCCGGGCAGATACCTCCGGAGAACGGCGAAAACCCGAGCGATCGGGTGTCGTCGGGTGTCAGCGTAGCGAAAGGAGATTCCCAACCCCACCCAGACTCCGGGTGGAAAGCATTCCCCCCCCCCCCCCCCCTCCGCTCCCACACACACACCAAGCAGCGGGAGCCGCAGGACCGAGATGCGCACGCCCCACCCACGCAGCACGCACGCCGGCCCCGCCCACCGCGCAGCCCCGGCCCCGCCCTCAGCTTTGACCGCACCGGCCACCGTCCGCCCAGACCCGCCCCGCACGGCCAGGCAAAGCGGAGCCGGCCGTGCGGTGTGTGGAGTGTGGTGTGTGTGTGGTGTGTGTGTGTGCGCGCGTGTGTGTGTGTATGTGTTCGCGGGGCCCCGTCTCAGCCCCGGGAAGATGGTGGCGGCGGCGGCGGCGACTGAGGCGAGGCTGAGGAGGAAGACGGCGGCGACGGCGGTGCCCGCGGACAGGAAGGGCGGGCGGCCCCGAGACGGGAACGTGACTGGGGCTGAGAGGCCGGGACTGGGGACCGGGCTGCGTCTCCCGCGGCTGCTGCTGCTCTCGCCGCTGTTGCTGCTGTTGTCCTGGGAGGCCGAGGCCGCGGCCGCGGCGGCCGTGATATCGGGCTCAGCCGCGGCCGAGGCCAAGGAATGTGACCGGCCCTGTGTCAACGGCGGCCGCTGCAACCCTGGCACCGGCCAGTGCGTCTGTCCCGCCGGCTGGGTGGGCGAGCAATGCCAACACTGCGGGGGCCGCTTCAGGTGAGTGGAGGTGGAGATGAGGGTCGGGCCCAGCTGGGGGTTGGGGCTGAGGGGGTGCTGGAGGCGGCTTCAGGCCAGAGGCAGATGCTGGACAGAAAGTGGGGAGGGCAGGGCCACCCCACTGTGTTTGATGGTCGTTTCGTTCCAGGGAGATCTTTGTCTCTGGCTTGGGGTCTTTCTGTGGTGGAAGGTGAAAAGGTGCGAGGCGTGAGTGGGAGGTACCCTAGATGTTTGGATACTGAGGGCTGGAAGAATGCTTAGGATCCCAAAGAGTATCAAAACCAGCTTCAGGCCAGCAGGCCTGTTTTGGATAAAGGAGAAATCCAGGAAAAGATGAATGAAGAGGCCAGTTCTTACTAGGTTTTAACATCCCCCCTTTGCCCTGGAGCCTGATGAGTTCCCCCACAGATGGAGATGTGCTGTGCTCTGAAGAAGCAGAGCCCTAGGCGGGATAGACTGGAATGGGTAAGACTGTGAGATTTTAGAGATATAAGTACCAATGGTTGTTGGCGAAAGGAAAGTAAGGAAACTCACTGCCTGTGCCATCAATTGGAATAGGGTCTGTTCTGGAGAGGGGATGGAAGGAGATTCCTGTTTGCCTTGAATTCTAGACAATATGGAATTCTGTTATGGTCTGGTTTGGGGTAGTACCTCTTGGAGGGATCACTTATTAATTAATTAGCAGTTATCTGATATTCGGTTGTGCAAGGATTTGTGGATAATACATGCAAATCGATAAGCCAGACCTTGGCCCAGTCCACAGGAGTTGAGTATAGCAAGAGGAAGATATGTACACAAAATCCTTAGTCTTAAGAATACAGAGTTATTCATTCCTTTGCCAGCTATTTATGGAATACCTTCCACATTTGATGTAGGATGTGAAAAAATGGCACACAATACAGATTGGGGTCCATGCTCTCATAGCTGTTCATTTGGGGCAGGGAGGGTGACTGGCAGTTAAACAAGTAAAGAAGTGAAATGGCAAACTAGATGTTGGTGGTTCACTCCTATAATCCTGACTACCCAGGAGGCAGAGATCTGAAGATGGAGGTTCAAAGCTAGTCTGGGCAGAAATCCATGAGACTTGTTGTTAAACAAACATACACACCATCAACCAGAAGTGGAGCTGTGGCTAAGGTAGTAGAGTGCCAGCCTTGAGTGGAAAAGCTAGGAGACAGTGCCAAGGCCCTAAGTTCAAACCCTTGTAACACCACCAAAAAAAAAAAAAAAAGCAAACAAACAAACAAAAAACCCCCGACAAGATACTTTCAGATAATGGTAAGCGCCATCAACAAAACAAAAACAGGTTGGTCTGATAGAGAATTATAAACATTGGTGATTCTCTAGTCACTTTCTGTATTTGAAGAGCCATTTGATCTGAGACCTAAATGAAGTACTGGAGAACTTGTGGAAATTCAGGGGTGAAGAGATTGTGACTAAGGGATAAATAAGGATAACAAAAAGGAGAAGGTTAATATTGAATTTGAGCCTTTAAGGCCAAGTAGGATTTGCAGATATGGAGCTGGGAATAAAGATCCTAGATGGAAGAAAGGGAGGTTGCAAAGTTGTAGAGCACAGAAAGTGAAGTCTTGCTAATGTTTATGTAGAAGAGAAGGGGCAGAAATTAGGAATGACAAAATGATAGATTCAGTTAAAGTTAGATTTAGGAAACTAAGAACAGTGAACTGATGAGTAGAATTTCAATTTATGGATGGAGAAACCAAGGATTTCAGAATCAGCATATCGTTTTTTAAAGTGTATAATCTGTACATATTGTCTTTCTATTTCGTGTGTGTGTGTGTGTGCATGCATGTGTGCGCGAGCATGCATTCATGCATGCTGGTAACAAGGTTTGAACATAGGGTCTTACTATCTGTGACAGGGGCTTGAAATCACAGCTTTGTCAGTCATACTTAGCTGGCATCCTACTCCTTGAGCTACATCTCCAGATCTGGCTTTTTGCTAGTTAATGGAAAATAATCGTCTTTTGGATTTGTCTGTCCAGGCTGGCTTCGAACTTTGATTCCCAGATCTCAGCCTCCTGAGTAGCTATGATTATAGGCATGAGTCATTGGCACTCTGCTTTCATTCAGCTTTTTTTGATCATGACTAGTGGCTCTACCACTTGAGTAATCTCTCTTGTTCCAGCTTTTTTGATGGTTAATTGGAGATGGAGTCTTGTGGACTTTTCTGCCTGGGTTGGCATTGAACCTCAATCCTCTGATTTGAACTTCCTGAGTATCTGGGATTATAGGTATGAGCCACTAGCACCTTACCAAGAGAGAACTCTCTTGTTTTAAATCATGATATTTAATGATAAACAAGACAGATACAGTTCTGTTGTGGAGATTACTTCCTAACTTGAGAGTGAAAATATAGAACAGTCTGCTTTAAGTTTGCTTAAGGTTGTAAGGTGAAAATAGATAGGGATAGAGGACTTGGCTTAGTTGGAGTGAGGATGAGGTTTGCTTTGGGGTGAATAACTTGAGTGAGATGGTGCTACTACCTGAGGAGCCAGGCACAGAAGGGCCATCATGTACAGAGGCTGGGGAATGAGTAGAATCATGACTGGCTGGAGATAAATTCAGGTGGCTGGAGCAGAGTGAGCAAAGACAAAGCAAGACAAGAGGTAGACAGTTTCCAGGCTAGGTGGAGATCTGTCAGTTGGGTTGAGAATATTGACCCTTAGCCCCAGAGCAGTAGAATTACATAGTTCACTCTTGTTTTCATGAGATTGTAAGCTTTTAGCTTGGAGCAGGAATGGCCTTAAGGATGAAGCTAGAGCATTTTGAACTTGTGCTTCCAAGATCATTTGAATGAATGAGAATTCTTCAAATTCTGAGAAATTGAGACTTTTGGTGAACAGTGGGAAGGGTCTTGTAGCAAGATCAATCTGTAGTATTCAGGGTAAGTGGAGTCACTTACAGGAGAAATCTCAGCCAGGTGGTATTTGTTGGTGTAGGTCAAGGACAGTGGCGATGGAAGGCTGAGATAGTGGGAATAGAGACGGGTAGAGTTGCAGATTTAAAATCGGTCTTTGAAACTGTTTTGCTCTTGGGAAGAGAGAGGGCAATGTTGAGGGAAAGAAAACTAGATCCTGTAATGGCCCAGTAAGAAATATCTTTAACAGACTCAGACACACAGGAGGAGTTGGTCTGAGACAAATTTAATTTTGCAAACATTGAATTTGGTGTGCTGTCAGGGTATACTCCAGGCACGTGTAAGTATTGGAGTCAGCTGGCTACATGGGGGACTGCCAGGGAGAGAATCAGGTGTGAATGTCCACTTCGACAATCCAGAGAAGAACCACTGTACTATATATAGGAAGCAGGCATGCCAAAACATTATTGTCTTAAATGGTGGTGTCACCTGTAAGTGACGGATACTCCCTCTGGGCTGGTACTAGCTGATGTCAGTGCTTTTTCCTAGGCAAACAATTATGTCTGATCCTCATGATACTAAGTGGCTTCTGGAATTTATATTAAAACTGAGGAAGTTGTTTTGCTGGTCTTTTATAAAAGCTTCCATTTGAAAGATTCTTTTTTTAGGTGAAGAGTTAAATATTGGTTTTGATGACAGTGATATGTGTCTTTATTTAACTTATAAGCCTCTTCTTTATTAAAAGGAATTAATGCCATTCTGATTTAGAACAGATTGTGTGTGTGTGTGTGTGTGTGTGTGTGTGTGTGTGTGTGTGTGTGTGTGTGTTCCAGTCCTGGGGCTTGAACTCAGAGCATACACTGTCCCTAAACTTTTTTTTTTTTCCTCAAAGCTAGTGTTTTTTCACTTGAGCCACAGCTCCATTTCTGGCTTTTTGGAGATTAATTTGAGATAAGTCTCAATGAGTTTCCTGCCCAGGCTGGCTTCAAACCATGATCCTCAAATCTCAGCCTCCTTAATAGCTAGGATAACAGGCACCAGAGAACCTCATACCTCAATGCTAGGCAAGTATGCTAAATCTCCAGCCTACCGTTCTGATTTATAAGGTCTTTTCATTAATTGAATAAAAAGTTGGATGATAGGGGGCTGGGGATATAGCCTAGTGGCAAGAGTGCCTGCCTCGGATACACAAGGCCCTAGGTTCGATTCCCCAGCACCACATATACAGAAAACGGCCAGAAGTGGAGCTGTGGCTCAAGTGGCAGAGTGCTAGCCTTGAGCGGGAAGAAGCCAGGGACAGTGCTCAGGCCCTGAGTCCAAGGCCCAGGACTGGCCAAAAAAAAAAAAAAAAAAAAAAAAAAGTTGGATGATAAAGGGTTAGCGTTCACTAAAACTATAACTTTATATGGTATGCAGTGACTTGGTTAAGCATTTTTCACACACACACACACACACACGCACACACACACTTCTTTTTTTGTGTGCTGGTCCTGGGGCTTGAACTCAGGGTCAGGGTGCTATCCCTGAGTTTTTTTGCTCAAGGATATCTCTTTACAATTTTCTGCTTCTTGGGGATAAGAGTCTCTCAGACTTTCCAGCTTGGAGCTATCTTAGAACTGTAATTCTCAGATCTCAGTCTCCTGAGTAGCTAGGATTACAGATGTGACCCACCAGCACCCAGCCACATGGTACCATTTTACCTTCAGGAAACAGGATGTTGTATAAAATTTGAATTGTTAGATGTTGCAGTTAGCTATCTAATTTGTTTTCTAAATGATGGTTGCTATAGAAATGATTAATTATAGAGGAAAAGGGTAATAGTGTCAGTTTAATAAAAATCTTATATGGATAATTTCTAAAGCAGTACCCCTTTATCAATTTTTATGTGAATCTTCTTAATTAAGTGACCATTTTTCCTACTTTTCATATCACCATTGAATTTTTTCTTTGAGGAATGAATATGCCTACATCAACTTAGAAAGTAAAGATATTAAATACATTGTAACATTAATATGCATTTAATTCTTTTAAATTCCTACTGTACAAAACTCCTGGGAAGATTGAAGAGAACAGCCAAGTGAATTGGGGCCATATAATTCCCCATGCTGTTAAGATGTATCTTCTGTAGAAAAAAGAAGAAAGCACTTACTCGGAATTTGTTTTGTGCTAGCACATGCAGTAGTGGTTGTTATCGCTCCCACCATTTCTCAAGCGTTTCTCCATCCCCCTCCCTCCATACTAGGAACCTTTTAGAAACTTTCCCCCTCTAGTACTAGAGTGAAGTCAATATTATTTCATAGATGGGCTGACTGAAGCTTGAAGTTTGGAGCCACCTCCCCCCCGCCAGGCTGCTATACACATAGACATATTTGGTGATAGGTTGGAACCCAGGGACTATGCATGCTAGGTGTTCATTACCACTAAACCATCCCCATGTACACTCCCCTCCACCCCAGTGTGAAGCTTGGAGGTTTCTTGAATAACTTGCCCAAGATCACACTACTTATACAATATTTGAATTTAGGGCTTATCTCATTCCCAAACCTTGCTCTTTTTAATCATACCGTTTGGCTTCTCATTTTTCCTGAGTCCAATTGCTCTTTATGAACACTTTTTGGAAGGATTGATCTAATTTCAGCAAACACTGAAAAACAAAGGAAGAAAAACACACTTTTAGAATAGGAAAGTTAATATTAAAAATCTTTTTTTTTTTTTTGTGGTTGTGGGACTTGAACTCTGGGCCTGGGCTCTGTCCCTGAGCTCTTCAGCATAAGGTTAGTACTCTACCACTTGAGCCGCAGTGCCACTTCTGGTTTTCTGGTGGTTAATTGGAGATAAGACTTTCATGGACATTACTGTTCAGGCTGGCTGTGAATCGAGATCATCAGATCTCAGCCTCCTGAGTAGCTAGGATTACTGGTGTGAGCCACCAGTGCCTGACACTTTTATCTGTTTTATTCAGTTCCTCCAGAGCTTAAAATATTGCCTGGGACAAACTGCTCAATAAATATTTGTTGAGTGTAGGAATAAAATTCTAAAATGTATTTCTTATGACTCTTTGAAGGTCTTTTCCCCTATGGCTGTTGTATGTCTTTTTTCGTTTGTGGTGGTACTGGAGCTTGAACTCAGGGTCTCACACTTGTTTGGCTTGTTTTGCTCACTCCTGGCACTACATCACTTGAACTATGCCTCCAGTTCCAGCTTTTTGCTGGTCTGATGGGCTGGCTTTGAGCCTCAATCCTCAGATCTCAGCCTCCTGAGTAGCTGGGATTATAGGCATAAGCCACTAGTGCCCAATTTATGTAAATCTTCTGTCTTCATATTTCTCCTGAATTTCTCTGTCTTCTGCTGTTTATTGGGCGTCTTTATTGGGATGTTTTGCTGTTACTGATTATTGAGTCATTACTAAGTCATTGAAAAAAATATTTTCCTTTATATTTTATTGTAATTGCAAAGCTTACCTTAGCTAACCAAAAGTCACGATTTAAAAGTGTGCCTTGGCTCCTTTCTACGAGTTCAGTTTTTCTAAAATCCTCTCTTTTTATTATTATTATTCTTATTATATTTTTATTTTTATTATAAAGGTGATGTACAGAGGGGTTACATTTACATAAGTCAGGTAAAAGACTACATTTCTTTTTGGATGGTGTCACCCCTTTCCTCACTCCCAGTTTTTCCCTCTCATCCTCACCCACAAGTTGAATAGTTCATTTTCAATATTGTGTCTATTGTCTAAAATCTGCCACTTCTGCTTCTTTTCATTTTTTTCTGCTGCTGTCTAATGTACCTGGCCTTTCATCCTGAGCTGACCTTGCCCTCTGGTACAGTCTAACTGACCTAACTCTACATCTGTAGAGTCCATTCCACAGTCATATGAATCACCTAAAATGCATTTTCCTCTCAAAGCTGACATTCTCACACTTGAGCTATATCATCCTCTTCCAGCTTTTTGGTGGTTAATTGAAGTTAAGAGTTTCATGGACTTTCCTGCATGGGCTGGCTTTGAGTCAAGTTCCTCAGATCTCAGCCTCCTGAGTAGCTAGGATTACAAGCATGAGTCACCAGAATCTGACTCAACTCTTCTCTTATTACCTGTAAAATATCCCTCAGAGGAAGGCTCCTGCTCCCTTACGTCTCCTTTCCCCTTACCAAATCCTCTACTTCATAGTTTTTCTGCTCTCTCGTTTAATTTAACACTCTCCTTACTTACCACCCCACTTTCTATCCTGTTTACTGAAATTCTGCATTCCAAGGCCTTTCTTCAGTTCTCTGTAGTATCTAGTTCCCCCAGTCATACCAGTTACCATCTTTTGAGATGGGTTGTCAACCTGTTCAGTTTATAGTTATCTTCTGAGTGGTCTTTTGTTTTTTGTTTTTTTTTAAACGTGGCACTATTTGAACTTAGGGCCTGTGCTGAGCAGGCAGGCACTCTACTGGTTTTGAACCACTCCTCCCTTCCCAGCCCTTTTTAGCTTTAGTCATTTGTTGGATAAGATCTTAAATGTTTGCTTAAGGCCAGATTACAGACTATGATCCCCTACTCTCTGCCTCCTGTGTAGCTGGAATATAGGTATGAACCACTACTCCTGGATTATTTGTCAAGATGAGATCTTGCTAACTTTTGGACAGTTTGAGCTGGCCTCAAATTGCAATCCTCTCTTGATCTCTTCTTCCTGAATAGTTGAAACTACAGGTGTGAGCCACCATACATGGCCCTCAAATGATTAGGGGTAGGTACTACATCCTGCAGTGCTGGACTAGTATGTGACAGGAAGACTGTGTCTGGGGGCTCTAATGAAAGTTATCACAAGGAGAGGACTTTGGGGCAGATCTAAGAGGTTGAATGTAAATAGATCCTCTGAGGGAGAGGCATGTCAGAAGGAATGAAAAGTTTATGCAAAGGCCAAGAGCCATTAATCATCATACTCATTGGATTGGTTTATTGGGTGTTAAAACAATGTCCCACACACTGGTGACTTTATACAGAGAGTGTCTTTCTCATGGTTCTGGAGGCTACATGTCTAAAATCAAGGTAGAATCCTGCTCTCTAAAGGCTAGGGGAGAATTTGTTGGCTTGTAGATTAATTTGTTCTCTCTTCTGCTGCCATTACATGGTACTTTCCCTCCATCCTTTCCTTATGGATACTACTCATATTTGTATGTACAAATATAACCTCATCCCAGCCCAATTGCATCTGCAGAGATCCAGTTGCTAAACTAGGTCTCATACCTTTTTGGGTATACCTCCCAAACTTTTTAAGTGGATATTATTGCAACCTTGTGAATATTGTTCTTCAGTGGAAGGAGATGAGTCTGGAAGATGATAATGACCTTCTGTCTTCACTTCCTGACAGTGTCCAGCTTTGGGGTGTGACCTTGACCAAGGACACACCTATTAGGGCATTCCAATTGCTGGCTGCAGATACTGTTTTGAGATAGGCATGTGACCTAAGCTGACTGATGAGAGTGAATCTCAGGATTTTTGCTGGAGATTTTTTTTCCCTCTATGGGCATTTATGAAGGAGATGCTTTGTCTGTCTGTATAGTGAATCTGTAGGACCAGGAACTGTTAGTTATCATTGTTGTTCTGGGGAGAACTTGCCTGAGATCAGAGCAAGAGGAAAGATAAGCAGAGTTATGAGCTAAGGACTTGACTTTCTCAATCTCTGGGTAAAGATTTGCCTGAAGTTGTACCCATTTTAACATGGTGCATGTTGTTTTATGTACTTTAAGGAAAAACATAATCTGTAGACAATTTAGAAAGTGATATTTGGGCTGGGAATATGGCCTAGTAGCAAGAGTACTTGCCTTATATACACGAAGCCCTGGGTTCAATTCCTCAGCACCACAAATATATAAAAAGGCCAGAAGTTGTGCTGTGGCTCAAGTGGCAGAGTGCTAGCCTTGAGCAAAAAGAAGCCAGGGACAGTGCTCAGGCCCTGAGTACAAGCCCCAGGACTGGCAAAAAACAAAAATAAATAAATAAAGTGATATTTAATTTTGGTATTCAATGCATATTGAAATACTCAGTTTCATTCTTTTATGCTATTAGAGAGTAGACATTCTACAGCCCTAATGTTTGGTGTTCATGCACTTGTGCTTTAAAATTTTTCAAAAATACTTGTGTTTTGTTTCTAAAGATAAAATTATAACAGTTTCCAGCTATTTGTAAGCTTTTCTCTACAATTAGCAAATTTCCTGGGTGGACAAGTTTGTTTGTTTTTTTCTTCTATGGGTAAAAGGCCAAACTGGCTGTAATTGTAATTTGATTCTCCTTTACAATTTTTGTATTGTTCTTATAAAGGTGAGGTACAGAGGAGTTACAGTTACAGTTATATAAGTCAGGTAAAGAGTACATTTCTTTTTGGACAATGTCCCCCTTTTCCTTGCTCTCTTCCAGTTTACTCCTCTCATCTCCATCCACAAGTTATATGGTTCATTTTCAACTTAGTGTATAGTGAGTACCACAGCCTCATTTGTTCACACTAAGTGATTCTCCTTTCTAACAAATTGGTTTTGGAAGTACTAGAGATATCTTACAAAGCTATATACAGATTTTGATCAGAAGTCTTCTCAAAGGCCAGTGAGAGGCATTATTAGATATATTTGATGAACTTCACTAACTTGTACTTAAATATCCTGTGTCTTATGCTTCTCTTAATATATATCATTACTATCTTTTAGTTAGAACAGAAATTGGACTACTGCTTGAGGAACTGACTAAAACTGACAAAAAGTACTTGGTTGCCTTAATGTGATCATAGGTTTGGTGCTAGTTCAGTTTCTGGACTTTAATTTCCTTTTAATGAAGGAAGAGAAAAGGAAGAGATACAAGGATAAACAAAAATAACATTTGTGAACTTACTGCTCAGCTTTGCTGCATTTCTTTCATATTAATTTTATTCTAAATAGTAAAATAGAAGATACCAACTAAAGGCTTCTAGTTATTCATACTTAATTGGGTTCATTTTATTTTCTCCCCAGAGGTAATTAGTATGGTGAAGTTGATGCTTATTTTCCTTGTAGGATTCTACTTTGTCTGTGTATGTGTGTATATGTAAGCTGGCACTGGGGCTTGAACTCTGAGATTTGAGCTCTTGCTTGGCTTTTTCATTCATAGCTGCCACTTGAGCTATACCTTTAGTTCCAGCTTTGTGCTGGTTAGTTCGTGATAAGAGTCTCAAGGATTTGTCTGCCTCGGGTTGGCTTTGAGCTTGATCTTCAGATGCCTCCTGAGTAGTTAGAATTATAGGCATGAGCCACAGGTTTCTGGCTGCAAGTTTCTACTTTTACTGCATAAGTATACAATAAAAGCAAATTATGTGTGTATGTTTTCTTTCCAGCCAGGCATAGTAGCTCACACCCATAATTCCAGTTACTAAGAATGGCGTAGCTGAGATTTGGAGAACTGTTATTTGAGATTAGCCGAGGCAAAAAGTTAGTGAGACCCAATCTTACACCTGGAATGGATGTGCTTGTCTGTGATCTCAGCTACCTAGGAGCCATAAGCCACCTACTACATAGGTCCATCCTACATGGTTTGACCAGGGTTTGAGGTTGGCTCTGGGAAAATGCTGAGACCCTATCTGAAAAAGAACTAGAGCAAAAATGACTGGAAGTGATTCAAGTGGTAGAGCCCTGAATTCAAACCCTAGTACCACCACCGAGAAAAAGTCACAAAAAATGTACACATACACACACTTTTTTGGACAGTACTGCGGCTTCAACTTGGAGCTTGTCTTTTTTTTTTTTTATGCCAATACTGGGGCTTGAACTCAGCCTGGGCACGGCTGTTTAGATTTTTCATCTAAAGCTGGTGCTCTGCCACTTGAGCCATAGCTCCACTTCTAGATTTATTTTGGTCATTAATTGGAGATAAGAGTGTCGTGGACGTTCCTGCTGGGCTGGCTTTGAATTATGATCCTCATAGCTCAGCTTTTTGACTATCTAAGATACAGGTGTGAACTGCCAATGCCAGGCAATACCACCTGTTTACTGATTCTTTTTCTGATCTTTCAGATTTCAAACTCCTGAGTAGCTAGTATTTCAAGTGTGAATCACTGATACCCAGCACAAAATTATATTTTTTAACTTTATAAAAAATTTCTCTGTCACTTTCTCACATCTTCATGCTGGTGTTTGAACTTAGGGCCTCATACTTGCTAGGCAGATGTACCACTTGAGCCATACTCATGATCTTTTTTTGCTTTCATTGTGTTTTCAATAGGGTCTTGAGTTTCTCCTGACGTCAGTCTTTGTCCTCTATTCTCCCATCTGTGCCTCAGTGTAGCCAGGACCACAGACATGAATCACCATTACAAGCATGTCAATTGAGATGGGATCTTGCTAACTTTTGCCTACGCTCACTTTAAATCATGATCTTCATGATCCTTACATCTTGAGTAACTAGGATTGCAGATGTGTCCACCCCCATGCTCAGACCTGTGCCATTTTTTCCTCATCTAATAATATGCTTGAGATTTATCATTGTTTATATGTGTAGGTCTAGTTGATTCATAATTATATTCATTAAAGAAGAATTCCAGATTATCTATTCGACTAATAAGCATTTAGTTGTCTAACTTTTTGCTGCTATAAATAGTAACAATTAACATTCTTTAAATGTATCATCACACACCTGTGTGTGATTTTTTTTTCCAGGGGGAGGGAGAGTGATCTTCAAACTTTTGAAATACCTCCCAAATAACTCTGTGTGTGTGTGTGTGTGTGTGTGTGTGAATACTGGGGCTTGATCTTACTAGAGCTCCCATTTAGCTTGAATCACACTTTTACTTCTTTCTGGCTTTTTGTTGGTTTATTGGAGACTAAAGTCTCTGCCTGGGCTGATTTTGAACCTGAGATCCTTAGATCTCAACCTCTTGAGTACCTAGGATTATAGGAATGGGCCACTAGTGCTTAGCTCCCAAATTAGTTTAAGTTGTTTATTTCCTTACTTAATTTTAGGTTGAAATATGCTGTTTTTTGAAAAATGAATTATGTAGTTGCAAAGATATGTTTTAGTATATTGTAATTACTGAAAAAGGCCATTATATACCTTAAAAATTATATCAAGTAGGAACTAAATTTTATAGCAGTTTTATAAACCTTCTCATTCATTTGAAACATACATGAGGAAGGGCTTTTTCTTTTTTAAACAATTTTTGTGTGATCCATTTTTTCTTCCTTAAATTCTTATTTTCATCCTAACTCTCCCATGTATTCTTTTTCTGGATTATCAATTTTGTGCAATAGATATGGATATCATATACTATATAATTTCATCATTTAAAAAAGTCTAGTTCTGTGATCTTTAGAAAAAGTAGAACAAATGTCATCATCATTTAAAATTAGCTTATTTTTACTATGGGAAAAAAAACCCAAACTGTAAGCAGTTCTGTACCTATCAGCAGTTATTCCACATTCCTCCATTTTCTAATTAAAGGCCATGAAGACTTGTTTTTCAAGAGTTTTATAGGGTTAGCTCTTAGATTTAGGGCTTTGATTCATTTTGTATTAATTTTTGTCTATTATTGTCTAAGTCTAATTTTGGTATACTTTGTTCTTTCACAAGTGCAATACAGTAGTTCTAGCACCATTTGTTGAAGAGACTGTTGTTTCTCTGCTCATGATCTTAGCACTCTTGTCTTAGATATATAGGTTTAGTTCTAGGCTCTCACATTCTGTTGAGTTGTATTTCCTTTTTTTGCCAGTCCTGGGGTTTGGACTCAGGGCCTGAACACTGTCCCCGGCTTCTCTTTGCTCAAGGCTAGCACTCTACCACTTGAGCCACTGCGCCACTTTTGGCTTTTTCTATATATGTGGTGCTGTGGAATTGAACCCAGGGCTTCATGTATACGAGGCGAGCACTCTACCACTAGGCCACATTCCCAGCCCAAGCTGTATTTCTTGAGATGTATATTGTGTCAGTATTACACTGTCTTGATTTCTGTGGCTTTTGTAGTGTTTTAATTTTTTTTCCTGCCGGCCATGGGTGGCTCACGCCTGTAATCCTAGCCACTCAGAAGGCTGAGGTTTGAGGATCATGGTTCAAAGGCAGCCCAGGCAGGAAACTCTTATCTCCAATAAAAAAAAGGCCGGGGAAGTGGCTCTGTGCTCACGTGATAGAGCATTAGCCTTGAACACAGGCTCAGGGACAGAGCCCAGGCCCTGAGTTCAAGCCCCAGGACTGAATTTTTTCCCCTATATTGTTAAAATGTTTTATTTTGAGACAATTGAAGAATCACATACAATTGTGAGAAATAGTACAGAGAGCTATACCTCCTTTCACTCATTTTAGGAGTAACATTGTGCATGATTGTAGTTCCAGATCACAATCATGAAATAGACATTCATATTTTTCCTTCTCTCTCTCTCTCTCTCTCTCTCTCTCCCTCTCTCTCTCCCTGTCTCTCTCTTCCTCTCTCTCCTTTTTTTATTTTTATTTTTTGCCAGTCCTTGGGCTTGGACTCAGGGCCTGAGCACTGTTCCTGGCTTTTTTTTGCTCAAGGCTAGCACTCTGCCACTTGAGCCACAGCACCACTTCTGGCCTTTTTGATATATGTGGTGCTGGGGAATCGAACCCAGGGCTTCATGTATACAAGGCAAGCACTCCTGCCACTATGCCATATTCCCAGCCTCCCCTCCCTCCTCCCCCCCACTCTCTCTTATGCTGGTGCTAGAGCTTGGAACTCAGGGTCTAAGCACTCTCCCTTAGTTTTTTTTTGCTCAAGGCTGGAGCTCTTACCATATGAGCCACAACTCCACTTCCAACTTTTGGTGGTTAATTGGAGATAATGGTCTCATGGATTTTCCTACAGCTTTCTACCTACCAAGTAGTTGGTATTACAGGCATGGGCCCCTGGCACCTGGCCAAAGGTTTTCTTTTGAATGAACCAGTTACTATGGTTATTTCTGAGGAAATCATCTAAATGTAATACAGATTTTCATAAGCATAGATACATTTTTATTGAAAAAGCATTTCATACTGGGAAACATGGTTGGATGGTACTTAAGAAAAACTGCATGAGCTGGCCACCGGTGGCTCATGCCTGTAATCCTAGCTTCTCAGGAGGCTGAGCTCTGAGGATTGCAGTTTGAAGCCAGCCTAGGCAGAAAAGTCTGTGAGACTCTTACTACTAATTAATCACACAAAGAAAAGTGGAAGTGGAGTTGTGGCTCAAGTGGTAGAGCACCAACCTTGTGCAAAAGAAGCATAGAGACAGCATCCAGGACTGACACACACACACACACACACACACACACACACACACACACACACACACACACACACACACACACACACACACACACACCCCCCGAAAATCTTTTTTTTTTTTTTTTTTGTAAGTACTCATAATGGGGCTTGAGCTCAGGGTTTTGTGCTTTTGATTGGCTGTTTTGCTCCAGTCTGGTACTCTACCACTTGGGGCTACACATCCATTTCTCCACTTAGAGATAAATGTCTCATGGACTTTTCTGTGCAGGTTGGCTTTAAACCAAGACTATGAGATCTCAGCCTTCTCAGTAGTTAGGATTAGAGGCATGAGCTAGTGTCCAGCATGAAAATACCATTCCTTTTTTTAAACATTTGAATGATTCAGGTATTATGTTTTGGGAAAATTTTTACATACCAACTTAGGTCAGTTGTAGGCTGTTCTCTGAAGTACATATGAATAAAATTTCTGTGCCATAGTACTTCAATTTTAAATCTTTAAATTGTTCTTAAAAGGAATTGGTTTAGTATTTTACTTCCATCAATCGTGTTTGGACGTTCTAGTTAGGTTTTTCATTCTAACATGGGGATGAAATGGCATGTAGTTTGATACTGCATTTCCTTGGCCACTAGTGAGGGTATTTTTTCACAATGTTTAAAAGCTTTTTTCTTGGTATTTATCCGTGTGTGTGTGTGTGTGTGTATATTGTTGTCTCTTTTTGATTTATAGTTTATCATGTGATCTGGATGTTAATTCAACAGAGATTTTTCTCCAGAGAATCTTTTCCTCTAGAGAATATCTTTATTTGTGTAGGTACTAGGGCTTGAACTCAGGGCCTTGTGTTCTCACTTGGGTTTTTCATTTCTACTTCTAGCTTTTTGCTTGTTAATTAGAGATTAAAAAAGTCTCTTGGACTTTTTAGGCTTCAAATTGTGATCTTAAGCTCTCAGTATAGACAGGATTATAGGCCTTAAACTACTAGCACTTAGCTCTAGTGAATATCTTGTCATATTTTATTCCAGAAATTTTATCTGTAAATGATTGGATAAATAAGCGATGAGCTGGGGATATGGCCTAGTGGCAAGAGTGCTTGCCTTGTATACATGAGGCCCTGGGTTCGATTCCCCAGCACCACATATACAGAAAACGGCCAGAAGTGGCGCTGTGGCTCAAGTGGCAGAGTGCTAGCCTTGAGCAAGAAGAAGCCAGGGACAGTGCTCAGGCCCTGAGTCCAAGGCCCAGGACTGGCCAAAAAAAATAAAATAAAAATAAATAAATAAATAAGTGATGAGAAAGCACTAATTTTCCTTTCAAAAGAGTTCTGATTCTAAGTAGATACTCCCTCTTTTAAGAGGTAGATCTTGATTCTTCTCTTTTTCCTTTATTTAAGTATAGTTGGTGACTCTTATCCAAAGAATAAAGTATATGAAGCCCAGTACTGGTGGCTCATACCTGTAATCCTAGCTATTCAGGAGGCTGAGATCTGAGGATCGTAGTTCAAAGCCAGCCTAGGCAGCAAAGTCTGTGAGACTCTTATGTCCAATTAACTACCAGAAAACCAGAAGTGGTGCTGTGGCTTCAAGTGGTAGAGCATTAGCCTTGAATAAAAGAGCTCAAGGACAGCACCCAGGCCCTGAATTCAAGCCCCACAACCAACACAACAACAAAAGAAAGAATAGAGAATATGGAACCAGGTATAGGATAGTAAGATGATACTACCTTACCTGAAAAATTTGGGTTAACCCATGCAGTGATGACATGTTGCTCTCAGATGTACTCTGGTATCAATTAGGAAGATATGTCCCCATGGTGGTGTTTTTTCCCCCAAAGTCACAGTGTCGATGTGATCATGAGTAAAACATTAGAAAAATTCACATGGAGGGACATTTTATAAATGTGGACAATATCCCAACTGTCAAGGCATGAAAAGCAGGGAAGGACTGAGATCTCTGGCCAGAGGAGACTAAGGAAATAGGATAAACAAATGTCATTTGATGCCCTGGATTGGATCCTAGAACAGAAGCTGTATACTAGCATAAAAATGGGAAATCTTGAGTAATGTTTGGAATTTATGAACTAGACAAGGCTTTTTACTCTGGCAGATGTGCCATAGTAATATAAAATGTTAACATTAGGGTGAATTGGATGAATAGGTATATGGGAATTAATTTGAATCATTGCTGCAATGTTTCTGCATATCTAAAGTTATATTTTACTAAGAATTTTTATTTAATTTTATTGGTTCTAAGATGCCATTGCATATGATATGCCATTGTTTTATTTACTAGTAAGAAAAAATGTGTCCTGTATAATTAAGGTGTGACAGTTCTAAGAGGCATCCTGATTCCAGAGCTATGGAGGAATAAAAGGTGCATCTAGTAGTAGATGAATATGGTTTTGTTTTGTTTTTAATTAGGTACGATATAGCCAAAAGCTACAGAAAGGCAAATGGTGAGAAATTTCCCTTCCTCTTCCCGAGAGTGAGTGTTATCAGTTTCTTGTATAGCTGAGTCTGTGAACAATTATGTTTGTTATGTCCTGTCCTTGTGTACTTTTACCTAAGTGGCTGCTCCACTGAGCTGTATCCTGCTTTTCTTCTTCACTCTTCATTGCGTAATTTATCTCAGAGGTAGTTTCATATCAGCACCTACTTTGTAAAAGCAGTGTCTTTGTTACTCCATTGTATGGATGTGTCTGTGTATTTAAAAAATGTTGCATAACCTTATAAACATGTCATTTTACACACCTGTGAGTCTGTCTTTAGGATTCAATTCTTAGAAGTTAAATTGCTGTACCAGGAGCAATGTGCATCTGAAATTCTGATTCATAGTGTCAAATAGCTTTCAGAAGCAACTGTCCCCATTTTTTTTTTTTTTTTTTGCCAATCCTGGGGCTTGAACTCAGGGCCTGGGCACTGTCTCTGAGCTTCTTTTGCTCAAGGCCACTTGAGCCACTTGAGCCATAGTGCCACTTCTGACTTTTTCTGTTTATGTGGTACTGAGGAATCAATCCCAGGGGTTCATGCATGCTAGGCAAGCACTCAACTACTAAGCCACATTCCCAGTTCCATGTCCCAATTTTTAAAAATAATTTTATTGTTACTATTAATGTGTTATATAGAGGGGCAGTGTCCCAATTTTTGTTACTAACAACAGTAAAATAAAGTTTGTCTTTATAGCATTTTTAAGTAGAACTTTCAAAAACAAAATTTTTTGGTGATGTTGAATTGAGCCTAGCACATGCTCTGCAAATGTATTACAGTGAAGCCACACCTAGAGCCCACAAATTTCATATTTTACTATAGTCGTTTCCTTTATGCTTTGTGTCTTTGTGTTGTTATATTTTAAAACTCTTTTTCTATATTGACTTTGTAAAGATAGTATCCTGTATTTTACTGCCTCAAAATTAAAAAGAAAAAATTGCCTCTTCACATTCTGACCTATTCAGTTGTAAGACAGATAAAATTGGTCAAGTCAAAGAAGTTGGATAAGAATCTCCTGAATTTAAGTTAGAGGTGCCAGTATGAAATCATGCTGCATTTTCTCTTTTTTTTCTCTACTGAAAACGACAACAAAAAAGCCCCAAACCAATCTACTATTGAACATTTCTAGTAATATACTCTGTAAATCACAATTCCTACTGCAAAGACCTTAGGCCTATTCTTGGTGTCAGAAATTCTGGATAGACTGGAACATCATCTCCTATTATCAAATTATTGGAGATTCCATTTCTATCAGCTATAAAAGAGCTTTATCTAAACCAGTGCTTCAATTGAGAACAACTTGAAAAGCTACAAAATTAAAAAGACTTCTGTTTGAAGGCTTTGGAAAGTGGGCAGTGCAGCTGAAGGACTCGAGAGATGAATGTTTTGGAGAAGGTAAACTTAGAGGGGTAAAATCAGTTTTGATACAGTTTTCCTCAAGAAGGGATTGATTGCCAGATTTGAAATGTACAGTTTAGGAGGTTGAGCAGAAAGGGTTAGTAGAACATAAATTCGAAGTAAGTGTTGGTAACTGTGTAGTGGTGGAGAGACAGAATTGGAGTTTAGAGTCTTTAAATAAAGAAGAGAGTAGATATGTACTAGACTTTTAGTTGGCAGCCCTCAAGAATGAGCTACTCTGTATTAAGAATGAACTCAAAATAGATCAGCACTCAAAGGCTAAAGCCTACCTTTCAAATCACCTCAATCCTTGATTGGATTAAAGAGATCTGGCTCCCAGCTTTATGCTTGTTAGAAACAAATGTAAATCTGTGGAGGGAGACATCTAGTATTGCTCCAAGATATCTGTATAGTTTTAGGAATAATATATAGCTTGTTGTATGTAATTGCATATGCACATTAATATTGTAATATACTTACATAGTTATAAAACTTAACCTGGTATTGAATAAAAATAACCAGATACATAAAATGAAAACTCATGAGAAAATAAAAGTACTTGTAACTGACTCTTAGAGAGATAGATAAGATGGTAAAGACTTATTTCCCCTTGCGTCTCCCTCCTGAGTAAACTGTTAGTCTTAGAATTGGTACAAAGGAGAACTCTTTTTTTTAATTTAATTTATTTATTAATTGAACACAAATTATTTTGACAAGGTGTTGTGCAAAAAGGGTACAGTTACATAGTAGGGGAGTGTGTACATTTCTTGTGATATCTTACGCCCTGTTTTTCTTTCCCTTCTCTAGGTCAGGTAGACATATATACAATATACAATGTATCAAGAACATATACAGTAACCACGTGGCCAAGCCCAAGAAAATTTGCCTAGGGCTTTAAATGTAATGTCGATATTAGACAATATGTCGACAGTAGTCTTATATGAACGTACATACATAGCTTTTGAGCTATTGTATTCCACTGAGAGGTCAATTTTTGACCTTTATATGTTGAGTAGTTGTTTGGTTTTAGTTACATACTGTTGGGTCGCTGCCCCAATCCTGTGGGAAATACCATTTGACAAGCAGTTTTTGGTTTCACAGTCCTGGTCTCCACTGTCTCTCCGTCTCCCTTTCTTAACAGTCATATATCAGGGAGATCATGCCCCTTTGTTTTCTGTGTTCTAGGCAAAGGAGAACTCTTGAAGATTGTAAGAAGTTAAGCTAGTTCAGGTCCATAGCATTGGAAGAACATCATAACCACCAAGTATCTTTCATCCCTCCTACCCAACAGAGGCTGGTCTTTTAGACCCAGTGTTTCCTGACTCATTGACCTAGCAGCAAAACATGGTCCATAGATACTTATCCCTCCTTTGAATCAAATGAGTTCCCTCTGAAAATATCAAGGAAGCCTGAAAACATTGGTAAGGGGCATCAGTTGAGAATCTAACCCTAACACTGTATATCTAGTAAGGCAAATCACTTCTTCTCTTTACTTTTTCCCAAGATATACCAAGGAAAGCATGCAGAAGTAACAAGAGAAACTTAGCTATAGCAAGCAGTCTATTCTGAGAAGCCTTTTTTCTATATGTGCTTGAAACTCCCCTTCCTAGCCATTGACAGCAGAGTATTACCTGCAAAAAAGAACACAGCTACAAAAAAAAAAAAAAAAAAAGCCTGATCTAACAAGTATCTTTGGCCAGAGATATAAGTTGTTGGAACTGACAAGAGGACTGACCTACAATAAATGGCTAATCCAGAAAGCTTCTTTGTTTCTGAGGGCTCAACCTTGCCTTTCCCATTCATAGATATCAGAAAAGCTGATAGAGCAATATTGGGCCACCAAACTCCTCCCCTACCAAGAGACCCCTGCAGCCTAGTTTGGGGAAACTCCTCAGTCCCCTAAAACACTCCAGCATAGACCATGGGAGCCCAGGGGCGCTAAATAAACAAAACAAGCCAAATATATAACACTATAAAGGCTCTAAAAGTCAATCTGCCATTGAAAGAATAACCCAGAAAAAGTAGACCGAGACCCATACACTAAAACCAACAATGAAGAATACCTGCTAAAATAAAACACTCTATTGATAGTAGCATATATAACAGACTCATAACTTACTAGACAAAAAATGTTAAGGATATAGTAGAAAACCAACACCATAGGAAACCATAGCTTGAATAAGAAGGCAGTCAATAGATACCAGCACAAGATAAATCAGGCCGGGCACACATGGCTCACACCTATAATCCTAGTTACTCAGGAGGCTAATCTGAGGATTGAGTTTTGAAGCAGACAAATTGGAGAGACTCTCTCTGTGTGTATGAAGGCTTGAACTTGAGGCCTCACATTCTAATTTGAATTTTTCACTCAAGATTTTCACTCTACCATTTGAGAGCCACACTTCCACTTCCAGGTTTTTGCTGGTTATTTGGAAATAAGGGTCTCACAGACTTTTCTGCCCAGGCAGGCTTGAACCTTAGTCCTTAGATCTCAGCCTCCTCAGTAGCTGGGATTACAGATGTGAGCCACTGGTGCCTGTCTGGGGAAATGTTAACCAGCAAAAAGCTCGAAGTGGAGAGGCATGGCTTAAATGGTAGAGCACCAGATAGAAGCAGAAAAAGCCCAGTAAGAGTACAGGGTGCCATATTATCTTGAAACAAAATTTAAAATACAAAATTCACAGCAAAAAAAAAAAAAATCACAGCAAAGATAAAAGAAATAGACCAGCCAAATAAAAAGAACCAAACAGAAAGATTAGAACTGAAACACACAGAAGCAGGAAAAAAAAAAAAAAAAAAGCCCCAGATAGGGTTAACTATAGCGAGGCCTTGACAGATTATATGATCAGTAAACTTGAAGATAGAACAGTAGAATTCACTTAATTTAAACAGCAGAGAGAAAGTAGACTAGAAAAAAAATAACTTGTGGAGCATTAACAAAGGAATTGGAGTTTCAGAGGGGAATAAAATTGAAAGTGGGGCTAAAAGAGCATTTGAAAGAAATAATGGCTAAAAACGTACTGTATTTGGCAAAAGAAACAAGGACCCAAGAAGTCATGCAAACTCTTCATACAGATTACATCCTCTGGGGCTGGGAATGTGGCTTAGCAGTAGAGTCCTTGCCTAGCATGCATGAAGCCCTGGGTTCAATTTCTCAGAACCACATAAACAGAAAAAGCTGGAAGTGGCACTGTTTCTCAAGTGGTAGAGCTCTAGCCTTTAGCAAAAAGTGCTAGCCTTGAGTACTGCCCTGGGACAGTGCCAGGCCCCTGAATTCAAGCCTCAGGACTGGCATAAATAAATAAACAGATAAATAAAATGAATAAAAGAGAATACATCCTCTGAAATCACACTAAGGTATGTCAAAATTAAGTTCTTGAAATCTACAGAGAAAAGTTACCCAGAGCAGCCAAGGGAAATTATGCATTTCATTACTTGTAGTGAACATCAACTCAAATAATCATCTGTGCCAGAAGGAAGTGGCATATTATTTTTCTTCTTTGACAGTTGTGGGACTTGACCTCAAGGCCTGGGCGCTATCCCTGAGCTCTTTTGTTCAGAGGTAGCGCTTTGTAGCGCTTTACCACTTTGAGTCACAGCTCCACTTCCTGGTGGCACATTATTTTTCAAATGCCAAATGAGAGAACTGTCCATCTTGAATTCTATATCTGTTAAAACTAACCCTCAGGAATTAAAGGGAAATGAGAAAATTCTTAGATGATGGACGAGTAACAGAGCTAGCACAACTATCCTTTAAGATTGGTGAAAAGAAGTTTGTAAAAAAGAAAGGAAATAATAAATGAAGGGGCTGAGGGCATTAGAAAGGAAGAAGGCACAATGGGGAGAGCAGAATATGGGCACGTAGAATAATAATTTTTTTTCCTTAGTTTTTATTTTATTTATTTATTTTTTTGCCAGTCCTGGGGCTTGAACTCAGGGCCTGGGCACTGTCCCTGGCTTCTTTTTTGCTCAAGGCTAGCACTCTGCCACTTGAGCCACAGTGCCACTTCTGGCCTTTTCTATATATGTGGTGCTGAGGAATTGAACCCAGGCCTTCATGTATATGAGGCAAGCACTCTTGCCCCTAGGCCATATTCCCAGCCCTTTCCTTCTAAGTTTTAACAATCATTTGGTGATTTAATCAAAATATAAAACCACTATCTGATTCTAAAGATGATATTTATATGAAGATAAAAGACCTTATGAATAAAGCTTTGAGCAAAAATGCTGAAAAAGAGTTGGATAAAAGTCTAAGGCACAGGGCTGGGGATATAGCCTAGTGGCAAGAGTGCCTGCCTCGGATACACGAGGCCCTAGGTTCGATTCCCCAGCACCACATATACAGAAAACGGCCAGAAGCGGCGCTATGGCTCAAGTGGCAGAGTGCTAGCCTTGAGCGGGAAGAAGCCAGGGACAGTGCTCAGGCCCTGAGTCCAAGGCCCAGGACTGGCAAAAAAAAAAAAAAAAGTCTAAGGCACAAGAAAACAACAACAAAGTAAGGTAGTAATAGATAAAGTAGAATTTATGCTTGGAAATGATTAGTGGGTATTACCATAATTAAAGGTACAACTTACAAGCATCTAATACTCAAAAGCTTGTATAACTAAATAGATAAAGCAAAAACAGTGTGAACAATGTGATACAGTAGTCATAGTATGAGGTGTCAATATGTTTCTTAGAATTAGATATAGTAGGTTAAAAAAAAGTATGAGGAATTGAGGTGTTTTCTATAAACCTAACTACAGGTATATATAAAGTAATAGTGTTTTAGAATTTTACAATGGATTTGTTTTTGCGGGGGGCGGGGGGAATGGGTCTGGAATTGAACCAGGACCTCATGCATGGCAGACAAGCTCTCTACCACTGAGCTTTATCTCTAGACCTTAATTTTTTTTTTTGTTTTGTTTTGAGACAGGGTCTTGTTAAACTAGGCTTATCTCAAACTTTCTATCCTCCTTCAGTCTCTCAAGTGAGATTACAGGCAGGTTCCACCCCTCCTCCCTCCCCAACCATGTTCAAGGGCTTTGGTTAAAGTTTGTCAGTGTTCAGGATACTTGATAAAGAATGTTTTAACAAATGGGTAAAGTTGAAATTTTGCAATCCACATTGTTGGGTAAATTAGAAAGGTAAATTACAAGATTACTCCTTTGAAACCTCCTTTCATGGAAGGTTTCCCCATGCTGCCTGTATTTGTTTCTACTGCAGAATTATCCTTAGTGTATTTTATGGTACTGAAGTTTGAACACAGGCATTTATTGTCTTCGCTACATCTCCAGTCCCGCTACCCCCCCAACTCCTTTTTGTGGTATTGAGGTTTTGGTGCTTTCCCTTTTTTCTTTTTTGCTGGTCCCAGAGCTTGATCTCTTGGCCCAGTCACTGCCCCTGAGCTCCTTTTGTTCAAGGCTAACCCTCTACCCCTTGAGCCACAGTGCCACTTCTGGCTTTTTCTGTTTATGTGGTGCTGAGGAATCCAACTCAGGGCTTCATGCATGTTAGGCAAGCACACTACCACTAAGCCACATTCCCAGCTTCGGTTTTAGTGTTTTCTTAAACTGGGAAATTGGCAGTGGCAAGAAGTGTGTGTGTGTGTGTGTGTGTGTGTGTGTGTGTGTGTGTGTGTGTCTGTCTGTCTGTCTGTCTATCTGTCTGCCTACCTGTCCACCCATCCATCCATTCACCCACCCATCTATCCCTCCATTATTTCTGGCCTTGTATTGTGGAAATTGCTTTATGTTTGAATTTAGTGCCTTTGTGTGACCTCTGGTAAACTTGGTTTCCTTAGTCCACAACAGAACATATCCATAACCACATCTAGGTCATCAGTAATACTGTTAAAAGCCACCTGAAATTTTAGGATGATATTTGTGGACTTCTCTTTCTTTTTTTTGCTAGTCCTGGGGCTTGGACTCAGGACCTGAGCACTGTCCCTGGCTTCGTTTTGCTCAAGGCTAGCACTCTACCACATGAGCCACAGCGCCACTTCTGGCCTTTTCTATATCTGTGGTGCTGAAGAATCGAACCCAGGGCTTCATGCATTGTAGGCAAGCACTTTACCACTAAGCCACATTCCCAGCCCGGACTTTTCTTTCAAATCTCCAAACTTTCAGTAACTGTTTGACCATTCATTAGAACACAGAGAATTTCAAATTAAAAACTGGTGAAAATAAGCTGGTGCTAGTAGGTCATGCCTGTAATCCTAGCTACTCAGGAGGCTGAGAGATGAGGATTGCAGTTCAGAAGTCAGTCCAGACAGGAAAGCCCAAGAGACTCTTATCTCCAATTAACCAGTAAAAAAGCCAGAAGTGGACCTTCAGCTCAAGCAGTAAATTAATCAGCTTTGAGCAAAAAGTTAAAAGGACAGTGCCTAGGCCCTGAGTTCAGGTACCAAAAACAAAACAAAACAAATTTAAAAAGCTAGTGAAATATAAAAGAAACAAGAGCACCAGTACAAGGGGGATATGAAAAGCATGTAACTTTTTTTTTTTTTTTTTTGTCCTGGGGCTTGAACTCTGGGTCTGGGTGCTATCCCTGAGCTCAAAGCAACAGTGCCACTTCTGGTTTTTCAGTGGTTAATTGGAGATAAGAGTCTCTGGGGGATTTTTCTGCTCAGGCTGGCTTTGACCTGCCATCCTCAGATCTCAGCCTCCTTGAGTAGCTAGGATTACAGGCATGAGCCATGAATAGCATATTTTTACACATTGCTTTTGCAATGAATCGTTAAAAGAGTCTTGGAAAATCATCCAGTAGCATGGGGTTAACAATGAAAATTGGTATTCCTATGACATAGTAATTCTTTTAAGCCTTTATTATTAGAAATAAAAGCACAAGTTAAGTAGGGCCATGTGTAGAGGGATATTTATTACAGCAGTGTTAATAAATGCCATCCAGCCAAAAGAACGTTAGTAACAGAAAGGCAGAGAACTGATAAGGGCAGAGAACTGATCCATAGCGTGGACTTTGCTTCATGAAAAGGAATGCTTTCAACTGTTACCCATTAGCTGAAGAGATTCCTTCAAGAGTTTGCTGAGAAAGAAAAATGTAGAAAAGTTTGTATAGTAATTACTCTTTATAACCAAAATTGATTTAAGATAATCATGCATATATTATAGGCTTATAAGTTATGAACAGAATAGTTAAGAATGCTTTTAAGGTAGTTAAATGTTTGTCTTGATTGGAGATGGATAGGAGTAATTGGGAAGGTGAATAGAAAGGGAGAATTGTTCATTAGTGAGGGGGAAAAGCTTGTTCATTTCTATACATTATGTGAAGTGTATGCTTCAAGATACTAAGTAAGTATTTAAAGTAAACTGATATGATAGATATGATACTGATAGATATGATAACTGATTTGCAAACCTAAACCTATTCCCTGAAGTCCATAGAAACTTTTCAGAACAAACAAGGTGAGAGAACTGTACAACTTTTTAGACTAAAACAAAGAATCATGGCAACACATGCACAATAATAATGTCCAGTGGGAAATTTACCTGTAAAACTAGAAGACTAAGGAGTTTTATGGCATTGTTCCTCAGGAACATTTGCATTCTTTTGATTTGTCTTCCTGGGTACTGGCTTTGTATTCAGGCTTGTTGGTATAATGGTTACAATACTTCTATATGTAAAATTCAGCCTCAGCAAAGTCCAAAGAGAGGACAATCTCTTCTTGGTTTTTGGGAGCATTTGTGAAGTCAGAGATTGCAGTCCAAATTAAGTATAATATTGTAGGAAGGTATGACAGGAAACAGCAGAATTGGGTAGAGGAAGTTGTAGGCTAGAGATACAGTTCAGTGCAAGAGCTCTTGAGTGTTTATGTGCAAGTCCCTGGGGTTGATTCCCAGCATGAATCTGAGGAGGAGGGAGTTGAGTTTCAATGCAGGCCTGATAGAATAGGGTTGGGAGTAAGGACTACCTGTCATAACTGCGCCCTGTTTAATTGAAATGCTTGGACCTTCATATTTTTTGTGGTGTGGGCTCCCTGGAAAGGCAAGATCTAAGGGAAGGCAGCCTGGGTAGAATAAACTGATAACCATATGTCCTGTTGTAGCTGGCAGCAAGTCTTTCCTTGAAGAATGATCTAGATAGCATGTCTTCCTATGTGCCACATTCTCCTTAAGAATGAGAAAATACTAGATGTTGTCTTTTTCTCCTCACATCCATTACATGCTATGACAAAGATTATAATTAATCTTCATAGTAATTTTCTACTTCTCTAATAAAGAGAATCTTGGTTTTTTTCACTGGGACATGACACAATCATCTGTGATATGACTACGTTTTTCTGCCTCATTCTGTATGTAGAATATGTGCATCCTATTTTGGATAATGGGATATAAGTAGAATTTTCTTGTTTGACTTAGAAGGAGCAAGTATGCCCTTGCCCTTCCTCCCTTTTGCTGGATAGAATGTGGGTATAATTGTTGAAGCCTGACAAACATCTTGGATTATGAGATAGAATAGGCATGTTCAGGATGGCAGAACAATAGGTAGATCCTTGATGATGACAAAAATGCCTTGCATACTTTGGGTTGATTACCTTTCGATTTTGTATTTTAGTTAAGCTATTGCTTTTTGTATTTTTCTGCCTGGCACATTGAAATCAAATCTTAGCTGATCCACATTTCTTTTATTAGTCCTTGGCAAGAGGTATGGGGAAACATGATTGGCTTAGACTAACATTTTTCAGGTTGAATGGATTTTGAGGAAAAAGACACATAGACATCTATATCAAACAAGTACAGTAGAGGGAAGGAAGTTGAGGGAGTTGAAGGTTTTGCTGGATGCAATTCTTTTTTTTTCTGTGTTGGTTGTGGGGCTTGAACTCTGGGCCTGGGCCCTGCCCCTGAACTCTTCAGCTCAAGGCTAGAGCTCTACCACTTGAGCCACAGTGCCACTCCAGTTTTCTGTTGGTTAATTGGGTATAAGAGTCTCACAGACTTTCCTGAAATTTTTGGCTGGGCACCAGTGGCTCACACATGTAATCTTAATTACTTAGAAGGCTGAGATCTGAGGATTGTGGTTCAAAGACAGTCCTGGCAGGAAAGCCTGTGAAATTCTTACAGCCAATTAACCAGCAAAAAGTTGTCAGTAAAGCTATGTATGGCTCAAGTGGAAGAATGCTAGCCTTGAGCAAAAAACCTCAGGGACAATGCCTCAGGGACAGCACAAAAACAAAACAAACAAAACAGATTTTGGTGATAGTGGTGTTTCTGCTAATAGGGACAAAAAAATAGATGGCTAGGGTGGATAGAAGAAAATATTGTTATGATGAGTGTAAGAAACAGAGAAGTTTTGGGCTAAAACATTTTGTCTATTGATGCAGATGAATGGAAGACAGTCAATGATTTGTTAATAACCTTTAGTACATGAGGAGGAATAACTAGTATTCAGTAGCAGACTCAGGAAGTAAATGAGGCAGATCTAGAAAAGAATGTCTTTTGTTCCAGAGGCTGATAGTTTTGATGGAAGAGGGAAATAATCTGAGAATAGCAATGAAGAAAGAAATAGCACCTCTCTTCTTTCCCTCCCTTTCTCCCTCCCTCCCTTCTTCCCCCTCTCTCTTTTCTTCCCTCCCCCCTCCCTCTTCTCACTTTCTTTCTGTGCCAGTCCTGGGCTTGAACTCTGGGCTTGGGCTCTGCCCCTGAGCTTTTCTGCTGAAGGTTTCTGAGCTGCTGGTGCCTAGCAAAAAAAATAAATAAATAAAAAAATAACATCTTAAGTACTAAAAATTCATATGTCACTACATACTTAAAATAGAAAGAAAATGTAAGCCAAAAGTAAGTTTTATTAAAAAAATATACACAGGGGAGATATTCTTCTTTTAAGAGTTCCTAAACTTTAATTTGGGGAAAAAACTCTACTTGGTGACAAAATGAATAAAGAGTATAAAATCTTAATTAACAGAAGAGAAAATGCAAATGGCCAAAACACATGAGAATGTATTCCAACCCTGGGATTAGTGGATTCAGAGCATTAATGAGATACCAGGGTCTGCTATCATCTTATCAAGACCTAAAAGTGTTTTGAAACTTCAGATGCAGGAACATGTGTGGGAAGAGAGGTACTAGTACACATCACTAACTGGCCACGATGGGTCTGCTGTGTGCCGTGGTGATTTCCCACCACAGCTATGATGTCCTCAATAGTGTTATTTTATGTGTGCATGGCTTTCTATAAGCCTGTGTTCTTATTTTTCTTAATAAAAATCATATGTAAGATCTTGTGGCCATTTTTTTAAAATTTTTATTGTCAAGGTGAAGTACAGAGGGATTACAGTTATATACAGTAGCCTTGTTATCCCCTCCCTCATTTTTCTCACACCTTCCCTCACTCCCCTGTCTTCCCCCCCCCCCCCTTATACAGTTAGTTTACAATATATTGTCTTGTAAGTATTGCTACTGCATTGGTTTGCCTTTTACCCTTTGTCTCACCATTTTAATGTTCCCCTTCCCTTCCCTAATTGAGTCAGACATATATAAAATACCCAGGGTAACAGATTTTTATAGTATAAACTATAGCTTTCCCATCTCAGCTGCAAAGAGGTGTTTTTGGTTCATCTACCTTGGCTTAATGTTTACATATTCATTTTTTTACATATGTGGGAAATGTTTTATCTAAGTTTGTATATATTGAATATGTCAGGTAATTTTCTACTATGTTATACATTACTGTACCCAGTCTGCTTACTTTGCATTGTATTGAGAATTAAGAAAGATATTGCTAGATGATTGACAGACTGACTTTTTAAACATTTATTTAAATTACAGACTAACTGGATCTTCTGGGTTTGTAACAGATGGACCTGGAAACTATAAATATAAAACGAAGTGCACATGGCTCATTGAAGGACAGTAAGTAGTATTGGTTGATGTGATTTTTCACTTTTACTCTTTTAGAATACAACTCAATGTATCAGTATTTTTCCTACGAGTGAAATTAACAGTTGCTTGTATAAAAATATTTAAATTTGAGCTGGGAATATGGCCCAGTGGTAGAGTGCTTGCCTAGCATGCATGAAGCCCTGAGTTCGATTCTTCAGCACCACATATACAGAAAAAGCCAGAAGTGGTGCTGTGGCTCAAGTGGTAGAGTGCTGGCCTTGAGCAAAAAGAAGCCAGGGACAGTGCTCAGACCCTGAGTTCAAGCCCCGGAACTGCCAAAAAAAATAATAATAAATTTTTATTTGTGTTGTTGTTGTACCTGTCCTGGGGCTTGAACTCAGGGTCTAGGTGCTATTCCTGAGCTTTTGTTCAAGGCTAGTGCTTTTCCACTTGAGCCATAGCTACACTTCAAACTTTCTCTTTTTTTGGTGGTTAGTTGGAGATAAGACTTTCCTGTCTCAGCTAGCTTTTTGTTTTTTTTTTTTTGTTGTTGTTGTTTGTTTGTTTTGTGTGTGTATGTATGCTGGACTTGGAACTTGAACTCAGGGCCTGGGCTCTGTCTCTGAGCTTTTGTGCTCAAGGCTAGCCCTCTACCACTTGACTTACAACTCTACCTCCAGCTTTTGTGTGTGATTAATTGGAGATAAGAGTCTTGTGGCCTTGTGAGCTTTGAGCCATAATCCTCAGATCTCAGACTCCTTAGTTGCTAGGATTACAGGTGTGAGCTACTGGCATCTGGCTGTATTTGTTTTTTGAGATTGCATCTTCTTATGTAATTGAGGCTGGTCTAGAGTTCATGCTTGTGCTTCTGCCTCTTGAATAAATTCTATAGTATGTGCCACCATGACTGGCTGCTAATACTTTTTACTGATTGTTATGCCAAGTCGTGAAACGACCACCAAGAAAGACCACCAAGACTCAGACGTTCCGAAATGCAAAAGCAAGGCAAGGCTTTATTCAAGCATGCCGTGGCCCGGGCCTCATCCTACCCACCGACACAGCAGAGGTTAGGAGGAAGCCCTGAGCTGCAATTGCACAGAGCATATAAAGGCAAAAAACAAAGTTACAGCCATCAGGTGTTCAAGCAAGACAAAAAACAAAGTTACAGCAATCAGGTGTTCAAGCAAGCAAGGTTAGGACACAGGTACAAATCTGATTGGCTCAGGGCTTGAGGCATTCTAGGGGTGGTTAAGAGTTAAGCATTCCTAGGAGGTTAGAGTTCTTGACCGGCTGGGCCCTAATAAGCTTGCCCTGGGTTTGCTCATAGTTTAAACAGACAACAAAACAGGGGCTGCCTGAAAATGGGGTTTACTTTAACTCTTCATTCCCCCCTTCAGATAGGTAACTCGAGAACCAATCATGGTTCTCCTTGCTTATTAGTTTGATTCTGACTGAGAATAGGTAGGGATAGATTGATATTGTGCCCGCAATACCATAAGTTGTCGGTGGCACTTTACTCAGTTGGTATCGGGTGTGGCTCAGGAGGTCCAGTCTCTTAAAGGGCCTTTAGCTTGAGCCAAATCTCTTGGTGGACTTGCTATAGGGCTCTGAGGGGGGATAAAAGCTCATACAAATACAAATGCAAGTTAGGAATAACATGTAGATGACATCACACAAGTCCCTTAGCCCTGCAGATGCAGGTACAGATAAACATAGTTTTACACCAAAGCCCCAATTCTGACCCTATTTATATTATAGCCAATTTGATTACATTCCAACTTTACTCATATGCTCTAATGTTAAGACATACTGATACCATTTGTTACATACTCAAACTTTCTAGGGATTGTCTTTCTCACTTTTAACATGCCAAAACCTTTTACTCTAAAGGAAACTTTTTTGCTTCCCCAATTCTCTCTCTAAAGTCTTTCCTTATATAGTTTTATAATCTGTGTCTTATAAAATTTAACATATCCCCATTCATACCATCTTCTACTTCCTCACGCCATCAGCGACTTACTGGAACTTTCTATGATAATTTACTTTTTAAATCCCTTTCTTATCCAGAGGAAACCATTTCTCCAAGGCTTTCTATACTAACTTTACTCTTTACATTTCCTGGGGCTTCTTTGCTGCTAGAGTTTTAAACTGTCTACATTTTCCGGTTTATCTCAACTCCACCAAGGCAATTTACTGTGACTTTACCCACAGGCTGTTGGGGAAAACAAAGATGGGGCAAGGGTCAGTCTGATGGGACTGCTGCTCCTAAGAAGCCAGACCAGAGCCAACTATCATGAGTTACTATTTTAGAGTGGATTTTTCCAGTTTCCAGTGCCTCTAAGTGCCTAAGGTTGGCCAGTGGCATCTGTAAGATCCACCCCCAGGAGGGCTCTATGAAGATGCCCCCAGCAGTTTAAATCTCTGTCCAGTTACCTTGGTACCTGGCACACTTGATGGCAGTTACCTCCCTCTCTTCTCTGAGGTCACACCCTAGTCCATCTGGACACATTTTAATACTCTTGGACACCCCTCCCACCCCAGGCATTGCCTGGAAGTGACTTTCCAGCCTGTCATACATGCTTTGAATTTAGCAGCAGGCCAGTCTGCTTGAAAATTTCTTACAATATCCAATTTTCCTTTTTTTTTTTGGCCAGTCCTGGGCCCTAAACTCGGGGCCTGAGCACTGTCCCTGGCTTCCTTTTGCTCAAGGCTAGCACTCTGCCACTTGAGCCACAGCGCCACTTCTGGCTGTTTTCTGTATATGTGGTGCTGGGGAATTGAACCCAGGGCCTCATGTATATGAGGCAAGCTCTCTTGCCACTAGGCCATATCCCCAGCCCCACAATATCCAATTTTCTTAATAGAGCTAGTTAACTCCAGCCAACTCAAGAATGTCCCCCCAAAATTTTAGTTTTAGTAGATCCAAAGCACTTTCCAGCAGAAATCAGCTGCATGTGATAAGAGTCCCATCTGAAGATGTAGATTCTTCCAGATGACTGTTAGACTCTCCTTGATCCTCACTCAAATGCAATGGGCAGGGGCCATGGTAGTGTCAGGCAGCAGTGGCTCTCAGTGGTTCCAGTACAATGTCACACCTGCTGGGTTACCTGCAACTTTCTCCATAGACTGGTTAGAGAAGCTTAACCTAAGTTAACCTAAAGCCTAACTTTAGTCAAATTTCCTAGTATTTTCCTGATTCCTTCTTAAATTTTTTTTTAAGCCAACATAGAAGGCTTGGCCTGTAACCATTTCTCACAAGTGCAGTCTCTGTATACGGTTACCTCTGTTTTTCATGCCTCTAGTTTATCCTGCCTCATCTTTCCAAAAACAATTCTGGTCCCTTGGTCTTAAAAGGGGGGCTGATGGGCAAAGATCATTCATCTTCTATAACTTCTTCAGGCTGACTCAGTGACATTGACTTTACCTAGTCAGGAACCTACTTTACCAAGGGGCTGTAGGATCAGATGTCCATTAGGAGCTTTACTCCAAACTGGAAATTACATTCAACATTTAACTTAACTATACAGACTTCTTTTTGGGCTACCGCAGTGTAGCCTTTTAACATTCTAGTTTATAAAAGCTTTTTCCTGACTGGCTAGGGAACTGATCACTGATGACCTAAAAAAATGCCTACATTACCTTTGCAGGCCTTTAACAGATCTCAATAAGGACACAATCTCAGGTCTACAAGCTTTCTTTCCTGAACAGATGTTTCAGCTTAAAATTCTCACTGCCAGTCAGGGCTTTGAGTAGATGCGGGGATTGGGATTTTAAACTATCCTCTCATTTGACAAACTTACCCTTACTACCCACTATCACAGATGACTGGCAAGTTCCTGCCCAGTAGACAGACATGGGCATTAGAAAGGCATGCTTACGAACTATTCTTCTAGGACTTTGATTAACTTTTGAAAGGCCAAACGGGAGTGACTCTAGGATCTGACACCATCTCTGCCATCCAAGCAGCGGCTTACTGCCTCTGGATGCTCCACCACTTTTGTCCCAGGAGTGACTTTTCACTGGACTTGGACTCAGGGCCTGAGTGCTGTCCCTCAGCTCTCCAGCTCAAAACTAGCACCCTACCACTTTGAGCCTCAAAGCGACTCACGACTCTGTTCCCAGCACTTCTGCTGGCCAACTAGAGATGAAGACTCTCACAGGGACCTTTTTCTGCCCGGGCTGGCTTCGAACTGCAGATTTCAGATCAGTGAGTCTTACAATAGGCCACTTTACTCCAATTAAAAGCAACAAGGTGGTCCACACAGAAGTAGGTTTTTGGTTTTTTTTTGGCCAGTCCTGGGCCTTGGACTCAGGGCCTGAGTACTGTCCCTGGCTTCTTTTTGCTCAAGGCTAGCACTCTGCCACTTGAGCCACAGTGCCACTTCTGGCCATTTTCTGTATATGTGGTGCTGGGGAATTAAACCCAGGGCCTCATGTATACGAGGCAAGCTCTCTTGCCACTAGGCCATATCCCCAGCCCACAGAAGTAGTTTTTAAGCATGCTTTTACCTGGAACTTACTAAGGGCCAATGTTAGATCTTTTTTTTTTTTTTTGGCCAGTCCTGGGCCTTGGACTCAGGGCCTGGGCACTGTCCCTGGCTTCCTTTTGCTCAAGGCTAGCACTCTACCACTTGAGCCACAGCGCCACTTCTGGCCATTTTCTGTATATGTGGTGCTGGGGAATTGAACCCAGGGCCTCATGTATACGAGGCAAGCTCTCTTGCCACTAGGCCATATCCCCAGCCCCATAATGTTAGATCTTGATGAGCTTGTAGGAATCACCTGTCCTTCTCTGTGGGCCTGCTGGAAACTGTTACAAAAAACTGACAAAGAAACTGAAATGGCAATTAAACATTTTGGTAGCCATAATTCTCCTTTTCTCACTTTACAATAATCATTTAGGACAATTTTATACTTCCAAATTTCTTATCTAGAAATGCATTCTTGATTTCCAAAGCCTAACACTAACACTTTAGCTTTTATCTGCATTGGAAAAACTCTGAAGCTTACAGGCATTCTGAAACCAGGTGTCACCCTTTGCCTCCGGGCTGCTTGTTTTAAAAGAGCCTCTTTTTTTTTTTCCTTCAGTCCCAGTTACCGCATGGCATGAAGACCTTTGAACTCAAATGACAATTTTTCCTTAATGCAAGAATTACAATTACAGAATTAGAAATACTTATCCATTCAGCTTTTTAATAAATTAGTGAGAAACATTAGCCATTAGCCCATTTTGCCATTTCTTCCTACATACATAGAGTTAATGAGAGTTTACTCCTATCCCCATTAGTTTAATATATGTCCTTTAAAATCCAAATTACAAAAATAGCACAGGAATCAGATCACACCAGATAAATAAACTTTAAAAAACTTTTCCAATTCTTAGTACCTCTCAAGGGGCAGTTTTAGAAATTCCAGTCAAATCATTCATTTTTACCCCAGGGTTTCCAATATTCACCTGAAAACAAAGACGAAAGAAAGCCCTCTATTCATTCCATCCTGACTCCATAGGGCTTGATGAATTCACGCCAGTTTGCCCTTTGTTAAATCAAGTCTTAATTAAGATACCCACTTTTTTTTGACTGCTAATTAAAGAACCCTGAGAATCCTTTTTTAACTCTAGTTCTTGTTCTTTTACAACATTTGGTAATGCTCGAACTTGATGACCATTTGAATTTAAACTTAAACTTAATTTTGCATCATACTACAGTCTTGAACATGTTCACACTCACACATGCACACACACACACATACATATTCAAAAGATCTTAAAGTGTGCAAAATAAGCATCGGCTGTACATTTTCCAGTGGCAAGAGGTATTTTGTCAATCTTACTCCTGCAACACTCAAATTTTAAGACAAAACCTTTAACAAATGATTTTAACATTCTCCAGCCTCATTTTCCAGGGCTTGATAGTCTTAGTAAAACATTTTAGCACACCAAATAATTTTCTGCTTAAGAAGGCTGGGTGGGGGTCCCCCCAGAGTTCTTTTTGTGGACACTCACACTCTGATTGTGAACCGTCGCCTGTACATCTTTCCAATGAGCTATGCAGGTTTGACACAAAAGAGACTGTCAGACTTACAGACAACATGGAGATGGCAGCGCTGCACGGTGGGGTCACTCCCTGCCGCCTGCGGGTGGCTTGGGCTGGCCCCGTGTCTGCCCCTGTCGGCGGCTGCGGGTCAGGACTTTCGTCCGACGCCTCCGTGCCCTGGGCTGCTGGCGCCAGGACTGGGCGGGACCCTCCAGAGTGGAGGGCACAGCTGAAACATTCTCCTCAGAGTCCTCCTCTTGTAACTGGGGTGGGGAGTATGGCGGGGGAAACATTTCCTCCTCCGCGCTTCCTCCCTGGAGGACAGGTGGGTATAATTTCTTCTCTTCCTTCTTGGTTTTTCTCTTATCTGGATGGCCCAAATGAGGGGTGTAGATTAGGCGTTGCAAAGTCCTGATCTTACCTATGTCAAAGCTCCCCTCGGGTGGCCAATTAGTTCCCTTAAAGGTGGGCCATTCTGACTTGCATAGGGTGATCCACTTTTCCTTCTTAAGGACCACACCTTGGTTCTGAGCTATCTCCTTTACCTCCCTCCAGTGAGCTAGGATCAAATCTAGGGGCTAGATGGAGGTCCCCAAGATAGAACATTACTCAAAGCTCTGATCAGATGTTCAGTCCAAAAGGCTACAAAAAAAAATACAATTAATACAAAAGGAGGAAAACACACAGGTCTGAGAACAAGAAAAGCTATGAGTTGGAGATCTCCCAAGTTGGCCCACAACCTCCTGCAAGTGTGCAGAAGGAGTGGGCCCAAGTTGGCCCACAACCTCCTGCAAGGGTGCAGAAGGAGTGGACCCAAGTTCAAGGCGGATTCGGTCCCCCTTCAAGGGTGGAGAGTCCTCCAGTCTCCCCAGGATTGCCGAGTAAGCGTGTCCGCTTCAGCAACTCCTCCAAGAAATGAGCAAAAGCAAAACAGACAAATTACAGGACAAGACAAATGAACAGCGCTGTTTTCTTACCTTCGGAGTCTGTGGTCTCGGGGGTCTCTGGGGCTATCCCGGACGAGCCCCCAATTGTTATGCCAAGTCGCGAAACGACCACCAAGAAGACCACCAAGACTCAGACGTTCCAAAATGCAAAAGCAAGGCAAGGCTTTATTCAAGCGGGCTGCGGCCCGGGCCTTGTCCTACCCACCGACACAGCGGAGGTTAGGAGGAAGCCCTGAGCTGCAATTGCACAGAGCATATAAAGGCAAAAAACAAAGTTACAGCCATCAGGTGTTCAAGCAAGACAAAAAACAAAGTTACAGCAATCAGGTGTTCAAGCAATCAAGGTTAGGACACGGGTACAAATCTGATTGGCTTGGGGCTCGAGGCATTCTAGGGGTGGTTAGAGTTAAGCATTCCTAGGAGGTTAGAGTTCTTGACCGGCTGGGCCCTAATAAGCTTGCCCTGGGTTTGCTCATAGTTTAAACAGACAACAAAACAGGGGCTGCCTGAAAATGGGGTTTACTTTAACTCTTCATTCCCTCCTTCACTGATAACTTTTCATTTGACAAATGATTTTTTGGGGGATTGAACCTGGGGCCTCATGAATACTATGTATTATAGTACTGTGCTATCCCCTTGATTCCTTAATTTTCATGTGTTTTTTTTCCAAAAGTTTCATGCTCTAGTTTCTGTCTTGTTTTTTAATTTTTGATAGGCTACACAGAGAGGTTAAAATTTGAAATTTCTTTATTAAATTTTCTTTTTTCAGCAATTAAAATTCATTGGCTTAAAAAATTTCATGTTCATATAATGAAGTAAATACTTCAGAAACATATACTTTCAGTTGTAATAGTGAAACTATTAAAATGTTTTAATGATGAGTTTAAAGCATTATAAAATTGTAATGCTGTGTCATTTTTGTATGCACCTGTTTTTATTGTGGGCAGAAAAACAAAACTAAGCATCATTGCCTAAATATGTTTCCTTCTGTTGTCCCCTATGTCACTCTAGCTCATGCCTTCTTTATGGTAGATTTTTTTTTTTTTTGCTTTGTTTTTTGACTTGGGTCTTAAACTCAGGGCCTGAATGCTGTCTCTGAGCTTTTTTGCTCAAGGATAGCACTCTACCACTTTGAGCCACAGCATCACTTCCCAATTTCTGGTTGATTAGTTGGAGATAAGAGTCCCATGGACTTTACTGCCTAGACTGACTTTGACCTGCAGTCCTCAAATCTCAGCCTCTTGAGTAGTTAGGATTATGGTCATAAGCCACCAGTGCTCAGCTTTCATGGTAGACTCAGTATTTCTCAAACATTTTGAGTCTCAAGGCAACTTTACACTCTCAGATTTAGAAGGTTCATTCCAAATAACTTTTGTTTATGTGCAATTAATTCATTTTAAAGCAACAATTATAAACTTACTTCATGTTAACATAAATGATGCTTTTATGGAGGAAAATGCCCTATACATACTGAATTTTAAGAAGAGTAGCACTGTATCACATTTTTAAAATCTCTTTAATGTCTAGCTACTTCAAGATTCCTTTTTCCTTTTTAAAAAATAACTTGATGCTTAATCAGATTTAAACATAGATTGGGAAGTTATAGATGAGAAGGAAATTTTAAGTTTTGAGAGAGAAGGAAGAGTGGCATATTTGCCTTTTATAGAAAATAGAAATTTCAATGATTTTTGTCTAGATGCAGGAAGGACTGGGTGATTTGAAATAATCATTAAGATTCACAAATATGAAATGGGCAATAGTGGCTCACACCTGTAATCCTTCTATTCAGGAAGCTAGATCTCAGGGTTGAGGTTCAAGGCCAGCCTGGACAGAGAAGTTGTGAAACTCTTTTTTTTTAATCGCCAATTAACTAGCAAAAAGCTCAAAGTGGAGGTGTGGCTCAAGTGGTAGAGTGCCAACCTTGAGCAAAAAAGCTAAGTGAGAGCAAGAGGCCTTGAGTTCAAACCCCGGTACTAGCAAACAAACAAACAAAAGACATTTGTGGAGAGGGAAAGAGAGCTTGTGGTAGACTTGCTGGCAGAATCAAAGAATCACATTAAGTAGTGAAAAGTGACTAGTATTGGAGCCAGTCTGCCCAGTAATGTAGCTTTCTTCAGTATAGCTTAGTTTTCATAAGACTCAATCTAAGTCAAAGCTGATCAATGTTTTCCTAGACTAGGGGTTTTACCAGACAGTGCCATGAAAAGAAACAAGGATAGGCAAATTTAGAAAATTGATGGTATGTGAAATGACGTAGTGTGGAATCTTAAGTTGAACAAGGAAGTTCAGAAATGGAAGGGCTACGAGATTGGTCCTGAGTATATTAAAGACCGACCACTAAATGAACTGTAAGTCCAAAAGTCTTGTACCATGTCTATTTTATTTCTTATCAAATGTTTAATAGTCTCTTGTGTACAGAACTAAATATTTGAAAGGGAAAAGAATGCTATTTACACCTTGATTTCTTTTCTCATTGTAAGCTCTTAAAAAGTCTTTGTTTTTCTAAGATGTTTAATGCTTATGATGATGCTTATTTTGTTTTTGTTCTTTTCAGGCCAAATAGAATAATGAGACTTCGTTTTAATCATTTTGCTACAGAGTGTAGTTGGGACCATTTGTATGTTTATGATGGGGACTCAATTTATGCACCACTAATTGCTGCCTTTAGGTAGGTTCAGTCATATAAATACCAGGTAATCATTATTTTATTTTTAAATTTAAAGGTATCTTCTGGATCACAATCTTACTGATTCACTTGTGTTGTCACTTCACACATTTATTTAATAGAAGAGAAACTGGTTCTGGAGTCCTAATACCTGGGTTTCTGTAGCTACTAAGTTTCTGGGCATTATGCTTATTCTTGATCTGTAAAATTGTAATAATACTCAAGTTTACCTGTTCTTCTTGGTGGTAGTGAAGCTTATATTTTAAATTCATTTTGTGAGTAATAAATTGGATAACACTATTTCTGTGAAAAATTTAAATTAAGAGCCTTACCTTACCATATCCATCTTGTTCCTCATTATGTAGGCCTTTAGAGATTATTTGTTGAATGCAAATATAAGTGTGTGTGTGTGTGTGTGTATGCATGTATGCATTATTTATGGGTAAGAGAAACTTTTTGGCTGAATACACATAAAATAAATACCTTCTGAGATTACCTTCTGAGAATGAGGGATATAATAGTTACATATTGTGATAATTTTTTTCTCCAGTGAGTATATTTTATATTACTAGAGTCAAATAGTTTCACAGATTGTATGAGGTATTCTTTATTGTTCTGATATTTTAGTATTTATTAACAATAAGGAGCAGTGTTTATTATGTTAGAGGCATGAGCCACCAGCACCCAGCATCTTCACCTCTTTTGCTCTTCACCAAGCTTTTTACTTGGTTCTCTGAACTGAAACCAAGACCATGTTCTGGGACTAAAAGTTTTACTCGCAAGGCCAGAACAGGCCATGGTTAGGCCAGGTTGAAGCATTTAAAATTATATTTTCCAGAGTATTGGGCATGTATGCCTTTATGCCAGAATTTGAAGCATACCTTGTTTTATGACATGAATCACCTTAGATTTTTAATAGAAGTATGAAACCTAAGTATGACATTGTAATATTACTTGTTACGGATTCACTTGTTATTTTGTTCATTGATCAGAATTTATGGTGCCCCTATTATGTGCTAGGAATTTATAGTCAGCTTACCATTAGCTTTTATAGGAATATAAGCCAATCATATGTGTGTAATCCCACAGTTCACCTGGACAATATATTTGATGAGTAGGTAGATGAATTTTATATCAACAGCAACAATAAAATAAGTTAAAAACCTATAACAGATCTAATCAGTGAGATTTGAGAGAAGCCAAATATATATGTACAGACTGTTGGTTTACTGGTAGCATAACTTAGTGAGGAGTATATTAACATTTAAAAAATAATAGTGAGGAAATATGTAAAAATTGGAATGTACATGAAATAGAAAAGCCTTAACGCACTGATGTGCAGGACAATTTAAAAACTGCTGCTGTCTTAGGTTGTAGTGATGCTGCCATAAGATGGTTTGCCCAGAAGCTCTTTGGATAGGGGAATCATCACCCAGTGATGATGACAGTCCAGAGTGTAGAGAGCCTGGCTACAGATAGTTCATCCAATTTGGACACTAATGAAGAAAAGAAGAACCAAATAGGATTCAGGAGATAGAGACTTTTGATTGAGTTTCTCCCCAAGTCTCTTCAATTAGAACTTGTATAGGTCATTCAAAGGCTCTAGACCCCTTTTAAAAGCTAAAGTAAAAGTGTTGCAAATTTAGTCTGTGTTGTCTTTAGCTTTGTTACAAAGTTGAAATTAACTCCATACTAGTTAATCATCATATTTATCTTTTATATGTTGATATCCTACATAAAAGTAGTTGAACAAAGTTATTACCAGATGTATATTAGAACCATTGGAGCAGTTTCATTGTTAAGACTCTTTAGCACATTATGATTTTGTGATGCACTTAACAGATGTGTGTGCAGAGCATCTTGTGTTGTATCCTGCTAAGATCTTTTGGCAGGGAGCTGCAGGGATGGTATGGTAATAGGAGCAGTGTAGTGGTTTTGGTCCCTGAAAACATTCTTGAATAAAACCACTATTCCAGCTGGGTGCCTGTAGCTCACACCTGTAACCCTAGCTACTCAGGAGGCTGAGAGCTGAGAATCACAGTTCAAAGCCAGCCTGGGCAGAAAAGTCCCTATCATACTCTTCTCTCCAATTAACTACTCAAAAACTGGAAATGGAGCTGTGGCTTAATGTGGTAGAGCAAAAGAGCTTAGGGACGGCATCCAGGTCCTGAGTTCAAGCCCTGTGACTGACAAAAAACTAACAAATCTACTGTTTCCACTGGACACTATGTTGAAAAATGAACTATGCGACTTATGGGTGGAGATAGAAGGGGAAAACTGGGGAGCGTAAGGGAAGGGTGACATTGTCTAAAAAGCAATGTACTCTTTACCAAACTTTATGTAATTGTTACACCTCTGTACATCACCTTTATAATAAAATACAATAAAAACACTATTCCTAAGCCAGGCATAGGTGATAAACATGACTGTAATCCAACACTGAGTTATTGACCATTGATCAAATATCAGCAACCATCTTATCTACCTCTTTTTTTTTTTCTTTTCATTTTTGTGGTACTGGTGAAGAGCTCAGGGACAGTGCCCAAGCCCAGAGTTCAAGCCCCACGACCGACCAAAAAGAAAAGTCAAGAAAGGGCTGGGAATATGGCCTAGTGGCAAGAGTGCTTACCTCGTATACATGAGGCCCTGGGTTCGATTCCTCAGCACCACATATACAGAAAATGGCCAGAAGTGGTGCTGTGGCTCAAGTGGCAGAGTGCTAGCCTTGAGCAAAAACGAAGCCAGGGACAGTGCTCAGGCCCTGAGTTCACGGCCTAGGACTGGCCAAAAAAAGAAAAAGAAAAAAGAAAAAGTCAAGAAAAAGCTACCACTCCCAACATCATACCTTTTAGAGTTGCTATTTAAAAAAAAAAAAAAAGAAGGTCATATATAATGAGGCAGTTATTAAACTGTGATGATGATAGAGGAAGACTTAGGGAAGCAGGAATCTGTCTGTCTCACACTCACTTGAAGCTGTAGCCACAGAATATAGTTGGTAAAGTCAGATTATGCACTAAGTATGTTTGGAGACCCCACATTTGCCTGAGGCAGTTCTGCTGAGTTTCAGGTCTTGAAGAAATATCCAGTTTTCTTTTGTTTTTAATTTTCAGAAATGGTTTTAAACAATAAGAGGGCTGTGTTTAATGTATAAAACTATGAGCAGCTTTAAGGCACTTCTTCATTGGTTCAGCTACAGAGTAGTATGTGTTTACCTGCATTTACTGATCTCTTTAGGGGCAGGATAAGGGAAGTATGAGGTTGCTTAGGGTGACAGCTGGGTGTCATACCTTTAATATTTCTTCCTCACATGTTTTCCATTGCATTGTGTGCTCAGTGAGACATGTTAGTGTTCATTTACTCCAAGTTCATTTTTGTCATAAACTGGTTGTTTTACTCAGAGAAATTCACACACTCCACACCTGTCATAATTTCAATTTTTTTTTAAGAGAATAGAAGTGAATGCCTAGCCTCCAACCCTGGGGAAGCTGATCCTTCTCCTCTAGCATTATGTAGAGTTGGTAAAATCATCCACTGCACACATTTAAATGTTCTCACCATATGAAGAAGACCTTTAACCATTTCTTATTGTATATCTGCTAGTGAGGTATATGTATGTGTGAAATATAAAGTTTTCTGTGTAGATATGGATTCTATCTCCAAAGATATTATATGTATGCAAATACTTCTTAATGTGAAACATATCTGATTTCAAGTATTTGGGTAAAGATTAATCGACATCTATACAAAGCCAGTGAAAGCATGATGGCTGAAACCGTTAATTTTTAAGCTCTCTGATCAAATTTCACCTCTTCTTAAGAGTCTTTCATTAACAGCCTTTCTAAAGCAATACTTTCTGTTCTTTCCTCTGCCTTGTTTTCCTTCATGGTATTATGTCTGCCTAGTGTTTTATACATACATGCACCTGTGTGCATGAATATATCCAGGCTTATTTATTTCTCTAGCTAAACTTCACTAGGGCAGGGATACTGCCTTATCATTGCTTTATTTCTGCTTCATGGAATAGTGCCTCACATAGTAACTGCTTAGTAAACTTGTTAGTTGAACACATACATAGTGGAAAATGCACGAGTATTTTGTACTCCCTGGATCTTAGGGTTCTAAATTCTATCTTTATGTTAAAGAGTAAATGAAAATCCCATCCCCTCCTCATCTTCATTCTTTACTTATGTACTCCTCCAGTCACTTTTATATATATTCAACATAGGTTCACCTAAATGTACACTTATACTAGGCCTGTTGTTCTGCAGTCTCTACTTGTTAGTCTTTGCCAGTTTACAGATTCCTAATGGTTCATTTAGCTGACACCCTGTGGAGAAGCACATAGGTTGTTTATTTATTAGGTGGAGTTTTTGTGTGTGTGTGTGTGTGTGTGTGTGTGTGTGTGTGTGTGTGTGTGTGTAGCAAATTACACGGGACATGGTAAGGATCTAGTTGTTATCTGAATGTTATGCTGGTGGTGAATCATTAGTCAGGGACATAGACTGCAAATGATAGGCAACCAGGAAAAGTGATAAATATAAGGAGTATAGAAGAACTCAAATGTGTATCAAAATCACTTTTGACTTGTTAGCAAAACAAATCAGACAAGGTGAGATGGGATGGAGCCTTTCAACTTTTCATTTTGTATTGATAGGATTTTAAGTTAGTATTTCTGTTCTGGAAAAGAAGTTAGTCTTATGAATTAAGAGTCTTAAGGGTGGCATTTAGATCCTTTAACTTAGTGATTGATTTCCTTACCTGGATTTATTGGCACCCAATCTGTACTTAGAATATTATGTGCTGGGCTCCAAAGGAAGGTCTAAGGATAACCTGCAAGGTTTTAGTGAAAAGGGTAGTGCAAATGGGGTATTATTTATAAAACAATATAAAAATGATACCATCAAGATAATAAAAAGAAAAGAAAAAATGTATAACTAGGAAGGCAAAGGGAAACATTAGAATGCTGATAGAGTTGGGGTTTGGAGTCCATCTAGTTTTTTTATATTCACATATATATAATTATAGTAGTTCCTCATATTCTTATATAAGTTAATGTTTTATCACTTTCAGTAGTACATTGTTGGCATTCATAAACTTGTTTGTTACTTTATGTGATTGTGGAGATTTAGGAGCGTTATAGCAAGTTTTATAAAGAAAGAAGAGAGGGCTGGGAATGTGGCTTAGTGCTAGAGTGCTTGCCTAGCATGCATGAAGCCCTGGGTTCAATTCCTCAGTCCCACATAAACAGAAAAAGTCAGAAGTGGTGCTGTGTCTCAAAGTGGTAGAGTGCTAGCCTTGAGCAAAAGAAGCTCAGGGACAGTGCCCAGGCCCTGAGTTCAAGCCCCAGGACTGGAAAACAAAAAAAAAAGAAAGCTATTGATTTCAAATCTTTCTAGAGATAAAACCCAAAATAAAGGAAGCCTAGCAAAAATCTAGATCGTTTCTCAGCAGATCCTGAATGGACAGGGTAGCTCTGTGCATTGAGCACAGGAATTCATCTCTTTGGCTGGATGTGATTTTAAAAATTGCTAAGGTGAAACCCAGTTTTGAATTTGTATCTGCCATAATTTGATGCATCTTTGTTTGTGCTTCCCTAAAAGAAATGTGTTTCTTTTTCAGTGGCCTCATTGTTCCTGAGAGAGATGGTAATGAGACTGTCCCTGAGGTTGTTGCCACATCAGGTTATGCCCTTCTGCATTTTTTTAGTGATGCTGCTTATAATTTGACTGGATTTAATATCACTTACAAGTAAGATATTTTAATCTAGCATTTGTGATATTTATAAGACTATGTAGGGTGCCAGGTATTGCATAAGTATAGTTGTGGGAACTGATTTTCTACTTCTCTTATGAGCAGAAAAAGTTAAATTCTCAGTCTAAGTGGCAGGACCACAGTTTCAACCTAGTGTTACTGCTATGGAGCTTCTCTGGAAGAGTGACTTCTTCCTACTATTGGAAAGAAACATTTGTGTTTTACTAACTGTTATTTAACAAATATGCACTTGTCATACCATCATGAAATGTATACTCTTTTAAGTATTGTGAGACTCTGTTTATCTCCATTTATTCATATTCTCTTCGTATGAGAACCCAACAGGGTTGATTTGATTTTGTTATTTATAGCTTGGGCACTAGCTATAGCGTGTTAAGTGACTCCACTTGGGCTGAATGATAAGTGCAGTTATGCTCACAAGTGAACTGACAAATTAGTGAGATCTTTAAACCTGTGTAGGAGGAAGTTCTGCTAAGCTAATTGAGTATTGCTTTGTGTTGACTTTGTTTTCCCCACTGTCTTTATAGTTTTGACATGTGTCCAAATAACTGCTCAGGCCGAGGAGAATGTAAGATTAGTAACAGCAGCAACACCGTTGAGTGTGAGTGTTCTGAAAACTGGAAAGGTGAATCATGTGACATTCCTCACTGTACAAACAACTGTGGTTTTCCTCATCAAGGCGTTTGCAATTCAAGTAATGTTAGAGGATGTTCCTGCTTCTCCGAATGGCAGGGTAGGAGCTTCTTTTCTTTTAACTCACAGAAGGTTTCCATTTAATATGTTGAAATTGAATTTATTCTTAGTGTTTGTACAGTTTATTTTGATAATTTATTATATGGCATTTAAACTTTCACATTCCTGTATCATTTCTACATCTGTGGTTGTGGTCTCCTTAGAACTGTGGAGGGTTTGACATCCTTTACAACTCATTCAAGGAAGTTGCAGAACTTGGGCTAAAACACTAAGTGCCATAAGAATCCATGTCAGACAGAGGGGTTACTGTTTCATATGTCGGGTAATGAATACATTTCTTTTGGGGTAGTGTCACTCCTTCCCTCACTCTCCTCCAGTTTTTCCAACAAAAATACCATCACAATGCCATCTTCACCAACGAGAACAGTTAAAAAAACCTTGTTTCCATTTTCTGGAATTCATATATCTTTTTATATCCTCAGAGGCATGAAAGCATTGTGCCTTTGGGTTCTTCTCCTAAGACTATCTTCCTTCATCAGTTTGATAATAAAAATTTGAAAAAAAAAAAAAAAGACTATCTTTAGTCTCACTGTGTGTGAATGCCTAGAGTCCTAGTGTATTTTAAATGTAGCTACCACATAGAAAATATGTGTCATTTGTCTCTCTGAGCTTGGCTTTCCACACTTAACATGGATTGTTCTTGGTCCAGAAATATTCTTTAAGTTCTTTAGGAGAAAATTGGGATCAGTTATACATTAGAATCCTAAAGCAGTCACAGAAATAAATTACTAAAAGAGATTTAGGGGTTCTTTTAAGAGATGAGTAAAGACAGTTTCTACTGGCTAATGATTTTCCTTGTGTACTTACCTCTTCTTCAGATCTATTTTATTTTGAAAGGAAATGTGCTGTTTAAAGTCTTTGCTTTGTTGAGTTATATATATATATATATATATATATATATATATATATATATATATATATATATATGGAGTTAATAGTTAGAGTTAAATGTTAGGAGAAGCTAACCCTCCTGAGAATGGAGCCTGTCTCTTATGCCTGTAAAGTTCTTGGCTTAATCAGAAGATGGAGAGGCTTTGTTGCCATGAGTAAATCTGGTTGTTATATTTTAGTGCTATAATTTTTCTTTGTTTCTCCCCATCCCTTTTCCCCTATTTTTGGCGGTCAGAGCTTCATGCTTGCCAGGCAGGTATTCTACCATTTGAGCACACATTAAGCTCTTTGTTTTTTGGTGATTTGTTTATGTATTTATTTAACTTGTACTAATGTTAGCATTCACTCAAACAAGAGCATACTCTTGTTTGGCTTTTTTAGTAACAGCTGGTGTTCTACCTCTTGAAAAACAGCTCCACTTCTAGCTTTTTGTTAGTTAATTGGAGTTAAGGTCTATGGATTTTTCTGCCCAGGCTAGCTTTGAACTTCAGTCCTCAGATCTCAGCCTCCTGAGTAGCTAAGATTACAAGCATGAGCCATTGATGCATAGCTATTCTGGTTATTTTTTGAGACAAGGTCTCCCTTTTTATCCAGGCATACCTGGATGGCAGTCCTCTTAGATTGTTCTTTCTACTGTACCTAGGATAACAAGCATATACCACCACACCCACCTTTTCCTGTTGAGATTTGGATCTCAAGAACATTTTTGCTCATGCTGGCCTAGAACCTTAATCATCCAGATCCCAGCCTCCCATGTAACTGAGATGACAAGCATGTGCCACCATACACAGCTATTGGTTCAGATGGTGTTCTGTGAACTCCCCCCCTCTCATAGGCTAGCCTGGAATCTTGATGCTTCCAATTCTACCTCCCAAATGGTCAGGATTATAGGTGTGCCATCAGTGCCCAGCCTTTATTTTTTTTATTTTTAAACAGGTTTATTGAGAAATAGTTAACATAAGTAAATGCATCTGTTAAAGTATACAATTTAAGAAGTTTTTCATTTAAATTAATAATTTCTTTGTGTAGTCTCCTATGAGAGTTATTTAAATATTTTTCATTACTTTTTTTCTTTTGGCTGGTTGTAGGGCTTGAGTTCAGGGCCTGGGTGCTGGACCTGAGCCTCTTTGTGCTCAAGGCTAGTTAGTGCTCTATCTAGCACCTGAGTCACAGTGCCACTTCCAGTTTTTGAGTGGTTAATTAGAGATAAAAGTCTCACAGGGATTTTTTTTTCTGCCCAAGCTGGCTTCGAACTGCAATCCTTAAATCTCAGCCTCCTTAGTAAGTAGGATTACAGACATGAGCCACCAGCACCCAGCTAAATACTTTTCATTACTGAGAAAGCCTAACCTGGATATGGCCAAGTCAAGAGAAAGTTTGTGACTTGAATTTTATTGAGAATTCTCTTTGGTCAGTATCTTTTTTTTTTTTTTTTGGCCAGTCCTGGGGCTTGGACTCAGGGCTTGAGCACTGTCCCTGGCTTATTCTTGCTCAAGGCTAGCACTCTGCCACTTGAGCCACAGCGCCACTTCTGGCCATTTTCTGTATAAGTGGTGCTGGGGAATCAAACCCAGGGCCTCATGTATACAAGGCAAGCACTCTTGCCACTAGGCCATATCCTCAGCCCCGTTTGGTCAGTATCTTAAGTAAATTAAAAACACAAGTTAGAAAGATTCGTTTGATTTTTTTTTTTTTATTGGTCACAGGGCTTGAACTTTGGGCCTGGGTGCTGTCCCTGAGCTCTTCAGCTCAAGGCTAGTGCTCTACCACTTGAGCAACAGCAGTACTTCTGGTTTTCTGGTGGTTAATTGAAGAGTCTCACAGACTTTCCTACCAGGACTTGCTTTGAATCACAATCCTCAGATCTCAGACTCTTGAGTGGCTAGGGTTACAGGCATGAGCCACCAGTGCCCAGCCAGTTGTTTGATATTTAAATGCTAGAGGAATGACTATTCTTTAAATGTGTTACATTTTGATGCTTAAAACTTGAAATGTAGGGGGGCTGGGAATATGGCCTAGTAGTGGCAAGAGTGCTTGCCTCGTATACATGAGGCCCTGGGTTCGATTCCTCAGCACCACATACACAGAAAATGGCCAGAAGTGGCGCTGTGGCTCAAGTGGCAGAGTGCTAGCCTTGAGCAAAAAAGAAGCCAGGGACAGTGCTCAGGCCCTGAGTTCATGGCCTAGGACTGGCCAAAAAAACAAACAAAAAAAAAAACCTTGAAATGTAGGGGCTGAGAATATGGCTTAGCGGTAGAGTGCTTGCCTTGCATGCACGAAGCCCTGGTTCGATTCCTCAGCACCATATAAACAGAAAAAGTCGGAAGTGGCTCTGTGGCTCAAGTGGTAGAGTGCTAGACTTTGCAAAAGGAAGCCAGGGACAGTGCTCAGGCCTTGAGTCCAAGCCCCAGTACTGGCACACACACACACACAAAAAAAAAAAAATCTTAAAAAAAACAACAACACAAAACTTGAAATGTAATAAGTTTTGAAACTCTACTTTATGAAGCTAACTTATTGTGTTTTATTAGGTCCTGGATGTTCAATTCCTGTGCCAGCTAACCAGTCTTTTTGGACTCGAGAGGAATATTCTCATTTAAAGCTTCCCAGAGCCTCTCATAAAGCTGTGGTCAATGGAAATATCATGTGGATTGTTGGAGGATATATGTTCAACCACTCAGATTGCAGCATGGTTTTAGCGTAAGTTGCTTGAAATAGTTTTGTAAAAGGCTTAGTTTTCCATTCTGAAAATTTATAAAGGGCAAATAAGCAAAATGAAAAAGAAAAGATCAGTAGTTTCTACCACCTGAGAAAAACCAGTTAATATTTTGGTGACAGTTTTGATATATGTTGAACTTTTGATATGTGCTGAATTTTTAAAATTGAGACCCACAAAGAATTCATTGTTATAAGAAAAATGATTTTTTTAAAGACTAATGATCTTTTAAAGATCTTTTTGAGTATCTTTTAAAGCTTTAGATACTCAAAGTAGGTTATGTAAATAGGGGATTGCTGTTCCTTTTAGTTTAATTTTTTTCACATGCAAAATTGCTTGAATTTATACTTTACTATTTTACTTTTGTCTAATACTTCTCAGGGTTTGAGCTTTGTTTGCATACTATGCTGCTTGTTTTGAAAGAAGAATATGTATTATATAGAGAAATTTAGCTATGAAGATTGATTTTTAGAAGAGATTTATAAACTTACACTGATTTTGTGGTCTAGAATTTTTTCTATACATTTTCTGTTAATGAAGATTGTAAAACACCAACATCTATTCCTAAAAGGATTCTGGAAATATGGCAGTGGGTATATTGTTTCTGAATTCCCCCCAAATACAGTCATTAAAGAACATAGAATCAGCTGGTTGCTGGTGGCTTACACCTGTAATCCTAAGGCTGAGATCTGAGGATCCTGGTTTGAAGCCAACCAGGCAGACAAGTCTGTGAGACTCTTACCTCCATTTAACCAACAAAAGTTGAGACTTGGCTCAAGTGATAGAGTACCAGTCTTGAGCAAAACAAGCAAGAGTGTGAGGCCCTGAGTTCAAGCCCCAGTATAAAACCAAACAAAACAAAATCCTCCAGAACAACTAGGATAGCAAAATGAAAACACAGAAGCAACATCTGTAACAAAACTTGGCCTGAAGGTATCTTCAGGAATAGAACAATTGGTAGCTGCAAAACTTGTATTAGTATTGTGCAGGAATTGAACAAAGGGCAATAGTGGGAGACCAATAGGATCAGAAAGGTTGTAAGGACGCATTCAAAAAGCCTAGCAAACCAATTTGAAAACAAAAGCTGAAACTGAGAACTTGTGCATATTCTAGTGGGAGTGGGGAGGGTACTTATGAATCCACAGTGGGATTTGAGTAAGGTAGGGTCTGGAACAGTTAGTACATAATGTACTCACCAACTGAACCAACCGGGATTTGAGTAAGGTAGGGTCTGGAACAGTTAGTACATAATGTACTCACCAACTGAACCAACCAGTTTCTTTACAGGAAAAAGTTCCATACTAGGAGAAATGTTGGGAATATAATTCAAATTGAACAAGACAGGGACAATAGAGACAGAGTAAAAGAAAGTTTGGGCACAGAGCTGATGATCTCAACAAACAAGGAAGCTGCCATTTGTGGGAACAATGCACCTTGGCTACAGAAAAGTGGGAAGGTAGAAGAGCTGTCTTATACCCAGCTTCCCCTGTAAAAGCTGAGTGAGAAGCAAGTTCACCTTAATATATCAATGCCAACTCTCATAGAAAGTTCTTATAAGAAAAAAGAGAAGGGCCAGGAATGTGGCTTAGGGGTAGAGTGTTTGCTTAGCATGCATGAAGCCCTGGGTTTGATTCCTCAGTATGACCTAAACAGAAAAGACCAGAAGTGATGCTGTGGCTCAAGTAGTAGTAGAGTGCTAGCCTTGAGCAAAAGAAGCTCAGGGACAGTGCCCAACCCCTGAGTTCAAGCCCCAGCACTGGCAAAAAAAAAAAAAAATTAAAGAAAAAAGGAAAAAAAATAGAGGATAGAGGATAAAATCATGAACTATAGAAATATTAAACTGATGAAAATTATTTCAGCATTCCAGAATAAGCTAAAGCACAATAAAGTAATACATAATGTGAAAGAAAATCCAATCAATTAGAAACATTCACGTGAGACAATAGAAGTTAAAAATCCTTAAAATTTGTAAATAATTTCAGGAATATAAGACAGAAAATAATAAGTACTACTCTGGACATTAAGTATAAGGAGCGTTTTAAGTAATAAAGAAAGATCACTTGTTTTTGGGAAAGCAGTTAAAAACTGGTTACTGTACTAAAAACAAGCAAGAAAACTCTGAAAGGTAGAAAAAAGGCTCTAGTCTGGCTAGTGACTCCAGGGCACAAACAGAACTGGCAATAAATTTTTTTTTTCTGGCAATAAATTTTAAGGGATTTCTTTTTTCCTTGGGTCCCTCAGAGTTGCTGTTGAGGAAATGGGCAGTCTAGAAACGCTGACCGGCAGAAGCCAAAAGAGCCAAAGGAAAGGGCTGGGATGTGACTCAGTGGTAGAGTGCCTGCTTAGTGTTCATGAGGTCCTAATATTGACTCGCACTACCTTAAAAAGAGAGGGAAGAAGAAAACCCAAGAAAACCTGTTTTTTTCTTTTTCCCTCTTCCTTTTCCTTTTTTGTCAGTATTGAAATTTGAACTCAAGGATTTGTGCTCCCTAGGTGAATCCTCTACCAATTTAAGCCATACTTGTAGTCTGAAGCTTTTAACAATAACTTCTGTATTCCAGCTAAGAATGATGGACATGTGACCCCACCCTGCTCTATGTGGAAAGTCTACGTGGAAATGCCAGGATCTAGTGAGGTGCCCCAATCACCCTCCCCCTGAGCTGGGTTGTGTTAGAGAAGGCTAGAGAGGAAGCTTGGATTTTCATCTACACCAGGCAATAAAAAGGCCTCCTTCACCAATGTAATGTCAATGAAGACAATACTCCTGATGGTAATGGTAGTAACTACCATAGTAACTTCCCCATTGCATGGAAGTGGTATCAGAGGAAACCTACTATAACAAAACATTTAAAATATAAATTTCGTGACATAATATACAAAGTGTTCAGATTTTAATTGAAAATAAATTGTCATGTGAAGAGCTAGGAAAATCTCAACTTGAATGAAAAAGGGCAACTTAGAAACACTTACATGACATGTTAGAACTATCTGACAAGGATTTTTTAAAAAGCCATCATAAATGCTTTGGTGATGCTGGGTGCTGGTGGCTTATGCCAGTAATCCTTGATACTCTACTTAGGAGGCTGAAATCTGAGTATTGTGGTTCAAGGCTAACCCCGGGTAGGAAAGTCTGTGAGACTCTTATCTTCAATTTACCATCCAGAACTAGAAATGGTGCTGTAGCCTAAAGTGGTAGAACACTAGCTTTGAGCGAAAAAGCTCAGGGACAGTGCCCAGGCCCTGAGTTCAAGCCCCATGACTGCCAAAATAAAAATAAAAAGCTACAATGTACAACTACATATGTTTGAAACAAATGAAAAGTAGTAAATCTCACCCCCCAAAATCAAAGATACAAGGAAAAATCAAACAAACCGAAACCTGAGAAACATAGTCAAAAATCCCAGTGGATGAGTAAATAGAAGATGGGGGGGGGGGGGAGAAACAGAAGAAAGAATCATTAAAGATATAACAATAGAAATTCTTTTTTGGGGGGTCGGGGTCCCTAGGCCTTGAACTTAGGGTCTGGGTGCCATCCCTGAGCTTTTGTGCTCAAGGCTATATAGCACTCTACCACTTGAGCCACAGCTCCACTTCTGGCTTTTTTTTTTTTTTTTCTTGGTGGTTAGTTATCTCTGGTGAGAGTTTCATGGACTTTCCTGCCTGGCCTGGCTTTGAATTATGATTTTCAGATCTCAGCCTCCTGAGTAGCTAGGATTACAGATGTGAGCCACTGGCACTAGGCAGAGCAATAGAAATTTATTCAGGATCTATATATTAAATCACAAAACAATATTACGTTAAAGAGGCAGATAGATTGAAACAAACATATATGTGTGTATGTTATATATAGTATAGCTACTGTATTACATATACTATATATTATTTATTCATATATTTATTCATATATATGCTATATCATATATATTTATATATAGTATATTAATATATATAAGTGTGTGGGCATGAGCCACCAGTGCCCAGCAAATCTTATTATTTTCCATAATTTTTAAAACTTGGATTAGTCGGGTAAACTCCTATAGAAAAGAAACATTTACTTAAGATATAACAATAACTTTTTTCCTTTTGGTTTCTTTTTTTCTATTCTATAAAATTTATGATTAACACGTGTAAGGTATCATTTGGGACATTCCTTTGTATAAACGTATTTTTGTGGGGTTGCGGATATGGCCTAGTGGTAGAGTGCTTGCCTTTTATACATGAAGCCCTGGGATCAATTCCTTGGCACCACATATATAGAAAAAGCCAGAAGTGACGCTGTGGCTCAAGAGGTAGAATGCTGGCCTTGAGCAAAAAGAAGCCAGGGACAGTGCTCAGGCCCTGAGTTCAAGCCCCAGGACTGGCAAAAAAGTAAAATAAAAAAAGAAACATATTTTGTGAATTTATTATTTTTCCGGTTGTGGGGCTTGAAATCAGGGTATGGAAGCCATCCCTGAGCCTCTTTCTGCTCAAGGCTATTGCTGTACCACTTGAGCCACAGTGCCACTTTTCAACATCTATGATTTCTATAATAGCAGTAACATGATAACTTTTCTCAAAAGCCAAAAAAAACCAGAAGTGAATATTTTAAGATACAGAGTGTGATTATACAATAATGATAAATAAGTATAAATTAAAAGATAGGAATACAAGTTATTTCCCTTTTATCATTTATGTATTTCATAGTTCTTTAAATATAATCATTATATAATTGAAATACGATAGTGGCATACTTTCTTGAAAGTAAATTAACTACATAGTCAAAATGAAATATTAGTAATTTTCTTAATCATCCTTTTTTTTTTTTTTTTTTGGCCAATCCTGGGCCTTGGACTCAGGGCCTGAGCACTGTCCCTGGCTTCTTCCCGCTCAAGGCTAGCACTCTGCCACTTGAGCCACAGCGCCGCTTCTGCCCATTTTCTGTATATGTGGTGCTTGCTGGGGAATCGAACCTAGGGCCTCGTGTATCCGAGGCAGGCACTCTTGCCACTAGGCTATATCCCCAGCCCCTTAATCATCCTTTTTTAAAAAGTCAAGTACTTTAAAAAGACTTTACTAAAGACAAGTCTTTAATTGTTCTTCTTAATTAAATGAGAGAAAAGTTATTATAAGAAATTAAGCCTAAGTCTCTTTAATATGATGCAGACTTCAAGTGATTTAGGCTGTGTGTAGGTGAGGTTTTTAGAAGGTATTAAAAACTTCCAGTAGAGAAGTAGAGCTGTGGACGAAGTAGTAGAGCACCAGACTTGAGCAAAAACCTAAGGGACAGTGCCCAGGCCCTGAGTTCAAGTCCCAGTAAGTAAACTTTTGTTTCTTTCCAGGACTGTGTAGTCTAGCGCTCCTTGAGTTCCAACAGGTCAAAGGGCCCTAGGTGTCAGGTTGTGTTTGCCAGATTGACAGGTACCTTCTTTTTTTTAAGTATTTCTTTTTTATTTATTTTAATTAATTAATTTATTTATTTGGTGCCAGTCCTGGGGCTTGGACTTAGGGCTCGAGCACTCTCCCTGTCTTCTTTTTGCTCAAGGCTAGCACTCTGCCACTTGAGCCACAGCGCCACTTCTGGCTGTTTTCTATATATGTGGTGCTGAGGAATCGAACCCAGGGCTTCATGTATATGAGGCAAGCACTTGTGCCATATTCCCAGCCCTGACAGGTACCTTCTTATATTCATGGTATACTTAATGAGCATCTGTAAACTGGATTATAACACACATAAAAGAGTGTAGGATGGTCTGTTTTGTCATGGGTGTAAATACAATCTGTTTGTTTTTTAGGTATGACCTTACCTCTAGGGAATGGCTTCCACTGAACCGTTCTGTGAACAATGTGGTTGTTAGATATGGTCATTCTTTGGCATTGCATAAGGTAAGATAGCTGTATTTTATACTAAGCAAGAAACTCAACTCTTCTAAGTTACTTTATGTATTATTTAGTAGAAAAGCTATTCATATTAGTTATTAGTTGGGGAAAACTTTTCTATTTAATGGGTGAGGATATATGATTGGCTAAGTTATAAGTGAAAATTGCCTTTTTTTTTTTTTTTTGAAGGGGTGCCAGTCCTGGGGCTTGAACTCGGGGTCTGGGCACCGTTGCTGAGCTTCTTTTGCTCAAGGCTAGGAATCTACCATGTGAGCCACAGCTCTACTTCTGGCTTTTTTGGTAGTTTTAATGGAGATAATAGTCTCACAGACTTTTCCTGCCTGGACTGACTTCAAACCATGATCCTTAGATTTCAGCCTTCTGAGTTGCTAGAATTACAAATGTGAGCCACCGGTACCCAGCTTTAAGTAACTTTTGCCAGTCCTGGGGCTTAACCTCAGGGCATAGGCACTGTCCCTGAGCTTCTTTTGCTCAAAGTTAGCACTCTACCACTTGAGCCACTCTCACTTCTGGCTTTTTCTGTGTATGTGGTACTGAGGAATCGAACCCAGGGCTTCATGCATACTAGACAAGCACTCTACCACTGAGCCACATTCCCAGCCCTGAAGTAACTTTTTAAATGTAAGATTTTATTGGATTCAACCTGTACTGGGTATTATGATTCTTATGCCAAATGGTTAAAAATATTGATTTAAAGTGTCATAATTTACAGCTTTTATGCGTACCAGCAAGTTTAGCCAAGGATAGCCACATCATACTATGACTGAATATTCATTTTCATTTTCTTGTTTTTATAAGTATGTTGTAGGATGAAGCAACTTTATTTTTTCAGGTTATTTTATCTTGTAGTGGATCTCATGTGAGGAAGTCCAGGAAAAGTGGCAAGATTTTAGAAATATGGAATGTGATTGTTTTATTCCTTTCTCTGTTTTGACCTCAAGTTCACTGAAAAGTGCATTTCACTAATGTTTTTAAGCTAATAATAATATTGGGGCTTAATCATCATTTGTTCTCAGATTTGAATTCGTAATGGTTTCTAAAATCTTGTTTACATTTTCCCGTAGGATAAAATTTACATGTATGGAGGAAAAATTGACTCAACGGGAAATGTGACCAATGAGTTAAGAGTGTTTCATATCCATAATGAATCATGGGTATTGTTGACCCCAAAGGCAAAGGAGCAGTATGCAGTAGTTGGGCACTCAGCACACATTGTTACCCTCCAAAGTGGCCGAGTGGTCATGCTGGTCATCTTTGGCCACTGCCCACTCTATGGATATATAAGCAGTGTGCAAGAATATGACTTGGGTAAGTATTTTTTTTTTTTGCCAGTCCTTGGCCATGAACTCGGGGCCTGAGCACTGTCCCTGGCTTCTTTTTTGCTCAAGGCTAGCACTCTGCCACTTGAGCCACAGTGCCACTTCTGGCCATTTTCTGTATATGTGGTGCTCAGGAATCGAACCCAGGACCTTATGTATATGAGGCAAGCACTCTTGCCACTAGGCCATATTCCCAGCCCTTGGGTAAGTATTTTTTCCCAGTAGGTGTATTTTGTACAACATCTATCTTTTTTATTAGGATTGTTTAACAAGATTCAGTCTAATCTTGATCCAATATTTAATTTTGAAATACAGTTTTAACATTAATGTACTATCAGTGAAATTCAGATAATTGTTGCCTTTATGTAGTATGTATTTATTTTAATTTAGAAGAGGCCAAAAATGGCTCTAGAAGCTTTGAAAAGAAAGTACATAAAAATAGTTCAAAACAACACATATCCTGAAAATTTTGGAGATATTCCTTTAGGAATTAGTTTAATGAATTGTGATTACCTCTTAGTGTATAATCTTTCCTTTGTTAAATTTCATTATATCTGTATCGTAGGAATATCATCCATAATTGGCATTTTGAGAAAATAGGTCTATGAATTGCATTTGAATATTGGTCACTAAACATGATAGGGAATTAAATGTTTGGGGGAGAATCTGTTAAATTTAGTGAAATTCTTTTCTTATTTAGCATGTTAGAACATTCAAATAAATATTCGAAGAGATCAAAATTTAACCTCATGACTTTGTTACAAATTTTAGGAGTCTATTTAGTTGGTGTTTCTTCCCTGGTTTTTTTTGTTGTTGTTGTTGTTTGTTTGTTTTTTGAGACAGTACCTTGCTTTGTAGTCTAGGCAGACCTCAAACTCACAATCCTGTCTCAGCTTTCCTAATGCTAGGATGTTTATCCAGCTAAGCAAGGTGGCTTCCTGTGTGCGTGTGTCTGCCATTACTGGGGCTTGAACTCAGCGCCTCATGCTCTCTTGGCTTTTTCACTCATGGCTGGCTGACAGTCTGAACCCATTCTTCCATACTTTTTGCTGACTAATTGATGATGAGTCTCTCAGAGTTATCTGGTTGGGCTGGCTTCGGACTGTGACTTTCAGATCTCATCCTCTTGTGTAGCTAGTTTTATAGGTGTGAGCCACTGCTGCCTGCTCAGGTGGCCTTTTTTTTTTTTTAAGTAGAGTTTAATTATTAGAGAAAGGGAGCCTGACACACTTGACTAACTGGTTTTGTGGGGTTTTTTTTCCTTTCCAGATAAGAACACATGGAATATATTACAGACCCAAGGTGCCCTTGTGCAAGGAGGCTATGGCCATAGCAGTGTTTATGATCCCCAAACCAAGGCCCTCTATGTTCATGGTGGCTACAAGGCTTTTAGCGCCAATAAATACCGGCTTGCAGATGACCTCTATAGATACGATGTGGACACCCGGATGTGGTATGTGCTTTTCTTGAGCTTTTACTTTACAGTATGAGTTCTGTATAAACAATTGGTGGGAAAATGTGTTATATTTTTGTTCTCAGGTCTGGCAGATAATTCTATTTAGCATTGTACCTGGAGTAGTAAAGAAATAGCCATAGGATAAAAAAAAAGTGGATAGTGTTTTTATTGTTGTTGAATTATTCTGGTAATTTTTCTTTTTCTTTGCCAGTCCTGGAGCTTGGGACTCAGGGCCTGAGTACTGTCCTTGGCTTCTTTTTGCTTAAGCCTAGCACTCTACTACTTGAGCCACAGAGTCACTTCCGGCCTTTTCTGTTTATGTGGCACTGAGGAATCGAACCTAGGTCTTCATGCACTCTAGGCAAGCACTCTACAACTAAGCCATATTCCCAGCCCCTCTAGTAATTTTTCTATAGAAGGATGATTAGAAAATGCTTGACATTTTGTATTTTCAGTTTTCATATACTGAGTATAACTGTAAAATTTTGTACCTTCAAAATTCTAAGGAATAAAGTACGTAGCTGATGTTTTTTAAAAAAATGTCCTTTTGGACTAGGAATGTGGCTTAGCAATAGAATGCTTGCCTAGTATGCATGAAGCCGTGGGTTCGATTCTTTAGTGCCATATAAAAACAGGAAAAATAGGAAGTGGTACTGTGTCTCAAGTGTTGGAGTGCTAGGCTTGAGCAAAAAGAAGCCAAGGACAGTGCTCAGGCCCAGGACTGGGGAAAAAAAAAGTTGTTTTGTTTCCTTTGTTGTGTAAGAATCAAAATTCAGGGCCTTGCATATTGTAGGCAAATACTCTACCACTGAGCTATACTCATGAAGATAGATTAATTTTTTTGTGTGTGTACTAGGACTGGGCCTGGCTTCTGTCCTTGAGCTTTCTTTGCTCAAAGCTAGTACTATATTACTTGAGCTACGGGTACACTTCTAGCTTTTTTGGGCAGTTAATTGGAGATAAAAGTCTCACAGACTCCTGTTTGGAGTTGGCTGTCATGAACTGCAATCTTCAGAGCTCAGCTTCCTGAGTAGCTAGGATTATAGACGTGAGCCACCAGTGCTCAGCTGATGGATTGATTTTTTTTTTTTTAAATCTTGCTTTGATGGCCAGTGTCTCCTTTGGCATCAGTTACTGGCATCATCCCATAAATTCATCAGACAAGAAGTTCTCATTTCTAATTGGCAGAGCTCTCCGTACCATAAATATTACCACATCAGTTTTAGCAAATTTAAACTTAAGTTGTGAAATAATGATATTAATATGAAGCAATGAATTCTCCTTCCTTTTTTTTTGGTATTTTCCACATGTTTTTTGTTTTTTTGTTTTTGTTTTTGTCAGTCCTGGGGCTTGGACTCAGCCTGAGCACTGTCCCTGGCTTCTTTTTGTTCAAGGCTAGCAATCTGCCACCTTGAGCCACAGCGCCACTTCTGGCCGTTTTTTATATATGTGGTGCTGAGGAATCCAACCTAGGGCTTCATGTATATGAGGCAAGCACTCTTGCCACTAGGCCGTCTTCACAGCCCTTCCCCATGTTTTTGACATGGTGCTATGAATATGATTTTACATTTTGTTTTTCAAGAAATTGCCATTATTGGTGACTGTGTAATACTCTCTTGTATGGTCATGTTAAGCCTGTTTAGTTGGAAGTAACACTATATATAAACTTTTGTCTGTATTTCACATAATTTTTACCCAGACACTGTGGCCATATTGAACCTGTGCAGTGGATGTAAATGTTTTTGTCTCTATTTCATATATTTTAACCAGAAACTGAAATTATGGAATGTTATAATGTAGGTATTTTAAGACTTTGAATGTCTTTTTCCAAATTTCATATTGATTTTTAAGATTTTACATATTGAAAAAAGCTACTTATGTAGAAAGAAAAGTCTGAAAGTTAATAAAATGGTTATGTTTGCATTAGCAGGTAGAAAAACATTCTTTAAGAACTAACCTTGTATTTATTATTTTTAAATAACGCAAAAGGACCATTCTTAAGGACAGCCGATTTTTCCGTTACTTGCACACAGCTGTGATAGTGAGTGGAACCATGCTGGTATTTGGAGGAAACACACACAATGACACATCTATGAGCCATGGAGCGAAATGCTTCTCTTCAGATTTCATGGCTTATGACATTGGTAAGTTGTCCAAAGCCATTTTAGCTTCAGGAATGATTTGTAATTATAAACAGTATTTTTGTTTGTTTGTTTGTTTGTTTTGTTTTGTTTTGTTGCCAATCCTGGCCCTTGGACTGAGGGCCTGAGCACTGTCCCTGGCTTCCTTTTGCTCAAGGCTAGCACTCTGTTACTTGAGCTACAGTGCCACTTCTGGCCATTTTCTATGTATGTGGTACTTGGGAATCAAACCCAGGGCTTCATGTATACGAAGCAAGCACTCTTGCCACTAGGCCATACTCCCAGTCTATAAACAGTATTTTTTTTTTTTTTTGGCCAGTCCTGGGCCTTGGACTCAGGGCCTGAGCACTGTCCCTGGCTTCTTCCCGCTCAAGGCTAGCACTCTGCCACTTGAGCCTCAGCGCCGCTTCTGGCCGTTTTCTGTATATGTGGTGCTGGGGAATCGAACCTAGGACCTCGTGTATCCGAGGCAGGCACTCTTGCCACTAGGCTATATCCCCAGCCCCTATAAACAGTATTTTTAAAGAAACTAAAAATGGTTCAAAATGATTAGGCCATTGAAAAGAAGTCCAAATGATAGTTTTTAGTGTTTTGGGTTTTTTGACTGAAGTTATATGTTTATTGAAAAGCATTGCTTCCCTCTTTAAATTCTTCTTGAAAACACTTGTTACTTGCTTAAATGTTAATTTTTGAGGGTGAGTAAAACTAACTGGTCTCTCCTTTGTCACACATACCTTACATAGTATGGTATGTAGTTGTAACTATCAACATTATGTTAAAGTGGGTTCTATAGATTATCTGTATTTCATTTCCTAGAAAACAGGCTTCACACATCTTCTTGGTGTGATAATACACTTCACCAGAAGAGGGCAGGATTTATTCATTCATGAACAGGATATACCAAATGCTCTTTTGTTATAAATATTAAATATTCTTTTTTAAAGTGTATATATGTATTTACCATAATAAATACATATGGTGTAAAACTTAACATTTTAATCTTTTTTATGTGTACAGATCAGTGGAATTAAAACTTGTAAAATGGAAGGTCAACCACAGAACCCTGTGGTTTCCATCTGTATTTTTCCATGATAGCTACCAAAGTTTGAGCAATTCATTGTAGAGAAGGGGAGAAAAATTTGGAACCTACATGTTTTACTTGAATAAGCTTTGAAAATATGGGATTTTTTAAAGTTAGAAAACATTCTAGCGAGCTTGGGATATACACAAATGATAGAGCTTGCTTAGTGTGTGCAAGACCCTGGGTTCAATCACGTTCAGGTGGGTAAAGCAATAGGCAGTTGGAGGATGTCATGGATCTAAATGATTCACTGGTCAGCATTACTGTGTGATCTGTATTTCTTTTGTGCCCTTCTCCTTTGCTATTGCTGCTTTCTACCTTAGGAACAATAGCACGACTAGCAAAGTTGCTTTTGCTTACGAATGGCAATCTATTCTAAGAAATATTGTTCTTGCTTATAGCTTGTGATCGGTGGTCAGTGCTTCCCAGACCTGATCTCCACCATGATGTCAATAGATTTGGCCATACAGCAGTCTTACACAACAGGTAACTAGAAAATGCTTACTCTTCTTTTGTGTTCGAAATGACATAAACATAAGAAGAATTGAACTTTGTTATTTCCAAGAATTTCTTCATCTCATTAGTTTTTCACAGAATCACATAGATAGAAATTTCCTGATTTATGTTTAAAATATTCAGTGTGGATATGAATTACTTCAAATGCTTTATTTTATTATTTTTTTTATTTTGGCCAGTCCTGGGCCTTGGACTCAGGGCCTGAGCACTGTCCCTGGCTTCTTCTTACTCAAGGCTAGCACTCTGCCACTTGAGCCACAGCGCCCCCTCTTGCCATTTTCCATATATGTGGTGCTGGGGAATCGAACTGAGAGCTTCATGTGTAGGAGGCAAGCACTCTTGCCACTAGGCCATACTCCCAGCCCTCAAATGCTTTATTGTTACGGTTATAGTTTTGCCTTGGATTGGCCTTAAGCTTGAAATCTTGCCTTTGCCTCCTGAGTAGATAGGATTACGGACATGTACTTCCATGTATGGCTCCAATTTTTGAGACAGTATTTCACTGACTTTTTTTTGCCTAAGCTGGTTTTGAACTGCAGTCCTCTGCCTTACATCTCTGGCTATAGATTTTAAGGTGAATTGCCAGTCCAGCTGGACTGTGATTTTGAGAACATGAAATGGAGGATAAGAGTTGTGAGGCACTGAGACTGTGGAAGAAGCAATATACTCCTTTACTAATTAGCTCCAAGCATCCTTGAAGGCTTCTTCACTCTCCTAGAGCCAGCAGGTGATTCAAAATCACTGAGAACACCAACCCTGCTTGGAGGAGTGAGATTACTTGGTTTAAGCAACAAACTGACTAGTTGAATCTAGCTTGTTTCATGTGATATAGTGGGATTAAAAGTGAAACAGGGCCCAGCATGGTAGTCCATCTGTAACCCTAGCTACTCAAGAGGCAGGGTTCACATTTGGCAGTGAAATCCTGAAAAAAGTTTGTGAGGCACTATCTCAACCAATTAACTGAGCACAGTGTGTATTTCTTTTATCCCAGCTATGAGATAATAAGAGGATTGCAATCCATACTAGTCTGGGCATACATCCAAGACCATATTTCCTAGATAAATAAAGCAACAAGAGTTGTGAGTATAACTTAAGTGGTAAAGCACTTCCCTATGAGCACACCATGAGTTCAGCCTTGACTATCAACCAAAAATAAAAAAGAAACTTGGTATTCAGGGTTTGTTTTCTTTGTTACTAAAATATGCAGTTTTTAGATACAGTATTGAATATGTGAAAAGCCACATAATATATATGCTTTAATTAGTCCTCTGTTGATTTGGGGAAAATTGAGGCATTACACAACTGAATCACTTAATTCCTCATTGTAGATTAGTATTGCAGATTTTAAGATCTGGGAGTTGGAAGAGATCCGAGAAATCTGCTCCAAACTCCCAGTTAATGCAAGAATCCCCTTTACCCCTGTGCAGGGTCGGTAGACATGCCTAGTAAGGACACACCTTTAAACATATGTAGGAATGGAAAACTCACCTGAGAAGGAAGCTCCTTTCCATCCCTTCAGATATTTATTTATTTTTTAATTAAATTTTATTGACAAAGTGATGTACAGAGGGGGTACAGTTACATAGTAAGGTAGTGAGTACATTTCTTGTCTTATTTGTTACATCCTCCCTCATTTTTTCTTTCCCTTCCCTAGTTCAGATAAGCATATACATAATATCATACAGTGCTTTCAGATATTTAAATATAGTATTAAGGGCTGGGGATATAGCCTAGTGGCAAGAGTGCCTGCCTCGGATACACGAGGCCCTAGGTTCGATTCCCCAGCACCACATATACAGAAAACGGCCAGAAGCGGCGCTGTGGCTCAAGTGGCAGAGTGCTAGCCTTGAGCGGGAAGAAGCCAGGGACAGTGCTCAGGCCCTGAGTCCAAGGCCCAGAACTGGCCAAAAAAAAAAAATATATATATAGTATTAACTCTTCTGTTTGTACAACCACCAACCAAGCCTTTCTTCAGATCTAATTTGGCACAGGCCTAGTAGGATTGAAGATAGGCCATTGAAGCACAGAGGCATCATATATGTCAGATATGGCCCTGAACACTCTGTGGTACAAAGGATAATCTCTTTTATGAACTTTGTTAGCCTTGTTAAGAATTTTCTTCTTCTTCCCCCCCCCTTTGGTAGTGGGGCTTGAATTCTGGGCCTGGATGTTGTCCCTGAGCTCTTGAGCTAAGGCTAGTGCTCAGCCACTTGAGCTACAGCGCCACTTTGGTTTTCTGGTGGATAATTGGAGATAAAGAGTCTCATGGACTTTCTTTCCAGGCTGGCTTTGAACTTCGATCCTTAGATATCAGCCTTCTGAGTAGCTCGATTATAGGCGCAAGCCACTGGCACCGGCTTTTGTTAAGAATTTTGAGAATAACATTTTTAAAAATTTTTCAGAAAGGGCTGTTGGCATGGCTCAGCAGGGTCTGCTTAGCAAAGTAGTGCCTTCCAACCCTCCTCCCCCCAATAAGAAAAAAAATCCCTCAAGTTATTATTGCAGTTACTTTTGATTATATTTAGTTCTGTATATATGGAGGCACTGATGTCAGTTTTTCATTTAATTATTTAGACAAGCTTTAAAAAGTTTCCTAAGTATATAATATTGCAAGTCTTTTTCTCCTCAGTCTAGTACACGGGATCCTGAGGGGTTTTTTTATTGATTTTTTTCCATTCCTTTGCATACTTTGCAATATTTTGTTAGAAACTAAACATTTAAAACAATGTAAGGGCTAGGTATGGTGTTATAGGCCTTACGGCTATGTAGGAGGCACAGTTTGGAGGATCTCAGTGTGAGGCTGACCCAGCAAAAATTGCAAGACCCTACTTAGAGCATTCCCTAACAAGTTCATGACCCTGAGTTCAAACTTTAATACAGCAATAAGTTAATATTTTATAATAAGTCTGGATTCTGATTGCCTCTCCAGCACCACTGGGATTGTTATTCACTATGTCTTACAGGCTGTAATTCCATAGGTTCTGCCACTACTGATTTCTGTGCTTGTTTATTTTTGTTTCTAACTTAAAGCCTGACTTCCTGTGGATTACCCCTAGATCGTTGTAGCTTAGTGTTCAGCTAGTAGCCAGCTCAAAAGCTGGTGGTTTTGCTCAAAAGCTTCAATCAGTAAAGGATTCCAATATTTGCTGATGGGAGTGTTTGTAATTTGTGGAATGTACTTAAAATTCTGTAAGTTTATACAATTTGCCTTGGCTTTTACTTTTTGTATCTTCAGTGACTCATATTTCTCCAAGTAAGGGAAGGTAGTTAGGGCTTCTCTGCTATCTTCGAAGCATTCTTGAAGTCTTACATAAATACATATGACCACAAATCAGGATGAAAGATGGAATTTGAGAAGAATAAGAATGATTTTTGAGACCTTGAAAGATAAATTTTGAGGACATGTGATATGTAAAATTTGTATGAAGATTGACTGCAAAAATATATCACATATTTGTTATATAAATTCTCAGTAAATTCCCTCCCTCTTTTTTCCCTTTTAGCACCATGTATGTGTTTGGTGGTTTCAACAGTCTTCTCCTCAGTGATATCTTAGTGTTCACCTCGGAGCAGTGTGAAGCACATCGAAGTGAGGCTGCTTGCATAGCAGCAGGACCTGGTGTTCGGTGTGTGTGGGACACAGGGTCAGCTCAGTGTATCTCCTGGGAGTTCACAACTGAAGAACAAGCACAAAAGTTAAAATCAGAATGTTTTTCCAAAAGAAGTACGTTTCTTCTCTACTTAGAATTTGAGATTTTACTTTATTGAATTATGAAAGAACCCAGCATTTGTGTACTTGTATGTTCACCTCATCATCCATAATTATTTTTTAGTAGCTAGTACATCTTTAGGATTGTTTGAAAGTTGGTTTATAGACATATTTACTATGGATGAGAATGCTATTTGCTTCCTGGAAACTGTAAGTGATTGGAAACAAAACTTTGCAGGCATTGTGTAAGTTTTATATATCAACTTCAGAACTATCTACCTTAGTCTGAGATAGTGCTATCCAGTGGAATTTTTTTTTGAGACAAATTCTTGATATGTAACCTAGACCAGCTTTATACTCTTAATTCTCCAATTGCTAGAGCTCTCATAGGTATATGGCACCAGGCCTGGCTATGGCACTTTTTTTGTGCCACTCCCAGGAGCTTAAACTCTAGGCCTGGGTGCTATTCCTGAGTAGTTTTTGTTTTTGTTTTTTGCTTGTTTATGTTTTTATGGGGGGGGTGGATTTTTTTCCCTCAAGGCTAACACTTTCCCACTTGAGCCATAGCTCCATGTCTGGTTTTCTAGTGGTTAATTGGAGATAAGAGTCTCATGGACTTTCCTGCCCAGATTGCTTCCAACCATGATCCTTAGATCTCAACCTCCTGAGTAGCCAGGATTACAACAAGCATGAGCCACCAGCACCTGGCAATGGCCCTTTTTGATGATAGAAATATTATATAGATGCACTGTTCCAGGATGGTAGCTATGGGACTATCAGATAAACTAGAATGTGGCTGGTGTTACTGAGGAATAGAAACTTGTATTTTGTTTAATTTTACTGAAACTACATCATGCTTGTGGTTACCATCTTGGTTCCTGGAGGTCTAAAATTAAGGATAAGATCAGGAGCATCAACCCAGAAAACCAGTAAGTTGTTCTGGTGGATAGAGCTGCTATACTTAAAAAGTATTTTCTTTCTTTCTTTCTTTTTTTTTTTTGGCCAGTCCTGGAGCTTGAACTCAGGGCCTGGGCACTGTCCCTGAGCTTCTTTGGCTCAAGGCTAGCACTTGAGCCACAGCACCACTTCTAGCCTATTCTGTTTACGTGGTACTAAGGAGTGGAACCAGGGCTTCATGCATGCTAGGCAAGCACGCTACCACTAAGCCACATTCCCAGCCCCTTACAAAGTATTTTCTAACTGTACTAGTTGGATACATCACTGATAGTAAAACAGGTAGTTGCTGATGATGAGTAATGGTCTCTGCTTCTAGAAACTCCAAGGTATTCTCTTCATTCTGCTTGTTAAGCTTCTTGTCCTTTTGCTCTGAGTACAGAGCAACATGGTGAAGTTGTATGCAAGAAAGTCTTTAAAAGTAAGAAGAATGTTTATGCAAAATATTTGTAGACATCAGTTAATTTAAAATACATTGACTAAATTTCACAACTAGGATTGGTGTTGAAAGTTATGGTGGACTGTGGGAGCTTTTACTTTGCTGGATGCTCTAATGTAAGCTGCTTAGGAATGTAAATCCTCAATAAAAACCAGACAACTGTCCTCCTGAATCTGTAATTCACTGGTGGAGAATAGAGATTAGCTGAAGCTGGTAGGATTAATACCTGTCTTCTGGGAATGATAAAATCGGTGAAATATTCACCTTTCGGAAAGTTCACTAAAGTGAATTTTAGAAGTCAAAATTAAATTTTACTATCTTGGAAATAATACTGAGGTATCTTAGGTCTTTCAGTATGAACCCATTTGACATCTCATCTTAGATGTTGACTCCCTGTTTCACTCTACTTTCTGAGTGAGCTTGATTCTTTCGATGGTAACCAGGGAAAGAAGAGCAATCTAAGGGGCTGACTGCTGATTCTTTGTGAGGGTGGGCAGTTTGTGCACTCCACTATGTACCACATCCTTGAGATGATTTAACAAATCACAACAGGATTGCAGTTTCTCTTCTAGCAGGTCTGCAGTAACCCAGAAGTTCTGAAACTCATACTCTTGAATTCACATGTTTGTGTACAAAATGCAGTTTGACTAGTGTTTCCTGTAGTATTGTGGTAGTATATTGCTCCTCCCATGACACTACCTCTGCCTGTGCCTAAATTTGACTTGCATTTGTGACTAGGAGAGAGTCTCATTTTTCTCTATTACATTGTTTGGCTCCTCAACACCTCCTGTTGTGTATTCTATTACAAGTTGATTGTTCCTCTATCCTTGGAAGAAAAGTATTCAAAGACCCAGTTTACACATCAGTTGTGTCTCATAGTTGTTAAAAATCATTGTTTCTCATAAATCCCATTATTTTAGCCTGAACATATGAATATATTATCCTTCCATTTTTTACTCTCCACTTTACTTCCCATCAGTGTTATGAGGGTTTTTTTTCTTTTATTAATCTATCTTAGCTTGTGCTTAACCAGAGCTGTCACAATTGATGAGTTTTTCTTCTCTTCATAGCTTTTGAGCATGACAGATGTGACCAACACACAGACTGTTACAGCTGCACAGCCAACACCAATGACTGCCACTGGTGCAATGACCATTGTGTCCCTATGAACCACAGCTGCGCAGAAGGCCAGGTCAGGGGCTGTTACTCAAGCTAAAAAATCATCTTAATTGGGCTTAGGTGTAGGTTGAATGTAGGTAATTGTCCAGAGGGGGTGTGTGTGTGTGTGTGTGTGTGTGTGTCTGTCTGTCTGTCTGTCTGTCTGTCTGTCTTGTCTGTCTGTCCATGTGTGGCCTGCCTTTTCTCCAAGACTTTTCTCTCTAAGCTAGTGAACCTCAAACATCTAGGTCTCAGCCTCTGAATAACTAGGATTATAGGAGTGGGCCATTGGTGTCCAGAGATTTTGTTGTTGCTGTTGCCAGTACTGAGATCTGAACTTGTACTTGTCTGGCTTGCTTAGTGGTGTTCTGTTATTTGAATCATGCCTCCAGCTCCAGAGTTATTTTTAAAATGGGATGTAGACTTCGATTGTATTCTTTTCTAAATATATGCATTCTGATTCTAAGGTTCTTACTATCCAGTAGAATTTTTGTATGGAATTTTAGAAGAAGGTAAGACTTTTATCTAAGGATTTTGTTCCTGAGCGTGGATGTAGCTAAACTAGATGCTGGGTCTGAAGCTTATAATGGTACGCTCACTCCACTTGGGTAAGGTCTGAGGAGAAAATTAGGACCCATATTGAATTGTAGAAATAATAATCTTTGCAAAATCTCTTTGTCTTTTTAATTTTGGGGGGGCAAGGGTTGTGTCACTATATTGCCCAGGCTGGTTTTAAACTTCTGATCCTCCTCAGCCTCCCAGATAACTGAGATTATAGGCATGTGTCACCATGCCCAGCATTCTCCTTATGTTATATCTCAGTTCATTGTAACTTCTGTGGTCTCTATGTATGAATTTTGAATTTTTGGTTAAAAGAGATCAAAGAAGATAAAATGACCCAGCTTTTATAGTTGTAACTTTTTTTTTTTTTTTTGGTCAGTCATGGGGCTTGGACTCAGGGCTTGAGCCCTGACCCTGAGCTTTTCTGCTCAAGGCTAACACACTACCACTTTGAGCTCCACTTCTGGTTTTCTGGTGGTTAGAGATAAGACCCTAACAGACTTTCCTGCCTAGGCTGGCTTTAAAACATGATCCTCAAATTTCAGCCTCCTGAGTAGCCAGGATTACAGGTGTAAGCCACCAGCACCAGGCTCAAGGATTTTTGTTGTGGTGCTTGAACTCAGGGCCTGGGTGCTATCCCTGAGCACTTTTCCCAAAGCTAGTGCTCTACCACTTTGAGCCACAGCACTACTTCCGCTTTTCTAGTGGCTAATTGGAGATGAGCATCTCACAGACTTTCCTGCCTGGGCTGGCTTTGAACCATAATCCTCAGATCTCTGCCTCCTGAGTAGCAGCTAGGATTATAGATGTGAGCCACCAGCACCCAGCTAGTTTCAGCAATTTAATAAGACATTTTTGTCAGTTTAATGTGCTTTTGCTTTTTTTTTTTTTTTTTTTTTTTTTTTTTGCCAGTCCTGGGCCTTGAACTCAGGGCCTGGGCACTGTTCCTGGCTTCTTTTCCTCAAGGCTAGCACTCTGCCACCTGAGCCACAGGGCCACTTCTGGCTGTTTTCTATATATGTGGTGCTGAGGAATCGAACCCAGGGCTTCATGAATACTAGGCGAGCACTCTTGCCACTAGGCCATATTCCCAGCCCCTTAAAATCCAAAACTTTTTAAAAATCAAAAACTTTTAGACCATTGTAGAAGACATTTGAAAATGAGCAATTTCAGCATTCCCATTTTGTAGTCAGCAGATTAAGACAAGATGTTTAAAGGAAGTCTGTTTCCTTACCAGTTAAATGCATGTTCTTGAGCAGAGTATTTCACTGTGGCATTCCTATTGCAGAGCTGCTTTGTCTGCATTTGATTTGTCTCTTTACTTACAATTTGCTTCCCCTTTAAATTTTGTCTTTAGTATCCTACTGTATAAGCTCTCTGAATGTAAGATAAAAATCTTTTGCCCACTGTGTTCTAGATCTCCATTTCCAAATATGAGAAGTGCCCCAAGGATAACCCCATGTACTACTGTAACAAGAAGACCAGCTGCAGGAGCTGTGCTCTGGACCAGAACTGCCAGTGGGAACCTCGGAATCAAGAGTGCATTGCCTTGCCTGGTAGGCCTTGTGGTTTACTTTGTGTGTGGATCCAAAACTTCATCCCACCTCCTCAATATTGTAGAGCATAGATTGAACCCAGTAGAGGGGACCATATGTTTGTTCATTCTCCTGCCCTCTGAACTAAATACAGTTCCTAAATTTTTAATTCCTACTGTCCTTTGAAATGAAGCAAAGCATCATCTAACTACTCTGGAGAATCAAAGGACAGTTTGTCTACATGTCACTGATCTTGCCCCATTGTTTTTCCCTGTGATATAACTCCACAATCTCAGCAGCCAGACTTCAGGACAGATCATAATGAGTATTTCTTATTGGCCAGTGGAATTTGTCATCTGCTTCCTGGGGGGACCTCCTTCTCTCAGGAAGGAGAAGGAAACAAGAGATACTTGCATTAGCAGTGCCTGCTGTGGTAATCTCCAGCCCTGTACTTTATGGTATCCTTAGGTTTGGGGATAAGTATGCTGAGAGCAACAAGATATGACTGAATCCCTATGACTTATTTTCTCACCCATGATGTCCAGGAAAAGGAACTGTGGCTCTCTGCAACATCTGCGGCATGAGCAGGGCATTTGGGCTGGACTTAGCCCCCTTTTGAATATCCTTTAGAAGAATGTGATTCAGTTTGAAGAATTGTTCTTATCTCTTATTCTGTCTCAAACATTAATGTACACCAGAACACTTGAAAAATCATCTTCCTAAAAAACACCTTCCTAGGGGGCTGGGAATATGGCCTAGTGGCAAGAGTGCTTGCCTCGTATACATGAGGCCCTGGGTTCAATTCCCTAGCACCATATATACAGAAAACGGCCTGGTGGCGCTGTGGCTCAAGTGGCAGAGTGCTAGCCTTGAGCAAAAAGAAGCCAGGGACAGTGCTCAGGCCCTGAGTCCAAGCCCCAGGACTGGCCAAAAAAAACACACCTTCTAATACAGATCTGAAGTTGTACTCTAAGGGGCTGGGGATATGGCCTAGTGGCTAGAGTGCTTGCCTCCTGAAGTTGTACTCTAGAGTCTGTATTTTAATTGGTCTCCAATGCCACACTGAAGAAGTCTATCTGCTCTTAAATGATGTCTTTCTCACAATACTTTCTATTGATTTTAATGGCTGTTTTGGATAAAGAATTGATGGTGTCTCCCAGATATTCTGGATCTGGTGGAGCCACTTGTCTCACTTGTTGTCATTTTATGTCCAGGGAGCATGCATAGCTTCTGTTCAGTCCCTTGTGTTTGTTTGTTCAGCATAATATCAGGAGTGGATTGCAAGCTTGCTTTGTATGCTACAGCCTTTTCACTTTTGAGGATCTGTGCACTTATTTGTACCTTCTGCTTGATATGTAAACAATGCAGCAAATATTGCCATATTTGCAGTTTCCTGTTCCACTTCTGATACACTGCTGGCCACTAAGGATTTTAGTATTCTTTTGAATTGTTCTTTAGAAAGAAGTATGGCAATCTAACATTGACAGACACCAAACAGTTTTCCTCAAAGACTAGAAGATTTTCCTCAGAATATGCTTCCCAAGATTCAGGAAAAATATGATTGCTGAACTTTTTTTTTTAATTCATAACTTTTGGGGAGGACTGAAGTATGAATTCAGGACCTTACTCTTGCTCTAGCAGGTACTCTGCCACTTGACATTCCACCATTCAGCCTAACAACATTTTTTTAGTCCTTGTGTTCTGTATTTGGAAATGAGTAAGTAATGTGTCTGATGGTCTTACCAGATCCTAAGGAAGCACCTAAATTTATTTATTTATTTATTTTTGGCCAGTCCTGGGCCTTGGACTCAGGGCCTGAGCACTGTCCCTGGCTTCTTCCCGCTCAAGGATAGCACTCTGCCACCTGAGCCACAGCGCCCCTGCTGGCCGTTTTCCATATATGTGGTGCTGGGGAATCGAACCCAGAACTTCATGTGTAGGAGGCAAGTGCTCTTGCCACTAGGCCATGTTCCCAGCCCCGCACCTAAAATTTGAATCACAAAAATCATTTAGGTGATCAGTAATTTGAGCTAATAGTATAGTACTGTAGTATGATCTCTAAAACACTTTTTTCCCTTCTTCCCACCCAAAGAAAACATCTGTGGCATTGGCTGGCATTTGGTTGGAAATTCATGTTTGAAAATTACAACTGCCAAAGAGAATTACGACAATGCTAAATTGTTCTGTAGGAATCACAATGCCTTTCTGGCTTCCCTCACAACCCAGAAGAAGGTGGAATTTGTCCTTAAACAACTACGAATAATGCAGTCATCACAGAGCATGGTGAGTTAACTAATATCCTCAGACCTGCCAGCCCCTAGCTTGTGTGAGATGTACTGACAAGGGGAAGAATGCAAGTGAACATACCATAATAGCCTATAGAACTACACTCTTCCTTAACACATTCTTCTTTTCTTAAAAATTTAAAATACTAGCTAGTGGCTCACACCTGTAATCCTAGGTACCCAGGAGGCTGAGATCTGAGGATTGTGGTTCAGTGGCAGCCCAGGCAGGAAAGTCTGTGAGACTCTTTATCTCCAATTAACCACCAGAAACCAGAAGTGGTGGTGTGGCTCAAAAAGATAGAGTGCTAGCCTTGAGCTGGAGAGCTCAGGGAGAGCCAAGGCCTTGAGTTCAAGCCCTATGACCAAGAAAAAAAAGAAAAAGAAAAAAGAAAGATACTTTGTACATTTTTATTAGTCCTGTCTATTAAGTTATGCAGTGCATGAATGATGTGTAAGATGCATAGTAATGTACATGCTCTGGTATCACTAGCTGATTATTTCACCTGTTTTAGCTCTAGATTTTTTTTTTTTTTTTTTTGGCCAGTTCTGGGGCTTGGACTCAGGGCCTGAGCACTGTCCCTGGCTTCTTTTTTGCTCAAGGCTAGCACTCTGCCACTTGAGCCACAGTGCCACTTCTGGCCGTTTTCTGTATATGTGGTGCTGGGGAATTGAACCCAGGGCCTCATGTATGCCACTAGGCCATATCCCCAGCCCCTAGCTCTAGATTTTTTGTGTACATGTGTATCAGTACTAGGGCTTAAACTCAGGGCCTTGGTGCTGTCCCTTAGCTTTTTCGCTCAAGACTAGTACTCTATTTTTTTTTTTGGCCAGTCCTGGGCCTTGGACTCAGGGCCTGAGCACCATCCCTGGCTTCTTCCCGCTCAAGGCTAGCACTCTGCCACCTGAGCCACAGCGCCCCTTCTGGCCGTTTTCCATATATGTGGTGCTGGGGAATCGAACCGAGAGCTTCATGTGTAGGAGGCAAGCACTCTTGCCACTAGGCCATATTCCCAGCCCCAAGACTAGTACTCTACTACTTGAGCAATAGCTCCACTTCTGACTTTTTGGTGATAATTAGAGGTAAGATTCCCATGGACTTTCCTGCCTATCCTTAGATCTCAGCCCACTGATAGCTGTAATTACAAGCCTGAGCCACTAGTGCCTGGCTTCTAGATTTTGTTAGCCAGATTAAGATTAGTTGGAGTAAGCTACCTGAATCCCTTATGTTTAAGGTGTTAAACAGTACACAATATGATCCCATTAAGAAATGCACATCTGGGCTGGGAATATGGCCTCCTGGTAGAGTGCCTGCCTCGTATACATGAAGCCCTGGGTTCGATTCCTCAGCACCACATATATAGAAAAAGCCAGAGGTGGTGCTGTGGCTCAAGTGGTAGAGTGTAGAGTACTATCCTTGAGCAAAAAGAAGCCAGGGACGGTGCTCAGGCCCTGAGTTCAAGCCCCAGGACTGGCAAAAAAAAAGAAAGAAAGAAAGAAATGCACATCTATTTGGATTTTACTTGGACAGTCCAGAAGAGACGGTGCCTTCCTGTCAAAGATTTTGAAGCTTGGAAAGGCTCAGGGTCTTTTCCTTTCCAGTCATGTTCTCCGGTGGCATGTAGTTGATAGTCCATAATCACATTTGATCATTCTTAGTCCAAAGTCCAAAAACTCTGATGCTAACTTCCTCATGGAACAAAGTTTTCTGGCAGTGTTGTTTGTGATACAAAGAAATCTAGGCAGCCAGGCACTGGTGGCTCACACCTATACTCCTAGCTACTCAAGAGGCTGAGGTCTGAGGATCATAGTTTGAAGCCAGCCTGGGCAGAAAAGTCCCTGTGAGACTCTTGTCTCCAATTAACTACCAGAAAACCAGAGTGGTGCTGTGGCTCGTGGCCTTGAACCCAAAGAGACTCATGCCCTGAGTTCAAGCCCATGACTGACAAAAAAAAAAGTCATGGAGCATAATTCTTCCTTGCATGTAATCAATATTTTATAAGTATTGTTAAATGACTTCATGTAACAATGGTTATTTTAATTAAGTTTGTGGATAACAATCTTCTTTACAGCATCTTCATAGGATAATAGACATTTGGAATATGGGGCTTGAACTCAGGGCCTGAGCACTGTCCCTGGCTTGTTTTTGCTCAAGGCTAGCACTCTGCCACTTGAGCCACAGAGCCACTTCTGGCTTTTTCTATATATGTGGTGCTGAGGACTCGAACCCAGGGCTTCATGTATATGAGATGAGCACTTTACCACTAGGCCATATTCCTAGCCCCTGGAATATGATTATTGCTTTATTATTTTTCTTTGTAATCTCTCTGAGCTATATTTTTGTCCTTCATAAAATGACCATAATTGAAGGGATGATAGATCTTAAAGTGATATGTCTTGAGTTTACAGAATAAAGAGCTTCTCTTATATCTGTGAGATATACCTCACTTAGTGGTAGAAGTCTATTTTGGTCAAGAAATTGGTGTATTTATAAGTGTGTCTGTTTTACCTGTAGTCCAAGCTCACCTTAACTCCATGGGTTGGCCTTCGGAAGATCAATGTATCCTACTGGTGCTGGGAAGATATGTCTCCATTTACAAATAGTTTACTGCAGTGGATGCCATCTGAGCCCAGCGATGCTGGCTTCTGTGGAATCTTGTCAGAGCCTAGTACTCGGGGATTGAAGGCTGCAACCTGTATCAACCCACTCAATGGCAGCGTCTGTGAAAGGCCTGGTAAGGACATGAGTGGATAAGATACACTGGGAAGCTTTTTGAGAGAGCATGTAGGAGGCATAGTTAAGTTGAGATGTGTTAAATAGTCACGAAAACAGATGGAGTATTATATTTCAAGAATAACCTCAAATTTTAAATGGAGTGGGAAATAATCTGTGCCTCTGACTAGTTTGTCATTCAAAAAAACAACAACACAACAACAAAAATAGCATTACTCAAAGAACCTAGTATTTTAATTAACATGGGGACTGAATGATTTGTTGACTCCAGTAAGTGTTGCGAATTTCTCTGAAAGTCAAGTTTCTTGGTGTTGGCAGAGATATGCTGTGAAAGAAAGAACAAAAAGGAAAATAAAACAAGATTAGAAAAGCAGCGAGCCACTGCAGTGGTAGTATTGAGAAAGCTAATGTCAGCAGTTAGGAAAATGAGGAGTGCAATTCTGTGACAGAAGCCAGAAGCCAACAAGAGCCTTGCCTGTACTGTGGCCAGTACGTTGAATACCTTCTCAGGTTTGCATCTTTTTTTTTTTTTTTCCCAGTCCTGGGCCTTGGGCTCAGGGCCTGAGCACTGTCCCTGGCTTCCTTTTTTGCTCAAGGCTAGCACTCTGCCACTTGAGCCACAGCGCCACTTCTGGCCATTTTCTATATATGTGGTGCTTGGGAAATGAACCCAGGGCTTTATGTATACAAGGCTAGCTCTCTTGCCATTAGGCCATATCCCCAGCCCCTCAGGGGTGCATCTTGATGGGAATTAAGTTAGGCTCCATGAAGGCAAGCCCCCGGACAGCTTTTGTGACATACGGAAAGGACTCACAGCAACAAGCTGAATTGTAAACTAATTTGGGGAGGCTCAACTCTTTTTATACTGTTTCTAGTTGGAGGAAAGTCCATAAAAAAGATGTATAAATGTCCATAGGGAAACTTTTCAGCCTTTTTGAACCTAAATTCCTAGGTGAATTTAATGAATGCTGTTGTTCCTCTTCCCCCTAAAATTGAAGAGGATTTTAGAAATTCAAGTGGCTTATAAATCCCCTCAAATTGATCCTAGGTCTCCTATAATTCTAAGGGGTTTAAGACTGTATACTTTTTTTGGAAACATTCTTTGTTCTTCAATCTTTGTCCTCAGTGCCTTTTAAAAAGAAAAGTCCATTTCTTCCCCAAGTATATGGCCATACTTGACTCAAGAATACATGATGACTCAAAATCTTTCTGTGTTTTCCTTCATGTAATGAAGTACCTGAGTTGATTCTGTAACAAACGAATATGTTGTAACCCACATTTGAAAATCTCTGACCACAGCTGATATAATGTCACTCTGAAAGTATCCCTCTTGGGTTTAATTCCCAGCCAACCACAGTGCCAAGCAGTGCCGAACGCCATGTGCCCTGCGGACAGCATGTGGAGAATGCACCAGCAGCAGCTCCGAGTGCATGTGGTGTAGCAACATGAAGCAATGTGTGGACTCCAATGCCTACGTGGCTTCCTTCCCTTTCGGCCAGTGTATGGAGTGGTATACAATGAGCAGCTGCCCTCGTAAGTTAACAAGAAGCCCAGACATTCATGACTTCCCTGTATAGGAGCAGCAAGTGCTTGTCATGGGTAATGATCTCAGCCCGTGAATATTTGATGGACGTACTGGATTTGCTCTTCTGTTCAACTCTGTCCCGAAGCTGTGTTAAGCTAGGTTTGCTTGATGACAGACTGCACACATAATCAGACAAATTTAAATAAATCTAGGATAGATAACAGAGTAGGAGAAGGGGTATCTGTTATATTTTGCACAAAATATTAGCCTCTTTAAGCTCATTATCTCTTTTAAATGGTCACTATAGAGTAGTAATTTTGAATCACAGACGTTAGTCTGTTAAAGAAAAGGTAATTTAAACATAATAAATTCAAATCTACCCATGATAGTAAATTGCAACTTGTGTGTTTTTTTTTATAGCTGAAAATTGTTCAGGCTATTGTACTTGCAGTCATTGCTTAGAGCAGCCAGGCTGTGGCTGGTGTACTGATCCTAGCAATACTGGGAAAGGGAAGTGCATCGAAGGCTCTTATAAAGGACCAGTAAAGATACCTTCACAGGCCTCTAGTGGAAATGCCTATCCACAGCCCCTTCTGAATTCCAGCATGTGTCTAGAGGACAGCAGATACAACTGGTCTTTCATCCATTGTCCAGGTAAGATGCCTGTGTGGCTACTACCAGTTTATGAAGAATAAAACTTGAAAGCTATATTAGTTACCATAGATTTTCTTTATGAAAAAAATGTGACATCATTTTAGGAAGAATAATTTCATGTGAAAAATATTTTAATATCAATAAAACATTGAGCTCTCTATGTGAGTTATTTTAAGATTTTTTTTTCTTAGACTAGGATACAAACTCGGTATCTTATCCTTTTGCTCATTGTCTGGCACTCTACCACCTTAATCTTGCCCTTAATCCCAATCTTACTAATTTTTATTAAAAACAATATATATTCTTTATGAAAGATATTACAGGTGTATAGAAAATAAGAACTGAATCCTAGCTACTCGGAGACTGAGATCTGAAGGATCTAAGTTCAAAGCCAGCCCAAGAAAGAAAGTCGAGGAAAATCCATCTTCAATTTACTGGTAAAATACCAGGCTGGAGACTTAACAAATTCGATGGTTTTTATCAGGTTGAGAAAGTTTCTTTCTTTCTTTTTTTTTTTAATACTGAGATTTTAACTCAGACTTTCTTATTTGCTAAACAGGTGCTCTACTGCTTGAGCTATACCTATAGGCTCCTATAGGCTCTTTATCTGTGATATTATTCATTTATTTGTTTACTTATTTGTTTTTCTGACAGTCCTGCAGCTTGAACTCAGGGCCTGGACACTGTTCCTGAGATAGTGTTTCTTTTTTTGCCAGTCCTAGGGCTTGAACTCGGCCTGGGCACTGTCCTTGAGCTTCTTTTGCTCAAGGCTAGTACTCTACCACTTGAGCCACAGTGCCACTTCTGGCTTTTTTTCTGTTTATGTGGTACTGAGGAATCAAACCCAGGGCTTCATGCATGCTAGGCAAGCACTCTACTACTAAGCCACATTCCTAGCCCTCAAATTCATTTTTTTTAATGAGCCTCTTTTGATGATTTTTTTAAAGATGAATCTCACTTTGCTAACCTTAAACTCCTGGGTTGGGTTTAAGCAGTCCTGCCTCTAGCCTCCAAAGTAATTGGGACTTTAGTCCTGCACCGCCATGCCTGCCTAGTGTTGATGATTTTATATTTAGGGGCAATAACAAACGTAGGAATAGATGCAAATAAATCTTGTCAAACTTATTCCATTTACTTCTGCTCTGGAGAGGCTCCTTAAAATTTTATTCCTTTCAGCTTGCCAGTGTAATGGCCATAGCAAATGCATCAACCAGAGTATCTGTGAGAAGTGTGAGAACCTGACCACGGGCAAGCACTGTGAGACCTGCATATCTGGCTTCTATGGTGATCCTACCAATGGAGGCAAATGTCAACGTAAGTCATATGGGTTAGGTTCACTGATTGTGCCAGGTGGAACATATACTTCTATTAGAGTTGAATATCTGGAAGGAAGAGAGAAAGCTACTTGGTTCTGGATGTTGTATTTCTGATTGAGTCATCTTGTCAGGAGTTCAGCTAAGCTGGGAGTTGATCCTTTGGATGTGGGAGCAGCTGGTTAAAGCAGCAAATCAACAGTGAAAGAGTTAAGCAGTGGTATAAACAAGAGAAAGAGCCAAGTCCCCCCTTCTCCCTCATGGAACAGTACACCAAAGAGAGAAGGAGAACAGTTGTGGGTAGGAACATCTCATCATGGAGGAGCCTGACATGCAGAGAGGTAAAGAAGGAAGTCCCAGAAGTGGGAAGACAGTATCTTCAGAGTTTCCCTCGTTCCCACAAAGAGGCCCTCAGCTCAGGATTGAAGGTACATGTGCAGTGTGACTGACTGGGGGCCAGCTTCCTTACCTCAGCTCCTTGACTCCTTGAGAGACTGCAGCACCTAGCTGTGTCCAAGTCTGCTATGGGAGGGCAGCTGTGTGTGACCCCCAGTGCCAGCAGTCAGAAATGAGATGAGGGTGACAAGTGCTGGAAGGGCTTTGGAAATGCCTTGTTTCTGAGTGTGTGTGTGTGTGTGTGTGTGTGTGTGTGTGTGTGTGTGTGTGTTTCAAAATGCTGCTCTTGTGGAAAAAAAATGCTGCTTGGCTGAGGTGGAAGGCATCCCAACCAACTTCCTCCCAGATATAGTCCCCACTCAGAGCAGGGACCCAGTACCTGGCATACTAGAGATGCTTTGTAAATATTTATTGAATAAAAGAAAGAAGATAATACTGGAAGAAAAAAAAAGTTCTCAAAATGAAAATGGCAATTGTTTCAGGTAGCATCAGGGACCAGCTTCTTTTCCTCCTATCCTTTGGCCTTGGGTCTTTTAATGTTACTTTTACATTGTTAGAGATAAATTTAGCTGAAAAAAATCATGACTCTTATGAACTGTTTTAGTTTTAGTGTATCTTTTCTAGAAAAGACAAAGAGAAAAAGCTCTGATCCTAATAATCTAAACCCATTGTGACCTGCTTCTTCACCTTTGCTTTTTCCCAGCATGCAAGTGCAATGGGCATGCATCACTGTGTAACACCAACACGGGCAAGTGCTTCTGCACCACCAAGGGTGTCAAGGGGGATGAATGCCAGCTGTGAGTACCACATTCTACCACGAGGGAAGTCAGGGGCCTCAACCCTGAAAGCTACCCTTTCCCTGTGAGACCTCTGGGTTCATTCATTTGAAACTATGCCCATCCTGCTTCACATAGACCCAACTTCTAAACTGAGGAGTCATTAACAACCATTCTTTAATGGATATTTCATTCACTTTAATATATATCTGATGCTAAACATTTCCTAGCTTGCTAATTTGGGTTAGTCATTTAACTTCAGCACCTACTCAAAATTTTCATGCTAGGGGGATGCATTCTTTTGAGTTAGAAGAGCCTGGTATGGATATTTACTTAGCATTTTGGTTTTCTAGTAGTAGAAATTATCTTCTTGCCTTTAACCCATCCATTCATGTTCTGGCCCTCTTTGGTGAAATGTATTTAATGACTCATCTATAAGGGGGCAGTCTCAGCAAAGACAGACAGAGTTTCAGACCTGGCTTTGCCTCCATTAAGCTTCCATTTCCCCATCTATCAACAAAGGCCTTGCAATAATTATTTTTAGTATCTTGGTTATCTGGCACAAGAGAGATTATCCCCCAGTTTATATATACCACTCTTCCTTACTGGAAAACTTACTGAAATATGTACATTGAGGTTTTTTCTTCTCTCAAGAAGCTTAAAACAGAACAAGTAGATGTGGACACATTAAGTTATATCAGAAGATTTCATTATTTGTAAATTTTGTCTTAAAGAACAATAGTGGATCAACTGTGGCAGTACACTAATCTCAGCTGTTTGGGAGATGAATATAAAAGGATCTCAGTTCAAGTCCAGCCTATACAAAAAAAAGTGAGATTTTATCTCAAGAAATAAGATGGACATGGTGGCTCACACCTGTAATCTGAACTATGCAGGAGATGGAGGAAGATTACTGTCCAAGAAAGGAATGGAAGTCTGTCTGGAAAAGGAACTAAAACAGCTGGGAGCGTGGCATAAGTGGTAGAGCACTTGAGGTTCTGAGTCCAGAAACAGTACCACCAAAAATTAAATAAAAAGAACAGTAGTAATCCATCAGCAATTTTGAGTCATTTTTAGTATGATTTAGCAGAGAATTGATCTCTGTATACTTTACAGTTTACATCAATGTATATAGTTACTAGTTTCATGCTACCCTAAAGCCAATATATGAAAAAAAACTAACCAAGATTAAGTGTAATTTTTTTATTCAGACTCCTTTAAACAGAAAAACATGATAGAGCAAAATTAATCACTTATTTAGAGACACAACAAAGACATGAAGTGTGGCATCCAATGAAATTCAATTTTCCAAAAGATTGTGACTATGGCAAGTGCCAGTTATCACTTGGACTATTTGTCTCTAACTTACTAGGTTTTAGCATTACCTAAGCTCTCTTTCTTTTCATTTGCTTGGTAGCTAGTATGCTTGCCTAAGTAGCTCTGTCACTAATGATGATGTTTGTAGATGACATCTATGGAGGGAAATTAATCTTTTTTTTTTTTTTTCTGGGTGTAATAGCAGACACCTGTAACCCCAGCATTCAAGGCGCCTGGGATTACATTCCAGGCAAGAGTATGAAGAGTTAAAGGATAGTCTGGGCTGCATAGCAAGACCCTGTCTCAAAGAAAAAAAAATTTTTTTTTTCCAGTCCTGGGCCTTGGACTCAGGGCCTGAGCACTATCTCTGGCTTCTTTTTGCTCAAGGCTAGCACTCTGCCTCTTGAACCACAGCGCCACTTCTGGCCATTTTCTGTATATGTGGTGCTGGGGAATCGAACCTAGGGCTTCAAGTATACGAGGCAAGCGCTCTTGCCACTAGGCCATATCCCCAGCCCTCAAAGAAATTTTTTGAAATAATAATTCTTTTTAGATAAAATGAATTTTTTTCTTTGAAGTGGTATACAGTTGCTGAAGCATTTTGGGGTGGATTTTTCTTAAAGTGGTTGTTGGTATTTAGTTTTTGCTTGCTTGTATTAAAGGGAGAGCAGGAAAGTAAAGAGAAATATTTTTAAAATGCTTAATTGCACTTTTAGGATGTATAGTCTACACAATGTGTTTTTCATTGTAATAAGTAGGGTCTATCCTTATTATACATGATCTCGTTTTGGCAAATTTTAGCCATTTTTTTTGATGTATTAATAGTGTGAGTTCCTTGGCAGTCAGCAGGAAAATTTATAAAAACTCCTACTGGTCCAGCAATTCTGAATAATGAAGAAAGTAATTATCATGATTCAAAACCAATTCCCTCCTTCCCTCTCCCTTTCTCCCTTCCCCCCTCCCTCTCTCCTTCTCTTCCTTTCTCTTTCCCATTCTTTGAGTTTAAACTCAGGATATTGCACTTGGTAGATAAGCACTCTACCACTTGAGCCACACCCCTAGCCTATGATTCACAACGTTGTAGTTTATACAAAAGGATCTGCTTGACTTTAAAAGTGTAGATTCATGTTGGAATTATGGTTCCATGGTAGATTATAGATTCAAGCTAGAATTGTGTTTCCATGTTAGAATACCTGAACACCTAGCAAGCACAAGACTTTCAGTTCAAACTCCAGTCCCCATATATATATTCTATTTTTAAAGGCAATAGAAAATAATCTCATTTTTTTCCTCTCCTAGATGTGAAGTAGAAAATCGATACCAAGGAAACCCTCTCAAAGGAACATGTTATTGTGAGTGTTTTTGTGATTCTTATTTCTAGAAAAAGAATAGTTCAGCAAAAACTCCATTTTCTTTAATATGGTTTGAGAATGGTAAGTATTTGTAGCAACTACTCATAAAAGTATCCCAGCTTGAAGGGCTTACCTGTGAACACTGTTTTCAGCTGTTTTAATTGTGGCTGTTCCTTATGGTAGCATGCTGGGGCTCAGATAGCAAGTGTCAATACAACCCCTGACTTTCCTTAACTTAAGTTCTTGAGAAGCCTTGCTTCATTTGCCATACCTGATTAAAGTTATTGTTTTATATTACAGGATGTAGATAAAAAAGCACTTCTTAAAATTCAGGCAAAGTTTCATCATTCTCTCTGGAGCTAATTTGTATTAGAATAAATATATAAAATAAAATACCAGTAATTATTCTTGGAAAGTGCATCTGGCAAGTTGACTAGCTCTTTATGGGTAAATGTATTTTCTGTCTTATGAGAGTCCACTTAGAAGATCATATTATGGAGCCAGAGAAAAAGGAGTTAATTTTTGGCATCTCTAGTCTAGTTCTATACCTGTTGTATTGGATTGAGTACAGTGGACTTGAACATTAAGTTGTGCCAATTTGAGACAGGAAGCTCTTTTTTAAGCTCTATCATGCTAGTTTGTGAGTATCACATTATGCTTTCTGGATAGTATAACAAACATTCCTTGTCCTAGACCTTGAATCAACCACTATTCCTTAAGGTCTTGTTTCTGTTATACTATTAATTGTTTATCCTTGGATCCTTAAGCCAAACCTAGCAATATATAGGTTAATATATATTTGTAGGAGAGTTGCATTGGAGCCCAAATCTCAAACATTGTCATGATATGAAGAGGGTTTGGTGAGTAACACAAATTATAAAACTGAGGAACTGGTGTCTTTTGAAAAACTGGAGTATAAGTGAGTCAGAATTCTTTCCTAACTATTAAGTTTATGAGAAAGCAATCTATACTTCCAGAGGCCTGATCTGTTTTGTTTTATACCAGTTTTTAAGTATGTATATCTTTCTTTCCATAGATACACTTCTTATTGACTATCAGTTCACTTTTAGCCTGTCCCAGGAAGATGACCGTTATTACACAGCCATCAATTTTGTGGCTACTCCTGATGAAGTAAGATTTTTTTAACTTCCATATAGTTTTGAATTTGTATGGATTATTTCCTTGATTATCATGGATAGAAGTACTACCTTAGCAGTGGACTCACGATAGAGTCTCAGAATACTCTGGAGAGGTGCAGGAAAGAAATACTAGTCTTATGTTTTTATCTTCTTTCCATCCCAAAGGCAAGAACAGTGTTAAAGGATTTATTAAGGGGCTGGGAATATGGCCTAGTGGCAAGAGTGCTTGCTTCCTACACATGAAGCCCTGAGTTTGATTCCCCAGCACCACATATATAGAAAATGGCCAGAAGTGGTGCTGTGGCTCAAACGGCAGAGGGCTTAGCCTTGAGCAAAAAGAAGCCAGGGACAGTGCTCAGACCCTGAGTCTATGGCCTAGGAATGGCAAAAAAAAAAAAAAAAAATATCAAGATCTGAACACTGACATTGACTCTACGTACTTTGTCGGTTCATCATTGCCTATACAGGAGCTCCATCAGCAATGCACAGAGAGCAAATGTTAGAGCCCAGATTTATTCTCTCAAAATAGACCCAACATTTAAAACTTGCTTACAAAGGCAAGACACAATAGCTCAGTCCTGTACTCCTAGCCAGTCAGGAGGTAGATATTGGGAGAATGCTGGTTGGAGGCCAGCTAGGCAAAAAGTTCATGAGGCCCCTATCTCAACCAGTAAGAAGTTGGGTTGAGGTATATGCTTATTATCCTAGCTACATAAGAACCATAAATAGGAAGACTGCAATCCAGGCTGGCTCCAGGCATAAGTGTGAAACTGTATTTGAAAAATAACAAAACAAAAAGGGCTTAAAGGCTGGGCAGGTTCACACCTATAATCATAGCTACTCCGGCCGAGATCTGAGGATTGCAGTTGAAAGCCAGCCTGTGCAGGAAAGTCTGTGAGACTCTTTATCTCCAATTAGCCACCAAAAAACTGGAAGTGGAGTAATGGCTCAAAGTGATAGAGTGCTAGCCTCAAGCAAGATACAGTTCAAGGTCAGTACCCAGGCCCTGAAAAATACAAAAACAAAAAATAGGGCTTACAGCATGATTCATGTTGTAGTGTGCCTACCTGGCAAGTGCAAGATTCTATGTACAAACCACAGTACTACCAAAAAAAAAAAAAAAAGAAGAAGAAGAAAAATTACCCACAAAAGAAATTGCTGACTGATACAAGCATAATAGGACAGCAAGGAAGATGGTAGAGGTGACACTTATGTTCCTAGGAGAAAATTTCTAGCTTCATCAAGAGGCAAAATAGCAAAGATTCAATGAGGTCTAAGAAGTTGAGAAGAAGTTACTGAAGTAGTTAAAAATGGCTATATCTACTCGCAGTGATGAAGCCCAACCTGCCAAAAGGCGTTAACCCACTGGTAGAAAGGAGCCATTTAAAAGCAAAGCATCTAGAACATAATGATACACCTTTACTTTTCTTCTTGGTGCTGAAGATCAAATTCAGAACCTTATTCATGTGAAGCATGAGCACTATTATCAAACTACTCTCTAGCCCAGTTTCCTTAGTGAAATATAAAGTCATTCAGTACCCCTTCCAGTACTGAAGGAAATCTTACTAAACTTGATATTAAGTTATTAAGGAGCCCCTAAATACACTGTCATCAGGGTCTTACTTGCTGTCTTTAGGCTTGCTCGTATCAGCTTCTCGTTATCCTTGTAAGAGAAGCAGAGGTTTTCCTAGTAAATGAGATCACTGTTTTGTAAGAAACTTCAAAACTACATTTTGAAGCTGGGAGCCAGTGGCTCATATCTATAATCCTAGCTATTCAGGAGGGCGAGATCTGAGGATCGCAGTTTGTAACCAGCCCAGGGAGGAAAGTATGAGACTTATCTGCAGTTAATCACAGAAAAAGCCAGAAGTAGCACTGTGGCTCAAGTGGTAGAGTGTTATCCTTGAACAAAAGGAGCTCAGGGACAGTGACCAGGCCAAAAGTTCAAACTCCAGGACCAGCAAAACAAACAAACAAATTACATTTTGAAAATGGATGTTTTCATTGTTGTGGGGTTTTTTTGCTGTGAATACCGAAAACAAAGGAAAGATCTAATTTCCTAGCCTGTTTTATGAATGATTTCAGCATGATTGGATCCATCCATATATAAGAATACCCCATCTGGTTAGTTTGTGAAAATATTTGTTGACTCCAAGAAAGATATTTACTAGTCACGTTTCAGTGAAAACTAAAAATTAATATTCGAATTTATATAGCACATCCAACAATATCTTCTTCCATCTGGCTTAACAGATTTCTCAGAAATAAAATTTTAAGCATTAAAACCCAAGAGTCTAGTTAATGAGACTAGCCCTTTGAATTGCTGTATCTCTAAAGGAAACCAAAGTTTTCAAAGCAAAGAAAGCATAGTCAATCATATCTCTTGAAATAATGTTGGAAATGTTTTTAAGTCATGAATGAATGTAAATTATTTTTAAATTTATTGTATTTTAGCTTTATATGCTTTTGAAATTATTTCCAGTTGGGAGAAAACTTATGGTGTATGAGTTCAGAAGTATATGGGTTTTAAGTTATAAATAAATAAATATTGGGGTACACGGTCAGGTGGCATGTGCCTGTATAATCCTAGCACTTATGAGGCTGAGATAGGAAGATCATGAGTTTGAGACCAAAGTAGGATATATAAAGATCTTACCTCAAAGAGGAGGGAGGGAGGCACTGATCAGCTGTTTTCCTAGTAAATGTGATCCTCATCTTAGAAAACAGCTGCCCAGAGGATCCAGAGGAGTAAAATGTGCTAATGAAGACCTTGTTAAAAGGTACTTTCTCATAAGTTAGGCATTTGATGAATGACTGAATTCCATATACTTTTATAGAAGGAAAATGAAATTTTATCTGGGGTATATTGCTTTTGTTGGGGAAAATTGGCTAGAAGTTTTCATGCTAGCCCTTCTGTAAGCATGAGTTTCTTTTGAGAAATTATAAAATATTCTATAGTTAAGATGATTGCAGGCTGGAAATGTGGCTCAGTGGTAGAGTGCTTGCCTAGTTAAGCATGATGAAGCCCTGGGTTCGATTCCTCAGCACCACATAAACAGAAAAAGCTGGAAGTGGTGCTGTGGCTCTCAAGTGGAAGAGCACTAGCCTTGAGCAAAAAGAAGCCCAGGGACAGTGCTCAGGCCCTGAGTACAAGCCCCAGGACTGACCAAAAAGATTGCTACATAGTAAAATCAATTGTTGCTTTCTTTTAAAATGTGAAAACTATTACAATTAATTTTCTAATTATTTGCAACTATCATCAGCAAAACAGGGATTTGGACATGTTCATCAATGCCTCCAAAAACTTCAACCTTAACATCACCTGGGCTGCCAGCTTCTCAGGTAAAGACACATCTAGTAAAGACTGTGTAGAAGTACTGGATTGTAAAATATAATATCCAGTTTGGGAAAGGAGTTGCTGATGGATGAATTTAAAACCCACCTTTGTCACTAGTTGTAAGACCTTTAGCAGGTATCTTCAACCTCTCTGTAGACTTTAGGGGTATTCATTTGTAACGTTAGCATAACTAGAATTATGTAGATGAAATGAGTTATACCTTCCAATGCCTACTGTGGTTCAGGCTCAGTAGATTGTTAGTCCACCATTCACACCCTTACTGGGACCCCTGCTCTGCTCTCCCATCAGCATCCACATCCATGCTTCAGAGGTGAGAAAACACTATAATGTCTCAGAGTTTATAGAACTGAGAACCTTTTAAGTAAAATGAGGCTTTAGTAGCTACAGAGAACCATACTTTGGCTATCTGACCTAAGACACGTTACTTAATTTCTCAGAACTTGAATTTCCTAAATAAGGATAGTAAAGTGTTGAAGATTAAAAGAGGTTGAACTCTTAAAGGCTATTTCTAGAATATTGTAAGTGAGTGTTCAAGGAATTTATATCCAAAAAAAGGAGTCTTATTTGCATGTTTTTTCTTCCAAATAGCTGGAACCCAGGCTGGAGAAGAGATGCCTGTTGTTTCAAAAACCAACATTAAGGAGTACAAAGATAGCTTCTCTAATGAGAAGTTTGATTTTCGCAACCATCCAAACATTACTTTCTTCGTTTATGTCAGTAATTTCACTTGGCCCATCAAAATTCAGGTAAGAAGTACTTTTTTATCTCTTTCATGCAAAGATGTAGTCTTCATTAATGAACTTAAGTTTACCATTGTATGATTAACTTACAGTGTTGTTTGCCATCATACACTCATGTAAAGGAATACTGGGCACATGAATACTACAAATACTGTACTATAGATCCTATGTTCCATGTGGGTGGAAATTTCTGAGCACTTTCAAAAGCAAGCTGGCATATATCAAATTAGGTAGTTATATGTATATTAATTTCTTCATGAATACTTATGTAAAAAGATTACAAGAATACAAAAGAGCTTCAATTATAGAATGAATACGGTAAGTATAAATGAAACAAGCACATATAACCAGCAAAATGCAAAGTTCAGAAATAGATATAGGAAAAGATCCGAAAAATGTTGTCAGAGTTTAAAGCAGATAGATAAGTGCAATAGTAGGCATGAAGTAGTATGTAAAAGCATAGACCTTGTAGTCTATTAGAGGGGGGTTGATTCTTGGCTTCTGTGTATATCATGGGGCCTCTCCAAGTGGCATATTTTTTGTGCATGTGACTTAAAGAGTAGTTCTAAGAGTTGGTATTGCCTGCTATATGGTTAGCCTGCTCTTTTCCTCTGTTCTCGCAAGGCTAGTATATTCCCTCCTACCTAAGACTTGTGGTCTCAGGTGAGCTTTTTTTTAAATCAGTCGGTCCTGGGGCTTGAACTCTGGGCCTGGGCACTGTAGTGCTCTATCACTTGAGCCACAGCACCACTTCCAGTTTTCTGGTGGTTAATTGGAGATAAGAGTCTCACAGACTTTCCTACCTGGACTGGCTTTGACCAATGATCCTCAGATCTCAGCCTCCTGAGTAGCTAGAATTACAGGCATGAGCCACAGCTCAGGTGAGCTTTTTATAAAAATGTTATCAGAGCCCTGACTCAGTACTTCTTGCTCCATTTCTCGTTTACTCTTGGTGAACATGGAGGTTATGCATATGTGAAACTTGAAGGTCTTGTTCACTTTTAGTCATGGAAGTGTGGTTGCTGAACTTGGACTGTTACTTGATTATTTTTAGAAGAAAGTGGGTACCAACTAACTAGAATGGGCTTAACCCAGTTCTAGTGGTTGTGTCTTCATGCCTTGGATTGTGGCTAAAGATCAGTGAATTCTTTCCTTCTGGAGAAGGAAAGACAGAAAGTATTTTTTTTTTCTCATTCTTCTGTTTATCTTGTCTAAATGGTCTACAAATACATTTTGATCTGCTTCTTCCTTTGTTCTCACAAGCTCTGCTTCCCTCCTCAGCCAGTCTTACAAGCAAGGCCCACACTCCCTACTTTGTTTCTTCTTTGTTTACCTGTCAGCCCACAACAGACTGGCTTCTTCCTCACCACACCTGGAAACCACTTTGTCACAGTGAATTCTCTCTCTCTCTCTCTCTCTCTCTCTCTCTCTCTCTCTCTCTCTCTCTCTCTCTCCCTCCCTCCCTCCCTCCCTCCCTCCCTCTCTCTCCCTCCCTCTCTCCCTTCCTCTCTCTTCCTCTCTCCCTCCCTGCCCTCCCTCTCTCTCTCTCCCTCCCTCCCTCTCTCTCCCTTCTTTCCCCCCCCCTCATCCTGGCGCTTGAACTCTGGGCCTGGGTGTTGTCCACGCTTTTGCTCTACCACTGGAGCCACCACTTCTGGCTTTTTCTGAGTTGTTTATTAGAAGTGAGTCTCACAGACTTTCATGTCCATGCTGGCTTCAAACCACAATCCTTAGGTCTCAGCTTCCTGAAAAGCTAGGATTACAGGCATGAGCCACCAGCGCCCTGCTTTGCCGTTTCTTTCTTGTTGTACAACTGGGAATCTCTGTCTCATGTTTCCCGTTCCTTTCTTTTCCTAATACTCTAGTCCTTTTAGGGAATGCTTTTCCTTAAGTATGGGAGCTGTGTAGAATTCAGGCCTTGGTCCTCTTCTCTCTTCACACAGCTTTCCTGAGTAATTCCATCCCGCTTGTATCATTTGGGCCATCATGTCTGTGCTGGTACTTCTCAGTGCTGTCTCCAGCCCAGCTTTAACATGAGCTCAGTGTTCTTGGTTGCTGCCTAGACATCCCTGTTTGCACTCCAAGTGCTCCATGCACTCAGCATATAGTCATTCTTGTGATCTTAAGCCCCAAACTTCCATGCTTCCTTTCTCAGTGGACAGTAGAAGCTTTTTCCCTATTGTACAAGCCAAGACCTCAGATCATTGTATTCCTGGAGTAAATCTGATTTGGGCATGATATATTATTTCTTTACATATTGTTGGATTCAATTTGTTAATATCTTGGTTAGAATTTTGCATCTATTTCATAAGAATTATTTTTCTGGGAATATGGCCTAGTGCCAAGAGTGCTTGCCTTGTATACATGAAGCCATGGGTTCAATTCCTCAGCATCACGTATATAGAAAAGGCCAGAAGTGGCACTGTGGCTCAAGTGGTAGAGTGCTAGCCTTGAGCAAAAAGAAGCCAGGGACAGTGCTCAGGCCCTAAGTTCAAGCCCCAGGACTGACAAAAAAAAAAAGAATTATAAATTTTCTTTTTTATGGTTTTGATTATATCAAGCTTAAGTTGAAATGGATTTTAATCATTACAATTTGGGATATTTTTCTTATCTCTGGAATAGATTAGAATTGCTTGGGTACAAAGTACTTGTTAAATCATTTGATCCTAGTATTTCATTTATGAAGGGGTGTGTGTGTGTGTGTGTGTGTGTGTGTGTGTGTGTGTGTGTGTACATGTACTTGAACGTGTATGTTGGTCCTAGGGCTTGAACTCAAGGTCTGGCTGCTATCGCTGAGCTTTTGTGTTCAAAGCTAGTGCTCTATCATTTGAGTCCCTGCTCCACTTCTGGCTTTTTGGTGGTTAATTGGAGATAAGAGCATACTTGAGGCCATGAGTTTAATCCCTAGCACCAAAACATGACAACAAAAAATAAAAGGAAAAATAAGCTGTACTGTGGAGAACTCAACTTCTAAAGTCAGATAAACAATCTAAAACCTGAAAGTCCCTTTACATAGGTAGTAGGGAAATTCTGAGACCCCCCCACCCTCAAGGTTTTCACTTGTACACACCCTATGTATTCCCCTTCCCTGCATGTAAATAAGTCCTTCTCTTATTAATTTTTTTTTGGTGGTATTAAGGATTGATGGTCAGGGCCTTATGCTTGCTAGCTAGTGCTTTACCACTTGAATCATGTCTTCAGCCCTTTTCTATTCAGTTTATTTTTCACATGACATGTGCTTTTATCCAGGCTGGCCTCAGACCACAGTCGTCTTACCTCTGGGATTTACAAAATTGTACCAGCATATCTAGCTCAGAGAAATTTGAAACATATATGCCCATATTATGTGTGTGTATATGTGTGTGTGTTATGCCCTATTTTGTTTGTCCTTTCATCTGTTGATAGTGTTTCAGTTTGATGTGTTACACATTTGATAGTTTTTTTATGTAAATGTTGATTTGAGTTCTGGTAAGTAAATGCATTGCTTTGAGATTGTTTTCATACTCTGAATTCAGTTGAACACCAAGCCTTATTGCTCATCTCTGGAAAGTGGTTAGTATTTTTTTTAGAGAATCTTGACTTACGCTGCTGACGTTTTCCCCAGTTGGAAAGAGGGCTCTGTGCACATAAGCAGGCTTTTGTGTGGAGATAGCTGTGCTGTTGCCAATGCCGAGTTCTAGTTTTTTCCTCTCAGCGCCCTGTGACTCCACCCTCTGAAAGCCACTGACATGGTTTTAGAGCTGTCCTTCTAGAGGGAGCTCTTCCCCACAATTAGTTTTAAAAGTAGGAATTTTAAGTTCAAGAATCAGAGATGTTGATTTCCCTCCCCGACTTGTTGGTACTCCTTACCTGATCACTAGCCTGAATAAAATCCACCTGTGAAAGCTACATTAAGGAGCTTGTGAAAATAAATGATGGTGTGCTCACCACCGAGTTTGCCAGGCTTTCCTTGAAAAAGCAGGTAAGTGCTCTGAAATGTGTCTTTTTGCTCTCTGGTGCAAGTGACGGCAGTATTCATAAACAGTGGCTGGACTTATGGCATCATGTAGCCTTATATCCTCACTTAGAGCTGGGAGGACACTGGCTGTCTACACTTGGTATGGTAGTTGGCTATGCACTGTGTAAAGGCTGAGCCTATGTCTTTGTAGATGTATTGAGTTTTCAACACGGGCTTGCTTCTGCTCTTATTTTCCCTGAGCTACAGCTTTTCTAGTTTTAATATAGCTCTCAAATATATACACCAGTTGCAATAGTTCAGCAAAAGTATAGAGATATATTTAAGGAAGAGAGTAGGAAAATGTCTAAACAGTACGTATAGGCCATTAAGTTAAATCTCAGTATAGTTTCTAATACAGGCAAAGCCTTTTTGCCTTGGAGCCTTGTTTTTAAAGCAAAGTAGCTGAGGAAATCTAATTCTTTACTCGGAAATTCATGTAAACATTGGTGCTTTAAAAATGGTAATGCTAAACTCCAGTTCCTTTACTCTGCCCCAATCCCAAGGTTCTTTTCCATAATTAGGAACAGATCAAAACCTATAACTGCAGACGGAATTTGAAACTAACTATAAAAAAAACTTTTGTAGATGCAGTTAAGGGGGAAAAACAGACTGAAAAGGTCTGTGTATAAAAGGGTGGTGGGTGTGTTGAAGCCAGTTACGCCTGTTTTCTGTCCAGTTGTTTCTGTGGGTGAGGGCCCTTCTTTCAGTCTCAGCTTTCTAAAGTCATCCTGGCTGTTCTCAGGAAACAGGGGCTCAGCTGGCTTCCGCTGTGCCCACAGTTTGGGAGGGTAGGTGTTTAACATAGAGATGGGACAAGCAGACTTTGCGTGAGGGTTGGAAGGTGGGTGGTGGAACTGGGTTCTGACTTGCTAACTACAACAGAGGTTGTTATTGTAACGTGGAACTAATATTAAAGTCCTTTCTGTGCTGGGTATTTCATGTGAGAGGCCAGTGTTCACAAGGGAAAGCAACTCAGAATTTGTTTTTAGAACTGGGCACTCAGTTGGATTTTAGAGTGATATTTATGGGTACTAACAGGATTGCTGTACTAAGCAAGAGATGTGGAAAACTTTTGTTTACTCAGATATACTTTTAAAAACTGACAGCTTTATTGAGATATAGTTAACATACCATACAGCTTGCCCATTTAAAGTACACAGTTCAGTGGGTTTTAGTATTTTGTAATCAATTTTATATTGTTTATCTCTCCAAAAGGAACCCATTAGCATTTCTCCCTCTTCTGGCAACAATCAGTCTGTACTTCCTAACTGTGGATTTGCCTGTTCTGGACATTTCATGTAAATTAAGTCACTAATTTGTGGCCTCTGTGACTGACTTTCTTCACTTAGCATAATATTTTCAAGGTTCATATTTAGTCTGTTTCAGTACTTCATTCCTGTTAAAGCTGAATAATGTTCCATTGAATTTGTGTACCACATTTTGTGTATTCATTTTTCTGTTGATGGATATTTGGATTGTTTTTGCTTTTTGGCTGTCATACATAATGTTAGATATACATTCACTCACTGTTTGTTTGTTTGTCCGTGATGCTGAGGATTGAATGTAGGCCTTCACACTTGTTAGACAAGCATTCTATCACTGAGGCTGGAAGGAGCAGCTTCCATGACAGCTGTGAGCAGCCCAGTGGCATTAACTGGCCTTGAGGCTCTGACCAGAGCTTGGGTATACAGTTTCTGTGCCAGTACAAACCAGCACTAGGTGGGTGCTACGTGAGGCCAGGTAATGGTCACCAGATCCAGTTCAGGGCTGTGGTCTCCACACAGAGATCCATATGGAACTTAGTTTTTAAAAGGAAAAAACAGGGCTGGGGATATAGCCTAGTGGCAAGAGTGCCTGCCTCGGATACACGAGGCCCTAGGTTCGATTCCCCAGCACCACATATACAGAAAATGGCCAGAAGTGGCACTGTGGCTCAAGTGGCAGAGTGCTAGCCTTGAGCGGGAAGAAGCCAGGGACAGTGCTCAGGCCCTGAGTCCAAGGCCCAGGACTGGCCAAAAAAAAAAAAAGGAAAAAACAGAGTTAAAAAAAGAGTTAGTTTGTGTCATAGGAAAACTCATAGGAGGTGAATCTCCCATCCTTAGCAAAGCCTGTTTGCAGACAGCAGGCCTAAGCTGCTGTGGAAAGATCCAGTCTTCTAGCTTGTAGCCGAGCAGTGTTCAAAACTCTATAGCAAGATTAGCATAGTCAGACCTACTCTGATGACAGCCATGGCTTCTTATGTTCTCTCTACACCTTATGTGAGGAATGGATACTCGCAAGGACTCTGCAGCCTTGAGAAGAGTCAGGAATGAGAAGGTTAAGGCAAGCTGGCAGCCTTGGTGGAGCTTGCTGGCCTCAGAGGCTGTGGGAACAGTCTTCCAGGTACACACATACCCATCATTTGTGTGTAGCTGGCAGACTGAAGCTGGCCTCACAGAGGCCAGTTATGCCTTCCCATCTTCCCTATCATGCATGTTCATATGATGAAAGATGATAAAGGCAAGTTAAGAGGCCCTTTCTTCAGGCTTTTAGTAGTTTCTCCCTAGTCATTCAGCATTCATTCATCATTTGCTCATTCCATTTTTTGAGTATTTTGTTTATAGTACATAGTAAGATCAGAAAGTATTTGCTGTCTAATAGTTTGAGGATAAGAACTGCCATTGAAAAATGTCTTTTGGAAGTCTAGAGGTTTGGACTCAGGATGTCACACTTCCCAGGCAAGCGCTCTGAAACTTGAGCCATGCCTCTAGCTTCATTTCTTTGTGCCAGTCTAGGGACTTGTTTTCAGGGCCTGGGTACTGTCCCTGAGCTTTTTCACTCAAGGCTAGCACTCTGCCACTTGAACCACAGCTCTGCTTCTGGATTTGGGGTGGTTAATTGGTGATAAGAGTCTCATAAATTTTCCTGCTGGCTTTGAACCATGATCCTCAGCATCTTAATTACCTGCATACAGGTGTGAGTCACCAGCTTCCCTTCTTTTGGTAAGCCTCTACTGGGGTTTCATGGTAGGAGTCCAAGTAATTTTTAGGGTCACACTATGGGAGCTTCAGCTGGTGTAAAGTGCAGAGGTGGGCTAGGGAAAGTTACACCTCAGAAGATTGTTTTTGGGTTGGCAGCTAAAGAAGAAAAATTAGAGGGTAAGACATTTTGTCTTTAGTGAAAAATAGTTTCATGAATATCTTTAAAATGTAAAGTGTTGTAGCTCCACTCTTGAAAAGAGGAGGCTGGATCAATGGTATGATGTAGCCTGTGTAATCCGTGCCCTATCTTTCTCCACAGATTGCTTTCTCCCAGCATAGCAATTTTATGGACCTGGTACAGTTCTTCGTGACTTTCTTCAGGTAATTTCTACATACCTTCAATTTCATAATTTCATGAAGAATAGAATAATCCTGTGTTCTGTAAAACTTTATACACATTCTTTTTTTATTAAATTTTATTGACAAGGTGTTGTGCAAAGGGGGTACAGTTACATAATAAGGTAGTGGATACATTTCTTGTGATATCTGTTACACCCTCATTTTTCTTTCCCTTCCCTAGTTCAGGTAGGCATATATACAATATCCAGGGTACTAAAATCATATACAGTAATCATGTAGGGTACACCAAAGGAAATTCACCTAGAACACTAAATATAACATCAACAATAGAATCCTCCTGTGTCCTTCTCTTGGAATTGTTTTTGCTTATCCTCGTCTTATATAATCATGTTTATACACATTCTTGAGAGTTGTATGTCAGCTACAATTCAGTGTAAGCTGATAAAATGAGAACATTTGCTTTTTGTTGTTGTTGGGTTTTTATTTTGTTTTGTTTTTTTGCCAATCCTGGGGCTTGAACTCGGGGCCTGAGCACTGTCCCTGAGCTTCTTTTTGCTCAAGGCTAGCACTCTATCACTTGAGCCACAGCGCCACTTCTGCTTTTTCTATATATGTGGTACTGAGGAATTGAACCCATGGCTTCATGTATAGAGGCAAGCACTAGGCCATATTCCCAGCCCCAGAACATTTGTTTTTATCTTCTCATTGTGGGGAGGGGGGCAGCTTTGCATGTACAGATAATCTAGCTTTTCCTATGGAAGTACTTGTGATTTTAGCTAAGCCTGGGTTACAGAGTAGCAAGACTATTTCAAAAAATAGAAGTGTGGAGTAGAACTGTAGTTCACAGAGCTTAGAAAGGGTGTAGAGGAGGGAGGGAGGGAGAGAGGATAATTACTGGATACCGAGGAAAGGTTAGATAGAAATAATATATATTATGTAGCATATAGTTGAGGACAGTTATCTTGAATATTTCAAAATAAGAGGTAGAGAAGATGTTGAATTTCCCAACATAAAGAAACGATAAGTTTTTTAGGGCAGCCTGGGTATAGAAAGTTCTCTTAACTCCATCCCCAAAATAATCAGCAAAAAGCAGGACTGATAGCATGACTCAAGTGGTAGAGTATCAGCTTAGCAAGCACAAGGTCCTGAGTTCCACCCCAATACCACCAAAAAAAACCCAAAAACTGGAAGGAGTGAAACTGACAAGATGTATTGTAGATATAAATTGACATGTTGAATTGAAACCCCTTTGTCCAACTATTTAAATATAATATAAAAAATAAATTTGGGCTGGGAATGTGGCTCAGTAGTAGAGTGCTTGCCTAGCATGCATGAAGCCCTGGGTTTGATTCCTCAGCACCACAAAAATAGAAAAAGCCAGAAGTGGCGCTGTGGCTCAAGAGATAGAGTGCTAGTCTTGAGCAAAAAGAAGCCAGGAACAGTGCTCAGACCCCGAGTCCCAAGCCTCAGGCCTGGCAATATATGCATACATACGTAAAATTTAAAAAAATTTACTTCAAAGAATATTTATTTTAAGTTGGATTCTGGTGGCTCATGCCTGTAATCCTAGCTACTCAGGGAGCTGAGATCTGAGGATAGTGGTTTGAAGTCAGCCTGGGCAGTAAAGGCTATGAAACTCTTATCTCCAACAAACTACTCAGAAAAACCTGGAAGTGGCACTGTGGCTCAAATGGTAGAGTGCTAGCCTTGAGCAAAAGAAGTTCAGGGACAGAGCCCAGGCCCTGAGTTCAAGTCCCAGGACTGGCACACACAATAATATATAATATATACATATATATGATCACAGTTTCTAAAGTCATTATTTTATAATTGTTTCTCTTATTTGGGATTGTTCTGAATAAAGGCACTTGGAGATCAGGGTTCTCTGTCCTTGAGAGATCAAGGGTGGAGGCCCAGCTTACCTCCCTTTGAGCTAGAACATTGTAATAAGCATCAGAGGAGAGCTTGACATTGGTGTTTGGGGGTGGGAGTGGGGATGGGGGAGTGTTTCTTATGGAATCCAAAATGCTAGTGGTGCTAATTGTGGGGTCTGATTATAAGAGCACTTTCCTTTCTTACAGTTGTTTCCTCTCTTTGCTGCTGGTGGCTGCTGTGGTTTGGAAGATCAAGCAAAGTTGTTGGGCCTCCAGGCGTAGAGAGGTAAGCATCAGGGGGGAAAAAATGACAGATTCCCCATAAACAGTGTTCCTCTTCCTTTCTCTCTTAAGCAAGTCACTTTTACCTGCCCAGTGATAACTGATGGATAGTTGTATCCACTGTGAGATGCATGCCTTTTGTAGTATATGGTCCTATAGCATGTGGTCAGCAGATTTAGAATTCTACCATGATCACAGCCAATGCTTGGCTTGGCACAGTTTTCATAAGAACCTCTCTTAGTAATGACAGTGACCGGACTGGGAATGTGGCTTAGTGGTCGAGTGCTTGCCTACCTTAGTGGTAGAGTACTTGTCTAGCATATGCCATGGCCCTGGTTTGCTCTACAGCATTGCCAAGAAAAGAAAAAGAAAAGGCCAAATCAGCTATTTGAACATCACAGATTTTCCTTTATTGCTCAGTGAAGAAGATAAATATATGTTCTTGTCTTTTTTTTTTACCAGTCCTGGGGCTTGAACTCAGGGCCTAGTCACTGTCCCTGACCTGCTTTTGTTCAAGGTTAGCACTGTACCACTTGAGCCACAGTGCCACTTCTAGCTTTTTCTGTTTATATGGTACTGAGGAATCGAACCCCCAGGCTTCCTGGGCCTTGGACTCAAGGCCTGAGCACTGTCCCTGGCTTCTTCCTGCTCAAGGCTAGCACTCTGCCACCTGAGCCACAGCACCCCTTCTGGCCGTTTTCCATATATGTGGTGCTGCGGAATCGAACCGAGAGCTTCATGTATAGGAGGCAAGCACTCTTGCCACTAGGCCATATTCCCAGCCCTCTTTTTTAATTTTTAATGAGGCTTGTTTTTTTCCACAGCTTCATTCCAAAAGGAAGTCACATATTTACAGTGGACAAATTCAAATAAGTAAACTTAGAAATTATGACATAAAAGCTTTATTTTAGCTTTCATTTGCATTATTGCTTTCCTTTAGTCATCATGCCTATTGGTCTGTTAGATGGTTGCTAAAGGTAATGTTCATATGTATGAAATCTAGATATGAATGTACTCTTGATTTATTTTTTCACTCAGGGCTATTTAGAAGAGAATGAGAACATCTAAAATTACAAATTACCAGCAATCTTCACAGGTCTTAACATCTGTAATAGGGTTAGGATAGAGGATTCTTCCTGCAAGCCACATCACTCATCTCTCTGACCGCATAGTTATTGTAGTTTTTTAAATTAACAGGGAATGGGTTTGTTTGGTTGATTTAATGATACTGGAGTTTGAACCTAGGGCCTTGTGCTTGTAGCCAGGCATCCTACCACTTAAAGCATATACCAACTCCTTCTACTTTACTTTCTACTTTACTTAGTTGCCTTTCAAATAGAATTTTGCCATTAGTACCTGGTCTGGCATAGACCACAATTATCTGTTTATGCTTCCCTGGTAGCCTGAATGACAGATGTATGCTACTATGTGTCTAGCTTTTCATTGCCCAACCTAGCCTCAAACTGCAATCCTCCTGATTTCAGCCTCCCAAGTAATTAGGATTCTAGGCATGGACCACTGTGCTAGACCCACAGCGTTATTTATTTAGTTACTTTATTATCTTTAAGTAATAGTACAAAGGGTTTTCAATTCAACATGTCAGTTTATGAGTACAGTACATCTTTTGGGCTTTTTTGTTTTTGGAGAACTGAGAACCAAACTCAGGGCCTGCACGTGCTAGGCAAGTAGTCTTCCACCAAGCTAAATCTCCAACCCCAGTACAGAACATCCTGATCAATGCCACCCCTTTCATCATTTTGTCCTGGGTTCCATCCTCAGTACCAAAAAAGAAAAGACAAAAAAAAAAAAAAAGGTTAAAAAAAAATAGGATGGGGCTGGGGATATGGCCTAGTGGCAAGAGTGCTTGCCTCCTATACATGAGGCCCTGGGTTCAATTCCCCAGCACCACGTATACAGAAAACGGCCAGAAGTGGCGCTGTGGCTCAAGTGGCAGAGTGCTAGCCTTGAGCAAAAAGAAGCCAGGGACAGTGCTCAGGCCCTGAGTCCAAGCCCCAGGACTGGCAAAAAAAAAAAAAATAGGATTTGTTACTTGTTTGTATTTGTGGTACTGGGGTTTGAATTCAGGCCTTGCACTTGCTAATCAGGCACTTCTACTGCTGAGACATGCCTCTAGCCCTGTTTTACAGATCATTTTTTTAGATAAAGGCTCACTTCCTGCCCAGGTATGCATCTGGGGCATGATCCACCAATGTTACCGGTTGTAGCTAGGATAACAAGCATATTCCACTGGGCACAGCTGCTAGTTGAGGAAGGATCTTGGGAACTTTACTGCCTGGGCTGGCCTTGAACTGATATCCTGCCATTTGCCATCTCCCAAGTAGCTAGGATTACAGGCATGAGCCATTGGTGTCCATCTAAAATTTATATAATACCAGTGGATGTGCAATGTTCTAGAAAAAGTTAAATCATCAAAATGGAGTTAGGAACCAGGCAAAGTGGCACAGACCTATAATTCCTGCACTTGGGAAGCTGAAGTGGGAGGATTGCAAATTCAAAAACAACCTGGACTCCATTGCAAGTTTGAGGAAAGCCTAGGCTATACAGTAAGACCCTAAAAGGTATGAATCGGAAGTGGCCGGTGGCACTGAGGCTCAAGTGGCAGAGCCTTTAGCACAAAGAGGCTCAGGGACAACGCCCAGGCCTAGCCTTCAAGCCCCAGGACTGCCCCCCCCCCCAGAAAAAAAAGTATGAATTACCTACCATTTGTTTGTTTGTTTGTTTGTGCCAGTCCTGGGGCTTGAACTTAGCCTAGGCATTGTCCCTGAGCTTTTTGCTCAAATCTAGCACTCTACCACTTGAGCCACAGCGCCATTTAGGCTTTTTGGTGCTTAATTGAAGACAAGAGTCTCACAGACTTTCTTGCCTGGGCTGGCTTGGAATAATTATCTTCAGATCTCAGCCTCCTCAATAGGTAGGATTAGAAGCATAAGTTACCAGTACCCAGCCCAATTAGTAATTTTTAACATAAAAATGCCCTTCTGGAATGGACTCATGACCCATGTATCCTCAGGATTGTCTCTTATACCAGTTTTAAGAAAGTAGTTTGAAGCAAGGCTTATTTATTTGTCTTCCATGGCAAAATCTCAAGGCTTCAAGAATATGCCCAGAGAGGGCTGAGAAGGTTCCAGGAGCCAAATTGAGAACTTCAAGGAAAACTGAGCTGACTTACTACAGTAGAAAAAAGAAGAGTCCTAGTTCAATTCTGAATCTGTTTTGTTTGATTTTTAATCTTCAAAGAAATTTAGACAGACACTGAATGTGATACTTCTTGAGTCTGAGTTTTGGAATGTGAAAGTGGTAAGGGTTCATTTCAGCTGACCACACTCAAATGGAGAGGGATTGCTCCTCCTGAGAGTCAAAGTTTTTGAAAGAAGTAATCTTCCTCAAAGGAGTGCTGAATCTGATCAGGAAAAGGAAGAACCCCAGATTCTGCTAAATGTCAAGGGTAAAACCCTGAGGAAACAAAAGAAAATTTTCAGTGCAAACAGGTAGTTTGGCTTCATTACTCTTCTACCTGCAGGACTGTCCGCTATCTCTGAGCGGATACCTCACCAGCAGAAGCGCAGTATGCACCAGCCAGACCTTCAGGCCCAAACAGAAGGGTCAGGTGTTGTAGATGCACATGTTTCTGTAGCTGTGGCAGTGGGTGCCACAGCTGCTTCCTCTTCTACTGTGATCCCAGACACTGTCCAGGAAGTTCTGGCTGCTGTTGGAATCCCAATCCTTTCTGAGAGTCTTAAGAAAATCTGTTGTTCTGCCACTGCCATAAAAGCTATTCAAAGCAAACCAAAGGAAGGTACCAGTGTTCAAGCAGAAGAGAATCCCAGTACCTCAAAGCCCACAGCAGATGCTGAGCAGATGCTCATTACTCTACAGAAGACAGGGGCTGACTTGGTGGAATTTCTGTGTGACAAGTACACAAAAAAGGAACCTGTTAAAAAGAAAGAAATGCTAAAGTATGTTACCAAAGAGCTTAAGAGTTGCTTTCCCCTAATCTTCAGAACTGTTTGTGAATGCATGGAAGGAGTTTTTGGTATTGAGGTAAGGGAAGTAGATTCTACTCCCCACTCCTGTATGTTCCTCAATATTGTAGATATTACCTATGATGAGATGGGGAGTCATGACCAGGGCCTTCCAAAGACTGGCCTTCTCATACTTGTACTATGTGTGATCTTCATGGAGGGCAACCGTGTCCACAAAGAGAAGGTCTGGGAGGCACTGAGTATAATTGGCATGTGTCCTGGGAAGACAAATTTTATTTTTGGAGAACCCAGGAAGGTGATTAGTGAAGATTTTGTGCAGGAGGGCCTGATGTACAAGGAGGTGCCCTACACTTATCCTGCTTACTATGAGTTCAGGTGGGGCCCAAGGACCCATACTAAAACCAGCAAGATGAAACTCTTGAAGTTTTTCTTCAGGGTTAAAGAGAGTACTCTCTGGGTCTTTAAACACTTGTACGATGAAGCTATGATTGATAAGGAAGAGAGAATCAAACTTTTAATGGGCACTCTGAATGAGTCTTAAGTTTTTAAAGATTTAGAGCCAAGTCCAGCAGCTCCTCTTACCCTAAGTAAAGACGGCAGATTCGCCACTTTGTGCATGATGAGGTCAGTGGAGGCTCTGTGTAGTGGAAGGACAGAGTGAAGCTGGGGTAGGAACACAATGTATAGCAACTCTGTGTTTCTGTTCTCTGAGTAACAGATTTATCTTTGTACATTTTTCAAATATAATAAGCTGTACTTCACAATCTAGAGTTAAGAATAGTGGGTCACACATTTAGAGCACCTTATGTTTGAAACTAGAAACTGTCCTTCGGCAAAACAAGTTGTGAAATCTTCAAATATTTTGTGATCTGAACATAATATGATGACATTGCAAGAGACATTTCCTTGAAAAAAAATGCCAGCAAGAAAATAAAAAGAATTCAAGAAATAGAAGGAAAACTCTAATGCACAGTTAATTCTTAGAATTATTTTTCACTACCACTATGCAACATGAAATTATATTTATGAATTTTCTGTTGGTTATTTGTTTTCTTTAAAGACTGTGGAAAATAAATTTCAATGAAACTGCTAAAAAAAAAAAAAACACAAAAAAACGAATATGCCCAGAAGAGCTCTACTATCCTTGCTAATATGGTAATAACCACACACTGTCTTCGATGCTGTGATGGAATAGTGTCTCATCAGATCCTAATGACAATCTTGCAACATGAAAACACATATCAGAGAAGAAGAAACAAACCCAGAGACTCACTTCCCAAAGAAAGTTAGAATGGATATTTACATCTCCATTTTCCTTCATTCTGCAAATTTCACACTTACGTATACTTTTAGCTTACATCTCTCTGAATCTCTCAGTTCCTGTTTGCTCAGGTTTTGTTTTTGTTTTTTTCTCTGTAAATAGGTGGTTCAGGTTTCAGCAGGAAGAAAGTTAAGACTGGCTTTAAGTTAGTAATAGAAGTATGAAGAAATGGTCTATGATGTTTTATGCATTCTACAAGCAAGCATCGTAGCATTATGTCCACCACTGTGTTGTATGAATCTTTAACATCATATCCACTACTATGTTAGTATGAATCTCTAACATTATGTCTACCACTCCATTAGTATGTATCTTTAACAGTAAACAAGAAAACCAATGGTATTATTACATCCAACCAACAGAATTTGGTAATAATGTCTAGCCCATGTCTTGTCTGCCCCAGCTGTCACAGGAGCATCATTTTGAAACATCTGTTTGAACCAGGAATGATAGAGTATTTTTGATAAGTAGTGTTCACTAATAAAATCCCCTTAGTACTCATTGCATTAATGCCTGCTTAAATCCATTAGCAACTTCTTCGAGAGATGCAGCAGATGGCTAGTCGCCCCTTTGCCTCAGTAAACGTTGCCTTGGAAACAGATGAAGAGCCTCCTGATCTTATCGGGGGGAGTATAAAGGTGAGAATGTGATTCTAAAGTCCCTGTAATGACTTCAAAACTCAGGCTTCTGAGTCTGGCAAATCAGAAAGAACCAGTGCCTTATTCTCTTACCTCTTAGTTTTCTTCTAACTATTAGCTAAAACACTGAGGTCATTAAGTACTCTTTTGTTTTCCTTATTTAGTTGTTTATGTTATTAAGTAGTCTTGTATTTGGGGGCTTTTAACAAATAAGTTGTGTGTCTAATATTCTTATAAGTATTCTATAAAATAATTTTTAATTTTTTTGAAGATAGCTAAACAGAACATTTGTTTTTGTTTTATACCATTTTTGTTTGTTTTAGCAAGGATTTATTTTATTATAACAGGGTTAAAGTGTGAAGAAACAGGAAAAAGAGAAAAACATTTCTTGCTTCCTTGGCTGGAACTGAGAGTAAAAGACTGGAATCTTTTGTGTTTTGTTTTTTTTAATTGTCAAGGTGATGTACAGAGGGGTTACAGTTTCATACATAAGGTAGTGAATATATTTCTTGTCAAACTTGTTAGCTCCTCTCTCTCCCTGAGGCTCTTTGTGCTCAGGGCTAGCACTCTACCACCTGAGCCACAGTGCCACTTCTGGCTTTTCTGAGTAGTTAAGTGAAGATGAGAGTCTCATGGACTTTCCTGCCCAGGCTGGCTTCTAACCACGATCCTCAGATTTCAGCCTCCTGAATGGTAGGATTACAGGTGTGAACCACCAGGTGCTGGGGGAACTATTGTTGTTTGTTTTTTTTTTAATATTTTTAAGTTTTGTTGTTTTTTTTTTTTTTTGCCAGTCCTGGGGCTTGGACTCAGGGCCTGAGCACTGTCCCTGGCTTCTTTTTGCTCAAGGCTAGCACTCTGCCACTTGAGCCACAGCACCCCTTCTGGCCGTTTTCTGTATATGTGGTGCTAGGGAATCGAACCCAGGGCCTCATGTATACGAGGCGAGCACTCTTGCCACTAGGCCATATCCCTAGCCCCTTTTAAGTATTTTTTAAAGCAACAAAATGGTTGTGATATATCTGTGGAAGATAAATTTTTGATTGTCCCAAAATGATAAAGTGATAAAACTTTACATTTTGGCAAAAATGATAAAATATTTCATATACTGTAGGCAAATAGGTGTATATTCTGAAACATACATCCAAAAGTATTATTGAGCTCATAGAAGTAGAGTTCTATTCTACTTTCCCTTCCTTCCTCCAAAAATAACAGACCATGAACCAAAGTCAGATCATGGGTTGTCTACAGTAGTTCCAGATTGATAACACACCATTATTCCCTGCTGTAGGAGAAGCAAATCATCTGCATAGGAGTGTCCCCTAGATCAAGATCATCACCAAAAAGAGACAGGCCACTTTGAACAAGAATCAGCAGAAAAAAACAGATGATGGGTTTACATAGAACTGCGAATGTTAGAACTGACATGAATATAATAGAGCTAAAAATGAAGTGTTTACCTGCATGTGACCTGGCATGCTTTGTAAGTGTTGTGACCTCATTGCCCACCCGCGTGTGGCAAGCTTGACCATGTAGTATTTGCCTTTATAACCCAACCCCGAGCGTGGCCCTGGGCAGGCACCCATGCGCGCGCAGTCCCAACTGCCTGCTGCGACCCTGGCTGGTCAGTTCACTTTTTACTTCCCCAATAAATCCAACTTTTTATCAAAAATTAATTAATTTAATTTAAATAAAAATTAAGTGTTTAAAGCACACACCCAGAATCCTGTTGGAAAGCTCATGAGTTTCAGCCATCCTGTACTACATACATAAGTACCAGCCATCCTATACTACATACTAAGTTCAAGACCAGCCTGAACTGCAAAATGAGACCCTGTGTCAGATATTTTAAATGCAAAAAATAAAAATAGAATCATAAAGAATAGAAATGTACAAGTTGAGAATGGTCAAATCGATCTGAAAACCAAGTAAAATTTCTAGAAATAAAAAATATAATAGTTGAAAGTTTAGATTCACTTCACATGTTGACTAGCACTGTAGATACAAGTGAGAATATTTTTAAACTGAAGGAAGAACCTGAGAAGATTTCATAGAATGTGTTACAAAGACTAGAATAGGAACTATGACAGGTGGTAAGAATGTGGAGGACAATTAAAGCCAACAGTTAATCATCAACCACCAGAGGTGGGATGTTTCTTGTGAGTTCCTGAAATTGATGGTTCTTGTCTGTGAAGTATCTAAGTAGGTTATACTAATTCTTTCTACTTTTCTTCCAACAGACTGTTCCCAAACCCATTGCCCTGGAACCATGTTTTGGCAACAAAGCTGCCGTCCTCTCTGTGTTTGTGAGGCTCCCTCGAGGCCTGGGTGGAATCCCTCCCCCTGGACAGTCAGGTGAGTAGATGTCCAGAACTTATACTGTGAAGGAGCTGAGCCTTGGAACTTCCCTTTCATAGAGAACGGGGTGTAAGGGCAATATTGAGCAGTGCTACCTCACTAAGTGGCAAGGCTTCCGTGAGATAATTCCATTTTTGTTTATTCTCCAAACTGTTTTTCTGAGGTCCCTATTACCTTCTTGGGGAAGAAGGCTTTGCCTGAGTGAATTGCTGAAAGCAGCTACTCTTTTTGTGTCAGAAATTGAAAAGGAAGAAAAATTATAGTCACATTTTCATAAATGAACAAGAAAAGAACAAGAAAATGAGCTTACCCTCCCAGATGGATAGGGGAGAAGGAAAGAAGAACAGGCTAAAAGGAAGACTTTTATTTTTTTGCCAGTGCAGGGGCTTGGGACTTCAGGGCCTGAGCACTGTCCCTGGCTTCTTTTTGCTCAAGGCTAGCACTCAGCCACTTGAGCCACAGCACCCCTTCTCGCTTTTTACCTATATATCTGCTACTGAGAAATGGAACCCAGGGGTATACAAGGAACACTCTACCACTAGGCCATATTCCCAGCCCAAGACTTTCTTATATACTTCCTTTTTCCCTTACCATGGAAGTATAAAAGGAAAATCCTAAATATTCTGGAAACAAAAGCAAACTTTTCCTTGATGTGTTTCCTCTGGGTTCTCCCAAGGTCTTGCCGTAGCCAGCGCCCTGGTGGACATTTCTCAGCAGATGCCAATAGTGTACAAGGAGAAGTCAGGAGCAGTGAGAAACCGGAAGCAGCAGCCTCCTGCACAGCCTGGAACCTGCATCTGATGCTGAGGCCCAGGACGCTATGCACGCAGGAGGGTGTGGCCCAGCTGCAGGGGAGGGCGCAGGCAGGGAAGTGGTTGTGCAGTGTGGGGCAGAAGACTGGAAACCCTTGAAGCATCCAACTCATCTGCATGATCGCAAGCTTTCTTTGACGGTTTCTCCCATCTATGTTGAGCATCTAACCTTTTACTTTTGCATAGGAAACAATAGATGTAATTACCTGTCCAGGAATGATCTGCTTGTTGCTGGAGGAGGCCAGTGTAAAGCCAGTGAGAGAGCTAGGAATGACACCCAGCTTCTTCCCTGTGGGAACTCTTCTTGGGACTGTTTCAACTGCAAAAAACGAAAGACAGTGTTTACAAGTAAACCATCGTCGCCGCCAATTCTTCAACACGGTCTTTCAAACACTAGTCAGATGAAATGACTTGTTTTCATCTGAAGCCTGCTATCTTTTTAAAAGATGCACTGTTTACTCACTCAATTTCCCACAGATATCGTTTCCAAGAAGTAGCTTTTTTTTTCTAGTTGACCATTAATAATGGTCCGTCTCTTTTAAATCATATCAAACTAGGACAGAAGGGGGCTATTTTAAATGTCAAAGTCAGCAGTGTTACTTAGAGTGTAAATGGATGTAATAGTTTTCTATAGCAACTTGATTAATTTAGTCTTAGTCCATTTGAAATTTTCTCTTTCACTCTTTCCCTCTCTTACACACACACACACACACACACACACACACACACACACACACACACTAAGTGCCTAGACTTTAAATAGATCTAGCAATTGGAAAGTTAGTGAGCCTAAGTTTTTACATAATTGCATTCCTACATTCTTGTAAGATTTAAATAGCTATCATTGGCAATCTGCTCTTTTTCTAAAATCTAATTTGCAGCCAGGAAAGAATTTTCTCACCCAAGGAACATTTGACCTAACAGCTGGGACTAAGGAAAACAGAACTAACTGTGAAAGCTCCTGTTTTCATTGTTCTCAAAAAAGGACAGTCAAGAGGATATGTATGTGCCACCTGCCCCCTCCAGTGTTGTTCTGCCCTGACGTTTGGTCAGCCTTCTGCCTCCTCATGACTGGGCAGCACAGAAGAAGAGAGTCACTTCATGTCATGTCTCCTTTAAGCAGAGAAGAGTACTGAGTGCACTTGGGACACCTGGGCCAAAGGGCAGCTCACTCGGAATCTGTGGCTCATCCTCAGGTTGAGGGTGAATAGACACAAGGAGAGGGACAGGCCTTTTCTGTGGTGTAGCTCCTGCTCAGGGCCTGAAGGAGGACCTGGAGCTGTCTGCTCTTTCTTCCACAGGCTTGGCCTGGCCCACCCATCCTCCTCACAGATCAGGCTGGTGGTCGTGAAGAGGGCAGTGAATGCTGAACAGGCTGAAAAGCACATGAGAAAAAATGGACAAGGAGGGGACACTCTGCCAAATGGAAAACGACCAAATTTTAGAGGAGTGGGGCAGTCCCTACTCTTCTCCCACAGGGCCCTGACTGAATGTTGCGTTTCCCCATTTATGGTGCTCTGTATTCCGGCATTATGCAGCCTCCCGCAAGCTCTCTTCTGCTTCAAGACCTCCAACTCTCTAGCATGACCCGATTGGGTTTGGCCTCTGGACAGCATTGCTCAAGTTTGTGAATTTGGAGAAATTAACACTCAAAAGAGCAAAAACTGCGGCATTTCACCTTTCAATGCAGTGCCTAGAGAGGGAGTTTTTTTTTTTTCTAACCCAACACTAACCCCGCTCCCATGAAGAAGCTCTTGGGAAGATGTTTCCAAGGAAGTTGAACCATAAAACACTGATGCACAAAACACCTCTACTGTGAGACTCACCTCTCAAAAAGCTTCTGTTTCATGTCATTGGCAAAGAGCGGACAGTTCTAGAAAAGGCCCTGAATTAGGAGCTCCCTACAATGCCCCCACCCCACCCCTGCCTCCTGCCCTTGAACAAGGCTGCAGTGTATCTGTGGTAGCCTGGCCCATCTCCCCTATAACTAGCTACCAGGAGACCTCTTGGTGAAAAAAGAGAGAATCCACTAGGGCTCGTCCCCCTACTAGGAAGATTCCTCCTGGTTGGTTCAAAGGACCAAATTTCTTTGGCCAAAGAAGTTTCTTCACCACATTAGTCCCATGCTTTGAAATAAGATGCACCATGACCCCAGCCTCCTGATGATGTCTTTCCCCACCCCCCAAAAAAAGATGTTTATTTTTAAAAAGGAAGAAGCAAATGAAGTTTAATTTTGCTCTAGCCATGGAGAAACAGCTGAGTCTACCTGCTTCTGTGCAGCCAACAGCAAGCAGAACAGCTTCCTCCTGGCTTGGGCAGAAGGGGAGTGGCAGGCAGCAAAGAGTTTCTCAGCTCAGAGCCAGGAACCAAGAGGGAGTGGGTTGTCACTTGGTACCTTCGCCTGTCACAGGAGAGCCTGTACATAAAATAGTCATGAAAACATTGATCTTGCACTTGTACATAACTATACAGTAGTGTCCAGAATGTTCAGACATTCAGAGTGTACATAAAACAGAACAAATATCATAATGGTTTGTGTGTGTGTGTGTGTGTGTGTGCTGGGCCTGGGCTTGAACTTAGGGCCTGGGCACTGTCCCTGAGCTTTTTTAAAGCTCAAGGTTAGGGCTCTACCACTTGAGCCACAGCTCCACTTTCAGCTTTTTTGCTGATAATTGGAGATAAGAAACTCATGGACTTTCTGCCTGGGCTGGCTTCAAATCATGATCTTCAGATCTCAGCCTCCTGAGTAGCCAGGATTACAGGCGTGAGCCACTGGCACCTGGCTCAGTAGTATATTTTTATTAAATGTAATAACATGTGAGTTTCACCTAATACATTTCTGTGCCATATACTAGGTATCCAAGCTCTAAGAAGTCCTTTCTTCAGGCCAAGAATTGCACCACCATTTCTTGACGTGTCCATTTGCATCTGGTACTGAATACATAATTCAAAACAGGACTCATATCTCAGAATATCTAGGAATAGAACAGGGCATGGTGGAGCATGCCTGTGATCCCAGCTCTTGGAAGCTGAGGCAGAAGGATCAAGAGTTCAAGGCCAGCCTGGGCTACATAGTGAAATCCTGTCCCCTCCCCCCCCCAAAGAACCATGAGTCCGGCAGTAGGTCTGTACTCAGCAGTACTCAAGAGGACTCAGGAAGCAAGAGTGTCCATCACTGTTGTTGGCTCTGCAAGCACCTTGTGTATCTTCTGGCAGACTCTCCATACTCAAGGGCCCAAAGGATGACCAATCCTATTCTGAGATATGTTTCTGTATTCTTTAAATTCAAAACCTGGTTCAGAAACAAGAACCTCCAAGCTGTCTTTCATTGTGGTTTGTGTACATTGTTAAGGGCTTTCTGAGAACCATCGTATATACTGAAAACAGAATGGGAAGGAGAAGCTTGATTGCTGGTAAATAGCTCCATTTCCTCTGGAGATCTCTGGCCTCCTGTTCCCCTGCCCCAACCCTTCCTACACAATCTGGGGAGGAGCCAGTGCTTCCCCTCTGAGAGTCATCTGTGAAGTGGGAGGAGTTGTGGAGAATGCAGCCCATACTCCATTGAGCTAACCTGAAGGAAGACTGTCAGTAGAAGCAAAGTACCAGAATATCCATGTGTAATTACTGAAGTAAAAAATTGGATGTGCACAGAAGTCGGGCAAGTCGGGCAGAACACTCTGGGTAGGAAGACATTTTTCTGGCTGGTGCCCATCTTGTTCCTTCAATTTAATGTGGAGGTAGGGTGTGGTGAGAAGGCAATTCATTTCCTTGAGTGGTGGTAATGTTTTCATGAACACCTTTGATCCTTCTTTTCTGCAGATTCATCCATTTGTTTCCTAGTGCTAAACACTAATCTAATGCAAGGACAGGGACTGAGAAGAAAGAGTAGTTCTTTAGAATTAACAAGGTGATCTTTCCTTATGTGGTTTCTGTGAGAATTTCCATCCTGAGGGCAGAACTAAGGAGGCAGGGGCCTCCTGCCCGGGTGGGCCTGGTTCCCTTTCAGAAATCTGAAGTGTTTACCCTATATGGTCTGCAACCATGTACACACGCACACAGCTTCTAGGTAGAGACCCCAACCCTGGATGGCCAAGCAGAGCAGCTGGAACTCACACACCCAGCCCACAGGGAGACCCTGGATTCAGCACCGAGGGAACCCGGCACCTTCCTTTCCAAAGGCAATAATAGAATTGACTCTCATAACTAAATCTGTGCACAATAACATTCTGAACACTAGTGAAGCTTGTTGCGTTGAAATAATTCTGGCTCTGGAAATGTTTCTGTTTGATAGTTATTTACGGTTTTTGTTCATTTGTTTGGATTCAAGCTTAGTTTTGTTAATATGTATAATTTAGCATCTATTGCACTCATGTAAATATGGAGTAAGTATTGTAAACTATTTCATTGCTGGGATTGTGGGTGTTATACATACATTTAGGACTGCAATTTTTTGGTATTTTTTGTATTGTAAAATAACAGCTAATTTAAGCAGGAACAAGAGAATTAAGGGAAGCCTGTGCATTTTAAACACAAATGTGAAGCACTTGTATATAAATAAAAGTAAATACTATAATACAAACTCCTTCTGAAATAAAATAGATCTGGTAAAATGTGGTTTTGCTCTAAGTGTTTAATTCTAATTTTGCTTGGTTTTGTTTGTATCTATCTACATTTTGGTCATTAGAATTTAAGAAAAGAAACAATCCTGCTACTGAGGAGGTGGAAATCAGGAGAATTGAGGTTCTCCAAGGACAGCTGTGGGGGAGGGCGGGGGGGTGGAAGAACCCATCTCATTCAACAAACTGACCCAGCTAAACTGGTAGGAGAGCCATACTCTGAGGCCAGCCCTGGGTACACGTGCAAGATCCTGCCTGAAAAATAATGAGCAAAAGAGACCTGGAAGCACAAGCAATAGAGCACCTGCCTTGTAAGTGCAAGATTCTGAATTCAAACCCAAGTACTGCCAAAATGAAAAAATAGTCAGTGTATCACACTGCCTCAGAGGAAAAACAGCAGTGGTGAAGGCAAAGGTGTAAAACTGCCCAGAGGTACCTTACACCTACACCTGTGCAGGTGAGAAACCCAGCCCATCCTGGAACAAGGGCTGTGCCTGGGGGAGCAAAACCCGGGCAGCAGCAGGCTGTCCACAGCTGCATACATGGAATCCCAGGCAGACCTTACTCTTCTTCCAAGTATTCCTTTTTCCTTCAGGGTGGGGACCCCAGCCACTAAATCACAACACACATACCTCCGCAAGTCACAAGCCACTTAATTCCAAAATGCCCCATAGAGGCAGTGTTACACCTGCTGATAACCACTGCCTTACATGCTGCCGTTCTGCCCACTTCGTTCCAGCCATCCTGGCTGTCAGTGTCTGGACCCACCAGTCTCACTGGCACCTCAGGGCCCCTGCACCTGTTGCTCCATTTGCAATGTCTTGAAGGTAGACATCTTATGATGGGCACATCCCACTCAGCTTTCAAATGTTTTACATGATATTTGTGAGATGAAACAAAAACTAATTATTTTAATACATAACCTAGACCTGTTGAAACACAAAGTATTTGAGAGCTAGTTTAATATACAAAGCTTTTCAGAAATGCATTTTGTTTTGTTTTGCTTACCGTGGCTTGAAAGTATAATTCCCTTGCATTCTTTGTTTGTTTTTGGGCCTGTCCTGGGCCTTGGACTCAGGGCCTGAGCACTGTCCCTGGCCTCTCTTTGCTCAAGACTAGCACTCTGCCACTTGAGCCACAGCGCCACTTCTGGCCATTTTCCATATATGTGGTGCTGGGGAATCGAACCCAGGGCTTCATGTATACGAGGCAAGCACTCTTGCCACTAGGCCATATCCCCAGCCCAATTCCCTTGCATTCTTGAGTCTCCAGCCCAAGAAAATTATTAGGCCAGATGATTTTTATTCCAGACTGTATGAAATATGCTGAATATAATACAGCTCAGCTTCGTTACCAAAAGGAGTGTGTGTGTGCCGGTAAAGTAGCTTTAAACATCAGCCCTCCTACCAGAAGGGGTGTGTGTGTGTTTTGGAGATGGAGTCCCAAGAACGTTTATGTCTAAGCTGGCTTCCAACTATGATTCTCTGATTGCAGATTATGAGTAGCTAGGATTTACAGGAGCCACTGGTACCCAGTTCATTTGTTTACTTTTTATATTTATAATTTTTACACTGTTGGGGATCAAACCCAGGGTCTTGCACATGCTAAGCAAATGCTCTACACAGAGTGAGAAACCCAGCAATCTAGATTGCTAGAACTCACTTGTAAGTGAAGCCTTCTTATTTAATTCTTGTCTGTCTCTTACCATTTGTGAATTTTGTCCTCTTGTGTGAGGACCTTTAGGTGCTCTTTCCCCCTCCGTGTTTTCTATCCTGATCTGGAGCCACTTTGTTCTTTGTTTTTGCCTTGTTTTCATTTTTGAGCAGTTTTTGTTTTGTTTCTTCTTGATGGTACTAGGGATTAGACTCAGCCTGAGGCTTGCTAGGTAGGCATTTACCACTCTAGCTACACCTCTCACTCCATCTTGTCTTTTTTTTTTTTTTGGCCAGTTCTGGGCCTTGGACTCAGGGCCTGAGCGCTGTCCCTGGCTTCTTTTTGCTCAAGGCTAGCACTCTGCCACTTGAGCCACAGTGCCACTTCTGGCCGTTTTCTATATATGTGGTGCTGGGGAATCGAACCCAGGGCCTCATGTATACGAAGCAAGCACTCTTGCCACTAGGCCATATCCCCAGCCCTTGTCTCCTTTTTTTTTTTTTTTTTTTTTTTTTTAACAGTCACACTATGTAACTCATGCTGACTTGGGAATTTTTGCCTCAGTCTCACAAGGCGGAACTATGTCCCTACCTCCATTCATAGGCAAACCATGGCTCACTAGCAAGCTGCTGGGTTTGCTCCCAACTCCTGCACAGCTGCTGGCTTTCTGGAAATTTCACTGGCCAGTGTCCACACTTCCTTCAAAAATTAGTTGGGCTGTAAGCCAGGGGCAGGGGGAGGGGGGGAGCATTTATGAGCCATGAAGTTTCCACCAATAAATCCACAGATGCTTCTAGAATCTGCCTTTCCATCTCAGCCCTATTCTCGCCACCTGGCCAGCTTGGGAGTCAATATTTACAACAGCTATCAGATCCAGGGCCAGGACTACAGTCAGTCTTCCAGAGTGTGTACAGGGGTGACAGCTCCTTGGCTGCCACGCAGCCTGACACGCAGATATGGCCATGGGGCCACAGCTGCGCTTAGCCTTAATATATTTAGCCAGACTCAGTCCTGTTCATAAACCAGAGCCTTTTGAAGTAGAAGTAACAGAAACCAAACTCTTAATAGACCTAGGCAACTGGCTTCCTAGGAGTGCTGTAACAAATTTACCCTGGCCTTGATGACTTAAAACAACAGAAGTTTATTCTCATATTTTTGGATGCCAGAAGTCTGAACTGAGATGCTAGCAGTGCTGCATTCCCTCTGAAGGCCCTGGATCAACTCAAGCCTTGTCTCCCCCTGTGTACTCGTGGCTCCCAACATCTCTTGGCTTGTGGCTGCATCATTCCAGTCTCTGCCTGTCCTTACATGGCCTTTTCCCAAGTAGGTTCTTATGACATGCACTCACACGTCTCCTTAAATAGCAATGCTGGTCATGTCTGTAATCCTAGCTACTCAGGAATCTGAGATCTGAGGATCAAAGTCCAAAGATGTCTGGGCAGGGAAGTCCATGAGACTTATTTCCATTAATCAGCAAAAAGCCACAAGTAGAGTTGTGACTCAAGTGGTAGAGCTCAGTCTTTTGAGTGAAAAAGCTAAGGGACAGGAGCTGGGGATATGGCCTAGTAGCAAGAGTGCTTGCCTCGTATACATGAGGCCCTGGGTTCGATTCCCCAGCACCACATATACAGAAAATGGCCAGAAGTGGCGTTGTGGTTCAAGTGGCAGAGTGCTAGCCTTGAGCAAAAAGAAGCCAGGGACAGTGCTCAGGCCCTGAGTCCAAGGCCCAGGACTGGCAAAAAAAAAAAAAAAAGCTAAGGGACAGCGCCTCTCCACCCACCCACCCCCACACACAAAATTAATGTAGAGAGATCAGGCAGACACACAGACCAGGCAGGTTCTCATTATTTTCAAATATCACCTGCTCACTTCATTGTCCCAATCTTTTGGACAATGTCTGCCCGTTTTTTGGCTCAGAAATTCTCCTTTTAGGGCTGGGAATATGGCCTAGTGGCAAGAGCGCTTGCCTCCTACACATGAAGCTCTCAGTTCGATTCCCCAGCACCACATATATGGAAAACGGCCAGAAGGGGCGCTGTGGCTCAGGTGACAGAGTGCTAGCCTTGAGTGGAAAGAAGCCAGGGACAGTGCTCAGGCCCTGAGTCCAAGGCCCAGGACTGGCCAAAAAAAAAAAAAGAAATTCTCCTTTCACTCCGTTAAAATGTCTACATTTCGCTCGGCTTATGAGTCAAAAATGGAGCTGAGTTTAACATACTCTCACCTAAGGAAGTTACTTTATAGGCACAGTCCTGTGCTTGGGGCGCTATAGCTGTGGTGAGCAAGGCAGAATGATACTTTCACCGCCCCTCCCCTGCCCTTGCCCTTGCCCCAGCGCCCACATGGGTGTCCACTCCCATTCAGGTGTGATGGAGGAGAGGATTCCTTCTTCCTCATCAAGGGAGAAGAGACTGGACTTGGCTTCACTCTGCCCAATGGCTCCTCCCATTCCAGGTGACCCTGTGGGTTGATACCACTCCCCCAGGCCACAGGAAACCACCCATAGCCCATTCTGGGCCCACCAGGGTCCTGCCTAGGCCAGCCCATGAGCTGGGAAAGAGCAGAGTCTCTGCTAAGTGTGCTAAATAAAAGGAGAGGTCCTTCACATGGAACACTGGTGACCCATGGAACAATGGTGAGCACTGGTGATGCACCCCTCAGCAGAGGTCTGCCTGGCTGCTGAGAGAAACTCCTGGAAAGACCAGCAAGAGCAACATCATTTGGACCCCTGGAGACAGCTGTGCCTGAAGCCCAAGTTGCTCAGGTGCTTTCCTAAGCTAGTCTGATATGTTTTGTTATAATCAAGAGAGGACTGACTGAAGTTGGGAATTGGCTGACAGTGTGAGCAGATAGTACCTGTGGGCTTGGTGTGAGTTGTGATGGTCAAGGACAGTCCTAGGCCTGAGTTTTGGTGTGGTCTGTGCCTGACCTTCATGTCTTAGATCAGGATTCTCACACCACCAAGCTCTCAGGAAACTGAAAAGAGAGAGGGAGGCAGGTTGGAGCAAGGGCTGAGCTACAAGATGGTCTCAGCCAGAGTGCAGCCTCAGTCTTGTTCTACTGGTTTGGGGGCTTGAATGGAAAACATAATTGTCATTCCTTGAAGCAGCCAGGCCAGGCTCTTGTGCCCCTGCCTTGCTCGGTCCTGGCCACCGTGACCTCAGGAGCAGAGAGTAAGCTAAGGCGCATTTTTGGGCAATGATTCTCTCGGAAGAGGGCAGCTAAGCTGGTTTAGTAGCACCAAACTGCAGCTGTGACTCAGTTGTATTGGCCCAGGGCATCTCTGAGCACAGCACCAACAGTCCCCACCTCAGCCTACTTCACAGCTCCTGCCTCGCCTCAAATGGGCCTGGGAACCCGCAGCCCTGTTGGTCAGGATGACAACGGTCATCAAGCTTTCTGAACAAAGGCTGCTTCCCCAACCCCCTTTGCAAACTGTTTTTTTCTTTCTTTACTTAATTAGTGGGACTAGAGGAAGATGGAATCTAGGGTCTTACACATGCTAAGCAAGCCTTCTACTGCAGGCTGCACTCCTAACCCCAGAACTGCAATTAACTATTGCCCATAAGCCAGGCACGGGTGGTTCATGCTTGTAATCCTAGCTACTCAGGAGGCTGAGATCTGAGGAATGCAGTTTGAAGCCAGTTAAAGCAGGAAAATCTGTGAGACTCTTATCCCCAATTAATCACAGAAAACCTGAGGTGGTGCTGTGGCTCACTGAAAGGAGAACTTGAGCAAAAGGAGCCCAGGGACAGTGCCCAGGCCGAGAGTTCAAGCCCCAGGACCAGGGGAGTGGGGAAGCATATGTACATATACATATACATTGCCCATAGCATTCACTGGGTCATAGACACTACCTAGCATGTGTGTCTGCTGGCCACCTCTGGCTGCAAAGGAGGCTGGGAAATGTAGTTTCCTTATCTGAGAACTAACAGAGAAGGAAAGAAGAGATAAAAGCAAAGAAAATCCTTGCCCTTAGGACTTGAGAGCTAATTCAATTCTACAGTTAGGAGACAAGATCTGTAAAGCTGCTGAGGCCACCCAAGGCCACATAGGCCAGTACGGACCACCCTGGTCTCCTGACTATCAGGACAGTGACAACAGGAAAGCAAAGTCGGTGTCAGTGCATGTGGGTTTAATTTGGTACAGTGTGCCGAGGCTAGTGCTGAGGGTAAACCTCTAGGAAGATGATAGTGCTGGGGCCATGGCAGGGATGGAAACCACATATTCTGGCTGGTGCCCATCAAGCAGAGTATCATGGATGACAAGCGTGCTGCTAATGTTGTGAGTCCTGGGGCACAGATGGATCAAATTACTGGCAATGCCTAACTGGAAGTCCCACCCCTTGGTAGAGGGAGTGGGTCTTGCCTGTGGGTCTGTCCAGAGGCACTCAGTGTGTTTCCAGCTGGGAGTTTCCTGACCTCTAGATCTCAAGTTCTGTGATGTATCCAACCAAGATGCCTACAGAGGAATCAGAGGCTTTGCTATCAGGCCCTCAGTCTTCAACTTACACCCCAGGGGACAGGCACACCAGTGTCCACACACAGTCGCAGCAAGGGCAAGCCAGTCCCTTTGCAGTGGGCAGTAGGCCAGAGATGTGATCCAGCACTCTATGCAGGGTGGGTAGTCAGATGTGTTCTCCCAGGTGTGTGGTCTTAGTCAAAACAGAGCCTTGAGAGCCAGGACAGAGAGACTGGCCAGCAGGGAGCTCCCCTCCAGGGACTGGTCGGCAGAGGAGGTCTGTGGGGTGGGAGCAGAGAGAAGACTCAAAGCAGGAGTGTGTGCGCTCTCTGCCTGCACCCTTTCCCAGGGCACCCTGAGTGCCAGCCTGCACCTCAGCCTGCCTGGCATGGGGTGTGGAAGGCCCCAGTGCAGGAACCGCCAGTTCACCCACCTGGTCCCAGCATCTTACCTGTAGGAGGCTATACCCCGGATCCTGATGGGAGTCCAGCTGTTTCTGCAGGACTGAGGGCCACCTGCTGTCAAAGGCTTGAATGGCACCATCTGTGGAGGGATAGATCCACAGAGGAATTGGCTGGGAAATCCTCACCCAGGGCCCCCAGTTCCTTAGGGACAAATGAAGAGACACCCTTCCTTACCTGCAAGGGAGAACTTCTGGGATGGGAGGTATGTGTGGGGCAATGACAAACAAGGACAGCTGAGGTAAGAGCAACTTGAAAACTGAACAGTCCTCCATCCTCATAGGGCAAGGTGAAAATTATCACCCCCTTTTACAGTTAAACACAGAAAAGGCTTACAGTGTATGCTCAGCTAGTAAGTGGCAAGTTTCAACTTCAACAGAAGCCCTCTAAACCCAGACCACTAACTATTCCAACCTCAAAAGGCAAGGCCAAGATCACCTGCGGGGTGTGTGGGCGGGGGGAGATTTGGGGAGACATGGGGAAGGAATCTGTTCACAAATGTGGAAAACACCAGCTTGACTCTTCCCCAGCCCCACACACTTTTGTCTTAACCATTATCACCCTTTCTGTGTGCTGCCTGTTTTGAGAGTACTACCTACTCTGGAAGCTGAGAACCTGAGGATCCCACGGTTTGAGGCCTGCTAAGGCAGAAAAGTTCAGAGACTAGGTATCTGATTAACCAGGCATGGCTCAAGTGCTAGAGCACCAACTCCGAGACCTTAGTTCAAACCCCCAGAACTGAAGGGAGGGATACTTGCCTTGATACCTGTAAGATTCTTGTTAGGGTCTACAACCTGGTCTGGCGCAAATTCCCCCCAGAGACAAGACGACTACAGAAGGGGAGAGTGCCTTCAAGGCGGCATCAAACAACCCCGACTTCCTCGAACCCCCTAAAATGGGCTCCTGGCCTGCTCCTCCGAGGGCCTGGCAGTGGGGAGTTAGAGCCGCCCTGGCTCCCGCCCCGCTGCTGCCGAGGTCCCTCACCCAAGCAGCGGTTCCTTGTAAAGAGTCCCCGGAAACTTTCGCAGTCTTCGCGCCTGTTCCCGCTGACTCCACAGTCGCACCAGGGCGCCACGCGCGCGCTTGCATTGTCCACGTAGTTTGGGGTGACAGCCGTGCCTGCAGGAAAGGACCCCGGTGGAGGGGTAATCAGCCCAAGATGGCAGAAGCGACTCCTGGAGAGCCCCCACCCCCACCCCACGCTCGTCCGCACCCGGATCCCAGCCGTGCATACCCACGAGGCCTGCGTAGGCGCGCAGACAGCGGGGGCCCTGGTCTTGCAGGCAGACATCTGGGGCTGGGGCGCAGGAGGCTTGGAAGGCAAGGAGGCGAGGTCTGCAAATGGGGACCCGAGGGGGTGAACAGAGTGACCTCGCCCTGCGAGCCTCCTAGAGAGCCCAGCCCCCCAGAGTCCCGCCCCTCGACCCCCCCCCAGCCCCACGGCCCTGCCCACGGCCCCCGTGAGCCCCGCCCCTCGTGGTCTCTCCCTATAGTCCCACCCACTCTCCCCGTGAGCCACACCCACAGCCCCGCCCACGGGCCCCGTGAGCCCCCTCGTGCTCCGTCCCTATAGCCCCGCCCCAGGCCCCGTGAGACCCGCCCCACGACCCCGCCCACAGGCCCCGTGAGCCCCGCCCCTCGCGCCCCGTCCCTATAGCCCCACCCACTCGCCCTGTGAGTCCCGCCCCCAGGCCCCGCCCTCACACGCCCCGCCCCCACGCACCTGCAGACTGGGCTGAGTTCGCAGGTCTCCAAGATCTCCAGGCAGGAGGGCGGCGATGGGTTGGACCCGACGAAGGCGCAGGCTGGCACGAAGGTCTGGCGCCGGCGCTCGGCGCACTCGGTGCCAGTGCACTGGCAGAAGAGCAGCGCGTGGGTGAGCGCGAGCGGCCCGCGGGAGAAGAAGCGGCGCAGGGCGCGGTGGCAGCGGGCAAGGTGACAGTCACCGGATGCAGACCGAGCCAGGCATTGGGTTACGTACTCGGTGCGCAGCCGCTGGCACTGCGCGTCTGCTGTGCACGCCTCGGCCGCGTCCAAGCAGTGGTTTTGTTCCGCGGAGCTCGAGGACCCTGGTGGAGGGGCAGGCAGGTGCAGTTAGATCTCAGTGCGCACCACAGGCGCGATCCACCCTGCCCTTGAGCTCAGGAGTTGGAGCAAAACCCAAGGTGTGTGTGCGGGGCGGGTGGGGGGGGGGGGCTGAGTGTGGCCTATTCCTTGTTCTACACGGAGATCCTTTTCTACTTCCTCGTCCATCCTGATCCGACACTGACTGGGGAGGTATGTCACTCATTTCAATGAAGGGTGGGCGGTGACAGGTGACAACTGAGAGGATGTCTGGCCAGGTGGAATTACACATGCTAGACCTATGGAAAGCTGCTCCTACACATGCTACGTCTAAATTCAGCCAAGCCAGGGCATCGGAAAATCAGGACTTCCTAGGACCTGAGTTACCAAAACCAGTCTAACCTACCCCTTCCCCCACCCCACCTCGGCCTCCTGCTGAGACTAAGACTTACTAGCACCCCAGCCTGAGAATAAGTGCCCAGCCCACCCCTTCCTCCAGCTTAGTATCTTAGTGTGTATGGATCTGTGCATGGCGGAGCGGGTAGGGGTGGGGTGGGGGGTGGGGTGGTATCTCTTGCCTCTGGGCTGAGAGCTGGGCCCCTCTTTCTTTCTGGGTGCTAGATCGTAGTGATATTGCCTGTGGCTTCAGTACCCTAAGCTCTATAGGAAGGGTACACCTATGGTTGGGGCTTGTGACCAGTGGAGTGCTTGAGTAGAGGGGACAGGAGATGGGAGAACTGTCTCTTCTCGCCCCTCCCTTTCCCTCCCACAGGCTCTTTTCTCCCAGTCTTGCTGGGAACACTGCCAGGCCTCAGTCCCACACAACAGCACCTAGTGTCACCTGAGGACTTGGGCCCACCTGCTCTTTGGTTACCTGTCTCCCTTACCAGGAGTACCTATACCTCCTCTTTACACTCTCAAGGCAGTGCATCTCAGCTCCAAGGTCTCCTCTGCCTAAACCTTCACCATATTCCATTCTTTACCCCACAACCCATAAAAAGGCCCTTTCCTGTGATGCCCCAGGTAGAGAAAAGGCAGTGCCGAGAGTGGAACAGCAGATGCCAGGCACTGAAAATGTCCAGCAGTGAATTAGACATAGCAAGGAGCCCAGAATAGTAGACGTGGAGCTCTGGAGGTGGGGGAAGGGTAGAGGATAGGAAAAGTTGGGAGAGGGGACAGGAGAGGAAAAATTCCTGGGGAAAGAGCTACCAAGGCAAGAACTGGGAGGGAGATGGCTCCACTGGCCCCCTGTGGGCCTGGAAACAAGGTGCAAGGAGAATGCTGTGAGGGTAGACTGTCGGAGGTCTATGCTCACAGAACACAGGCCTCTTGCAGTGGTCCTTCCTGCATTACAGCCTTTCCTTCCTACCTTTTGGTAGGAACAAGACAGAGAGAGGTGGGGGGAAATGTGGGAGGCAGATGCTTACCCAGCAGCAGCAGCAGCAGCAGCTGCACAGACCCCAAACAGCAGGCCATGCTGAACACTGAAGGTAGAAGCATGGCAGGAGACAGAGCCCTAGTCCACTGGTGCCCTTGCAAGAATGACTCCCGAGAAGGACCTCAACAGACACCCAGGCTTCTATGGCTCACAATCTCCCATTGGGAGGAGCCTTGGCTGTAGGCCTGACACCTGCTCTCTACTTTGTCACCGCCCAGGCTGTACCCTTAAAGAGCCATGAAAACACCTGCCTGTGCCTAAATAGACTGGCCCAACAACACACTAGCCCTCCGCATATTGCACCCAGAAACAGCCACACAGCAACCTGGGGAGAACTCTTTTGTTTTTCCTTCATACTCCTCTTCTCCCTAGCCCCCATCCTGGAGCTTGATCTCTGGGCCTGGGCACCGTCCCTGAGCTTCTTTTGTTCAAGGTGAGTGCTCTACTACTTGAGCCACAGTGCCACTTCCAGCTTTTTGAGTTGTTTCTTGGAAATAAAAGTCTTACAGTTTCCTACCCAGACTGGCTTTGAACCCCAATCCTCAGATCTCAGCCTCCTGAGTAGCTAAGATTACAGGCATGAGCCACCAGCACCCGGCTTCCTTAATCCTTTCATTGTTAATCTTTTATTAACTAATTTTATACTTGTATAAAAGTTACAAAACGTGTTCCCTTTAAGCTCTTCAACTTTCCCAAGTGTTAGCATCTTAGATAATCACAGCCCAAGTGTTAGGAAATCAACATTAACTAAATCATAGACTTTTTTTTTTTGGTCCTTGGCTTATCCACTGAGGTCTTTTTTTCTGTTCAAGATCCAATCCAGAATCCCATATTGCATTTTGTTGTCATGTCTCTTTCTTTCCTCCCAGCTGAGGAGACTCCTCAGTTTCTTTAGCCTTATTCTTCATGCTTTTGGAGAATCCTAGCCAGTTATTTTCTCTTACATGTATCTGAGGCTTACTTGTGATCAGAGAAGGGACATGGACATGTTTCAAAACATGCCTGAGACACAATGGCGGGGAATCAAGGCTTCACTCTCAGCCTTTTAGATCACTGCTGCTGCTCTAAAACTTGACTTGCTAATTGTTTCCTTAGTTTTTGACATCTGTGGTAACAAATAAACTTCATCTATAGTGAGCCAAAAGTGAAGAACTGTAGTAAGAGTGCCAGATGAAGTTCCCTTACCAGCAAATCCCACAGGAAATGGTGACACCAAAGGGGGTGTGGAAAAGGGATTGGTTTCCAGATTGAAAGCCAGTAATGAAACAACACAGACCTTCCCTCCTCACACTTTGCCTTACTATATAGCTTTATAGTGATCTTTTTATTGCTGCTCCTTGGATATGAACTCAGGGCTTGAGCTTGTTCAGCTTGCTTGCTCTCTAGGCTGGCACTCTACCCTTCAGTCAAATCTCCAGCCTGACTTTTTGCTGGTTAGTTGGAGATAAGAGTCTCACAAACTTCTCTGCCCATGTTAGCTTCTAACAACACAGTCCTCTAGGTCTCAGTCTCCTAAGTAGCTAGGATTACAGGTGTGAGCCCCCAGCACACACTCGATACCAGAGGTAGAAGCATGTTCTTAACTGCCATTTTACAGGTGATGATGGGTTATTGGTTACTACTTGGCATAATAACCTGAGAATAGAGATTAGAAAGTCAATACAGTTTTATAACTCACTATCATTTTAATATTATTATAATTTTAAAACTTCATTGAGGCAAGAATTATAGTAACTATTTTGGAAGAAACCCAAGAATCAAATAAAAGATATAGCTGTAAGAAGAAAAAATGTTCTCTGCTCCTTCTCTTATTTTGTTTTATTTGTTTTGTTTTTGTTGCCAGTCTTGGGGCAGGGACTCAGGACCTGAGTACTGTCCCTGGCTTCTTCTTTTTTTAAAAAAATTTATTTGTTTATTAATTGAACACAAATTTTTTGACAAGGTGTTGTGCAAAAAGGGTACAGTTACATAGTAGGGCAGTGTGTACATTTCTTGTGATATCTTACGTCCTGTTTTTCTATCTCTTCTCTAGGTCAGGTAGACATATATACAATATACAATGTATCGAGAACATATACAGTAGCCACGTGGCCACACCCAAGAAAGTTCGCCTAGGGCTTTAAATGTAATGTCGATATTAGACCATATGTCGACAGTAGTCTTATATGAACATACATACCTAGCTTTTGAGCTATTGTATTCCCCTGAGAGGTCAATTTTTGACCTTTATATGTTGAGTAATTGTTTGGTTTTAGTTACATACTGTTGGGTCGCTGTCCCAATCCTGTGGGGAATACTATTTGACAAGCAGTTTTTGGTTTCCCAGACTTGGTCTCTACTGTCTCTCCGTCTCCCTTTGTTAACAGTCATATATCAGGGAGATCATGCCCCTTTGTTTTCTGTGTTCAAGGCTTGTTTCGCTCAACATTTGTTCGAGTTCTGACCATTTCCCTGTGAATAACAATATTTCACCATTCCTAATCGCTATGTAGTATTCCATTGTGTATAGGTACCATATTTTTTGGATCCATTCGTCTGTGGAGGGGCATCTGGGTTGTTTCCATATTTTGGCTATTGTGAATTGTCCCTGGCTTCTTCTTGCTCAAGGTTAGCACTCTACCTCTTGAGCCATAGCTCCACTTCCGGCTTTTTTCTATATATGTGGTGCTGAGGAATCAAACCCAGGGCTTCATATATATGAGGCGAGCACTTTACCCCTTCTCTTATTTTAATTGTCTTGACTCTTCTTGGTGTTTTTTTTTTTATTATAGATGCAATAATTTGGGAGCAGTTTGTCAAGATCTTCAAAAGAAAAAAACAAAACACCTCAATGAGCCCTGATGGCTCACACCTGTCATCCTAGCTACTCAGGAGGTTGAGATCTGAGGATCATGGTTCGAAGCCAGGCCAGTCAAGAAGGTTTGTGAGACTCTTATCTCCAATTAACCACCAGAAAAACCATAAGTGGCACTGTGGCTCAAAGGGAGTAGAGCATTAGCCTTGTGTAAAAGAGCTCAGGGAAGGCCCGGAGTTCAAGACCCATGACTGACAAACCAAAAACAAAAACAAAAACAAAAACAAAAAAACCCAACCCTCTATTTGGGGAGTTTTTTGGATGTTTTAAATAGATGAGTTGGGGCTGTGGCTTCTTTGGCTGTCAATGGGAGGAGTGGTAGACTGCAAAGTTTCCCCCAATTCTTTCTACCCACTAGAATATGATTTTGCTGTTTATTGTTTAAAGCACCTCAGATTTGGGGTAGTTTGTTACACAGCAACAACTGCCTCATACAAATTAGTAACTTGCAAGAAGTCATGGGAGAATGAGAATGTCCACAGAGACAGGAGAATTAGGTGAAGGGAAACACCTTCTTATCCAGAGAGCGGTGTGAAGTCTTGACTGCTTTTTAGACTCTACTCACCAGTTGTGACCCTCAGGATGCCCCAAAGGTTTTAATTTATAACAACAACCACGAAAAACTTACAAAGATACACTCCCCTACCCCTGCCCAAGCAGCATGTCTTCCTTCCAACTTCTCTGTGGTCTTTTCTAAAATGTCACCTACTGCCTCCTCCCATAGGAGGGAGGGAAGTTAAGTACTGCCCAAGCAAAGGGGACTGCAGCAGAACCACAACCTCAGGTGAGAACTAGAGAAAGGGGTGGGGGCTGAGGAAGTGTCCAAGGGTATAGGAAAGAACCAGAAGAGACTCAGGAAAGAAGGTCCCAAAGAGTTTGCTTATTTCCTTATTTGTTTGCAGGGACCAAGGTGCAGGGCAGAGATAGCCTGCATCCTAGGACCCTAGGAATCTCTGCCCGCCACAGAGCTACATCTGGAAGAGACATATAGTGGGGACACAGCCAGGCTTTCAGGACACAGGCTCCTCCAGGCACCCACAGTGACCTGGCCTCCCCTCCTGGGGAGTTTGGGAGTCATGGGACCTTTGCTCCTTTGTGGATGGATTCTGAAGCTGTACCCAGAATGCCCCATCCCTCAAAGCCAAGACCACAGTGGGTAAGCTTCTGACAACTCTGAGTCCTGGAATAGGAGCGACGGAGCTCTGCTAGGGGTATAACCCTTCCTAGCTTCCAGAAGATACAGGTCAGCTGACTTGCCGGTACGGTCCTTGGAGTCTGAGTTCCTGGAGTGGCTCTCAGGGGTCACTTGTTTCCACAGACAGAATTTTGGCTTCTGGGCTTGACCTGCTGAAAATGAAGTGGTGGTGGCAGAGGGGTCACCCACTGAAGGCTGGAGTCCCAGGCTGCAAGTCAGGCCCCTAAGGACCAGTCACCCACGAAGAGCCACAGTCCTCCCTCCCCTGCCCCGAGGGCATGACCACACTTTCTCTAAGCCCTCCTTTCTCCTTTCCTTATTTTCTAACCCAAGCCCAGGAACTTGAGTAGGAGATGGCTGAGTAATTCTAGTGGAGAGAGCACAGGGGCCCCACCTACCTGGGGGGCAGGGCTTCATGGCCCAGGCTTCTCAGGGTGGCTGCTGGGCTCTGGCAGTATTCTTGGGATCTGGAGGCAACAAAGGAGGATGAGTGTTGTGAACACAGTTGGCAGGAGCTCCGGGGCTTGGGCATAACACAGGGGATTCAAGAGAACTGGGTATACTGTGGAGATGAGGGGTGCAATGGAAAGGAGGCAGGAGGTAAGATCCCATCCTTGTTGGGTGCCAGTGGCTCACACCTATAATGCTAGCGACACAGAAGGCTGAGATCTGGGGATGGAAGTTCAAAGCCACCACTACCACTTCATTTTCTGCAGGTTAAGCCCAGGCAGAGAAGTCTGTGAGATGCTTATCTCCAATTCACCAACAAAATGCTGGTGGGGTTGGGGGGGGGGGTTGCTGTTACTCCAGTGGTAGAGCATGAGGTTTGGGCAAAAAAGAAGCTAAAGTACAGTGCATAGACCCTGAGTGAAAGCCCCAGTGCTAGCGGCCCTCCTCATGTCCCCTGGCCCCTCACTCACCCAGGGCTGGGGCTCTCCAGCTGCTTGCTGCCAGGCCCAGCTCTATGGTGTGAACTCCACCTGGGAGGGACTCCCTGCCTGGGCCATTGTTGGACCTAAGCAGTGGGATAAACAATGAGGAGCTTGGAAAAGTGACTTTGAGCAGAGCACCAGGGTCTGCTTCTTCATAGCATGGTGCCCAGCCAAGTTCTGTGTTGGCTGAGTTTCCACCCTTCTGCCTTGGCTCGAAATTCCTGCCCCCTCCTGGAGGAGTCTTCAGAGTCTGGCTTCCCTTGAGACCCATGCCCCGCAGGGCTTCCCGCACCTCCCCTCTCCAGCCTTGACATTTCTCCCAAGCTTTGACACCATCCCAGCAGCCCTGAACCCTCCCGATATAGCCTTGCTCAGGTCTCATTTAGGGCTGGAGCACCCATGTCCCCCCTCCAATGTACCTGCCCATGTTCCTTACCGTTAGACACCTGCTGCTTGACTCCCAGCCATTTCCCCCTCTCCCCCCCCATGCCCTTCTCATCATCTCTCAGGATCTCCCCACTTCCTTTGACATCACAACAGTCTCTGCTGTCCTAAAAACCCATACTAAAGATAGGAGGCAACTGCCACCTCTCTGCAGCACCCCTTCTTCCCATGGTGACACCCCACGTTCCTCCCACCTTTCTCCTCTTCCCTCAGCCAGTTGTGCCAGAGTCCTCTCAGCTGGCACCTGGGGCCTGGCCAGTTCTCTGCTCCTGCCTGGATGCCCTCTGTTCCCATTTCTAGCTCAGCTGACCAGGAGCTCGCTCAAGTGCAGGCTGTCACCCTTGCTGAGGGTCCCAGTGAATGGGGTAGCCCTAGGGGAACACACAGCATTATGTGACACTCCCCTCAGGCCAGGGAGACTTGGGTTGGGGGCAGTCCTTTGGCACAAGCACAGTCAGCATCACAGCTGACCAGTGGTATGAAAAATAGACACAGTGGCTCAAACCCTGGAAAACTTGAAAGAGTTGACAGTGACTAGGACAGAGGAAGTAGAAGAGGGCTAAAAACTCCCGAGGCAGGCTGCAGAGGCCTTCACTGCATTGGGAGCTGGTTGAGAAAAGAGAAAAAAGAATCTCAGCAAAGTCACCAGTGACGCAGCCACCTGTGGAGAAGCCAAAGTGGATTAGAGGAGTGACAGGGTGGGAGTGAAAGGCAGGCCATCCCTGCCCCTTCCTTCTCCTTCCTAGGGTCTCTCTGCACCGTGGGGTGAAGCTGAGGACATCATCCAGCTCCCTGCAACCCTGTGGAGCTCTGAGAAGCAAGAATCACAGGAGTGAACTCAGGAAGAGGGACCAGCGCCCTCAGAGCTGGGAATTCAGCCTACCGGCTGCTCACGGGCTTCCTCCTGCAGCCCCAGGTACGTGGCTGGCACCGAAGTCCCGGGAGCCTGTAGCAGCACCAGGCTAGCCCAACCCCAGGGAGCAGAGGCAGCAGGAAGCTGAGGAGTATGGCCAGCAGGAAGGCATCATGAGCTGTGGAGAACAGGGCTTTGAGTCCTGAACCCATCACCACCCCTGGTCCTGCCCACCAGCCCCCCATCAGCTCACTTTCAGGGTACTCCGGGCCACTGTCCACACTGCCACCAAAGCCTGGCTTGTCACAAAAGGGAGGTGCCCAGCCTTGAGCACAGTGGCAGTTATGGTTGCTATTGCAAACCTGCAGAGAAGAGGAGGAAAGAAGGGTCACATGAGACCAAGGACCCCCCAAGGGCACTTCCATCCTTTCTCTACTCACTCCGCGGTTGTGGCAGGCACTCAGGCAGCGCTCCAGCTCCAGGGAAGTAGCGTTCTGGCAGCGCCCGTCCTGGCACATCTATGGGTAGTGTGCCCACGGGGCAGTGAGAAGGGACACTTTGGCCTGGGGACTCAAGTGACCGGGAGGGTCTGGGTGGTCAGGGCTCACCATGCTGGGTCCACATTGGGTGCCAGGCTCTACCAGGCCTAAGTCAAGCAGGTCCAGTGGTGCATCAGCGAGTGTGAGCGCTCCCCGGCAAGGCACCTCCCTGCCCTCTAGGTGAACCCAAGCGTCCACGGGCACCATGTGTGGCTCGAGTGGGCTGAGCTCCCCACCCTGGCACTGCAGTTTCCCACACTGGACATCTCTGGGGAGGAAGTAGAGGGTGGTCAACCTGTAGACTGGACCCCTTTCCTCAACCTACTCTGCAGCTTTGGGGGCTCCCCAACTCCAGCCCTTACCTCGGTGCACAAGGCAGGAAGCCACCCACACCGTCCTGGCCACAGTTCCCACGCGTGTCTCCCGCGGAGTTTACTTGGAAACAGGCCTGTGGTGCTGGACGCGAGGCTGAGGGAAGAGAGGGGCTGGAGCCACTCAGACCTGACCCGAGATTCCTCCATCCCTTACTCCATCCCTCCCCCGACTCCCCCGCCCCCCCCCCCCCCCCGCGGTCCTTCCCGGAAGCCCTGGGACAGGGAGCTCACCGGGACCCCAAAGCCGCTGACACTGCTGCTCCAGCGTGGGACACGCTCCATCCCGGCAGTAGCCGCGGCCCCCGGCGCAGGGCGAGCCGTCCAGTAAGAAAACGTCCGGGGGACAATGAGGAGAGGCGCCAGTGCAGAATTCGGGGAGGTCACAGTCCCCCACAGCCCGGCGACACATCGCGCCTGGCGGCTTCAGCTGCGCGGGCGAGCCAGGTTAGAAGAGGGCAGATAACAAAGCACAGGGAGAGATCCGGGTTTAGGGAGGGGTGCAGGAGGCGGCGGGAGCACCCAATAGGGCGATCCGAGGGCGCCCACCAGCCGAGACCGGACCGGCCAGTCGGCTCCGGATCGCCCCGCGGTCCTCACCCGGCAGCGCGCGCAGCAGTGCCCGTGAGCGCACCGCGCCCCTGCGCGCAGCGAGCAGTTGTGGGCGAAGCAGCAGGCGTCCGGGCACCTCTGCCTCCGGAAAGGTGAGAGAGGAACAGGTGAGGGCGCCGCGCCCCACACCTCCGGGGAGGGAGGGAGGGAGCGAGCGCGGGGGCGAGAGGAAGCGGGGTGTGTGTGTCCATTCTCGGGCCCCCAGGGTGCCGGGCGAGCCCACCTGACCTGATCCGGGCCGCAGTCACACTCTTCACCCGGCTCCACGAAGCCGTTTCCGCAGCGGGCCGGAGGCGCGGGGAGCCCGGGGCCCGGGGCGTTGGAGAGGCACGCACCGCCCCCCTTGCGGAGGAAGGCGCGCAGTTGGCGGCGGCTGCAGGCGCTGAACACTCGCGGGAAAGGACGCCTACGGGGAGGGCGAGGGCGGGGAGGCCTTTTTCTTTTTAAGTTACTCTTCTAGGTGAGAGCTCGTACTTTTGGCCAGGACCGCATTCCTCCTACCTAATGCACAGCTGGAAAGACAGGCGCGCAGCACCACATCTGGTTGTTTTTGTTTTGTTTTGTTTTAGGTGGGCGCTCATTTTTTTACCTAGGCAGTCCTGGAACCACATCGGGAGATCGGGAGATCTCCCGATCTCCACCTGCCAGTAGCTGCCATGACAATCTAGACTCCACCTTCACACTCTGGACAATCCATTTTACCTACGTCTTTCCCACGAAGGTCGCGTAAACGACCCTAAGGATAGGGACCTATGTTTCCTCCTTTTACAGAAAAGGAAACCGAGAGTTAAACAAAGACACCCAAGGGAGGAACGAAGCCCCTTCCCTGTGCGCACCCGGTGGCCGCCGCCATGATGCAACCGCCCTGTTCTGCTGTGGCCTCCATGCAGCAGCCGTCGGGGTCGTGGCTGAGGCCGAGGCTGTGGCCGATCTCATGGGCCACGGTGGCAGCCGCGCCGATTGGGAGCTCCGAGTGGTCCTGGGAAGGTGGGGGCGTTGCCGCGGGGCCGCGAGCCTGCCCCCCTCCCTTCCCCTCCGGGTCCCCGGCAGAGATTTACCATACTCACGCCTCCGGAGCTCTCCGCCCGGCACATGCCCTCGATGGGCGCCAGGCCTACGGTGGTGCCCCGAAAAGTACGACCCCTGAGGAAGAACGCTCGCGATCGGCTGGGGCCAGGGTTCGGGGCCGTGCTGCCCACCACCCGCGTGGGGTCAGAGGCACCCACGTGAGCAGCTGCGCCGAATCGTGTGGCCTCCGCGCCCACAGCTGCTGTCGCCACTGCAGGAAGGCCCAGAGCGTGGCGTTGGCGTCCGGTGAGATTTGGCTGTAGTCCCGCTCTGTCCACACTTCCAGGCCGGTCAGCACCACCTGAATGTCTAGTGTCCTGAGCATCTGAGGGCAGGGCAGGGCAGAGTGAGGCTGGAGCCGGGAGCCTGGCGTCCCACTGTGTGCCCACCGTCCCATGCCCCCACGCCCACATCTGCCTCGGTGCTCCCCTAGGACCTGCCCTCTCTGCCCCATCCTCAACCTGATCCACGTAGTTGGCAACCTCTAGGAGACGCTGTTTGGTGTGGTTCAAGTTTCGGTGCTGGATCAAGAACTGGGAAGGAATGAATTCCATGCGTGAGGGACTTGGCGGGCTCCACCCAGCCCCCACGAGCCCCCTTCGGGCCTTCCCTCACCATGGTGTGGTCAGCTACCAGGTACAGCTCCAGGTACTTGGTGCTCCCGCGTTGCACCTCTCGCCTCTCCTGCAAGGTGTAAATGGGAACCCTGAGAGGCAGGCTGCTAAGGCTGAAGTTCTACCATCAACCCCAGTTCTTTAGAGACAACAGTTTGACATTTGTTACTAGAACTTCTTTTTCACTTTCTGAGTTTAAGGATCAGGACAAGCAGCCTTGCTGTGGGGCCTGTGTTACTATCTCTTTTGACTGCAAATACCATGGCTATGGATGGGACTGTGCATTCCCACCTTCGCCCCTACTTGTGCCCCTGACCCTATTATGGTGAGCTTGAGGAAGGCTGGTCCTGCCCTGATTGTCCCTGAAGCTGCAGGCCCCTTTCCAGGTGAACAGCTTCTCTGTCCGGAAGATCCTATGAGTTGAGGAATCCTTGTAGTCCCCTGGTGGCCAGGGATGCAGATAATAGCTGGTATTGCTGCTGAGCACGATCAGGCCACTGGAGTGCAGAGAAATACAAAGTAGGTGGGAGGGGCTCTTACCTCAGGCCCCTCCCCCTCCCCAAACTCCTCACCTCATCCCAGAGCAGGCACTAAGGCCCACCCAGGAGTCCGGGAAGCCCTTCACTCTCCCAGAGTAGTGGCAATGATCCTGGAGAGGAAGCAGCCCAACCCCAAATCTCAGCCAGGGCTGACATTGTGGGGTTTTGGTTTGTTTTTTTTTTTTTTTTTTTTTTTGGTACTGGGAATCGAACCTAGGATGTTGTTCTTGCTAGGCAAGTGCTTTGCCACTGAGCTACATCCCAGCCCCAGGGCTGACATTGAAGGATGGACTCCAACCTCTTCTATTGGAGTTGGAGAATAGGGTGGCAACGGTGGGTGCACCACAGTGATGCACCACAGAGGGTGCACCCCCAACACCTTTCACCCTGTCCCCAAGAGCCCATGGAAGTATCTCACCATATGGTTGGGGACCAGCACCACGGGCTGCCCATCTGGGCTGTAGTGAGTTTCTGTGTACCCTGGGGCCAGCAACCTGCTGGGAGAGGTGTTTTTTAGGAATCAACTGATTTCCCCCTGCCTCCTCCTCCAGGTGGCCTCCCAGCCTCCCAACTCGAATGCTAATTGAGCAGCTGTGTGAGTCAGGCCTTCCACAAGTGTCTTGAGGAGATGCGGGAGGCTGTGCATTGTTCACCTCTGGAAAGCCTGGAGCATGAAGGGCAAAAGCTAGGAAGGAGCCTCTTTGATGGCTTAGATGTGGGAGATGGCAGTGTGGGAAGTACCAAGGAGGAAGGGGAAGGAAGGAGAGGAGGAAGAGGGCGTGTGGTCCCTGAGGTCTGCAGCAGGCAGTTGGATCTGCAATCTGGAAGGTGGGGGCAGGTTCAGCAGATACTGGGGAGGTTAAGACTTGGAGCCATGGAGGAGACTAAAGCCTGAGGACCCCTGCTTGCTTCCTAACTTGTTGGCTACCAGTTCGACCCTCTCACCTCTCACCCCTTCCCATGTCAGATCCTTGAAGTCTCCTGAGGCTTCTAGACCCCTCATGTCTAGAGGCCTCAACTCATTGGTCTTTAGCCCACCTATATGGTCCACATGGTTCCAAAACCTGGTGCTCCATCTTGACACCCACCCCACTCAGCCCAAGGGACCATCCTGCTCAAAGTCTTGGGCTCTGAATGTTCAGGATCCTCAGAATTCAATGTCTTTTGGACCTACTAGGACTCCTCAAATTCATCTCTTTGCTTTTCACCTGAAGATGTAGACATTCCAGGTAGGGTAGACAAACAGCCACTGCAGGATGGATGCTTTGACCTTTGTGACCACTGTGACTTTGCCCTTTCCCGGAGCACCATCCTATCTGTGGGAAGCCTGCCTCACTCTTCTCTCCCCTCTTCCCTTCCCCCTCTTCCCTCTCTGCCTGTGCTGGGGCTAGATTTCCTAGGTTTCTCTTTTGGCTGCATGTATTCTAGGAATGTCCATGAGGTGGTGCTCACACAGCTGCCAAGCGGCTCCTGGGGTTGGGAGGAGAAATGTGGCCACAGAAGGGTTTACCCAGCCTCTTCAGTCTACTTCAGCCTGAAGAGGGCCAGCCTTGAGTAGATATGATAGATATGACTCTCCATGCCACCTGCACTTCTTCTGAGTCTCCCCATCCAATCTCCTGCTGGGATCTGCACCGATCCTCCTACCCCCAAGAAATGGTCTGTCCTCAGCCCGGCGGTTCCCCAGTCTGGTACTTACTGGTTCTTCTCCAGTTCAAGCAGGAGCTCCTGGCCTTCAGCCTCCAAGACCAACAGCCCCCCATCTAGCGTCAAGATCTGGGTGAGAAGGAGTACATGCTGTGATAACAGCCTGCAGGCCACCTGCTTGCCGGGGAGCAGGTGGGATGTGCAGCTGGTTGGTGAGAAAGTTCATGGAAGTCATGAATAGATGTGGGGTAAGAGCAAACAAAGATATTCCCACACCCAGGATGTTCGTTGTCATGACAACAGCCTGTTGGAGGTGCACAAACAGCCTGTCAGGGGCACATCACGTCCTCCCTAGAGATGAGTTCCAGAATGGTGCCATGTATACCCATAGGTACTGGGCTCTTGGCCTGCCTTCTTTCTGCCCAGAGGGGCATGAAATGCAGAAGACACTAGGGTCATAAGGACATTGTGGAAGCCACTGGGTAGCTGTGGGTAGGGACACTCATGGGTTCTGTATTATATGGAGGATTGTTTCTATATCTTTATGTGTATGCAGTGTGTGTGTATGCAGTGTGTGTGTGTGTGTGTGTGTGTGTGTGTGTGTGTGTGTGTTCTGGTCCTCAGGCTTGAACTCAGGGCCTGAGTGCTGTCCCTGAGCATTTTTACCCAAGGCTAGTGCTCTACCACTTGAGCCACAGCTCAACTTCTACTTTTTTTTGGTGGTTTATTGGAGATAAGAGTCTCATGGACTTTCCTGTCCTGGTTGGCTTCGTACTTTGATCGTCAGATCTCAGCCTCTTAAGTAGCTAGGATTACAGGTGTGAGCCACCTGGCACTAGGCAGGTGTGGTGATTGAACCCAGGGCCTTGGACATGTTAGCCAAGTGCTCTACCAATGAGTTTCACCCTCATTCCCTTGTTTCTGTATTTTACACTCTCATTCCCTGTGGAATCCAGACTTTATTCTCTATCTCTTAATTCAGGCAAATTGCCCCAACTGAAATTCTCCACTGCCTCCAGCAGTCCACTCACTTCTGGGCTAACAAAGTAAACAGTGACCCATCCCAGGCTAGGAGAAAGCACTGGCTCTCCTGGTCAGATGTCAGGGTGGCTGGGCGGCTTCTCCTCTCCTCCCTCCATGCCCCTTTGCCTCTTCCACCCCACAGGATATCCCATCTTCCCCCTTGCTCACACAGGCTGGCTGGGGGCCCAGAGTTGGAGCCAGCCCAGGAGATTCCTGGGGGGCTGCTGTATCTTTGGAATGTTTTCCCCACCCTGCTGGCTAGCTCTCCCCTTTTCTCTCAAAGTGTATAGAGCTGGGACCCTGGCCAAGGGGCTCAAAGTTCTGGGGGAAGAGGAGGCTTCCTCTGCAGGTGGGGAGCAGATTGCCCCATTTCCCTATCTGTGGACCCCACAAGGCTTTAACATGAGCTCATATAGCTGGAATGCCACTGGCTTTACTGGAGAAAGGGTTCATATTAGACAAAGGCAGTGGACATCTGCCTGCCGAAGCTCAGCCTCCTGCCCTGCCCTGTCCTCGCAGGCTTTCTGGAGCCGATGCCAGAAGTGAGCCAAGCAGGGCCAAGACAGCTCAGGCACAGGCAAGGTGACCCCAGTCTATGCCCCGTCCTCCCTTTTACTGGGGATGTCAAAAAAGATCTCCAAGTACAGGCCAGCAGTGTGTGTCTGACCAGTTGAGGGGAAAGGCTGGCAGGTGGTGGTGAAGGCAGCAAAGGGAGCTCTGGAAACCCCCACCCCTGTCTTCATAGTTGCACTCGCCTGGCTTTCTTCTCCCTGGGCTTGGACACAGGGACTGTCCACTTGGGCCTGGAAACTGAGAAGGGAATGCTCTCCAGGCAAGTGAGGGGTGGCTAGTGGTATGAAGGCTTTTTAGGCCTTAGCAGGTCTGATCAGTTTCCCAACATCTCTGAGCTTCAGTTTGCCCCTTTGTAAAATAAGCCCAAAGAGGCTATTGGCCTCTCGGTTTGCAACACAGATGTGGTGGCACTAACATCTGGGATGTGGTTATTCTGGAAGAATGTGACAGGCTAAGTTGGGAGGAGGCCAGAGAGAGGTGTAAACTGGGGTGGGCTTGCATCTTAGGGATACCACAGGAGTGACTGTTGGCCCAAGGCCATAAACATTGAGGGTGTAGTTTTAGGCCCCTAAATGGCCAGGTCCCGGAGGGGCAGCAGTGTGGCCCCAGGGCTGTGAGTTCCAGACAAGTCAGTGAAAGGAAGATATTGTGGTGTCTTCTTAAAGTGTCATGCCTCCAGCTCTGGGCTCATCTCTGCTAGTGGGGGCTGGGGCTTGGATAATCCAAGAAGGCGGGTGTGTATGTGTGTGTGAAAATGACTTCCATGTGTGCAGGCTCTTCCATCTAGCTGTCTCCTGCCCCCCTCCCTCCCTGTGGGGTGGGGCCTATGAGAGGGGTGACTTGGTTCTGGGAACCCCAGAAAAACTGCTGCACAGCAATTAGGCAAAGGGCAGAGGGTTTCGAAAAGATGGGACCCCTGCTGGGAACAGAGGAAGGAGATACTAACCGGCTCCTGCAGGGTGACTGCACGCCAGAGGGGACCATCCAGAGCCCAGTAAGGGGTGACTGGCTCTCCAGGGGCATTTCCTGGAGTGAAGGCAGAGCACCAAGTGAGGCACCCAAGGAACTGGGAGAAGGGGAGCACATCCATCTTCACGGGCTCAGTCTGCAGCCATGGGGTATTCTTTGAATGGAAGAGCCACCAGGGAGGTGGCAGGAGAAAGAGGAGCTTGGGAAGGAACAACTTGGCTGGCAATTTAGGAGCTGCCCAACCTTTGGGGGGTGAGGAGTAGGCTTAGGGTCAGAGGTCATGAGGAAGAGACCAAGGCCCACAGTGCAGAAGGGAAGGGAAGGAGGAGGCAGGCCTGGGTATTTTTAGGCTGGGCAGCAAATGCCTTTAGTGTGAGAGATCTATGACGTCGTGAGGCTGCCTATGTCTCCCCCACCATCTGAGGAAAACAGCAGCCAGATGTCTCCAGAGGTGCACCTTGTTCAGTACCCTCCTTCAGGACTGGGTGCTGGTGGCAGGCTCCCTGGGACAGCGCCTCAGTGCTGGGGAGTGGGGGAAGGTGTCAAAGGGGCTCTGAGGCGGAAGCCTGGAGCCAAGCTTCACTCAGAGGGTGCCTGGAATGCTCCCCTGGAATGCTCCTGCCTCCCCACCCCCCACAGGCCCTAGAGAGCCAGGCACCCAGAGCCCAAAGCCTCCCATGCTTTGCCATTCTGAGAGGGAGAGGGGAGTGAGGGTCAGTTCCTATAACACAATGCTTCCCCCCCCCCCCATTCTGTTCTTGCTGATGGCTCCTCCCCCCAGCAGCATTCAAACTCCTCCCCCTTGGTCCTCCTCTTCCATCTACTCCCCAGACCAGAATGGCAGCAGCTTCTGATACCCCATTCCTCAAGGCCACACCCGCCTTCATGGATGAGCCAATGGCCATCTGCTAGATTGCGGGGTGGAGGGGGGTGCTGCCACTTTGGAATAGACTCTGAGGGACCTTGAGAGGGGGACAATCAGAAGGGATTGCTCCAGACAGAGGGCTTCACTGTCCCAGGGCCTGAGGCACAGTGTGTGGACAGGTGTGCACACTCTCTGCACACTTGCTGGCCACGGGGCGTGAAGGAGGCAGACAGAGCAGTGTGAGTTGCATGGGAGTGAATAGAGGGAACCCATTTGAGATGTGGACGATGGAGGATCTGCTCTCTCCCTTTGGGAATCTCATCACTCCTTATCACTTGGCTCAAGTCTGCTTGAGCTTTAAGAGTTCTAGCAGTGGAATGCCTAGGCATCATCCCCCAAAGCAAGACCGCTGACTCCCTCCCCTTCCTGGCTGGACTAGGGCAGGGGCTCATGGAAGTGGGGTCTCCCACCATGGAGCTGTGGATGGGGAGCCCCCTCCCCTGGCGCAGTCCTTCCTGTCCCCTCCCCCTTGCCTTCTTTCCCCACCCTCTCCTCAAGCACTTGCTGTGCAGGGTCTGGGGAGTTCCTGGCCCTCTTGGAGGGGTTAAGAGCCCTGACTCAGGGGAAGAGACAGACACAGGCTTGGCTCCCCCACCCCCACCCTGGGCACTGCCAGACAGACACCTTCTATTTGGAGAAATCCTTGTGGGTCTCACCAAACATGGCAACTCTATAAACAATATACACCCTGCTCAGGGAGGGGGGAGGAGGAGGGGACAGAGGCAGAGCAGGACTTGGTGGAGGGAGGGCTGGAGGGGGGGGTGGCTTCCTGGGATGGAGGACTGGGTACCTGGCAGCTGCAGAAGGGAGGGGTGGATCTTGCCCCTCTGCTTTGCCCAAGATGTGGGCAAGTGGGCCGATGCCACCCAACCCTCCCCAAACCCTGTCCTCCGTCCTGGCCATGCATGGCAGCCCAGGGGTTTGAACTCTCACCACCCCCCTCGCCCCTCGGGGCGCACCTCGGCGGCGCAGTCCTCACCTGGAAGCGCCCGGGCGCGCGGCCCTAGCCACGGGGGAAGCAGCAGCAGCAGCAGCAGCACTGGCGAACCCCCAGATCTTCGGGACCCCCGGCCCATAGCTGGGAGCTCCCGGGCTTCTCCCGAGGCGCAGGCTGCAAGCCGCTCGCCCCGCCCCGACTGGAGGGCGGCCGACCCACGCCCGCCGCCTCCACCGCCCACCCTCCGGCCCCTCCCGCCCGCCGCCTCCAGGGTGACAGCGCCCGGGCCCTCCCGGGAGCCAGGACGACCCTCCGGCCGTCGGCCGCCGTCGGGGGCGGGGGGTGGGGGGTGGCGCCGAGCTGGCCGCGCAGGGCGGAGGCGAGAACCCAGCCCGAGGCGGCCACCGAGGACCGGACCCCACGTCTCCGGGGTCAGGCCTCCCGTCCCTGCCCTAGAGGCTGCTGGAGGAAATCCCGACCGGTCCTCGGTTCAGGCGAGGTGCTCCCACCGGCTGGGAGGCCGTCAGGCGCAGCAGGCTCCAGCCGCAGCGACCGTCCACTAACCGGCGCGGGGACCCGCATCCCCGGCCGACTGTCGGGGCTGGGCGCAGGCTGAACTGAACAAAGCCGGACTCCCAGGATGGAGGAGACCAGCCCGCCCTGGGGCCCCTGAGCCTCCAATTCCTGTCTGAAGGGCCATTGTGAGGAACAAGGTATAGATTCACTTGGGAGGCATTTCATTGTCATGCATATCTGCTTCCTTGAAGGTAGTCATTTGAGTAGCCAAGGTTCCAGAAGCAGAAACAAACAAACAAACAAAAAACCACAGGAGGCTGAGGACTCAGAACCACGGCTTGAAGCCAGCCCTGAGCAGAAAAATCCGTGAGACTCCAAAAAGCTAAAAGTGGTGCTATGGCTCAAGTGTCAGAGGGCTCTCCTTGAGCAAAAGCAGCTCAGGGACAGTGCCCAGTGGCTGAGTTCAAGCCCCAGGACCAGCAAAAAGAATAAAATGATAAACAAATATAAAAGCAATGCAAATGTAATTAAATCCTCCAGTAAGAGTCTTTATACATGTTCTGTCACAATCCTTTGAACTCCACCCCCTCCCCCCCCCCCCCCACCAAGCAGCAAGCTGCTACTATTACTTTCCTGGATAGGATTTTAGAATTTTTTTTTTGGTACATACTCAAGACAGTACAGATATATTTTGCTCTTACATTTTTCTTCACCTTGAGTTTTTTTTTATTTAATACACTCTGGAATGAATACATTTACACGGTTCTTCTTACTGTTGCTTTTATGATTATTACTATGAGTACTTTGGACTTAGGAAGTGGAGTGGGGGTTCGCTACAATGAAACGAGGTCCCCCACCCAAGGGAGGGGATTCCTGGTTCCCCCAAAAGTCCACCACACAGTCTCCAGCTACAAGATAACAAAAAGACAGATTTATTGGGGAAGTAAAAAGTGAACAAAAAGTGAACCATCCGGCCTTGGCCGCAGCCCAGACTCAGGAGCTGAAACTGCCGACCACGTGTGCAGGATCAGGGCCCAGACTCGGGAGCTGGAGCCGCCCGCACATGTGCAGCCCAGACTCGGGAGCTGGATCCGCCCGCACGTGTGCAGCCCAGACTCGGGAGCTGGAACGGCATGTACGTGTGGCCTTCCAGCATGGTTATAAGGCAAACATCACAGTCAAACTTGCCACACGCAGGTGGCCAATGAGGATACAACACTTACAGAGCACACTAGGCCGCACGCAGGTGGCCAATAGAGTTACAGTCGGTCTCATAGTATCTATTTGACCCAACCTATCATTCTAGTTAGAATTGGCTTGTGGATTTGGTGGGGCTCACATGATGCAGGTGGATACACCTACTCATAGGAGGGCACAGGTTCCCTTGAAGCTCCCAGGCCTCAGGTGGTCAATTTACATAACTTATCATAATAAAGGGGAGCTTCCCTGGATAGGGTGGGGGAGAGCTTAGTGAAGCTGGAGTTGGCTACTGCTCTTATCTGAGCTGGAGTCAACCTGAAGTCCCTCCACAGTTAATGATGGCAGTGGCCAGATCTGACCTCCCTATTACAGGAAGCAGCCTTAAACATCAATTGTATTAAGTACACAAATGCAATAAAATGCAATGACTGAACTGTACACATGAATGAGTTTTACTAGCTGTGTATACCAGTACGACTCCCACCTCAGTAGAGCTACATTTCCCTAAAGTTTTCTCTTTTTGTCTGGGACTGGGACTTGAGCTCAGTATCTGACACTTTTGCTCATTGGCTGGTGGTGTTTCACCACCTAAGCTATGCCTTTAACCTTCCCAAGGTTTTCCTATGCCTTGCCAATCTCTCCCATTTCCAAACCTAGAATTGTGAATCTGCCTACCCTCTGCAGGTTAGTTTTGTTTATTCTAGAACTCATATAAATGTAATCCTGCAGAGCATACTCTTTTCTGTCTGGATTCCCCCCCCCCCCCTTTCTGTTTAGGAGATTCATTTACACTGGTTTGTGCTGAAGTGCCAGACTTTGAAGTCAGGCCCCATTTTACCACGTGAACCCCACTTTAGAATCAAACCCTGAGTCAATCAGATTTGTACCTGTGTCCTAATCTTGCTTGCTTGAACACCTGATTGTTGTAACCTTGTTCTTTGCCTTTATAAACCCTGTGTAATCACAGCTCGGGGCTCCCTCCTAACCTCTGCTGTGTCGGTGGGTAGGACAAGGCCTGAGTTGCAGCTTGCTTAAATAAAGCCTTGCCTTGCTTTTGCATTTCGGAATGTCTGAGTCTCGGTGGTCTTCTTGGTGGTGGTTTCACAACTTGGCACAACAGTGCAATCAGCTCAGTCATGCCTAGCTTAGCAATGACCATAAGCTCTTAATAAAGATATACAGCCAGCCTAGAAGGTCTGGCCTAGGACTCTATGTGGACTTTGCCCACTTTCCCCCAGGCCACAAACCTATGCAGCAAGTGCCTGTGGGGAATCCTGTAGGCAACTGCAATCCAATGAAAAGCCTTTGTGGTTTTAAATGTATTTAATCATTAGAAAGGAACTGGAAAATCCTAAGCAATTGTCTTTCGGGCCCACTTTTCCTTCACATACAAGGTCCCTCATTACTGGAACATTGTTATGTGGCACAATAAGAAGCTCCAGGGGCTGGGGATATGGCCTAGTGGCGAGAGAGCTTGCCTGGTATACATGAGGCCATGGGTTCGATTCCCCAGCACCACATACACAGAAAACGGCCGGAAGTGGCGCTGTGGCTCAGGTGGCAGAGTGCTAGGCTTGAGCAAAAAGAAGCCAGGGACAGTGCTCAGGCCCTGAGTCCAGTCCCCAGGACTGGCCAAAAAAAAAAAAAAAAAAATCTCCTGGACTTTCCTGCCTAGGTTGGCTTTGAACCACAAATTCTCTGGTCTCCTGAATCTCCAGGATTATAGACATGATCCACTAGCACCCAGCTCTGGAGCTTCTTTTTTTTTTTTTTTTTTTGGCCAGTCCTGGGCCTTGGACTCAGGGCCTGAGCACTGTCCCTGGCTTCTTTTTGCTCAAGGCTAGCACTCTGCCACTTGAGCCACAGTGCCCCCTCTGGCCATTTTCTGTATATGTGGTGCTGGGGAATTGAACCCAGGGCCTCATGTATAGGAGGCAAGCACTCTTGCCACTAGGCCATATCCCCAGCCCCAGGAGATTCTTATCTCTAGTTAACCACCAAAAAGCTGGAAGTGAAGCTATGGCTCAAGTGGTAGAGTATTATTAGCTTTAAACAAAATGGTCAGGGACAGAGCCCATGCCCTGAGTTGAGACTGATGCGCATGTGCATGTGTGCACCTGCACACGCATACACACACACACACACACACACACACACGAATCTTTCAGATTTGAGTATATAGGCTGGTTGCAAGTAGATCCTCAGTCTCCTGAAAAAATACATATATAATGAAAATGAGCCTTTTAATGAATTTTCACAAAGTGAGCACACCCATGTAACATAGTCAGTGCAACCCTTACCTGTGAAAGTTCCCTTGTGGTCCCTTCTGATCATTTTTCTCACCCATCGCTGCCACTTTGACTCCTGGCCCACTGATTAGCTTTGCCTGCCCTTTGAGTTTCACAGGAATGGGATTGTGTAGGCTGTGCCCTTCGAAGCTGGCTTCTGTCACTGAGCCTGAAGTTTGAGAGCTTCACCTAGGTCCTTACTGGCAGTATGGCTCATTGTCATAGTTCTGTTCTGTCCCATAAACACAGCCATCCTATCATGATCATGTGTGTTCATTGTTTTCAGTTTCTGGCCATGATAGAGAGCGCTGCTGTGAATATTCTAGTATAAATCTCACAGTGGCATGAAACTGTTTTTCCTCAGCAAATCCCCAGGGGAGTAGTAGTGGGGCCCTGGGAAGAGTATTTTAGCCTTAATAGATCTTGCCAAACCATTTCCCAAAGTTGTTATGTATAACATCATGCCATTTATTTAAAGTTCCAACACAGGCAAATCAAATCTGTGGTGTTAGAACTGTTAAGCTAGCAACTATATTTGTGTGGCTGAGACTTGGGGGTGGGGGGAGGGGGTGTTCCAAGGTGCCAGTGATCAGTTTCTTGATGTGCTACCGATCACTTTCGAAGAAATTTTCTTTTTTCTTTTTTTTTTTTTTTTGGCCAGTCCTGGGGCTTGGACTCAGGGCCTGAGCACTGTCCCTGGCTTCTTTTTGCTCAAGGCTAGCACTCTGCCACTTGAGCCACGGCGCCACTTCTGGCCATTTTCTGTATATGTGGTGCTGGGGAATCGAACCTAGGGCCTCATGTATAGGAGGCAAGCACTCTTGCCACTAGGCCATATCCCCAGCCCCTCGAAGAAATTTTCTGAGCTCGCTTTTCTGTGTTTGTTATACTTTAATTACAACTGCAGTTTGAACATCTGGAGAATTTTAGACCACTAGAGTAGATCAAACTAGTCCTTCTGAGAATCTTCCAATCCAAGGTGGATATACATTCCTTTGAGGGACCTAGGGGCAGATGAAGACTCCCAAGTCAATGATCCCAAATTCCTCAGCAGTTATCCCTTGTGTGGCTACCTGTGGTCCTTCCTTCCTTCTTCCCTTTTCTTCTTCCTCTTCCCCTCTCCACCCCTCCCCCCCCACTTTACCAGAGAGCTCCCAAACATCTGGCTATATTTGGTTGCTCTCTCCCTGTCTGGCTTTCCATCCTTACATTTGACCAGTGAAGAAGAAACAAATGCTCTGGGCACTGGTGGCTCACGCCTGTAATCCTAGCTACTCAGGAGACTGAGATATGAGAATCGCAGTTCAAAGCCAGCCCAGGCAGGAAAGGCCATGAGACTCTCATTTCCTATTAACCAGCAAAAATCTGGAAGTGGAGCTGTGGCTCAAGTGATAGTGTGCCAGCTTTGAATGGAAAAGCTAAAGAACAGTGCACAGGCCTGGAGTTCAAGCTCAAGTACCAGCACACACACACACACACACACACACACACACACACACACACACACAACAAGGGAAGTACAACCTCAGATACTCAAAACTAACTCACTTAGCCTCCTATTTTTCCCAACCTGTTAACTTACATGCCAATGCCTACCACCTTCCATGTTCCTCATCCTAAACCCTAGAGCTCCAGGCCCTTGTTCCTGCTACAAGGCTATAAGGGATGGTTTAGCCCATTTGAGAAATGGCCCCCTCAGTCCTTGATTTCCCAGGAGCACCTTAATCTTTTCTGGTAGCCCTCCTTGGCTTCAGCAGCCCCTGTATCTCCAGGAAAAGGACAGAGCTCACTGGATCATGGAGAAGCATGCACCTGGAACAGAACCAAGGGTGCTGATGACATCCCTGTCATGGAAATGTTAGCCTCTGTGATGGAACAGGGAGAAATGGAAATGTCACCCTCTTCTTCCAGGAGCCAGATCCTGCACAACGCTATCTGCTCATGCAACCCCACTGCCTGGCCTACCACCACCCTCTTAAGACCACCAGACCCTCTTAATTTTCTCATTGTTACTATATGAAGAAGTCTAGGCCCCAAATAGCCAGGGACACTGAGGCAGAACATGGGCTATAGGTGTCAAAAGCCCCAGGAACAATATCCAGTGCTAGCAACTTAGGAGGCTAAGATCTAGTTCAGAGTCATCCCAGACAGAGAAGCTTTTGAGACTCTGGCAAAATGCTGGACATGGCTGGCTGGGCATGGCTGAAGTGATAGAGGCTACCATGATCATGAAAGCTGAATAAGAATATAAGCCTCTGAGTTCAAGTCCTAGTACAAGTGTATGTGAGCATGTGTGTGTGTGTGTATGCATTCACGTGTGCCCTAAAAATGAGTACCTAGCTAGGAGTCCTTCAGAATTAAGTTTCTAAATATAATGTGGACTCTGAATATAAACTACATTTCCCAGTCTCCCTTGCAGCTTGGAGTTGTCATGTGATCAAAGTCTGGCCAATGAGAAGTGAATACATTTGGCATGGGCACCCTCTAGGTTCTGTAAACCATGGGGACTAATGTGTTTTCTACTTTTACTCCTCCCTCTTGGTGCAAGAGGGAACATGGGCATGTTGGAACCAATACCAACCTCACCGTTGAAGGCAACATTTTTGGGATGGATAAAAGCAAGAAAGACCAAGAATCCCAACACTTTATATCACCATAGCATACCCAGAAAAGTATGGGGGAGAAAACTAAAATCCAATCATGTTAAAGTCACTGTATTTGGTGTCTTGTTAGAGCAGACTGATTTTTATTCCATCTGGAACAGACTGTCTTGGCAAATGCACAAGAACACAGAGGCTCTTCACGCATAGAATCCAGGCTGGGCTCTGAGGAGAAAGCTCTGGAGGGACAAAGCCTCTTTTGGAAGAGAACTGGAGAGAGGAGCTCCAGAGGAAACACAGAGGAGTGGATCACAAGATCAACTCAGTTCTCTTCAGGTCCCTAGGAGTCAACATCTTCCTGGGTAGACTGAGGTTCACCTCACCTCTCATCTCCCATTTTTCTTTGTGACAAGAGGCTCAGAGGCAGGTCATAGAAAATTGGATATCACAACTCTGTTTCTCCAGAGGTTGGCAGGACTAATGCTGCCTTCTTCACAGTGTCTGAATGGTCACAGGCATCCACCACTTTCTCCTCCTGAGGGCAGGCAAGGCCGCTGGTGAGCTCAGGACAGATCACAGGATGAAGCTGTGTCAGGATCAAGGAGCTTCCCACAAAGAAAACCCTGGTTACTAGAGGACTTTGGGTGCAAGGGTAGATGCCCTCTATAATAGGGAGGTCAGATCTGGCCAGCACCATCATTGACTGTGGAGGGGCGTCAGATTGACTCCAGCTCAGATTAGAGCAGAAGCCAACTCCAGCTTCACTAAGATCTCCCCCACCCTATCCAGGGAAGTTCCCCTTTATTGTGATAAGTTATGTAAATTGACCACCTGAGGCCTGGGAGCTTCAAGGGAACCTGTGCCCTCCCATGACTGGGCGTATCCACCTGACGTCAAATCCATGCGCCAATTCTAACAAGAATGATAGGTTGGTCCAAACAGATACTATGAGACAGACTGACTGTAACTCTATTGGCCAGCTACGTACGGCCTAGCATGCTCTGTAAGTGCTGTATCCTTATTGGCCACCTGCGTGTGGCAAGTTTGACTGTGATGTTTGCCTTATAACCAGGCTTGAAGGCCACACAGGCACGTGGTTCCAGTTCCCAGTTCTGGGCCCTGATCCTACACACGTGGTCTGCAGTTTCGGCTCCCTAGTCTGGGCTGTGACCAAGGCTGGTCTGTTCGCTTTTTGTTCACCTTTTACTTCCCCAATAAATCCATCTTTTTATCATCTTGTAGCTGAAGACTGTGTGGTGAATGAAGTAGAGTGGGGGTTTGCTACAATGAAATGGGGTCCCCCCCAAGGGAGGGGATTCCTGGTTCCCCCAAGGGAGGGGATTCCTGGTTCCCCCAAGAGTCCACCACACAGTCTCCAGCTACAAGATGACAAAAAGACGGATTTATTGGGAAGTAAAAAGTGAACAAAAAGCGAACTGACCGGCCTTGGTCGCAGCCCAAACTCGGGATCTGGAACCGCCCGTATGTGTGCAGCCCAGACTTGGGAGCTGGAACTGAGTGTCCGTGTGGCCTTCCAGCCTGGTTATAAGGCAAACATCACAGTCAAACTTGCCACATGCAGGTGACCAATGAGGATACAACACTTACAGAGCATGCTAGGCCGCACACAGGTGGCCAGTAGAGTTACAGTCTGTCTCATAGTATCTATTTGACCCAACCTATCATTCTAGTTAGAATTGGCTCATGGATTTGGTGGGGCTCTCATGATGCAGGTGGATATGCCTACTCATAGGAGGGCACATGGATTTGACGTCAGGTGGATACACCTACCCATGGGAGGGCACAGGTTCCCTTGAAGCTCCCAGGCCTCAGGTGGTCAATTTACATAACTTATAATAAAGGGGAGCTTCCCTGGATAGGGTGTGGGAGAGTTTAGTGGAGATGGAGTTGGCTTCTGCTCTAATCTGAGCTGGAGTTAACCTGAAGTCCCTCCACAGTTAATGATGGCACTGGCCAGATCTGACCTCCCTATTACAGTGCACTCTTGGAGGAACCAGGATTCCCCTCCCTTGAGGGGAACCCCATTTCATTGTAGCGAACCCCACTATACCCTCCATAACCACCTGTAGCCCTAGGTAAGCATTCCAAGAGATTGATGGGAATACACATGGCTGACACTTTGGCTCCGACCCTTGCCTGGTGATGGCCAAGCTCAGGAGTGTGGAAGGAAAAATCTCAAAACAAAAGGTAGTGGGGCTGGGCACAGTGACTCATGTGTATAACCTTAGCTACTTGGGAGGCAGAAATTTAGACAATCATACTTTCTAGACAAAGAAGTAGGGAGACTCCATCTCACACAAATAAGTGGGGGCAGGGTGGCATACTACTTGTGATTCCAGCTAGGTGAAAGTCACAGGTAGGGGGATCATATCCTAGGCCAGCCCTAAACAAACAAAATGCAAGATCCTTCCTGAAAAAACAACAAAATCACAAAAGGGGCGAGGGGCTTGGATCAGTGGGAGAGAACCTGCCTAGCAAGCATGAGGCTCTGAGTTCAAATCCTACTACTGCTAAATAAATATAGACCATAAATAAATAAACAAGCAAACAAATAAATGTAGAGTAAACAGGAAATGTGACTTGAAAATAGAAGTGATTTGATTCTGCTAGGACTAGAAAGTCCATTGGAGTCACCAGGTAAACCAGTTAACATGTGGCTACTCTCATGTTTAGTTGTCCCTATCTCTTGAAGAGGTCCTGGCTCCTGGCATTTCACCCTTACCTCCTCTCACCCCAGGCTCCCTCATCCAGTCTCTAGATAGCAGCCAGCAGCCAGGAACTGCAGATTGGCTGGGTGTAGTATTGACAAGAACATGTGTATGCATGTGTGTATGTCAGATACCTGCATGGTTTCTCTCTGAGAAGGCATCTCCAGCGAGTTCTCCATGTCACTCTTGTGACAATACCTTCCCCTGAAAAGACAAGGGTGGACTCAGGCCCCCACTCCTGAGCACCTGCCTCCATTCCCGCTCCCCTCCCCATGTGCTGGCCCCAGGCCGCCCATTGCGCAGGCCAGGAGGAACCCTGTGAAGAGAGAAGAAAGCTCCAGAAAGCTGGATGTAGGGCCAATTCTGGAAACGTTTTTGAAATTTACAGGGAATGGGCTGTGAATTCACTGGAAGAAAGGTTCTTTAAAGGAGGGGCAGATGTGAGAGGAAATAGAGGCTCGGGACCCACCTCCAGGTGTAGCAGGCCCCCAGGCCCAGCAGCAGGCTCAGGAAGCTCACCAGAAATCCCAGGATCCAGAGCAGCTGCTGGAACAGCTGCAGCCTTCGTGCAGCTGGAACATGCAGAAGACGCTCAGGTCGGGGGCAGCTGAGGCTCCCAACTCTTAATGCTCCTCCACAAGGTGACCCACCCAGGATGAGATCTATTCTTTCACTTCATTCCCCAAACCCCTCTCCCCGCTCCCTGGGCAATCAGTGTAGACTAGCATAGGGTAGGACCTTAGTGCAGAGTGGCTGGGGAGATGAAGCTCCTCCTCACCTCTGGTGCCAAAGTAGGCAGAGGCAGAGGTGGAGCCCAGGGCGTTGGAGGCAGAACACACGTACTCCCCTTGGTCACTGGGCCTCAGCTCTTCAATGTTCACCCTAAGGAAGTTAGGAGAGGCTAACACATGGATGTGTGGCTCAGCAAGTACACCCTGGGGCTGGCTGGAGGCCACGAGTCGACTGCCCAGGTGGAGAGTGAGGCTGGCAGGGGGCTCACTGTCTACCCGACAATCCAGGATGCCCTGGGGGCCACCCTCAGGCTCCACAAACACTGTCATGGTAGGCATCTTGGGAGGGTCTGTGGGAAGAAGAGAGTGCCACATGTAGAAAATGTTCACAAATCCCACCCTCCCAGTACCAGGCACAGGTGACTTTGCTGGGCCTCTGGTGAAGAGACAGAGCCTATTTCCTCCCTCTCTGAGTCTGACTCACTTTGGCCAACTGAAGGCAGAAGTGACTTTGTGGGACTTCAGATCTAAGCCTCCAGAAGAAGCCCTGCAACTTGTGTTCTGTTCCCTGACATGCTCGCTGGGGGAAGCCCAGGCTGCTCTATTAAGCACTTGTGGTCCAGTCACAACTACAAGGGTGGAAGTCAATCTCACAGTGGCCAGCCCCCAATGAAGCCGCTGGACAACTGCAGCCACAGGAGGCGACCCTAGTAGAAGAATGACCCACCTAAGTCCTCCCAAATTTCTGATCCACAGAACTGAGCATTTGGGGATGACTTGTTTAAGCAGTCCCTGACTGATGCAGTATAGGTACTAATTGAGGAATAGCATGGGAGACCCAAGGTGATGAGAGAACCCACAGTGTGCCAGACACTCAGCATGCTATACAACTATGCAACTCTGGAAAGAGGGAGCTGACATAGCACCCACTTTAAACACAGAGAGACTAAGACACAGATAGGTAAGAGCATCTATAGCCAGCTGGCGCTGGAGCAGGCCCAACCCAACGATCCACACCTGTGAAGCCATACTCACACAGCACACGGAGCATGACTGGGACCGAGGTGGCAGCCATTCTGGCAGAGAGCTCAACCTGGCAGCTGTACAGCCCAGCCTGGGCACGGGCCACCTGGCTGAAGGTGAGCGTGGCCACGGGCTCTGCATGCAGTGGCTGGTCATTCCAGAACCAGGTGAAGGTGGTGTTGCCAAGGAACCTGGGGCCACCAAGGAGGTGGCAGCTGAGGTTCAGAGCTGCCCCCTCAGGCACCTGCAGGCCTGGCTCGGCCACCACGTGCACACCTGCCGACAAGAGCACAGGCAGGTGGTTAGAGATGGGCGGTCCTGCCTCTGTGTGTAGTGGAAGTCTCAAGCTATCCTGTAGTCTGGATTCTCCAAGATGGGACTTCAGCTGCTGAGGAGACACAGCATGGATTTCTTTCGTGCACTGGGCTTTCTGGACAGGATGTGCCTCTCCTGACAAAGCAGGCAGTCTGATGGGTGAGGTTTCATCTTGCCCTCAGACTGGTCTCCTCGAGCAGGATTGTCTTTCTCAGGGCAGGTTTGTCTATGCACAGATTGGGCTCTGTGAAGGCAGCGTACATCTCTTCTCTAGGATACTTGCTCCTTAGAAATGGAGATGCCTCTCTCTCCTTCAAAAGAAGATCTCCAAGAGTCAAGCCGTATCTCCTCCCTCAGGCTGGGTGGCCCCTTCCATCAGATTAGACTTGTCAGGCAGGGCTGCCTTGCATCCTTTCAGGCTAGATAGCTCCTTGTATTGGGAGCCCCAGCCCAACACAGGGACTTTGGGCTGCACAGCACCCTACCTCTAAACTCTAGGTCCCTTCTTCTTCCCTCACTTACCTTCTGCCCGCAGCTGCTGAGTGGTGCTGACTGAGCCCAGTGAGTTCCAGGCTGTACACACATAGATGTCGTCATCACCTACTGGCACATCTTGTAGCCTCAGACTCAGGGCATTGCGGGCCACCTGGACATGGCCTACCCCTGGTGTGGAGCCATGTTGCTCATGGCTGGTGGCTAACACCTTGCCATGGTGGGACAGAGTCAACTCAGCAGGTGGCTCACTGTCCACAGTGCACTGTACCACGGCCACGAGCCTGGCCCGGGAATCCCAGAAGGAGGACAGGACAGGGTCCCGAGGGGCATCTGGGCATGGGGCAGAACAGACACAGATGAGTCTTTCCTAAGTATCTTGTAGGCCCCATTCCCTCCTGGCTGATGTCAGTGAGTCCTTCTCCCCCCAAGGGCCCGTTCCTGAGCCCTTGGACAAAGCAGCCTGTCACCCGCCTCACCCAGGGCCTGGTAGCCCCTCATCCACCCCCATCCAGCAGCCCCAGTCGAGGATCCCTTGCTCACAGAGGACTTGCAGGGTGACAGGCCGGGAGCTGCGAGTGCCCTGAGCATCCTGAACCTGGCAAGAGTAGGAGCCAGCTTGAGCCCGTGTGGCCACATGGAACTGGAGTGAGGTGGCTGGCCCCTCCTGCAGCCAGTGGCCATTGTGGTACCAAGTGTAGAGGGTGGGTGCACGGGCGGTGGGGTCCTCACAGGTCACAGTGACTGGGGTCCCCTCGGGCACTGCAGCTGATGGAGCTAGCATCACCTGCACACCTGTACCAAGGGGTTCAGTGTCAGCTGGTCCCAGTCAGACATCCCAGCTGACTCCCTCCCCTATGGCATCAGCCCCAGGTCACCCTCTAGCCGCAGCTCCAGAGATGTATTGGCCTGGCCCAGAAGGCTGTGGGCTGAGCAGCTGTAGAGTCCTTCGTCACTGAGTCTTGGCTTCCGAAGTTCCAAGCGCAGGATGTTGGGGACAGATGTTGCTGATGAGGAGGCCACAAGACGACCGGCATGACTGAGGGTCAGCTGGGCAGGGGGGCGGCTATCCACAGTGCACAGTATCAAAGCCAGCTGCCCTCCCCGGCTCTCCAGGAGGTAGGTCAGGCGCAGGCTACGGGGTGCATCTGTAGAGGCCCAGGAGACACCGGAAGAGTTCAGATGGCAGTTTTGAGGAGGCCAGTTTTCAGATGATACAGAGACCCAGGAGGGTCCAGTTCCCCAACCCAAGGATCCCACATAGTCCAATCTGAGGTGTTGTTCCTCTGCCAAGAAAGGACTTATTCCCATGTTCCCCAACTCGAATACCTCTGTCCCATGTTCCATCAGCTAGACAGGTATTGAGTGCCAGGCTGGACACTTGAGGGGTTCTGCCTGTGCACTGATCCCTATGAGCTGCAGTCATCCCTTCCATCCCCCCACCCCTACACACAGCCAGACTCACAGAGGACATTCAGGGTGACAGGTCTGGAGAGGCGGGGTGCCTGGCCAGGGAGACTTGCGCCACAGTAATAAGAGGTGGCATTCTTGACCGTGACGTTGAGCTGGGCAGAATGAGCACCTTGGCACTCCTGCCCATCACGGTACCATGTGTAGGTGAGCTGGGTCTTCTCATTAGTCCAGACGTGGCAGATCAAAGCCACCTCCTTCCCCTCTTGCACAGTGGCATTGGGCCACACCTGCACATTCACGGCTAGGGAAGAAGGAGGGCGCAGGACATCCGTGAGGCAGTGTAAATCCTCCCCTGTCCTAATGCAGGGCTGTCGCCCCTGCTGCGGAGTCCCTGGAGCTCTGTGAGCTTCAGGAGACTTCCATAAAAGGAGCTCAGAAATCTGGGCACTGATGGCTCAAGCCTATAACCCTAGCTACTCAGGAAGCTGAGAGCTCAGGATTATGGGTTGAAGCCAAACCTAGCAGGAAAGTCTAAAAGACTCTTATTTCCATTCAACTACAAAAAAAAAAAAAAAAGCCAAAGTAGAGCTGTGACCAGTTGGCAGAGCACTAGCCTTGAGCATAAAAGCTCATGGACAGTGCCCAGGCCCTGAGTTCAAGCTCCAGAACCAGCATGCGCGAGCGCGCGCGCGCGCGCGCGCACACACACACACACACACACACACACACACACACACACACACACAATGCTCAGAGGTTACAGGGAAATGGTAGTCCCAAGTGGAGCTCGGCAGAACCCTAGACAGCACAGATCCCCTCCCTACCCCTGGGGGAAGGCAAACAAAGCCTTCTCCTTGAGGTGCTCTTTCTGATTTGCTTTATCCAATGGACATCCCTGGAAAATTCTGTGTTGGAAAAAGGTTCTTCCAACCAGGTGCTGGTGGCTCACGCCTGTCATCCTAGCCACTCAGGAGGCTGAGATCTGAGGATTGCGGTTCAAAGTGAGCCCAGACAGGAAAGTTGGTGAGACTTTTATCTCCAAATAACCACCAAAAAACCAGAAGTGGCACCGTGGCTCAAAGTGGTAGAGTGCTAGCCTTGAGCAAAAGAGCTCAGGGACAGTGTCCAGGCTCCGAGTTCAAGCCCCATGACTGACAGAAAAAAGAAAAGAAACTCATATAAAATCCAAGTCAGAAACCATGGCCCTTGGGGCAGTGTGGGGATGGAGATTGTCTTTACGATCCCTAGACGGCTTCTAGCACCTTCTCCCACCTGCTGTCCTCTCCAGAACACCATACACACACACACACACACACACACACACACACACACACACACGCACGCACGCATGCACTAACCCTGGACATCAAAGTTAACCGAAGCTGAGGCCTGGCCCAGGGTGTTGGTGGCCTCGCAGGTGTAGATGCCCTCATCCTCCAGCCCTGTGAATTCCATATCCAGACGCAGCTCGTTGTGGGACACCATCGCTTGCAGCTGGGAAGAGGTGTTTGCAAGGTCCACGACACCCTGGAGGGTGGTGGCCACCAAGTGGTCACCATGGCGGAGCCGAAGCTGGGATGGAGGATCACTGGCCACAGTGCACAGAAGGATGCTCCGCCGTCCTGGGCCTGTAGCCAGCAGGGTTGTAAGCGTGGCATGGCGTGGAGCATCTGCATGAGGAAGGGAGAGATCAGGGCTTGGGCTGATCACAGAGGCAGAGCCCAGGACCTGGGAATGCCTCCCTTCCCCAATGTGTGGCTGAGAAACACTCCCTTACAGGACACGTGGAGGCTGACAGGAGCAGCCAGGCTGGAGGTGGCTGCACCTGGGACTTGAACTTGACAATGGTAGGCCCCAGTTTGCCTGGGAGATATGGCTGCAATTCGGAGCGTGGCTGAAGTCGACTCCTGGAGGAGGTGGCCATTCTGATACCACTGGTATGAGGTCCCGTCAGGGACCTCCATGGGCACCTGGCAGCTTAGGACCACATCCTGGCCCTCCCGGAGCTCCAGTGATGGTGAGACCTGGACCCAGGCTTCTGCAGGGAGAAAGTGAGGGCCAGATGAGCGCTTGAGGCTGTGTGTGCCCGCAGAAGACCATGTGTCTAGGAGCCCCAGCTTCCCCTCGTGCACTGCCAGGGCATCCTTTAGCCCCACGCGTGCCTCGGCATCACCTGCTCCACCTGCTCACTCGGGCTCTGTCCTGTCCCTGATCACTCACCACCTGGAGTTTCTGTCAACCACACTCCCTGCAGGAGGGTGAGCCTCCTGGGCACCAGGCTTGTGTGCCCTGCAAGCCCAGTCAGTGCCAGGCCCCTCACCCATGTGCGGAGCTCCTGATAAATGTTGGCTCCACTGAAATGGAGGGTTTAGGTCACGCTGGGGACCACTGCCCTGATGGCGGTGAACCCCATTCAGCGTAGTGGCTGATAGCATAGGGAAGATGGGGAGCTGTGGAGCCTTACACTCTGTCCAGACCCCTTAGCAGCCGCACCGAGGCTCCAGACAACAAGAGTCCAAGTACTGAGGCGCAGGCAAAAGGAGAAGGCCAGGGCAGGGGAGAGAGGAGGAGGGACAGCTTGGGTAATGACTCAGAACCCAGGCTAGTCCAGTACTCATAAGCAAGCTCTTTCTCTTTCTCTTACTCTTTCTTACTCTTTCTCTTGCCCAGGCAACATAGGAAGATTGTGATCCTTCTAATTATGCCTCTGAGTAGCTGAAATTATGAACATAAACCACAGAGCCTAGCCTTGACTCAGCCTGGTGCGTACTGGAATTATAGACATGTTCACTATGCCTGGCTTTCTTAGGGAGAATTTTCATAGAGAATATTTATGTATGTATGCATGCATATATGTGTAATGTATGTGTGTACATATGTAAAATAAATATGAATCTGTAGCAAAATAATATGACTATGTTATATGTAAGAATATATGTATAAGCTGGGTACTGGTGGCTCACACCTGTAATCCTAAATACTCAGGAGGCTGAGATCTGAAGATTGTGGGTCAAAGACAGGCCAGGCAGGAAAGTCCATGAGACTTTTATCTCCAAATATCCACTTGAAAACCATAAGTGGAGCTATGGCTTAAAGTGATAAAGAGCTACTTTAAGCAAAAAGCTGAGGGACAGTGCCCAGACCCTGAAATCAAGCTCATGACTATGTGTGAGTGTGTGTGCATGCGTGTGAGTGTGCAAAACATATATGTATATATATGAATAATATACATATATTTATCTATTTTATGTGTGCTGGTCCTAGGGCTTGAACTCAGTGCTTGGGTGTTGTCCCTGAGCTTTTATGCTCAAGGCTAGTGCTCTAACACTTGAGTCACAGCTCCACTTCCAGCTTTTTGGCAGTTAACTGAGATCAGAGTCTCACAGACTTTCCTGCCTGGGCTGGTTTTGAACTGTGATCCTCAGATCTCAGCCTCCTGAGTAGCTAGGATTACAGGTGTGAGCCACTAGCAGCCGGCCATATATTGATTTTTTTACTATGTAACAAAATTATATTACAAAATAAATAGTGAAAAAAAATAAATTGTGGTTAGGTGCTTGTGGCTCATGCCTATAATCTTAGCTACTTAGGAGGTTGAGATCTGAGGATCATGGTTTGATACCAACTCTGCCAGAAAAGTCTGTGAGACTCATATCTCCAATTAATGCCAGCCTCAAATGAAAAAGCCGAGTGAGATTGAGAGGCCCTAAGTTCAAGTCCCAGAACTGGCGCGTGCATGCACACACACACACACACACACACACACACACACACACATTTTGGGCCAGAAACACATTTTGCTCCAATGAAGCAAGTCACCTTACACAGCTGTCGCTGCCTCTCATGGCTGCTTTGGCTATTTTGGGTGAAAGTACCCAGTAGAGGCAAAAGGAGGCCTCTGCTGGTTGCACACAAACTGTTCCCTAATCCTAGCTGCAAGAGACTTGCATTTCTGCACAAAATCTACAGCTTACAGTCTAGTCAAGGACCCCTCCACCCCCGACACACATCCACATGCATGGGGTGTACCCCATTGCTGGAGGATTGACACTCACCTCGGACCTTGAAGAAAAGCGAGGCGTTGGCTGATCCGAGAGCATTTGTGGCCTCGCAGCGGTAGCTTCCCGAGTCCTCGAGGCCCAGTTCGTGGACCTCCAACTGCAGGGAGTTGGCTGTGGCCTTGGCCTGGAGCCTGCTGTGGGATGGGTGCTGGGGTCTCTGGCTGGTGGCCAGGAGGTGCTCCTCACGGAACAGGGACAAGTGAGCCACAGGACTACTGTCCACAGTGCAGACAAACACTGCCATGTGGCCCTGGCTCACATCCAGGAGGGCCGAGAGCTTTGGAGGATCTGGGGGATCTACGGGAACAGAGTGAGGAGGGGAGGGATGAAGGGGCTCAGACCATTCCAATAAGATTCTCTGTATTCATACTGCCTCACCATCTTCCCTACTCCACCCCTCCCCCTATACCACTCTGGTAGGCCCAGGCCAGGCCCTTGCCTCCAGTCTCGGCCCTGTGGGCTCCTAGGCACCTCCACCCTCCAAGTCCCCAAGCTGGCCCTTGCCCGGCACCCACAGTGCACACTCAGGACCACAGGAGCAGAGAGCTGGGCACCATCCTCCAGGAGGCAACACGTGTAGATGGCAGCATCTGTCCTGGCCACAGGCCTCAGCCTCATGGTCTTCAGAGGGCCCTGGGCCCACAGGGCCCCATTCCGGAACCAGGAGAAGTTGGCCGAGCTCTCGGGGGTTTCTCGATTCACTTGGCAGGTCAGGTTGGCCTCTGCCCCCTCATGAAGTGTGGCTGACGGTGAGATGAGCAGGCGAGTAGCTGGAGAGCGGGCGACACATGTTCACCACACAGACACAGGCCTGGCTCTGACCACCCCTGCCCTACCCAGGAGTCAGGGCCCCAGCCTCCCAGTCAACAGGTTGGGAAGAACACCTCCTGGGGTACCTTTGGGGTAGGAAAAAAACAACTAAGCTCACAGGATAGACTATAAAAGATGGGCACCGGGAAGCTGGAGGCAGAGGGTCACAAAAAAAGGGAGAAAGGTGGCCTCCTGTGCTTTCATCAGAGCTCAGCCTTGCCACCTCAGGCCTGTCCCTGGTGGAAAACTGAGTTTAGAATGATCAGAGGTTTGGTGCTTTACCACTTAAGCCATTCCTCTCATCCTTGATTGTAGCTTTGAGACTGGTTGATGGGGGAGAGGGGCAATAAGACTCCCAGGACCCCTCTCCTGTCACAGAAGCCAGCTCTGCCTCCTCCCACTTTTTTTTTTTTTGTCAGTCCTGGGGCTTGAACTCAGGACCTAGGCACTGTCCCTGAGCTTCTTTTGCTCAAGGCTAGCACTCTACCACTTGAGCCACAGCATCACATCTGGCCTTTTCTGTTTATATGGTGCTGAGGAATTGAACCCAGGGCTTCATGCATGCTAGGCAAGCACTCTACCACTAAGCCATATTCCCAGCCCTCCTCTGACTTTCAGATGGTTTGTGCTTGATCAACCTCTCTTGGAGTCGGGGGAGGTGGGGCTGGAGGAGTACCAAGCCTAGTCTGGAGCTATGACTCCTGCCTCCATTCACCTGTCCCTGCTCCCCCTTACCCTGAGCATCAAATGTGGCTGAGATGGAGGCTTTGCCCAGAGTATTGTTGGCCTCACACAGGTACTCTCCCTCATCCTCCAGCACTGGGTTATGAATCTCCACACGCAGTAAGTTGGGGGCTTTGGTGATCTTTATGCGCTGGGAGCAGCTTCCATGTGGGCCACAGCTGCCGCTCACTGACACAGAAGTGGCCACAACACGGCCCTTGTGCAGTAGCTGTAGCTGGGCTGGGGGATCGCTTTTCACACGGCACAAGAGGAGGCCCGGCCGGCCAACATCAATTCCAGAAGCATCGAGATCCAGTTGAGCAGTAAAAATGGGCTGGCGTGGGGCATCTGAGAAGAGGAAGAACATGAATATCTGTCCTGGGGCTTCTGTCAGGGCCCTGCTGGGTCCACTCCAGAGCACACGGGATACAGACACATCCCCAGAGTAGCCACAAACAGTTGTGCAAGTTGGGCATTGCACAAGAGCAACAAGACTATGTATGAGGACAGCTCCTTGCACTAAGCAGATCCTGGTGTTCAAAAGAGTCTTCCCGAAGAAGAGTTATATTTTCTTTGGGACAAAGGCTCTATCGGGGCTTATGGCCATCTTGCCTAAGTCTCACCTGCTCTTGTGAGGCTGCATGATATCGATAATGACCTCTTTCTAGAGCTTTCCTGAAATGGAAAGCAGCCAAGGTCCTGCATAATCTCACTTAGGTACCTGGTAACTGACCTTACTATGGTCCTGGGACACTGGCCCGCTCACCTCTGCCAGGGGAGATCTGGATTTCAATGTGTCCTGAGCACCCAGCCTTGGTAGTGTGCCAAGGGACTGGCTGTCCCCAAGCTGGGGACTTCTCCCTTAGAGTATAGGAGCCTAGGAAGTCTCAGCATAGGCATGCTTGCTGTCATATAGCATCCTGGACCACCAGAAGGACATCTTGGCTATGGGAGCATGGGGAGCTTGAAGCTAGGAGCAACAGGGCTAGGATTGGAGGGAAGACATGAGGATGTAGAAGAAGCCTCAGCGTCATCTCCCGACTTGAAGTCTATAGTGACCAGTCCTATAACCATCTTCCTGAAATGGAACCCAGGGCAGGACAGGGTTGGGAGGTGGGATGGCTGGTGGTCCCAGTGGGCTGACCCTCCCCATAGCAGGCAGTGGCTAGGCTGCTCACAGAGCACAGTGAGGACCACAGGCCGGGACGGGTCGCTGGAGCTGTGGCCATCTTGGGCCCTGCAGTGGTAGGAGCCAGCATCGATGCTGGAGGCCTCAGGGAGAAGAAGGCTGTCGCTGCTTCCCTCCATAAGCAAGGCTCCATTCAGGTACCAGGAGAAACGGGTGTTGGGTGTCGGGTTCAGGCCATTCTTGCAGGTCAGAGTCACTGCTTGCCCTTCTACCACCTGAGCTGCTGGGCTGATGAGAAGGCGGGCCTCTGGGGGAAAGGGGAAAAGGAGGAGGCGTGAGTGAGGATGTGAGGTACCCATTCCTCGTGCTACCTGTTACAGGAAGCCCTCTAGGTTTCTCCTCTCCCCACCTGACTTTGAGATCTTGTCATTGTGCTAGATCAGGGGAGCATGACCCAGAATGCCAACTCAGAGGTACTATAACACAGCTCAGAAGGATGCTGGGCAACAGCTCGGCCTTGTAGCCCCAGCCTGGCTTAATTTACTAGCTAGCTAGGTGTAAAGTTTGTACTGACAGTAGAGATTCTCTTCTCCATTCCCACATCTAACTCCAGGCACAGAGCTTGCACCAAAAGCTTAATAAATGTGAAATAAACAATATATATGAAGGACCCTTCAAGTGTGTGCAACCAAGAATAATATATCCATTTTTGCCTTGGTTTCTAGGAATCTCTGAGGAGCTTTGATGTGACCTAGCAACTCATTAAGCCTCTTAGCAGAGTCCTTTAGACTCCTATATGTAAGGCCTCTTCTTGGGCCTCCCTCCACTCCCTCCCTCCCATGTTACCATTGGCGAAGAAATCCAGGGAGGAGGTGGCATTTCCAAGGGAGTTGTTGGCTGAGCACTTGTACTGCCCACTGTCGGATGGCTGCAGGTCTTGGATCTCCAGGTGCAGGGAGTTGGGAGCCATGGAGATGCTGAAGCGTGGGCTGTAATCATTCTTCCCAGAGCTAGAGGCCAGGATGAGGTCCCCATGTGACAGCACTAGCGTGGCCACGGGCTCACTGACCACTGAGCAATGGAGGATCCCCACCAGCCCAGCCTTCGTCTCCAGAAAGGCAGTCATATCTGGGGTGCGGGGTGGGTCTGTGGGGACCAGAAGTAGGCCTGTGACTCTCCAGTGGAGCGTTCTTGCACTCCCATTAAGAGTCTATGATCCTGTATCCTTCTGACCCTCAATGCCCTGGGAGAATGAACAATTGTCCAATGAACAATCCCAGCAGCTACTGAATACTAGCCAAATACTCTCTAGCCCCTAGATTGGGCAAGTCACTCTGTTGGCCCTTCCAGTCCTCATGATCTGCCTGTCAGTGAGGGTCAGGGCCCTTTTTTTTTTTTGCCAGTCCTGGGGCTTGGACTCAGGGCCTGAGCACTGTCCCTGGCTTCTTTTTGCTCAAGGCTAGCACTCTGCCACCTGAGCCACAGCGCCACTTCTGGCCATTTTCTGTATATGTGGTGCTGGGGAATTGAACCTAGGGCCTCATGTATATGAGGCAAGCACTCTTGCCACTAGGCCATATCCCCAGCCCCGAGGGCCCATTTTAAGATTAGAGATCTGGGGGCTGGGAATATGGCCTAGTGGCAAGAGTGCTTGCCTCATATACATGAAGCCCTGGGTTCAATTCACCAGCACCACATACACAGAAAACGGCCAGAAGTGGTGCTGTGGCTCAAGGGGCAGAGTGCTAGCCTTGAACAAAAAGAAGCCAGGGACAGTGCTCAGGCCCAGAGTCCAAGCCCCAGGACTGGCAAAAAAAAAAAAAAAAAAAAAAAAGATTAGAGATCTGGTAGGAATTGGGCAGCAGACAGCACCATTAGCAAGAAAAGTCAGAGGGACCATGAGACAAATTGACCCAATATACCTCCCTATATTCCCTGAGGGAACTGAGGCAAACACAGTGCTGTGTATCCTGCCAACTTCCTTCTAAGTGCTCAGTCTCAGAAAATGCAAATGGAGGCCAGCCTCCAAGTTTCAACTTCGAGAACAATAAGGAAAGAAACTGGTCTATAGAGACATGACAGGAAAGGAGAGAGACAGAACAGCTGGGTAGTGGTAGCTCCTGCTTGTAATCCTAACTCTTCCAGAGGCTGAGATCTGAGGATCAATGTTCAAAACCAGTTTGGGTAGACAAATTGGAGAGACTCTTATCTCCAATTAATCAGCAACCAGCAGGAAGTGAGGTGTGGCTCAAGTGGGAGAACATCATCCTTGAGTGAAAAAAGCTGACCAAGCGCATGAGGTCCTGACTTCAATCTCTATCCAATACAGGCACCAAGAGAGAAAGAGGGGGGCTGGGGATATAGCCTAGTGGCAAGAGTGCCTGCCTCGGATACACGAGGCCCTAGGTTCGATTCCCCAGCACCACATATATGGAAAACGGCCAGAAGGGGCGCTGTGGCTCAGGTGACAGAGTGCTAGCCTTGAGTGGAAAGAAGCCAGGGACAGTGCTCAGGCCCTGAATCCAAGGCCCAGGACTGGCCAAAAAAAAAAAGAGAGAAAGAGGGCTGAAAAGTCTGAGAGACTTCATTTCCAGAATAACTAGCAAAAAGCTGGGCTGGAGGCATGACTCAAGTAGTAAGAGCAACAGCTTAGCCAGCAAACTGAGCAAGCAAACCTAGCAAGCCCAAGACCCTGAGTTCAAACCCCTGTATCACAAAAAAGTACATAATAAATTGTACCATACTTGCAGCTTTTCGCTCATTTGAAGCTAGGTGCTGTCTCTTAGCTTTTTTTTTTTTTTTTTTTTTTGCTCAAGACTGGCACTCTACCACTGAGTCACAGCTCCACTTCTGGCTTTTTGCTGGTTAATTAGAGATAAGAGTCTCATGGACTTTCCTGCCTAGGTTGGCTCTGAGCTGTGATTCTCCAATCTCAGCCTCCCAAGTAGCTGGGATTACAGGTGTAACCCACAGGAACCTGGCATAAACTATTTTTCAAAGTAGGAGGAAAGTTCCCATGCTCATGGGTAGGCAGAATCAATATAGTAAAAATAGCCATATTGCCCAAATTGTTATACAAATTCAATGCAATCCCTACCAAAATCGCAGCCACATTCTTCACTGAAATAGAGAAACCAATCCATAAATTCATATGGAACAGCAAAAGACCTAGAATAGCCAAAGCAATTCTAGGCAAAAAAAAAGCAGTGCAGGAGGTATCACAATACCAGACATCAAGCTCTACTACAGGGCCATCATAACAAAAATGGCCTGGTATTGGTATAAAAACAGACCAGAAGACCAATGGATTAGAATTGAAGATCCAGAAATAAAACCGCACTCTTACAGTCAGCTGATATTTGACAAAGGAGCTAAAGACATACAATGGAATAAACATAGCCTCTTCAACTACTGGTGCTGGGAGAACTGGGCAGCCATATGCAGAAAACTCAAAGTAGACCCAAGCCTATCACCATGCACCAAGATCAACTCAAAATGGATCAAGGACCTCAATATCAGACCTGAAACCCTGAAACTACTGAAGGACAGAGTAGGAAAGATGCTAGAACTTATAGGCACAGGAAGGAACTTCCTGAATAGAGTCCCAGGGGCACAACAAATAGGGGAAAGACTCGACAAATGGGACTACTACAAATTAAAAAGTTTCTGCACAGCTAAGGACATAGCCACCAAAACAGAAAGACAGCCAACCATATGGGAAAGGATCTTTACCAGCACAGCAACAGACAAAGGCCTAATATCTGTCATCTACAGAGAACTCAAAAAACTAAGGCCCTCCAAGCCCAATAAACCAATTAGGAAATGGGCAAAGGAGCTAAAGAGAGACTTCACAAGAGAAGAAATAAAAATGGCAAAGAAACATATGAGGGAATGTTCAACATCCCTGGTAGTAAAGGAAATGCAAATAAAAACAACCCTGAGATACCACCTCACCCCAGTTAGAATGGCCTATACTTTGAACTCAGGCAACAACAAATGCTGGAGGGGGTGCGGGGAAAGAGGAACCCTTCTCCATTGTTGGTGGGAGTGCAAATTAGTACAACCACTTTGGAGAACAGTATGGAGGTTTCTCAAAAAGCTCAATATAGACCTACCCTATGACCCAGCCATACCACTCCTAGGCATCTATCCTAAACAGCAAACCCCAAGATATCAAGAAGACATTTGTACTTCCATGTTTATCGCGGCACAATTCACAATAGCCAAAATATGCAAACTACCCAGATGCCCCTCCACAGACGAAAAATATGGTACCTATACACAATGGAATACTACATAGCGATTAGGAATGGTGAAATATTGTTATTCGCAGGGAAATGGTCAGAACTCGAACAAATAATGTTGAGCAAGACAAGCCTAGAACACAGAAAACAAAGGGGCATGATCTCCCTGATATATGACTGTTAACAAAGGGAGACGGAGAGACAGTAGAGACCAGGTCTGTGAAACCAAAAACTGCTTGTCAAATAGTATTCCCCACAGGATTGGGGCAGTGACCCAACAGTATGTACCTAAAACCAAACAATTACTCAACATAGAAAGGTAAAAAATTGACCTCTCAGGGGAATACAATAGCTCAAAAGCTATGTATGTACGTTCATATAAGACTACTGTCGACATATTGTCTAATATCGACATCACATTTAAAGCCCTAGGCGAATTTTCTTGGGCACGGCCATGTGGCTATTGTATATGTTCTTGGTACATTGTATATTGTATATATGTCTACCTGACCTAGGGAAGGGAAAGAAAAACAGGGTGTAAGATATCACAAGAAATGTACACACTCCCCTACTATGTAACTGTACCCTTTTTGCACAACACCCTGTCCAAAAAATTTGTGTTCAATTAATAAATAAATTTTTTTAAAAAGTAGGAGGAAAGTGAGTGTAGGGAAGTCAAAGCCTTGCTCGGGTGTGTAGATGTGGGATGCGAGTTCAGGCCACATGGCTACAAAATCCTCATGTGGGTTGGGTGGCCTTGAAGCTTGTATGCCAGGGACCCTGGCCTTCCCATGAGATCTGCATCCTCTGGCTCTGATAAGCAACAGGTGCACTGGAGATGGGCCACTTACACATGACTGTCACACCGACAGGGCCGGAGCGCTCCCTGCCCTGGGCGTTCTGCACCTCACAGAAGTAGAAGCCGGTGTCCGTCCTGGTGGCATTGGGCAGATGCAATGTGGGGCTGTGGACACCCGCCAGCAGGATGTTGTTCTTGTACCAGTTGTAGCGAAGCTCACCGGGGGCCTCTTTGGGCGTGTTGCAGGCCAGCGTCACTGTCTGGTTCTCCAGGATGGGACCTGCGGGGCTCACCTGGACCTCAGCCACTGCAAGGCAGCACAGAATACACTGGGCTCCCAGCTGACCTCCAGCCCCACTCCTCAGAGTCCCAGGTGGATGCCGACCAATCTCTGTAGACCCCACTGCACCCAGCCTCCCCACAGCCCCCAAAACTGCAGAGCTCCTGGAGTCTCTCTGTTCCATGTACCGGTTCCTCCCGATAGCTCCCCCCTGCAGGACAAACTGTCATGGGTTGCACATCCCAGAGACGCTGGGCTACATCAGCCCCTGATCTCCCTGGCCCGGCTCCCCTCAGCCCCAGAGACCCAGACCCCACCTCACACTCTGTCTAGATCCGGCTTCACCCTGGACTCACTGAAAACGTGGAGGCTGACGGGGGGTGAGATCAAAGAACCCACACTGTTCTCTGCTTGGCAGGTGTAGACCCCAGAATCACTCCAGGCTGCCTGCGACAACTGTAGCACTCGGCCATCGGCTTTGAGCTGCTCCCCATCCTTGAACCATTGTATGGCACTGACAGCAGGGTAGCTGCTGTTGACTCTGCAGGTGAGTGTGACCAGATCGCCTGGAAGGATGTTCCGCCCCGAGGGGCTGAGAAGGATCTCCACACCCTTGGGGGCATCTGCAAGGCGCCAAAAGTGCCAAGTAAGGTGCCAAGATGGGCAAGGGTAGCATACTTCTCTTTCAAAACTCTGCCCTTAGGAAGGCCACTTGGAGAAAGCACCAATTCCCAGCATCCTCCCCTGCCACAATGCACTCTGCCTGCTTCCTTTTCCACTGCTTTGTCAAGGCGATGCTTGGCCTAGTGTCCAGCTGACACTGCCTCCTATGACTTTCTACTTCATGACCCTATTTATTATGTCTGTTCTACTCAGAGGCGAGCTGTACAGAAGACCACAGGTACCACACTGCTTGCTTTGGTGGCCTATGGTGGCTGTTGGAAAAGGAACAGCCACGTAATAGGCCAGAGGCAGCATCTAGATCTAGTTACCCTCAGAAGAGTTAGTCAGTTTGTAACACCTGATTCCTTCCCCACCCCCCCACCCTCCCACCCCCACTGCCAAGCTACTTGGCAGCTTCTACTTAGGCCCTTTGTCTCCCCTTTTCTTCTGTCCAGTCTGGCCTTTAAGAGGCACCTTCAAACCCTGGAACAGCTCCTCAGAAATCAGTGTGTGTGTCCCTATACTCACAATGCACACGAAGGTGAACCTCGCTTTGACTTGTGCGCTTGGCAAGAGAGAGTTGGCAGCTCAGCCACTGGCCGTGGTCCTGCCAGGATGGGGTCATGTAGAGGGTCTCCATCTGTCTAACACCAGTGGGCTCGAGCTCCTGGTGGCTGGAGGTGGTAGAGCGAGTGAGGTCCTGGCCCTGCCATTGCAGGCTATCGTGCTCGTGCGGGCACACGTAGGGCGTGGAGCAGTTGAAGATCGCCTGCACGCCCTCACGCAGCTTGACTGGGGACTCAATGGTGGGCACACTGGGCTCATCTGAGGACAAAGACAGGAACGAATCAGAATGACGCTTCACACCTGGCATCTCTTGTTCTAGAACCTCAGCTCGAGGAGTGAGTTGTACCCAGGGTCTTGCTGTATTTCACCACCAGCCCCACTTGGGTGAGGCCAGGGGCTGGAGCTAGAAGCCAGGGATGAATATCAGGGGGTGTAGAATCCCTACTCCTCACCAGTCACTGTGACTGAGGTGCCTTTGACATCTAACCAGCGGTTGTTGTCGGTGATCTCAAAGCGGAAGTTGTAGGAGCCTGAGTCCTCTGGCTGCAGGTCAGTCAGCAGCAGGTTGCAGACTTTGTGGATGGGGTTCCCCAGCAGTCGGGCGCGGCCTCGGAAGCGGGGCTCCACCAGCTCTGGGTTTGTTGAGTGGCTCACCACCTGCCGCTTGTTCGTGTGGTCAAAGTACCAGATGGCCGTGATGCCATCAGGAACCTCCACGTTGGAGGGGAAGGAGAAGACGCAGGGGATGAGCAGGCAAGAGCCCTTCACGCCTGGCACCTGACTGGGACTGGAGACATCCCAGGAGGTCTGGCCTGGGAGGAGTGGGACAAGGGCTGAGAAGAAGATGACACAACAACACAGAGCCCTGGGAAAGGTACTCCCATGGGAACCTGCTCTTGTCTCCTCAGTGAGCCTATAGCACGGCCCCCCCATCTCAGTACCTGGAACAAAGGGGAAGGGGCTTGCCTGGGAATTGCTCAGAGGCTTGGCAGGGTGACACCGAGATCTTGGCCCCCTGCTCATCTCCCTGCCAAAGCTTTCCTTGACGTTAGCAGCCAAAGCTGACCTAGGTCCATGGGCCTTGAGGCCCCAGCTCACCTGAAGGGAAGACGGTGGCCAGGAGGAACAGGCAGATCAGGACGCGCATAGCAGACTCTTGGCTGGTTCTGATGCCTAAGAAGGTGGCACACAGGGCTGCTGAGTGCCCAGCGGGCTCCTTGGGATACCTCAGGGCAGTTCACCTCCACAGTCTCTCAAAGCTCAGCTCTGGGTCTCCCAACTGCTTATACTGACTGACCCAGTGAGAGAACTGAGAGGACAGGGCTCCCAAAGACCAGCAGGGGTCAGAAACCCAAGGTCCTGGCTCAGGCCATGCCCAGAAATGTCCTCACTTGGTGTGGTAGCTAAAATATGCCTTAGCCCCACCCCCAAGTTCTGCTTGGACACAAGCCCAGATGCAGGAAACAGCTGCCTCTTCCTCCCTCCACTCTGCCCCCTCCTGACCACCCAAACCAACAAACAGTAGCTGAGCTCAGAGAAGTCCAGTGATGTGGTCCAGGATGCCCAGTAAACGTGATAACTTTTTGTTTGACATGTATCTTCCTATCACCAGTTTTATCAAGCTAGAAGCTATAACAAACTTGAACTGAACTTAACAAAATGTTGACTCTGCTCAAAACCCTTTGGTAGCTCCCAATTGCCTATGAAATGTGAAAGGCCTTAGGAGAGGAGCAGAAAGGCACAATGCCTATGTACAATTGATCATACAACATACCGTTTACCGAAATGAACTCCAGGAAATGGAAATAAGAGGGTTTTTTTTTCCTCCTCTTTTGCTAGTTTTGCTTCCTTTTCTTTTTGTTGTTAGTTTCTTTTTCTGTCTTTGGGAATGTTAGGGGAGGCACAGAAATGGAGGGACAAAGAGTGAACAAATGTGACAATGGTACTCACTGGACCCTATGTTGAAAATGAGCTATACAGCTTGTAAGTGAGGGTGGGAGGGAAAAACTGGGAGAAGCTGGGTGCTGGTGGCTCACGCCTGTAATCCTAGCTACTCAGAAGGCTGATAACTGAGGATCGAACTTCAAAGCCAGCTGGGGCAGGAAAGTCAGTGAGACTCTTATCTCCAATAAACTATTCAGAAAAAGCCAGAAGTAGTGCTGTGGCTCAATCCATAGAGTGCTAGCCTTGAGCATAAAAGGAGTCAGGGACAGCACCCAGAGACTGAGTTCAAGCCCCACGACTGGGGTTGGGGGGGGGGGGGATCAACAAAAAAACGGAAGACAGCAAGGGAAGGGATGACATTGTCGAAAAAGAAATATACTCTTTACCTGATTTATGTAACTGTAACCTCTCTGTACATCACCTTTATAATAATAAAAAATTACTTAAAAAAAAAGCCGCCACCCTGAGGCAATCCTATTTATCCCTCGGGTCCCTAGGTGCCAGCTGTCTTCACAACAAGGTGCAGCATGCATGGACTTTGGGTTGAAACTCTCCCATAGGAGTCCCTGTAGTCTCTCTGTGTCTGCTTTCTCCTTAGCGCAGTGAACAGCCACTTCAGAGAACCAAAGATCCAGGAGACAAGGCCCACCACAGTGCTGAGTCCCCCAGGCACTCAATGGGTGAGGGCGGGGTATGGTCCCACAGAGGGTTAGAGTAGGGGCAGAGAAGAGACACAACGTACATCCCACAAACATGAAGGAGCAGGAAGCACTTGGGTCCATATGGGTAAAAAAATCATGCTCACTCAAAAGATCTTGAACAAGCTTACTCCAAAAGGGAGGCCCATTTAAATCCTTTCAAAGTCAAGTCAGCAATCTAGAGGGAAGAAACCCACCATTGTAGGTATCAGGTTTTCTCTGATGACAGTCAGCATGTGCAAGGAATTAAATATTAAATCCCAATTGAAGGTAATTTGAGGGAGATGAAGTTTCAATGGGGAATTGAAAAAGTTCCCTCCCCATAGAGAACTTTCGAAAATCTCAGTGGTCTTTCCTAAAAACAAAACAGATTTTTGCAAAACCAAATTGATAAAAAAAAAAGCCTGAGGCTTACATATTCTCTCCATAGTCCATGCAAGTTTGGCAGAAATCATGGGAGGGCAAGGACCAGTGCAAAGGGCAGTGAGGCCTCAGACATGTGGCTTCAGTCACCAGACCCAGTGAAGAGTAAATCCACATCACCTAGCTGGGTGGGTAGATGAGAGTAGCACTCCTTTCTAAGTTTCTATGATAGGCATCCTATTTCTGTGATGGGCCTCTCCTCTCCCCTCCCCTTAGGGGTGCTCAAGATATTAGCGCCATGAATTAAGTGCCTACTGTCTACTGCCCACAAGAAGGCAGGCCCTGTGCCATAGATGCCTCTGCTAGGGAGAGTACTCAACAGGATAACAGAAATGGGTCTAAAATATAAATGTAAAATGGATCTCCTACTGTCAAAACCAGCTTGAAGTCCCTCAAAAAGTCAACATAGAATCAGGATTTAATTCTACAAGTTTACTCCTAGGTTTATATATTGAAGAGTATTGAAGACAGGGACCCAATCAGACACTTTCTCACTATTGTCTACAGCAGTCATACATACAGCTTAAGTGTCCATCGATGGAAGAATGGCTAAACACAATGTGGTCTGTGGATATAGTGTGGAATAGAATTCACACATGGAAAAAAATAATAAAATTCTGATACTTGTTCTAACACAGGAAAGCATGGAAGACATATTGTATGAAATCAGCCAGACACAAAAGAGTAAATACAGTATAGTTTTACTGACTCAACATATTTAGAACACACTAATTCCTAGAGACAGACATGGAATAGAGATTACCAGAGGTGTGAGGAGGAGAGAGAGAAAGCTAATACTGAATGGGTAAAGATTCTCTATTGTGGATGATGAAAATATTCTGGAAAGAGTAGGGGCATGGCTCCAGTGATACAGTACTTGCGTAGCATGTACAGGCCCTGGGGTTTAGTCCCAAGCACCACACAAATAAAAAACCATTCTGAAATAGGCAGTCGCTGATGGCTATACAACACTGTGAACATAATGAATGCCACGGAATTGTTCAATTAAGACAGCCAACTTCATATTACTCTACACACACACACACACACACACACACACACACACACACACACTGCCAACCTGGCAATCTTCCCTTGGGTCTGCTGACTTGGCAGAGTGTCAGGAGGGCCCGGGGAGGCTGGAAGCTGGAACAGGAAACTCATGACATCCCCTCACCCCCCAGCCCTTCTGCTCCATGGCCTGGATGTGGCTCTGCTGGCTACCAGCGGGCACACTTGGGAGGACTGGACTGAGACCTGGGCCTGGACAGGGCCCGAGATGCCCTCCCAATGCCTGAGTGCATCTGATCCATTGCACAAGGCAAAGGGGACATCCTTGAAGGGGTCCCAGCCAAATGTCTATTCAGGACCGGAAGTGCTGTGCCCCCAGGGGACCCAGCCCTCTCAGAGGAATGCTCTGGCACCCACAGCCTCCAAACCAGGTCTTTGGCTGCTTAAGACTGGCTCAGGCTGGTCACTGTGAGAAAAGGCAGCCTTTTGGTCACCCAGGTAGGCAGTGTCAGGGCTAGCTTCTCTGCCTCTGGAGACATCTTATTTGGAGTGCTGGAAAGGGCAATGCTGAACCTCATGGGAGGATGTAAAGGATTTGGATGTTGGAACCCCCCTCTGTTCCACCCCAAAGGTCAGGCTCAGCCCCCAGAACTGGAAAAAAGAAGGAGCAGGGACAACCTCGGGAAAGGGTATCTTGTCCTGTATGAAAGCCTGGCGCTGAGAGCAGGGGCCGGCTTGGTGGGCCTAGCGTCCAGTGCCCCCTGGTGGTAGAGGGTTGAGTCCAGTCCTGGGGAAAAGGGGACCCCAGGTAGCACTGAGCACCTAAAATAGTCCCTCCCTCAGACAATGGCTCTTTTGGACAGCGTCACCTCCCAGCTGGGAATCCCGAACATTTCTTTCATCCTTGAGTCTCCGAGACGTAGGGGTTGTGGAGACAGAGATTTAAACCCCCACTCTTGGGATTGGCATGTGCTGAGTCAGCATGGGGTCAGGCCAGGGTGGGTGCTGATGTTGGCTGTGTGTGAGAACAACTGTCCCAGCCAGACAGGAGAGCATGTGGGGCCCTCCTCGCCCTGACCTTTGATTCCAGAGGCCAAGTCTCAGGGGAAAGGAGGACTAGTCAGCTTCCCCAGGGGGTTCAGGATTCAGTTTCTGTTTCCCAACACCAAGGCTTCTCCCCAACTTCCCTCTCAGGCTGGAGAATGAAGGACAGGGTGATGAGGCCAGCTGGAGGGCTCTGGCCCCAAGATAGGAAGTCAAGACACAGATGGGCCACTCCCACAGTCTTCCAAAGAGAGAGGAAAAAACCCCAACACTGTTCCATGCTTATTTTGCAAGCTATGGGATGCATCAGTAAAGGCCTCAGCTTCTGCCATAGCAGCAGAAACCTTCACATCTCACTCCTCACCTGGCTCTAAATGCTCTCAGCTGGAGCGCTCACCTCTTAAGCCAAGCCTCACAGCTGAGTCATGAGGACGAAGCCCAGTGGGTTGGATTAGAGTAGGGAAAGATTAGGGCTGGCCCAGGACCACTGGGGATGGTAGGCTGCATGTGGAAAAGAACTTGGGCTGGGAGCAGGGCTGCCTGGAATGGGGGGGTGGCTGGGTTTGGGTGACAGTGAGGTCAGGGTGCAGTGATAATTAGGGTAGTAAGGTGGATTGGGATGAGGGTGACAGGGTTGGGGTCAGGATGAATGAGACATCCATTTGTGTGTTTCTGGGGGACAGGGGATGTATGTGCTGGTCCTGGGACTTGAACTCAGGGCCTGGGCACTGTCTCTGAGCTTTTTTATTCAAGGCTAGCACTCTACTACTTGAGCCATAGCTCCACTTCCAGCTTTTTGGTGGTTCATTGGATATAAGAACCTCACAGGGGGCTGGGAATATGGCCTAGTGGTAGAATGCTTACCTCATATACATGAAGCCCTGGGTTCGATTCCTCAGCACCACATATACAGAAAAAGCCAGAAGTGGCACTGTGCCTCAAGTGGTAGAGTGCTAGCCTTGAGCAAAAAGAAGCCAGGGACAGTGCTCAGGCCCAGAGTCCAAGCCCCAGGACTGGCAAAAAATAAAAATAAAAAAAAAATCTCACAGCTGGCTTTGAACCATGATCCTCAGATAAAAATTTCTCCAAGCTGACTTTGGACAGAGATCCTCAGCTCTGTCTCCTGCATAGCTAGGATTATAGATGTAAGCCACCAGTGGCTTGTCTGTTTTTTATTTTTGATTGCTCTACCATTGAGCTAAGCCCCTATCCCTTTTCTTTGTGTTACTGAGACTCAGACTCCCTGACTCTGTCCTCTCCAGCAGCTGAGATTACAGAAGTGCACTATGACAGCTGGCTGAGGGATCTGCTGAGATTGGATGAGGAATGTAATTAGGGAATGGTGGCAGTATAATAAAGGCAGGAGAGGGGCTGGGCTGTAACTGCTGGGTTGGGATAATGTTTTGATGGCTGAACCTGGGGCCGGGGTTGCTGACTGAGGAGAATCTAGGTTGGTGAAACAGTTTGGGTTGCACATACATCTCTGATTTGTGGCTTGGGTTTGGGTTGGTTTGGAATCTGGCACTCACAGCTTGACACCCACCAGCAGCCCCAGCCCCACTCCAGCGCTCCCATCCCCCATGGATGTCCCCTCCAGGCCAGGGCCGGGAGTACCTGCTGCACAGAAGGAAGTGATCGCAGGGTGGGCAGAGTAGCCAGAGGTGAACGGGAAGGAAGGTCTTAGCTCTTCATGCAGCTGGCTCCGGGTTCTGGTTCTGCGGCCCTGGGAGAGGAAGATCCAGTCTCCGGGGCTGCTTCCTCTTTCCCAAAGCCTTGGCCCTTCTGCCCCAGTGCAGAGTGTAATCAGAGAGGCAGCTGTGGGCCTTGCACAATACCTACACAGGAACAGCCCAAGCTGGGAGGGAGGGGGGCTGGACTTAGTCCCCAGGCCAAAGACATAGGGACAAGAGCAAGCAGAAGTGGGATGTGGGCCCCACCAAAACTTTGGCCTAAGCAAAGAGGAAAGTGGGGTGAGTGTATCCCCTTCCCCAGCCTCAGTCTCATTGCTCTCTCTGGACAGCTTAGCCTCTGAAGGGAGGCCCTGGGACACTGAGGGAGATGACTAGGAGACAGGGTGTCCGGAATACAGCACTTCTTCTACAAGCCCTTTGCAAGCCACCCTGGGCCCCACTGCTGAGTGGGTACTAAGAATCTCCCAAGAACCAGGCCCTTCGTGAGGATACAGGAGCTCCAATATGCAGGACATCCCTCAGGTTGATTCTTCTTGCTCCCTTCCTGTCTGCCACCCTTACCCCCCCTTGCAGCAGAAAAGGAAAAAGACCCAGCCAGGCAGGATGATTCACAACTGTAATCCCAGCACTTGGGAGGGTAAGGCCTGGACTGACCTCCAACTGCAATCCTCCGGATGTTAGCCTCCTGAGTAGCTAGTATTATAGACATGAGCTACCAATACCCAGCTGTATGAGCTACCAACACCTAGCTTGTACTAATTCTTGATCCTCTATAGACTCTATTTATCCACCCTACTATGGGAGAAATACATTGATTTTGGTCATGGCTGTGTGACCTATTCTAGCCAATGGATGTGAGGGGACATGACATGAACAATATCTTTTGTTTTGTTTTTGTGCTAGTACTGGGCCTTGAACTCAGGGCATCACACTGTTGTCCTTTAGCATTTTCTGCTTAAGGCTGAATCTCTACCACTTGAGCTATAGCTCCATTTCCAGATTTTGATGGGCTAATTGGAGATAAGTTTCACAGACTTTTCTTTTGCTTTTTGGTTGGCTTTGAACCTTGATCCTCATATCTCAGCCTCTGGAGTAACTAGTATTATAGGCCTTGAGCAGAAAAAGTTAAGCAAGAGCATAAGGCCCAGTACTGGCACTAAATAAATAAATAAATAAGCCAGACAATTTGCTACAAATACCCAACTCCAAATGACAGTGATATCCCTAAAAAGTAATGTGCCTCCTTTTTCTAAAATTGATGTTGGCACCTACTTCTTTTTTCAAGAGCAGGAGGGGTGAAGACAGGGCATCACCTTGTAGCCCAAGCTGTCCTCAAACTCTTTTTGGGTGTGTGCCAGTATGGGGCTTGAACTCAGGACCTTGTGCTCTTGCTTAACTTTTTCTATTTCATTTGAGCCACAGTTCCACTCCTGGTTTTTTGCTGGCTAATTGAAGAGTCTCTTAAGCTTTGCTGCCTGGGCTAGCTTTGAACTGAAACCTCAGATCTCAATCTTCTGAGTAGCTAGGACTACAAGCATGAACTACTAGTGCCTAGATGGCCTCAAACTCTTGATCATTCTGCCTCAGCCTCCTTGGCATTGAGGTTATAGATTTATATCACCACATCTAGCTGGCATCCAATATTGATGCAGTAATATTATGGTCACTGGGAAACTGGAACATTTTCACATTTTTTATTTAATCAACTTCAATAGACTGCTTCCACCCATAATCCAAGATGGCTGCTGGAGCTCCAGCTATTATATCTGCATTTCAGTAAGCAGAATGGAACCGGATGCTGGTGTCTCACCCCTGTAATTCTAGCTTCTCAGGAGGCTGAGATCTGAGAATTGAGGTTCAAAGCCAGGCTGGGCAGGAAAGCCCATGAGATTCTTAACTTCAATTAACCACCAGAAAACTGAAAGTGGAGCTGTGGCTCAAACTCTTTGTCATTGAAGAGAAGGTTCCTGGGTAAATAATTAGGATTTATGACTGAGGAATGGGGGGAAGGACACTCTGCACTTGTATGAAGTCCCTAACCAAGACCCTAAGTTCTTCATTCCTTGACACTACCTGATTCTTGCAGAACCGTCCCCAGGACCCTGCCCATCTCCTTACCCATATCTCTGCATAGCCTCCTGCATCCCCTAGAGGGCACCAGAAACCTCTGCTTCCTCAGCGTTCAGACAACCTGTAGTGACCCAACTGAGCCAGACCTTCAAGACCATGCTTGGAGACCAATGGGGAAGGAGGAACTCCACAGTTAGGAGCTTCTGAGGGCCTGGAATGAGGAAAGGGCTCTGTAACTAATGGCTCTGCCATAATTATGGCAGTAAAAGGGGCTGAAGGAAAGCTGAAGGTCTCTTGCTTAGCATGGGTGAGGCCTGGGTTCCATCTCCAGCAACATAGAAAGCAGACAAAGCAACCTCCCCTGCTTCCAGCTCAAGATGCTTGTCCTGACCCCTCCCACACGGATGAGATCACCATGATGAAAAAGGAAAGAAAATTAATCCATAATAGAGGGGGTGGGTTACAATAAGCAATTGGCTGCCCAAAGACTTGACTTGAGAGAGAAAAGAGGAGCGATAAGAGAAGAGAGAGGAAAGGAGGGGAGGAAAAAGGAGGAGGGGAGGGGAGAGGGAAGGGGAGGACAGGAGAGGAAGGAGAGGGGAGGAGGGGAAGGAGAGAAGAGAAGAATATTTCGGTACTAGGGCTTGAACTCAGAGCCTGGGCTCCTTTCCTGAGCTCCTTTGCTCCAATTGTAGTTTTTGGTGGTTAATTGGAGATAAGAGTCTCACCCAATTGGGTGCTGGTGGCTCACTCCTGAATCCTAGCTACTCAGGAGGCTGAGACCTGAGTATCACAGTTTGAAGTTAGCCCAGTCAGGAAAGTCCATGAGATTCTTTTTTTTTCCCCAAATTTTTATTATCAAACTGATGTACAGAGAGGTTACAGATTCATACGTTAGGCATTGGATACATTTCTTGTACTGTTTGTTACCTTGTCCCTCATACCCCCCTCCCCCCTCTCCATCAGATTCTTATCGCCAATGAACTACCAAAAAGGCTGGAAGTGGAGTTGTGGCTCAAGTGGTAGAACCCTAGCTTTGAGCAAAAAAAAAAGCTCAAAGACAGTGCCCAGGCCTTGAGTTCAAATCTCAGGACTGGCACACACACACACACACACACACACACACACACACACACACACACGTCTCACCAACTTTCCTTGCCCAGATTGGCTTTGAACCTGGATCCTCAGATTTAAGCCTCCCATGTAGCTAGGATTAGTAGTGAGCCACCAGTGCCCAGCTTGCTAGGATTTCTTTTCTTTTTTCTTTCTTTTTTTTTTTCCAGTCCTGGGCTTAGAACTCAGGGCCTGAGCACTGTCCGTGGCTTCTTTTTGCTCAAGGCTAGCGCTCTACCTCTTGAGCCACAGAGCCACTTCTGGCCTTTTCTGTTTATGTGGTGCTGAGAATTCAAACCCAGGGCTTCATGCATGCTAGGCAAGCACTCTACCACTAGACCACATTCCCAGCCCCAGGAATTTTTATTTACTTTTAGAAGGCAAGGAAGAAGGGACTTGCCCTGAGGGACAGTGGGGGCCCAGGAAACCAGAGTGAAAGTCCACTTCGGACAAAGCAGCTCTTGAGCTGGGAGGCAGGAGTGGGGTCTCCACAGAGAGCCAACACACCCAAGGCGACTGAAGGCGGTAGAGAAAAACAAAAAGAAGACTTGACCAGGTGTAGAGACTAACATGTGTCATTCCAGCTACTTGGGAGACTGAGACAGAGAGGACTAGGGTTCTAAATCAGCTCTAGCTGAAAAGTCAGGACTCAATCTCAATGAAAGGAGCCGGGCATGGTAGTATGTGCCTGTCATCCCAGCAACTACAGGAAACCTCAAATAAGTGAAGGAATGTCCTGAGCAGGAAGCAAGGTTCTATCTCACACGCTGGTTAGCATGTGTGAGCATGCACACACACACACATACGCAGAGATACACACAGAGACACGGATACACACACAAGGCCTGGAAGTGTGGTTCAGCAGTAGAGTGCTTACCTAGCAAGCAACAGACTCTGAGTTCAAACACAGAGAGAGGAGGGGGGAATTAAAAAGTGAATAAGCTACTTGAAAGGCAGAGATCAGGAGGATTGATGTTTGAGAACTGCCTCTGCAAGAAAGGTAGATCTCTATTGCCACCAAAAACTAGACGTAATCCCAGCTACATGGGAGGTAGAAGTAGGAGATCACAGTCTGAGGCAAGCCCTGAGCAACATCTTGAGACATTACCTGAAAAATAACTGAAGCCAAAAAGGCTGGGTCTTAGCTGCCTAGCAAGCCTGAGGACCTAAGTTCAAGCCCTAGTTATAGGAGGAAGAAGGGAAGAGAAGGAGAAAGGGAGGCAAGAAGGGAAGGAGGATGGCTCATACCTATAATCCCAACTAGTTAGGAGTCAGAGATTGGAAGGGTTAATATCTCCAATTAATCATCAGAAACTCAGAAGTGGAGCTGTGGCTCTAAGTGGTAGACCTCAGGCCTTGAACAAAAGAGCTCAGAGACAGTGCCCAGGCCCCAAGTTCAAGCCCCATGACCAACAAGACAACAACCACCACCACAACAAAACTAGTAAGACCTTGGGCTGGGATATGTCCTAGTGGCAAGAGTGCTTGCCCTGTATACATGAAGCCCTGGGTTCAATTCCCCAGCACCACATATATAAAAAACGGCCAGAAGTGGCGCTGTGGCTCAAGTGGCAGAGTGCTAGCCTTGAGCAAAAAGAAGCCAGGGACAGTGCTCAGGGCCTGAGTCCAAGCCCCAGGACTGGCAAAAAAAAAAAAAAAAAAAAAAAAAAAAACTAGTAAGACCTCTATCTCAATAAGGAAGCCCAGGGGGCTGGAGATGTACCTTCGGCCAGAAGTGTGGCTCGAGTGGTAGAGCACCTGTCTGGCAAGTGCAAGGCTCTTAGCTCAGGCCCCAGTATTTAAAGAAAGAAAAGCCAGGCTGGTCATTCTAGCTACTCAAGGAGGCAGAGATTAGGAAAGTCAAGATTCAAGGTCAGCTTGGGTAAAAAGTTCAAGAGACTCCTTCTCAGCCAATAGCCAGGCACAGCGGTGTGTTCCAGTCCCTTCCCAATAAGGAAGGCTTTGATCATAGTTCCAGATGAGCCAAGGTAAACATGTTGCAAGACTATCTCTGTGGGAGAAGGTGGGTGTGGTGGCACCCACCTGTCATGCCAAATACAGTAGGAAGCATAAAATAAGAAGATGAAGGTTCAGGCATATGCCCAGGCTAGAGAGAGAGAGTCTGTCTCAAAATACCCAGAGCAAAAAGGTGTGGCTCAGCAGTAGAGCACCTGCCTTAGCAAGTGTGAGGCCCTGAGTTCAAATCCCAGTACCACCAAAGGAAGAAACAAATAAAACTAACAAAATGAAATGCAAAAGAGTGGGAATGGATGTAGGGTGGTGGCAGAGTGTTTGTTTAGCACATGTGAGACCTGGATTTTATCCTCAGCACTGGAATGGAGAATGGCTGGTGAGGGCACACTGTGGGCCTGGCAGTGACAGGGGCATTTCACACTCGCCCCCTTACCCTGCAGCCCCGTGGGCTGGTGGCAGTCCTTATCTGCAGTCACAGGAAGCTTGAGTCACAGGGAAGCAAAGCAACTGGGAGAGGTTTGCATAGCTAGTCAGGGGTCGAGCACTGGAATGCGGACGCCAGCGGCCTGTTTCCTGTGCTGGGCTGGGCTCGGCACGACTCAACCCTGCACTGTGCTGAAACCCAGAGGTAACAAACTGATCCCAGAGGAAATATCACTCAAGGAACAGAAGACAACTGAGAACAAGGAAAATCTCTCAGAACACGACAAGCAACAGTTATGAAAAGAAAGCAAGAAAGGATTCTTGGACTTCTAAAAGAGTTGCTAACATTAAAAACAATTTAGTAAAAAAAAAAAGTGTGAATATCTGGGGTTTGGGTTAACAAACTTTAGTCACTCTTCTTTTGTTTTGTTTAGAAAAAGCCTTCATTTGAATTCCTAGGTTCTCAAGTTGCTTGGGAAAACTGATCTCTCTCCCATCCACCACGGGAGAAGAGCATACTTCTTTGACTGGGAGAACCAAGGGAAGGGAAGATACATAGTGACCCTGGATTTTTAATAATATCACTGAGTCTCTGGATCAAGCCTAACCCGAAGCTAAAGGATGACTGCTTCTCTCAATACCACTGATTAAGCTGGGCACTGGTGGCTCATGCCTATAATCCTAATTACTCAAGAAGCTGAGCTCTGAGGATGAAAGTTCAAAGCCAACCCAGGCAGGAAAGTCTGTGAGACTCTTATCTCTACTCAACTACCAAAAAAGCCAGAAGTGGAGCTGTGGCTTAAGTGGTAGAGCACCATCCTTGAGTGGAAGAAGCTTAGGGACAGTGCTCAGGCCCTGAGTTTCAAGCCCCAGGGCTAGAATATATACATACATACATATACACACACACACACACACACACACACACACACACACACACATATAATCAAATCCCATAGGACTACAGTCATGTTTATTTCAGT